>NC_138773.1:55794442-56394442 GCF_965119305.1 Pelophylax lessonae
AAGAGAAGTGACGAGAGAAGAGAAGTGGCAAGAGAAGAGAAGTGACGAGAGAAGAGAAGAGAAGTGGCGAGAGAAGACAAGAGAAGTGGTGAGAGAAGAGAAGAGAAGAGAAGTGGTGTGAGAACATAGGAAGAGAAGAGAAGAGAAGAGAAGAGAACAGAAGAGAAGAGAACAGAAGTGGTGAGAGAAGAGAAGAGAACAGAAGTGGTGAGAGAAGAGAAGAGAAGTGGCGAGAGAAGAGAAGAGAAGAGAAGAGAAGAGAAGAGAAGAGAAGAGAAGAGAAGAGAAGAGAAGAGAAGAGAAGAGAAGAGAAGAGAAGAGAAGAGAAGAGAAGAGAAGTGGTGAGAGAAGAGAAGAGAAGAGAAGTGGTGTGAGAACATAGGAAGAGAAGAGAAGAGAACAGAAGAGAACAGAAGAGAAGAGAACAGAAGTGGTGAGAGAAGAGAAGAGAACAGAAGTGGTGAGAGAAGAGAAGAGAAGTGGTGAGAGAAGAGAAGAGAAGAGAAGTGGCAAGAGCAGAGAAGAGAACAGAAGTGGTGTGAGAACATAGGAAGAGAAGAGAAGAGAAGAGGTGTGAGAACACAGGAGGAGGGGAAAAGAGAAGAGAAGAGAAGTGGTGTGAGAACATAGGAGAAGAGAAGACAAGAGAAGACAAGAGAAAGAGAACATAAGAGGAGAGGAGAAGTGAGGGAGGTGGAGAATGGGTATCAGAAGGGAGAAAGAGGAGTAGTCAGGGTAAAAAGGAGCACAGAAGGAAAAGGAGAAGTTGAAGGAGAAGTTAAAGGAGAGGGAGAGAAGAAGTTAGAGATGTGGCTAAGGAAGGGAAATGAGAAGCAAGAAGAGAGATGAGTGGAAAAGGGAGGGGAGAGGAGAAGAGAAGGGAGAGGAGAAGAGAAGGGAGAGGAGATAGGAAAGGGAGGGGAGAGGAGAAGAGAAGGGAGAGGAGAAGAGAAGGGAGAGGAGATAGGAAAGGGAGGGGAGAGGAGAAGAGAAGGGAGAGGAGAAGAGAAGGGAGAGGAGATAGGAAAGGGAGGGGAGAGGAGAAGAGAAGGGAGAGGAGAAGAGAAGGGAGAGGAGATAGGAAAGGGAGGGAGAAGAGAGTAAAGAAGGGAAGAGAGTAGAGCAGAACAGAGGTCTGTGCTGTTGGTATAGGACATACAAATGTTTTCAGGGGTTCACTTGTATAATAATATAACAAGTAAGGGCAAAGCACTGAGGGAGCCATGTCACTGATATTTAGAGCAGGGAAAATGGCATTGGATTTCATCTGTATTTAGTCTGTCCACATTCCCCACGTCACAGCTGCCTTCTGGTAAACTTCACTGAACTTATATGGAGAAAACAAGTCATGCAAGGCTCAAAAAACACCAAGAAAAAGACACTTGTAAACTAGGGTGAGTCCACTGCCTGGCAAAACACTACAAGTTCCAGCATGAAGGCTTCGTTTAAGGGAGAACTCGTCTAAGCAGTTTTTGCATGTAAACTAATCACATAATCCCAATACAAATTCAGAAGAACCTTACTATGGAAAAAAAAAACAGGTTCTCTTAACTTCACCCTCTTTAGCAGCACATTCTCCTCTTTACTTTTATACCAATGGAAGCAAAGGAAGCAATTACTGTGCAAGCTCCAAATCCTGAGTTGGAATCTACTCAGGGCTAAGGACTCTCTAGCCACCCCCATGTGAAAAGATTAAACCAATCACCAAAGGCAGCACAGTGGTAAAAAAAAAAAAAATCCATGCTATTGCCCATGGCTTTTTTCCCCCTCAGTCATGCAGGAACAAAAAAAAGGCTTTTTCGAAACTGTTACCATAATGTTGGAAGCCCACAATTGTCTCAGTTGTCTTTCTATGCTTTCATTAATTGTATCATTCCCTGTAAACACCTTAACTCAATCATTTGGAGAGGTGTCCACATACCTTTGGCCATACAATGTATAATTTAAGCTTTGGGTGGACTGACCATTGAAGGTGGTGACTGGTTCCTGTTCAATATCGGATTACTGTATATATAATTCTATGCAGATTTAGATTTTGCTGGAAGTTGATAATATTAATTTCTGCAAATGCTGAAGAAATAAGTCCCATTTGACAAGACCTATCGCTTGTAGTTCTTCAACATCTGGAAGGCATAGGACGTCCAAGTCTGGTTTACACTATGAACTTTACTGTGACCACCCCTGGGTCACCTTCGCTGGTCTCGTGTGACCAGGGCCGGTGCCAACTTGGAAACTGCTCCACTTTACCCAGACATATGTCCAAGCAACCAACGAGAAATTAAAAAGTGATGAAAATGCATGAGAACCTGTTAGTGGGAATTGAATCTACTCCCTTAAAGAATGTACAAAAGGGAGGGGGGGGAGAGCAGTGACCTCGCCACCCGCATGTTACATTAATAATTTTGTTTACACCTCGCCTCTTCTCTTTACAGAATGCTGAAAGTACGCTGCGCAATGCTGTTTACTGTACATGGGAACAATGAGCTGTCTTCTGACCAAGGACAACTCCTAAAACGTCTCTGTTATTGCCGCAACATTAGACCTTGTAAAAAAACAGTCACCAACCATAGAGGAGCTGTCATGCTGTACTGAGAAAGGTATGGTTAAACCTTTATATTTTTTTTATATGTGAAGGTGATCAAACACGGATCTTTGCTAGAACACAGATCCTTTCACATGATAGAATTTTTAATGTAAATATACCTTTTAAAATGGTAGCTCTACTACTAAACCTATGGGTGCCTAGTCGTATCAGATACTCTTCAGAGCCCCAGGAGCACCTAAACCCAGGACTCTGTAATATGCAAATCTTGACTTTAAGACTCGATTCACACCCGCCTGATTTGTCAGGTGACTTGTCAGCCTGACAAGTCGGGGTCCCTCGCGGTCCATGGACTGCTACAGGACCCGTTCTAATAGGAGCAACACAAGTCGCTCCGACTTAGAAAAAGGGTCCTGTACTACTTCGGGGCGACCTCGGAGCGACTTGCATAGACATTCATTATATGAAGTCCGTGCAGGTCGCGCCGAAGTCGCGGTGCACTGGACTTCACAAGTCGCCCCCGAAGTAGTACAGAGTCGTGTCGCCATAGTGTGAACCGACTCTAACTGCTAAAGTCAGCCTTTGGTCTGCCCCTCCTTCCTCTCACTGCTCCTTATTAGTCCACAACTACAATGCCCATCCTCAGTGGCCATCAATAAGATGTGGCAGAGGGTAGACCTGAGTGCTCTGCAAGGTTTAATGATGTCTTAATGAGTCTAGGATGGAAAAGGACCTGGGGGTACTGGTAGACAACAGGCTTGGCAGTGGCATGCAACGCCAAGCCGCTGTAAGCAAAGCCAACAGAATACTGGCATGTATAAAAAAGGGGATTCACTCCAGAAATAAAGAGATTATTCTCCCTCACTACAAGACTCTGGTCCGGCCACATCTGGAGTATGCTGTGCAGTTCTGGGCACCGGTTCTCAGGAAGGATGTGCTGGAACTGGAGAGAGTCTAGAGAAGGGCAACAAAAATAATTAGGGGAATGGAGGACATCAGCTATGAGGAAAGACTACAAGCACTGAACTTATTCTCTCTGGAGAAGAGACGATTGAGGGGGGATATGATATCAATGTACAAATACTGTACTGGCGACCCTAGCATAAGGAACAAACTATTCAGAGAAAGGGAATTCAATAAGACACGTGGCCACTCACTAAAACTAGAGGAAAGGCTGTTTAACCTTAAAATACATAGGGGGTTCTTCACTGTAACAGCAGTAAGGATGTGGAATTCTCTTCCATAAGCAGTGGTATCAGCCGGGAGCATCGATAGTTTCAAAAAACTATTAGATGGACACCTTAAAGACCACAACATACAGGGGTATACAATGTACGGTTAACAGCAAACACACACACACATCATAGGTTGAACTGGATGGACTGATGTCTTTTTTCAACCTCACAAACTATGTAACTATTCACCTCTGATGTTGCCTTTGTAGGTTTAAAGAGAACACAGGCTCCTTTCAAAAAATGGATTGTGATTTTGTTCATCTTAAAAAAAAAAAAAATGTACAAAAAAAAAAAAACAATGGAAAAAAAATCACAACATTATGCAATATAAAGTGAAAAAAAAAAAAAGACGATGAATAGAAAAATCAATCTGTATTGTGTATACATAGCTGGGAAAAGAAAGGGGATGGCATATATTCCTGGGCCCCTCTGATCTCATGAACTCCCGTCTCCTTAGCACCTTCTGCCCCCCTGTAGTTGTACCTCCCCACCCTCGGTACAATATTCTTATTTTTCTGAGAAAACCATCTCACCATGTAATTTTCCTGTGCAGCGCTCTTTTCACCACAGGTAATGACTGACCGGATATGAAACCTCCACTGTACTGAAGCAACGAGTGCCCCTCAGTCTACCTTCAAGGATAAGTACTCCCTTGTACTGTCACTTCATCCTATACAGTTACAGACTGTCACTTAGGTTGAAGCAGATTTTTCCCGGCTAAGCCTTTGTTGCATGTGACAGTTATAAAGGCCTGTTCACACCTTTACGTTTTTCTTGCAGTAGATTGAATATCGTGAAAATACCTTTCAACTGGAAACTCCATTGACTGCTATGGAGCTAGCTCACATCTATTTTATGCAGCTTAGTGGGTTTAAAAAAACGAAGCATGATGTATTGTATGTGCATGTATGCATGCTAAACCCACTGAAATGATAACTGCAAAAAAAATTTCTTGCATAATCAATCTGAAAATGTTTTAAGGGGAGGGGGGTACCGCGCCTCTGGGATGTATCGTACCTAGTCTCCTAAATTGTTGGTGAACACAAACCAAACTCGTGTTCAATAAATATGATATTGCTCAACCATATCTATATATTGATTACAAATATTTATGTGCACTTATAAAATTTTAAATATATATAAAATCCATAATACCAATAAATAATCTGTGGTCAATCAAATACAAATAAATCACATATAAAGTGCACCAGTGTATAGAGAATTCATATAAATAAAGATGCTCACACTCTTAGCCGAATGAATTGAACAGACAAAAAATTCATAAAAGTGACAAATAAAGTGTTCAGTGCTTGAAAAAATAGGTAGGTGAATGAATTTTCAATTATAGTATACAGTCTTTGTAAAGTGCTAAAGGTGACCAAAAATTAGGAAAATTAAAAAGATAATAAGAAAAAAAGAAAAATAGCCAAGTGATGTATTTCTTCTATGGAGTGTTCGCCCTCCACCTAACACCGTGTTGAATTGTGGGGTGCTTCTTCTCACTAGTTACCCCTCAGGGTGTGCTACTTGCTCACCTCAATTTATGTGATCATGCGCCTTTTGAAATACAATAAATGCTCCTCTCCTCTCCTCTCCTTCCTTATCCTTCAAACAGGGATGGTGCTCAGTCTGCCTTACATGGATCGGGGTACTGTGTTCTCCAGGTGACCAGCGGATCTCAAATTAAAAGGCTCACATAGTGCAATGTTGCCATATTATAATCACTTTATTAAAATAAATCAAATGCACTTACAAACACCGTTAAAAAACTGTGCCTTAAGCTGCAACCGGTGATAGCGGTCCTAACTTCCGCATACAAACGTCACTTCCAGTCAGACGGCCCTACGCGTTACGCCACTTCCGCTCATGTTAATAGCCACTATTTCTCCCCTCTACATAATTCATGAGCAAAAAAAGGATGTACAAAAACACATACAGTGCCATGCATCAAAAACACACATTGCAGCATACGTGTGTAGCACCCTCCTAGGTAGGTGCTAGGGAAAGGCATCTATTGGCCCTGTCTGCTTATCAGGGGGGCTAGATCTGTTAGCTGTTCTGTCACATGCCTCCAGGTGTGGCCTGTTGAGTCTGGGGAGTCTCCCCACTGTATCCAATGAGGGATCTTGTCCCAGTGGGCGGGGTTTGCCGCAGTGCACACGGGATTGGAAATAAATCTGTGGGGAGCAGCATGTGACAGAGCGTCTTTTGGCGGGAGCATCAGTCCCAGGAGGAGATGACGGCTGTCCATGCAGTCGGCCTAGGGACTGGAGGTTGAGCTGGGCTGCAAGGGATCCAACTGGAGCTGCTGGGCAGAGATCTTTAGGAAAAACAGTGTCGTGAGTACTCAAGATCTGCCCAGGGGTCTGCCTAGGAGAGGGGACCACTCCACAGAGGTCAAAGGGGATCCAGGGGCCAGCTAACCAGGAGTGCACAGTAAAGGGGGTGCCAAGTAGTAAAGCCCTGAAGTTTGGGGGATAAAAGGGGGCGCCAGGAAGGGCCCTGAAGTGTTCAGCAGTACAGTCTGCACTACAAGTCAGCTACCTTAGGAAAGAGTACCTTAGGGAGCTTAAAGGACTTTTCCACAGTCAGAGGTGAAGTTCTAGTAACTGGCCTCAGCATCAGTCAGCGTTAACCAGCGTCAGTGAAGCATTAACAAGTGTTAGAGAAGGCGCTAATCAGCGCCAAGCAGCATTTTTTAGTGTCCCTGCCTGATTGTGCATAGTTCAGTTGTTGGAGTATCCCTCTTCCCCTTTCTTCCATCCAAGTTTTCAGATAAACCCTAAAAACCAAAGAAACTGGACTGGTTCTCGTCTGAGGTGCCCACACTTGAAAACATGCTTAAAGGTACTGTTGTTGCTAGGGTAACCCAGGGGGATCCACACTCAGGAGCTCCCTTGGGAGTAGTGCTACACGTGTGAATGGGCCCTTAGAGTTCGTGGCTTGCAGGGCTGCCGGTCATATGCAAACCCTGTGTGCCTAGGACATTGATGGCGAACCTTGGCACCCCAGATGTTTTAGGACTACATTTCCCATGATGCTCATGCACTCTGCAGTGTTGTTGAGCATCATGGGAAATGTAGTTCCAAAACATCTGGGGTGCCAAAGTTGGCCATTACTGGCCTAGGAAATAAAATTCAACTTTAGCCCACACTTTTGGAGTGAGGAGCGTTGGGCGCTTTGTATGGTGCTTATTACTATCTATGTCCTTGCTAGGAGGGTTTCCCCTTACTTCCTTTCTTGGTTGCCTGTTGCTGGGAAAAGTAGCGAAGGTAAATCTTCTCAAAGAGCACAAAGAATAGAAGGGGTTTTTTTGGGCTCCGAGGAAGAGGGTTTACCTTTGAAACGCATAAGCAGATTTGGATCCAAGAGATGTCCTCCCAAGCTCCAGAAGCATACAGAGTGGCCTGAACAAGTTTACAATTTTTGAGCTTTGCTTGATTATGTGTTTGTACGTAGTCATTTGGTTACTTTTAATAATAAAAGGCTACTGGGATAATGCAATAGGCTGGTGCACCCTCTCGTCTTTATCTTTTTCCACACAGCAATATAAACCTGACAGAAGTTCTAACCTTTCCTTACTCTAACCAAAGCTATAGGTATACTCATGTTAGGCACTTGTCTTGTACTGTGCTCAGGTACGATTGTCTGCCCTCTCCACTACCTTGCTGGCCTGTGCTTGCATTTTGCTGGGTCTGAGCGATTTTATGTCATTGTCCCTGCCAGCCAGACCCAGCATAAGTGCTCCATGAGGAGCTCCGTGATCCATGAGAGTTCTGTGCTCGGGCACGGTGGTTTCGTGATTACATGTAAGAGTACCATGCCCCAGACTACCAATATGGAGCGATTACTCAAACAGACTGGACTTTGGGGTTCAAACATGCTTGGGCACATTACATACACCCTAGTATCAGTACATCCTAAAAAAAACATATTGGCTCTTTGACTTTTAGCAGCTGTAGGGGCCCAACATTTGGCTTTTAGCCTCTTGCTAGGCCCAACTTTTGATTTGTAGCACCTTTCTAAGCTCAACGTTTGGCTTTTAGCATCTTTCTAGGCCCAACTTTTGACTTTTAGCATCTTTCTAGGCCCACCTTTTGAGTTGAAGCCTCTTTCTAGGTCCATATTTTGGCTTTTAGCATCTTTCTAGGCCCATCTTTTGGCTTTTTTGCTTCTTTCTAGGCCCAACTTTTGGCTTTTAGCATCTTTCTAGTCCCACCTTTTGAGTTTTAGCCTCTGTCTAGGCCTAACTTTTGACTTTTAGCATCTTTCTATGCCCAACTTTTGGCTTGTAGCATCTTTCTAGGCCCAACTCTTGGCTTTTAGCATTTTTGTATGCCCAATGTTTGGCTTTAAGCATCTTTCAGTATCCAGTGTTTTTCTTTAAGCATCTTTACAGGCCGACATTTTGCTTTTTGCCATCTGTTCAAGCCAAAGCTTGACATCAGTTTCTGAAGTTGTTATTTCCATAATACAGCATTTTGGATTTTGGGGCTACCAGGAAGCTCTTTCTAAAGATAGACCGACGCAGGAACTTATAAATTCCAACATCTAAAGTGAACCCATCTTCATTTAAGCAAGGTAAAACAGCAGGTTAATTTTAATGTCCAGCCTCCATCCTTGGCTCCCCTGCTGTTCAATTTGCTGTCAGAAACAAAGAGAAATGGCTGGCCCTTCCAGGTATGGAAGAGCATTTAACCCACTCGCCTTTCCTAGAAATGACAACTCTGGTGCTTGGTGACTGGCTACTTGGCACTTATGGAGATGGGAGAGATTTGTTATGCCTGTATAAGCTCTGGTTAGAATCAACTAGAGTTCATAGATAGTTTCTTCATCCAATGGGAAACAAAGTGGTGGGATAGAGAATGAATGTAAGCATAAAATGCTATGGGCACCTGTTGCTTTGTCATGCATGGGTAAATTGTAGGTTCACTTTAACGTCTTTTACCATTTCACTTAGTTTAACGTCTATACACAGAAACTCTAAATGCAGTATGACACCAGTCACAGTGTCACCCCAATTCAAGCGAATACATGCTCAGCTGATCATAACACGACTTGGCAGAACAATCACACGTATGTGGCAAGGCTACATACACGGTGCCGAGAAAGCAGCTCCTGGCATTATATGAGCCGTCTGTCAAGATTTGGAGGTTTAACGGCGATGTTGTTGGCTGCTATCAGATAAGGTGTAACACATCACCATTTTCTCCGGCTAGAAAAAGTGACACTACGCCGAATATCATTACCTTCCCTGCTATCTCCAAGCCTGCTACCCTATCACAGCAAGTGGCTGCTTTACAAAATTGGATTAAAATTTTAGAAAAATATATGGAAGAAAAATAAAGCCATTGCTGTTGGCAACAAATCCAATTCCTTCTACCAAAAGTGGATTTGTTGCCTTGTTGCCCATAGCAAGCAATATGGTTTCATGAGGAATAAACTATTTACATTGCTGGAATTAAAAAAACATTAACTTTTTGTGAATATTGAAGGAATGCATCAATTGTTCCTAAAAGATAATATATCTCTGTTTATTATATATCTCAGGCTACTGTTTTACTATCGAATGTGTTATGATAGGTCCTATGTCTGACGCTTTCAATGTATGTAAGCTGTCAATGTGATGCTTTGGTTCTTCCCATTTTGGGAGTAAATAAAGATTATATTTGCAAAAAAAAAAAAAAATATTGTTCCTTAGACCCCGTTCACACTGGGGCGACCTGTCAGGCGACCTGGTCGCCTGACAGGTCGCCGTAGGTCGCCTGCCATAGAGAAGCTGTGGACCCGTTCTAATAGGAGCGACACAAGTGGCTCCGACTTAGAAAAAGGGTCCGGAGCTTCTTTGGGGCGACCTGGAGCGACCTGCATTGACTTCAATGTTATGAAGTCCTTGCCGGCCGCTCCGAGGTCGCGGTGCGAGCTGCATGCCGCGACCTGTGAGGTCGCCCCGGCAAGTCGGATCGCCCCAGTGTGAACAGGGTCTAAAAGAAAAACTTTAGTGTAAAATATAGTTTCAAAGGCAAAACTTTTTAGATTTTGGAATATAACTTATTAACGATGGGGTTCTTTGTGTGCAGGTTTTTTTTTGTATTTTATTGTATTTATTTATTTTTTTCTTCTATTGGTTAAACTCCATCCATGTTTTTTTTTTTTTTTCTAACTTACCTAATTATTACTTAATTATGTAACAACATTATCTAATATACAAATGTGCTGATCTTCTGATATCTTCTACTATAGATTTGTTGCATATAGCAATCAATGTGGTTTCTTGAGGGATTAACTCATTTCATTGCTTGAAATAATACCAAAAAAAAAAATGTGATTTTTGAAGGAATACATACATTTTTCTAAAACTAAGAACTCTGGTGTAAACAATATTTTTTTAAAGCAAAGTTCTTTTTAGATTTTGTAATATAGCTCCATAACAATTGGACAATTGAGTATATGTTCCTGTTATGCAGCTTTTCAGATTATTTATTAATATTTTTGGTTATGGTCAAACTTAATGGACTTTGAGTCTTTTTTTTTCCAAACGTACTAATTAGCCTCGGTTCACACTAGGGCGACCTGTGAGGCGACCTGGTCGCCTCACAGGTCGCCGCAGGTCGCCTCCCATAGGGAAGCTGCGGACCCGTTCTAATAGGAGCGACACAAGTCGCTCCGACCTAGAAAAAGGGTCCGGAGCTTCTTTGGGGCGACCAGGAAGCGACCGCCATAGACTTCAATGTTATGAAGTCCGTGGCGGCTGCTCCGAGGTCGCGGCGCGCTGCTCGCACCGCGATCTCGGAGGTCGCCCCGGGAAGTAGCGTCGCGGTAGTGTGAACCGGCGCTTATGTAACTCTGTAATAATATTTGTGCTGATCTTCTAAAACCGATACCTTCTGTTATAAAGTATACCTGTCACAAGAGAAATATGCAATGGTGTCTTTGTGCCCCGCCATTGCATCATCATGATTTACACAAGAGGGAAACCTTCTAATGGTCCAAAGGAGCATAATGGACAGAAAGTTCCTAGCAGCTGAGGACATTAGAGGGTCGTATTCAGACTTGCTCAGCTAGGACATGCTAAAAAATGTTTTAATTAGTACCTGTATGACTGTTTTAACCAAGGGAAATTTTACGGTATAATAATTTTGCTGAGGAGTTGTTTTACTGCAAATGTACTGGATTATGAAATGTAGATAGTTTAAATTGAAAATTATGATTAGTACAATTATTTTATAAAAGGAATATATAGAGTTTTTGTGTATATATTTTTTTGTGTCAAGTGCTAAAAAAATAAATGTATTAATCTTTCTCCTTCTCAGTCAGCAAAAAAAAAAAAAGAAAAAAAAAGAAAAAAAATATATATATATATATATATATATATATATATATATATATATATGCACTATATTACCAAATGTATTGGGACGCCTGCCTTTACACACACATGAACTTTAATGGCACCCCAGTCTTACTCCGTAGGGTTCAATATTGAGTTGGCCCATCCTTTGCAGCTATAACAGCTTCAACTCTTCTGGAAAGGCTGCCCACAAGGTTTAGGAGTGTGTCTATGGGAATGTTTCACCATTCTTCCAGATGTGTATTTGTGAGATCAGGCACTGATTTAGATAAGAAGGCCTGGCTCATTGTCTCTGCTCTAATTCATCCCAAAGGTGTTCTACAAGGTTGAGGTGCAGGCCAGGCCAGTTCCTTTACCCCAAACTCGTTCAGCCATGTCTTTATGGACCTTGCTCTGTACACTGGTGTGCAGTCATGTTGGTACAGAAAGGGCCACCCCCAAACTGTTCCCAGAAAGTTGGGAGCATGAAATTGTCCAAAATGTTTTGGTATGCTGACGCCTTAAGAAATCCCTTCACTGGAACTAAGGGGCCAAGCCCAACCACTGAAAAACAACCCCACACCATAGTTTTCCCTCCATAAAATGATTCGAACTAGTGCACAAAGCAAGGTCCATGAAGACATGAATGAGCGAGTTTGGGGTGGAGGAACTCGACTGGCCTGCACAGAGTCCTGACCTCAACCTGATAGATAGAAAACCAAATAGAAAACCTCCATATACGCTATTTTATATCCACAGTTAATTCAGGGGAAGGCAAAAAACCCCAATAAAGCATTACCCAATTTGCTCCAGTGGGGGGGGGGGGGGAATATTCCTTCCTGATCCCCCAAGAGGAAATCAAAAAATTCCCCAGGACAATTAAATTATATATATTGCACAGTACTGCATACATATATAAACTAAACTGCAGCTTGAACTACTGAGTGCTATGATCAAGCTGATTTCTCTCTTTATTTAGAGTTGCCATTGGCAGCAGACTTTCCTGGAACCTTTTTATGTATTTTTTTTTTGTTCTTAATTGCTAATAAAAAGAGAAAGAGAAAGAGAGAGAGAGAAAGATAAAGAGAAAGAGAGAAAGAGAAAGAAAGAAAGAGAAAGAGAAAGAGAGAAAGAGAAAGAGAGAAAGAGAAAGAGAAAGAGAAAGAGAGAAAGAGAAAGAGAAAGAGAGAAAGAGAAAGAGAAAGAGAAAAAGAGAGAAAGAGAGAAAGAGAAAGAGAGAGAGAAAGAGAGAAAGAGAAAGAGAGAAAGAAAAAGAGAGAGAGAGAGAGAGAGAGAGAAAGAGAAAGAGAAAGAGAAAGAGAGAAAGAGAGAGAGAGAGAGAAGCTTGTTCATAGAACTCAGTAGTTCAAGCTGCAATTTAGAAACACAACTGAACCCTCCTCCTCCTCCCCATTCCCTGCTGTGACTTCAGTATCACGGATGTACCCTTTGCGAATAATTACTTGTAAATTATTATACGTGGTAAAAAAAAAAAATGTTTAATAACTGTTCCCTTTTTCCTTTAAATCTTTTTTTTTTAATGTTGTTTATTTATCACATCTATAATATTCCTTAGATGCGAAACTATTTCCTCCAAAATTGCATAAACAAGAGATAATGCTTCAATTAACAGTGTGCTAATGGATTTCAGCAGCAAAGGATCCTCCTGGCACATCAAGCTCGATTTCTGTCTTTTAAGTTGAATCTCCCAGCCCATTGAGTGAAGTTGGCCCAGCTGAACCATCTCCAGTTATCTGGTGTTCACTTTTTGGGCACTACTTCCCAATCTCCCATCTGATCCTCAGCTCACCAATCTGCCATCTCTTCTGTTCTCTCCCCATCCGCGATTGACAATGATTCCTCTCTAGGAAAACATTGTGTTTGTGAAGTCTGCAAGCAGATTGGCTTTGAGAAGTGCAACGCCAACTACAAGAGCTCGCTATCTGCTTGTTTCTTAGAACCCCCTCTTTTCTGGGTTTTTTTTTCTTCCTCTCCGTGTTTGTGTCAGGAAGTTCTACATCTGTCACACTCGCAAAGGAAAAATATTCTGTTTTGTTCGTCATGTGACTCTCGGCAATAACAGAAAGAAGTGATTTGATATTAATTCACAAGTTTAGCGTAGAAGGCTTCATTGATCCAAGTGAGTAAAGACTTCTCTCAGCCTGTATTGCTCATAAGAGTAAACCAGATTTGTATTTAAAGCGGTAGTATATCGCTTTTTTTCACTTTTAACTACAGGTAAGCCTATAATAAGGCTTACCTGTAGGTACAATTAATATCTCCTAAACCGGCACGGTGTAGGAGATATTTGCAGTGCATGCAGCCGCTCACGCGAGCGGCGCATGCGCTCTGAAGGTCCGGAGGACCTTCAGCTTCCCTTGCCGGGAGCTTGCCGGAAAATCACTCCCGTGCGCATGCGTGGGAGTGACGTCATCACGGCTCCGGCCAATCACAGCGCCGGAGCCGCCGAACCCGGAAGAGACGCCATGGGATCATGTCAGCGCCCGCAGCGATGTCCGGGGTTCCGTGTCGGGGCTTCGTTCGAAGGTAAGTAATTCATAATGAGCTAGTATGCGATGCATACTAGCTCATTATGCCTTTGTCTTGCAGGTTTTTTTTTTTTTTTTAATTTTAGGTTTACAACCGCTTTAACCACTTCAGCTCCATAAGATTTACCCCCCTTCATGACCAGGCCATTTTAGCGATACGGCTCTGCCTTACTTCAACTGACAATTGTGCAGTTGTGCCACGCTGTACCTAAATAAAATTGATGTCCTTTTTTCCCACTAATAGACCTTTCTTTTGGTGGTATTTGATCACTTTTGTGGTTTTTATTTTTTTTGCACTATAAATAAAAAAATAAAAAAAAAAACAATATTTTTTACTTTCTGCTATAAAACATATCCAATAAAAAAAAACGTAAAAAAATCAAATTTCTTCATCAATTTACGCCACTATGTATTCTGTTACATATTTTTGGTTAAAAAATCCCAATAAGCGTATATTGATTGGTTTGCACAAATATTATAGCATCTACAAACTATATACGCTATATATTTTTAGAATTTTCATTTATTTTTTTATTTTTTTACTAGTAATGGCGGTGATCAACGACTCAATATTGCGGTGGACGATTTAGACACTGAGTGACACTTTTGACACTTTTTGGGGACCAGTGACACTAATACAGCGATCACTGCTAAAAAATATGCAGTCACTGTACTAATGACAATGGCAGGGAAGGGGTTAACATCAGGGGCGATCAAAGGGTTAAACACAAGATCACTGCCTTCCCTTGTCACAGAACGGAGTGATCTGCCTTGTTTACACCTTCTGCCTGTGCCTGAAATGATTGGTGGGTCCCAGCGGACATCGCACCCACTGGACCCACTGATTGGCTCCTGCTGTGTCCAATCACAGTGGGTCGCCAGCCACACGCGTGCGCTCCCCAGACCTGGAAGTGCAGAATCACATACCTCTGCCACAGTAAATACACAGTACGCGGGGCGTTCATCAGGTTAAAGTGTATGTCCAGGGAAACCTTTTTTCCTTATGCCCCATACACACGTGCAGATTATCTGCAGACTTTTGTCTTCAGATTTACCTTTTCTATGTAGTGCAAGGGCCTGCCGGATTGCATACAAATTGAAAGTGTTTAGGTTTGACCTCATATTATATGGTTTTGGTAAGTCTGCAGACAAAAGTCTGCAGATAATCTGCACGTGTGTATGGGGCATTAGTTTCGGATAGCGTGGGACAGGATTAGAATACCTATCTTTTAGTTGATGAGCCCCCAGGGGGTGTGTCCATGACAGCCTGGGATCACAGGAAGTGGGTTGGGTGACACTGGCTGTAGGAAGTAGTAATTGGGGGTGGTGAATCTGTTGGGCACAGCACCAAATAGGAGGTGAGTTTTTCAGCAAAACCTTTTCTTATTTTACCCTGTGGTAGGCAATACAATAAAAGATGGAGTTCCACTTCAAACCATGACATTTTGGTTACTGTTTATGTCCATGTTATGTATAGTCCCCTCACTTCCTGTTTCAGGGTTATCAATACAGGAAGTGAGAGGAGTTGGGTGAGTTAAGAAAAGTTTGAGCTGCTGGTAGGGCAACTGTTAAAGCGAACCTGTTGCTCCGCTCTACTTGGACTTTTCAGACATGAGTGGTAACTTGACCTTGAGTTACAGATCCAATGTAGAGCTGAACCAATCACAAGAACTTACTCTGAGTTGATTTAAAGAATATGTAAACCCAACATCTCATATTCCTGACATGTGCCTGTTGTACCATGTACTTGTATGAAAAATCCGTGGTGCTCCTGCCAGTTCCACTGCTTTCCCATTAAAAACTGAGCTCACTAAGCAGGGGAACACACTATGGTCAGTTCTCTAGCTGTGCTGAGAACTCAGTGTGCTCTCCTTCAATGATCAGACTTGTCCTGACACACACCCCTACACAGCCATTCACTGGGAAGATCAGTGTATTGCTGTTTCTCCTCCCCCAGCTCTTATGCAGCTGAGAACAGAGGGAATGTAATCAGGGCCGGGACAAGGGGTGAGCAGGAGGGGCGGCTGCCCTCGGCACTGTGGTATAATGTGAGGTGGGGTGGGAGAGGGGATCACAAGGAGATGGAGGGGGGAGGGGATTTGTGTCAAGAAGGGAAATTTGGGGGGCAGCAGGGGGTAAGAAATGTTCTAGCAGGGCACATTTGGTAAAATGTGCTAGGAGTGGTGATTTGGGGTGATTTGTGTTGGGAGGGGAAAGAGGATTTGTGCTAGGAGGGGGATTTACGGGGTTTGTGCTATAAAAGTAAAATGGTAGAGGAAATATTTTGGTTTTGGAAGGGAGGGGGGTGTGATTTGTGCTAGAAGGGACGATTGGGGATATTTGTGCTAGTAAGAGAAATTTGTGTGTGTCTATGTGTGTGGGTGTGGGTGTGTTAGCAGTGCTTTAAGTGGGCCGGTATGCACTGGTACTCAGTATCGCCACTTCCAAATATGGCTCTTGAGCATACTGCCACCTCTCCGTGCGCCTTAGCGTACCAGTACGCTCATTTTGGACATCTGCCTCCTCAATTGCCCCCCCCCCCCCGCAAGATTATTTTCCACTCCAGAGCCAGACCAGTCACCACCAGTAAGTCCCCCTGCTCCGGAGTCCCAGCCCTGGCCAGGGGGGAGTGCTCTGTGGGGACCCTGATGTGGGTTGGGGGACAAAATTTATAGGCTATAATAGAGTACCGGCACCTCTTTTGGGCCACTTAAAGCACTGGGGGGGGGGGAGGGAGGGGTATGTACTAAAATGAGGGTTGGGGAATTTGTGCTGGAAGGGGGGGGGGGATTTGGGGTGGCAGGAGGATTTGTGCTTTAAGGGGAAATGTGAGGGGTAGAAGATTTGTGCTAGGAGAGGAAAATGATTTACTGCGTCCTGGGAATGTATCTGTGACATTGGTTGTGCTCTCAACCAAACTGTCAAATCATCCAATGGCTGCTGTCATAACTGATCACATGTGTAGCATCATGGCAGTTGAAGATTAAACAGAGGCCAAGATGGCAGCTTCCATGGCTGAAAATGATAGAAGGGTTTACTTCCACTTTAAAGCGGAGTTCCACCCAAAAATGGAACTTCCGCTTTAGGTATTCTAACCCCCTGACATTCCACATTTGGCATGTCATTTTTTTTGGGGGGGGGGGGGGAGCAGGTACCTAGTTTTGAAAGGTACCCGCTCCCACTTCCGCTCGGAGCGCCGCGGCGCCCTGAACGGAAGTTCACCTCTCCCCCTCCCTCCCTGCAATCTTCTGGGACATGTCAGAGGTCCCAGAAGATTGCCGGCCAATCAGGACGCGCAGAGCGACTCGCGCATGCGCAGTGGGTACCCGGCTGTGAAGCCGCAAACTGTCACAGCCGGGTGCCCACAGCAGTGATGCCGGCGCCGAGGGAGGGGATCGAGGCTTCGGGCGGCCGCATCGCTGGACCGTTGGACAGGTGAGTGAAATGGCTGGAACTCCGCTTTAAAGTAAGCAGTAATATGACTGCTCGTAACATCACTTCCTGTTGAAGGCTGACTACACGTAACCACTGCCTTGCAATTTGCATCAGCGTGACCAATCTTCCACACGAGCTACTTCAGTTGGCCATTGGAGTGCCTATCAGATCTCCAGGACACATGCACTGACAAGAAGGAGCATGAAAGGAAGGATGGCAATGCTGTAATAAATGAGAGACAGCGGTTAGAGTTGTTTTCATGTAGCAGAAAACAAATTGGCCTAAAATGTTAAAAAATTTTGATTTAAAATTTTTTTTTTTGAGAATGTCATATAGCAGAATGTGAAAAATATTTTTTTTTTCCAAAATTGTCGCTCGTTTTTTGTTTTTTAGCGCAAAAAATAAAAATTGCACAGGTGATCAAATACCACCAAAAGAAAGCTCTATTTGTGGGAAAAAAAGGACGTAAATTTGGTTTGGGTACAGCGTTGCATGACCGCGCAATTTTCCGTTAAAGTAATGCAGTTCCGAATCGCAAAATGGGGCCTGGTCAGGAAGGGGGCAAATCCTTCCGGTCTTAAAGCGGAACTTTACCCATAACAACATAATAAAAAATAATGTTCTTTAACAAGGAACATATATTCCACATTAATAATTATGCTACCAACATTAGTGTGTGCTGAAAATTGCCTCCAGCAATGTCCCTGTCTCGTCTTGCCGGAGGCTGCCATTTTGCTGTAGCCCAGAGTCCCTTAGCAGCAGGAAATTTTTAGGCTGTCAGTAGATTGGCCTCTAGCGGCTCTGATTTTAGGCACAGTGCCGAAACATAGAGAGCAACTGAGCATGTGCAGAGCAGGGTGAGACAGTGGGGTTGATTTACTAAAAGCAAACAGACTGTGCACTTTACACTTTGCAAGTGCAGTTGCTCCAGAGCTTAGTAAATGAGGTCAGCAGAACATTTGTTCATTTACTAAGCTCTGGAGTAACTGCACTTCCAGAGTGCAACTGCACTTTGCAAAGTGCACCGTCCATTTGCCTTTAGTAAATCAACCCTAGTGTACTACTGGATTTTAAACAGTATAGTTGCTTATTTTTTAACGTTTTACATAGCGATACCTGCAAAAGCATACAATTGTCTATCAGGACTTAGATTTCTGACAAAAGTTCCACTTTAAGAACACTACATACATTGAGGCATGATGCCAAACATATTCAAAAATAGATTCAGGGTTTACATACTCTTTACATTTCTTATACCCCTTTTTACTTCATTTTAGCAACCCTTTCATTCAGCCCCACTCTCAGCCTGAGTTCATCTTTCAGCTTGTTGGCAGGGCACAAGATAAGTACCCATACCACAGTACGAATCAAATATTTTTACCAGACAGGGGCTGAAAGGAATTTTGTAACATTGCCAGCAAAGGTCCTTTAAACGATAAAACGCCCTTCTTCCCCGCACAAAATTTACGAGTCACATTACAGCGGGAAAGTGCGCGCCCATATTGATAACAAGTCATTAAAGAAAGCACAAATACGACTTCCATTACTGGGGAAGACATAAAAGCAGGCAGCACGTGCCATCAAACAAGAGGAATCAACATGGGGTCCAGTCACTTGTATAGCAGAGACTAGTTATTTATCGTCCGCTCTGGTAATATGTGCCAGCAAGGGGGCCAAAGCAAACAGCTTTCAGTCACGTTAAAATCAGAAGAACTCCAGGAAATTCAATGTCCCCACTTCATATTCTTAGGATATGGAAACTAGATTGCTCTAATGGGGTACATGGTTTAGACCTTGAAGCTAAATAAGCGGGAGTTCAAGTAGTGTTGTGATAAGAGTCTAGTTTTATGCAAGAATTTGCATATTCTCTCTTATATCTTGTTACTTACTAAAGATTTATGTTACTCACTTTTGTTTTCTTTTAAGAGGAGCTTTCACCCTCTTCCATAGAAATTCCCTAAGAGCTCCTGCATAAAACATCTCTAGCGAAGGGCTGGGTTGGGGGCATCAGCCCCCAGGACCAGTACTAATAAAGTGTGTTGGGCTGGTGGCCCTGAGTGCAGGGCCTGGATTAAGAGCATCATGGGCCTGGTGCTAGGAGTTTCGAAGGGCCTTTTTTATGAAAATGAAGTAAAAAAGCAAAAAAATGTTTTATTAAAATAAACTACTTACCGCTCATTCACACTGTATGTGAAAGAGAACCAGTGTGAATGAACCCACGTTTTGTATAATTTTGTCTCATTTGTTTTTTTTTTACATCTTCCCACAATGCTTTTTGGGGGGCATGGATGGTGTCAGTAGAGCAATGGACAGGGTCAGTATTTTTTATTTATTTTACAATTTTTTTTTTTTACAATTTAATTTTTTTATACATTTTTTTCACAATGCTTTTGGGAAAGGGGGTAGGGGCAGAAGAGAGCAGTGAATGGTGTCAGTATTATTTTTATTATTTATTTATTTTACTATTTTTTACAATTTAATTCTTTATATATTTTCTAAAAAAGGGGGGTGGTATTGGGGGTTGGGAGTGGATGGTGTCAGTAGGGCAGGGGACAGTATCAATACTATTTTTATTTTAATTTTTAACTTTTTTTTACAATTTAAATTTTGTATTATTTTTTACAATTTAATTTTTTATACATATTATTTCAAAAAAGGGGGAGGGGGGTGTTGGGGGGTTGGCAGCGGATGGCGTCAATAGGGCAGTGGATGGTAGTAGGGCAGTGGCATTGCCCAAATGGTCAGTCAGCCCCTGATGGGCCTATATGAAGGTAGGGGCCTGGAGCTGCAGCTTCAATAGCCCCTATGTTAATCCAGCCCTGCCTGAGTGGAGATACTTCACCATTTAGGACTCCCAGTCAGCAGTGATACATGGTGGGCATTACATAGCTGCCCATTTTTTGTTTTTTATATCTGATTACTTACCAAAGATTTATTACCCACTTTTTTAAGAGGAGCTTACACCCCTCCACAGCGGAAATTCCCTAAGAGCTCCTACATAACTTATTCCCAAGGGAAGGCTGGGTTAGGTGCATTTGCCCCCTGGGTCAGTGCTAATAAAATATGTTGGGCTGGTGGCCCTGAGTAGAGATATTTCACTATTTGGGACACCCAGTCAGTGACACATGGTGGGCATTACATAGCTACCAATGTTTTATGGTCAGAGTGTGGCAGAGGGAAGCCTTCCAATGCCAGCTTCCTTTGTGGCTCTAAGATGTCATGTGACTGAATGCCAAGATTGTGAATGTGTCACAATTAACCATGTTCTTTAGGAACACCCACCTTTCACCATGCCCACCAATTACTACTGGTACTTATTACAAGGTAAGGCCAGTTGGTTGTTCTTGCCTAAAGCTCAGCTTTAAAATATACTTTTATTTGCAACTTGTGGTCTTCCGGTGCTATACCCTAGGCTCCAGTCCTCATAAACAGGTTCTTATGACCCACAGTTCACAGTTGCATAACTCCACCTACGCAGACAGGTGGGGGCTTTAGAACCAAAACATATGCAGGGAATTATGAAAAAAATTTGAGATATCTTAATACTATATAACAGCTGAAGCTTTCTCGCTTCTTAAAATCAGGTTATTTGAGGTCAGCTGGCTGTAGATACATCCATGCTATAGATCGAAGCAGTTGCTAAGCAAGAAGGACCAGCAACATCAAAAGCACTGGTATATGATCCCTCACAGTAGACAGACTCTTTATATATAGAATTTGCAGCATCTGTCTGTAGACGGCAAAAAGTAAAATAGGCTCTATGTGGAAATTCACAGTTTGGGGTATTTTTTAGGACAAGGAACGATGAGCAGAAATCCTATGCCCCAAAACTCACATTTTCAAGACCTAGAAGTTGGGTCACAGGGAGTTGAGTGTTTTATGAAGCAAACTGGCCACTGGTCAGTCTGAAGAAGTTGTCTGCTGATACTATCCCGTCCCCTAACTATAACTCTAACCTTACTCCTCAACCCTAAACCTTCTTTAACACAAATCCTAACTTTTCCCCTAACCCTAGTGCCACCCTAACTCTGACGCTAACCCTTGTCTCTACCATTAAGCCCTACTACTATCTCTACCCTAGCTATAAACTCAGACTTACTCCTAAACCCTAAACCTTCTCTAACTTTAACATAAACCCTAACTTTTCCCCAAACCCAACCTCTTCCCTAACTCTGATCCCCAACCCCTGTCCCTACTACTAAAACCTAACAGTTACCTAAACCTAGATATAACTCAAACCCTAGACCTACTGTAATTCTAACATAAACTCTAAATTTTCCCCTAACCCTAAACCCTAACTCTGACCTTAACTCTTGTCCCTACCACTAAACCCTCATACTATCTCTAACCTAGATATAACCCCAATACTACTCCTAAATCCTAAACCTACCTTAACTCTAACATAAGTCCTAACTTTTCCCTTAACCCCAAACCATAACTCTACCCTAGCTCTTAACCTAACCCTTTTCCCTACCATTAAATCCTAACAATACCCCTAAACCTAGATATAAACCAATCTTACTGGTAAACCCTAAACCTATTTTACCTGTACGATAAAAAAAGGACACCGGGACCCTGGCCCTATCACTAAACCTTAATGCTAATGCTACCGTAATTATAACCCTAACCTTACTCCGAAACTCTAAACCAACTTTAGCACTAGCATAAACCCTAACCATTCCCCTAACCCTACTCTAACTCTGACCCTAACCTTAAATCCTGTTCCTACCATTAAACCTTAACACTAAGCTTACCCTAGCCTTACTTTTAAACCCTAATGTTACTCTAACACTAACATAAAACATAAATTACCCTAAACTTTGACCCTAAGCCTAAACCCTGTCCCTACCACTAAAACCTTACACTAATCGTGCCCTAACCATAACCCTAATCCTAAACCCTATTTCTAAAATCGAACTCTGCGCTAAACCTAAACTATAATCTGTAACCTACTCAAACCCTTCCGTAAACACAAACTCTACACCTAGACCCTAACCGTAGTCACCTCTTTACCTACACAACTTCTGTCAGGAGGCTGGGGGGAAGGATATGCACGATTTTATTTCTTTCATCATTTAATGTAATGAAGCACATGTGATATATCTATTTATTTATTTTTTTTTTTTTTAGGAGCAATAGTGAACTTATATTTTATAGAATAACCAAAAAAAAAAAAAAAAAACTTAAAGTATAACTAACAGCAAAACTTTTTTTTTTAGTTTTGGATAGAGTAGAGAGGGAATAAAATGTCCATGCTTTCTGAGCCCTCTATAGGGAAATCCACCCTCTCTCAATTTGTTCTGTTTATCGTTATCAAGTGAAGGAAAATCCTAATTATGGGTTGTCACCAGAACAGGAATAGAGGGTAAGTGTGCATTCACACTACCGCGACTTGTCAGGCGACTGGTCAGCCTGACAAGTCGCTGTCCATGCAGTGCTAGGGGAACCTGTTCTAATAGGAGCGACTTAAAGTGGAGTTCCGGCCTATTTTGTAACTTTAGTGATTCCTGGAGTGCTCACAATGCTGTTCAACAATTGGGCTTTTTCAATTTTTTTCGGGGTCCCTTATCTTATTTTCAGGGCATTTTTGATTGTAGTTCCTCCTTCTCCCCCCTCTGTGGCCACGGCCACCGACATCACTTCCGCCTTTGCATTGCATCCTGGGAGCTGTTTGTCATCACTCCCAGGAGGCTGGAATCAGGAAGAACTCCCAGAACACTCCCTGGAATCAGGAAGAAGGACACAGCAGATTACACTGCTGCTTCAGATGCCCACATCCAAGATGGCCGCGCCCAGACAGCGCTTTTAAAAGTAAGATTTTGACTAAAATCCAATACTGTACGCCTTGTAAGTATGAGAATAGCGGTTCTGTAAAGGGCGATGGATTTATATTATAGGGGTATTTTTAGTTAAAAAAGGTATTTGAGGCCGGAACTCCGCTTTAAGTCGCTCCGACTTAGAAAATAGTTCCTGTACTACTTCGGAGCGACTTGCATTGACATTCATTATATGAAGTCCGTGCAAGTCGCGCCGAAGTCGCGGTGCACGGGACTTCACAGGTCGCCCCCGAAGTCGTGCCGGGGTAGTGTGAATCGGCACTAAACCTTGAAAGGGAGACACTGTTTTGGCTATGGGACATGAAGTGAAAGGCAATCTCACCAATGAGACACAGAGGGCAGAAAAAAAAATTGACAGGAGTTATACTCTATCGCAAAATTTAACAGTTTCGGCTTTAGCTTTTCTTCTCTAAATCATATTTTTATGCATTGAAATGTCATGAAACTTTTTTTTTTTTTTTAATGAAATTGTTCAAATTATGAGCTGTAAAAATGAAGCTGCAGTTGAAGTTCCTACAGGGCAGGAAGAGGAGGTGAGTTCAGCAGAGTGGGGATGATAAACAGAAGGAGGTGGGGTAATGCATAACTACAGGCTGTTGTAAGCCTATGGAACCATACAATGGAGCTGGGGTGTGATCAGGGGCAGACTGGCAACTTTCAGCCCAGGGGGCAAGTACAAACCAGAGGCCCATGGTGCAGCGACTCCGTCCCCTCCCACTTTCCCTCACTCCTCCTCCCACTCTCCCAATCCTCCTCCTGACCCCCATTCCAAGCTGAAGCCCTGCTCCAGATACTTTCTACTTACTGGCTGAATCCGGGTTCCCGACCTGGCCAACAGGGGGAGGTTGGGGGGGAGCTGGGACAGCTTGGTTGGGGCTGGCCGGGGCAGAAGAGTCTCCAGAAGGGCCTCTGCTCAGACACAGTTTACACCATCTATGCTGGAGATGGGAGCTGCGCTTTGTCCTTGTCTATAACCCGCACTCAGTAGGTCAGCAGCATGGACTTTTTACTTCTCTTCACCAGGAATCCTTTAGGCATGTCTGTGGCAGAAGTGGTGCAACCTTTTTATGGGGCATCAGGGCGGCCCAGGAGGCAATTGCCCCCCTGCCCCCTGGCCCAGTCCTCCCCTGGGTGTGATCAGGAGCCATATGCATTGGTTGAAAACATTTTTGCACATGCTTTTTCTAATTCAGGTGCTTGATCTAAACATTTAGCTTTTTGCCTGGAGTTGTCCTTTATATGTGAAAGCTGGCATCATATCAGCTCCTTATAAAGATTTAATCAGACAAAACAAGTTTGCAGCCTAATGAAAGCGATGTTTACGGCGGTTATGGGTAGCGCTCAGACAACAGATACCTGGCATGAGTGGAAAATTTGTCTAACATCTGTGGTTGAATAGGTGGTAGGGAAAGACAAACCCTTGGAGGTCTCCAGATTATGGAAATCTATTTGTGAAAATTGCCTCATTGTCTGTTCTTGTTTTTCCCAGCAGCTCTAATAAAGCAGCCAAAACAGGGATTTAGACGCACTGGAGGCCATGGTGGAATAAACAGGCCTGTCAGGGCCGGTACAATCTTTATTAAGAGGAACAACAATTACCTGTGATGCATCTCCATTATTGTGGATCTGTTTAACGGAGCTGTGCCAACCTCATCACTGCAAAGGATTCTGGGGAAGAGCTTCTTGGTGACAAGTAGCCACATTTATCGACAATGGGTCTGCCATGCTCATAACCAGGGCTGGGACAAGTGGGGGGCAGAAGGGACAGATTGCCCAGGCGCAGCGGCTCTATGTGCAGGGGGAGCCATGCTGAGAGCTTCACAGCAGTTCCCTTCCCCCTGTCTCTCACTAACAGGAGTGACTGAAGTGTCAGCAGGGCTGTTTTTACGTGGTGATAGAGGAGCGTTTTTTCCTTTCAGTGACACCACTGATGCAGGGACATTTTTCCTTCCAGTGACACCCACCACCAGCACTGATAGGCAGGGGACAGGGGTTTTTGGGAGCTGTGGGTGCGGGTGCGCAGTTTACTATCATCACCCTTAGCACTGGATGACCTTGTCCCTGCACAGCTCATAGCAAGCCATTGTTCTGGTCTTCTGAGGTGCATTCAAAGTAAATGGGTGAATCTGGTTGGTTGGTATGGGCGATGCAGTCATTCTTTGAGTAATATTTTAGGATGTGAAAGGTTGTCACTGGGACAGAAAGTGAGGGAATCTGCAAGAGGGACATAAAAGGGGAACTCTTGTCCCACCCCTATTCAAAAATGCCAGGGCCTGGTAATTTGCTGTTTTGTTACCCATTGATAGGAGGGGCAATTAAATAAGCTGGCTTGGCCATTAATTGGTGAAGCACAGGTTCTCTTTAACCACTTTAATTCCACGCCATTGTAAAAAATTATGGGTAGGTGGCTGCACAGTAGAAAACACCCCCGGATTCACAGCGTGTCCATTGAATGCCGTTGATCAAGCTGTAATTAAACAGTACAGATCACAGACAAAATGTACAGAGCCGTTCAGAGTGGCTTTGTACTTTGTGATTGCTGTGAACCAATCACAGTGATCACAAGTGTTTACAAACATTGAATCCCCTCCCCTGGTCACAACAGAGGAAAGAAGGGAAAGAAATAGAATAGTGGCAGCAGATTCAAGGTTGGGGGGTTTTAAATTGCCACTGACAACCAACAATTGTAGGACTGTTTTTCAAAGGTGGTGGGAGGGAGTAAAAGAGCTATTGACCACCAATGATTGTGAGATTGTGGGTGTGAGTTTGATGGGGGGGGGGGGGGGTTATAGTGTCCCTGACCACCAATGATTGTGGGATCCTATATTTTGAGGTGGCGGTGGTGGGTTAACTTGCCACTGACCACCAATGACTGCAGGACTGTTTTTTAAAGATGGTGGAGTTGCAGTGTCACTGACCACCAACGATGGGTGGGGGTTAAAAAGCCACAGACCAAGAATTTATTTGCCAATACTTGACAATGCCTGACGAAGGGGCATGCATGCCTCGAACGCTAGCACCACCCCGCTTCCACCGGATGTGATGAGGGAGAAGCTGTGACGCCAACAGGACACCAGGAAGTGCCAGAAGCCACTGACACAGCCAGGACCCAGGGCTGTCTAGACCTCTCCTTCCCTTCCCTGCAGTGGATCGGATGACTTGCTGTGAAGCCTGCTTTCCTATCACTCATGTGAGTGCATTACCTTTTATGCCAATAAAGTATTGTTTTAATACTACACTCAGGTGGCGCTGCTCTGTTCTCTCTCTTTTTCGTTAAAAAGCCACAGACCACAAATTTATTTGCCAATACTTGACCTCAGTGTGTGATTATTAAAGGCTATAGGCGCACCTTAACCACCTCCTTAGCAGCATGTTTCTTCATTTAAAAAAAAAAATCTACAAAATAAGGAGTCATTTTGGGGTATTTGTACTGTCCTGGCGTTTTATTTAATATGTTTTATAGCAGAACTACCACCCAAAGAAAGCTCTAATTGTCTAAAAAAAAAAAAAAATAAAGACATAAAATCAATGTATAAATGTATTAATGAGTAATGATCACTCAAACTATTACAGCACTGAGAAATGATAAATGGACTGGCAATGGACAGTATATAGAAGCTTGTACTTAAAACACTTTTGTACAGCAAAAGAATAGGATACCAATCCCTGCACTCAATAACCATAAGAACATTGGAAGACAACCATATAGTAAGTTGTCAGACACATATTTCAAAACCTATACAAACCTAGAAACTTACTAAATACATTATACATAATGTATATATATATATATTCCTCAGGCTGCACCATAGTGGTTCCTGCTGCGAACCCGTCCAGACACAGGGAGGCTCGCAAGAATAGACAGAGAAAGTATGTATATACTAATAAATAAACAATAAATATACCAATAAATATACAAAAAAGACAAAAATAATATTTATCACTATTTCCACAGAATTGGTGATAACCACAAAATCCTTGAAAAAGGCTACCCAGTAGCCGAAACGCGTTGGATAAACACGCTTTGGACCTACAGTTGGATCTCTGTGAACATATTTTTCCAAGCAACAAGCCTGGAAAAAACAGAGAACAACGTCCAAAAACAAAAGTCACCTTTTCACCTATGTCACGGATACTTTCCAAAACTTTACCTTCCTCTAAACACATTTTGGGTCTATAACCCAAACACCTATGCACTGGATATATGTATAAATAATTGTATTCAAACATTGTACATAAATAAACATTTTTGATTATCTTTTATAAATTGTGTGTAAACTCACTTGCCCGTAAAAGTCCCACCCCATTTCTTGGCCTGAGGCACCAAGCAATTTCCCCCACTATGGACAGTATATAGAAGCTTGTACTTAAAGCGGAGCTCCGCCCAAAAGGTTTTGACAGGTAGCCGCTCCCACTTCCTGGTAAGTTTGACGCACGGCAATCTACATCATGTACGGCCCCTCCTCCTTATCCCTGCTGCCTTCTGAGACCTGTGTGTCCCACAAGATGGTGGGGCCATTCATAAAGCGCAGCGCGACTTGTGTATGTGCAGTAGGAAACCGGCTGTTAAGCCTGAAGGCTTCATTGGGGGCTTCACTTACTTGTGATGTAAGCTGATGGATAAATTGGCTTAGGGTGCCAACATTGTGGGATCTCTGGACAGGTAAGTGTCCTTATATTAAAAGTCAACAGCTACAGCATTTCTAGCTGCTGACTTTTCATCCCCTCCCCCCCCCCCCCCCCCCCAGACTGGATCTCCGCTTAAGTCTATATGATTGCTACTTACTGACCCAGAAGGATCAGGTGCCTGGATTGAGGAATCAGCTATATTTAATTGGTTGCTACGGGTTACTGCAGTTTTCTTCTTAAAATAAAAATCAATGTAACTAGAAACCGGTTTCTGATTGGTTTCTCTGGGTTATAGCTCCCCATGCTAAGCTTTTACAGGCCTAATGTAAATACCCATCCAATGGAAAACAAACAAGATGCCATAGGATATAAGATTAGCTATTCTTTTGGACTTCTTGGCATGAGGCCTATATCACATTTATGACTCAAGTTGAGCTCAGTAATTATCATTATCACTATTATTGATACCATTTCTTCACAAGCAGCTTTAGGTAACATAGAGAGAGAGGTTCTGCTCTGGAAGGTATTTTGTCAGTTACAGGGTTAATTGAGCTGCCCTGGAGGCAGAAGGCAATAAGGCAGAGCCAGAGAGATAAGGAACACAAATGGCAGTGTCAGTGGGGTGTATCGGGACCACCGGCTGATATAAAATCATGTCCCTTCATTCGTGGAGGCTGGAATGGATGCTAGACAAGCTATGTCAACACAACCCTTGCCTTGCCACGCGCGGTGATTCTAAAGTGGACCTATCATTAAAATTCACACTTTATTTTTGCGTCAGTAGCACACGTCAGCATTCATCAAATTATTTTAAAATATGAATTGCTGATCCTGGCTTGAAGGTCTTCATTCAGGCACTTCCTGTTTTAGGGTAAACAAGCAAAGAAGTGAGAAAGCTGCGCTTAAATGAACTAACAAGAGTAAGGCTGCCAGTACAACAGTATTATCAGACCATATAGCAAAATTGTGTTCAAGTACAGCGCCACATTATGAATTAAAAGATATAAAGGGCACAGTCCAGGAAGTCCGTCAAATTATGATGCTGAGGTGCAGAAATAGGAACAGGAAGGCGCCATCCCCAAACTGTTCCCACAAAGTCGGGAGAATGAAATTGCCCAAAATGTCTTGGTATGCTGATGCCTTAAGAGTTCCCTTCACTGGAAGTAAGGGGCCAAACCCAACCCCTGAAAAACAACTCCACACCGTAATCCCCCCACCAAATGATTTGGACCAGTGCACAAAGCAAAGTCTATAAAGACATGGATGAGTGAGTTTGAGGTGGAGGAACTTGACTGGCCTGCACAGAGTCCTGACCTCAACCCGATAGAACACCTTTGGGATAAATTAGAGCTGAGATGCCTTTGGATCTTAATCTTAAACTGGCTACACACACTACAATTTGATTATACAATCTGCCAAACGCTACAGAGTGTAGGGGTCTATCAAAACCATCTGTTCAATTTACAATATATCCAATAGGTATTACCACACAGTCAAAAGAGATCGTACAATCAGACTGTCATCTCCCCCTCCTATTGTTATGGGGTTTTTGTTTCCCTGCACAATTGTATGCACCTTTTATATACAACTCTTTATGTATCTGTGCTATGCGCTTTTGTTTCCAGTGCACTGCACAGTGGGAGAGCTGCATAAATTATTCATTATAACAATAAAAGCAATATAGTAATAATAACCCAATTGTTTTTTATTTCCTTATATACATATTTACATTATTCAAATAACTGCTGACATTTGAAAATAAATTCCAGGGGCGTTTTGTGACCAAAATAAACTCATCTAGCGAAATATTAATTTCTGTCTATATCATGCTTATTAAAGTAAGATATATGAACCTTATTGCATTTCAAAGTCTGATTGTCATAAGGAAAATAATCTAATTTTAATCCAACAGGCTCAATTTCAAAGCCAAACACTAGGATAAGGATCCTTATTTTAAAGAAAATGTGTTATTTTCCTTGTCCAGTAAAAGTTAAGAATTACAGTCAGGAGGCTAGAAAAGATCCTCAGATAAGGGGCCATTTACACTAATGTGATGTGGTTACACTCTCCAAAGTCCCTTAACTCCCCGTCATTGGTGGTCAATGGCACTTTAAAACCCTTTACCCCCTTCAATGGTGGTCAGTGGCACTTTAAATCCCATAAACCCCCATCAATGGTTGTCAGTGGTACTTTAAAATACCTAATCACCCATTATTGGTGGTCAGTGGCACTTTAAAACCCGTAACCCTCATCAATGATGGTCAGTGGCACTTTACAATTCTTAGCACATTATTATTGGTGGTCAGTGGCGCTTTAAAACTCTAATCCCCACCATCATTGGTGGTCAATGGTAATTTAAAACCCTTAACTTCTCCATCATTGTTGGTTAGTGTCACTTTAAAACCCCTAACCCCCCCATTATTAGTAGTCAGTGGCACTTTAAACCATCCACCCCCCCCCCATCATCGGTGGTCAGTGGCACTTTATTACTCCTAACCCCCCATCATTGATGGTCACTGACACTATAAATTGCTTACCCCTGCAATCATTGGTGATCAGTGGCACTTTAAACCCCTTAACACCCCAAGCATAGGTGATCAGTGGCACTTTAAATTCCTTAGCCCCACAATCATTGGTGGTCATTGGCACTTTAAATTCCTTAACGCCCCCCCCCCCAATCATTAGTGATCAGTGGCACTTTAAAACACTTAAACCCCCATCATCGATGGTCATTGGTACATTAATACCCTTAAACCCACCCATCATTGGAGGTCATTGGCACTTTAAATCAATTAACCCCCCCATCATCAGTGGTCATTGGTACTTTAATATTCTTGAACCCTCATCATTGGAGGTAAGTGGCATTTTACATTTTTTACCTCCCCATCATCGGTGGTCAGTGACACTTTAATATTCTTAATCCCCCATCATTGATGGTCAGTAGCACTTTAAAACCCATAACCCTCATCAATGATGATCATTGTCACTTTACAATTCTTAGCTCACCATTATTGGTGGTAAGTGGCACTTTAAAACTCTAACCCCCCACATCATTTGTGGTCAGTGGCACTTTAAACCATTTACCCCCCATCATCGGTGGCCACTGGCACTTTATTACTTCTAACCCCCATCATTGATGGTCACTGACACTTTAAATCGCTTACCCCTACAATCATTGGTGATCAGTGGCACTTTAAAACCCTTAACACCCCAAGCATTGGAGGTCACTGGCACTTTAAATTCCTTAACCCCACAATCATTATATGTGGGGTTTAAAAACCTTAACTCCTCCACCATTGATGGTTAGCGTCACTTTAAAACATTTAACCCCCCATTATTAGTAGTCAGTGGCACTTTAAACCATTCACCCCCCCCCCCCATCATCTGTGGTCAGTGGCACTTTAATACTCTTAACCCCCCATCATTGATGGTCACTGACACTTTAAATCCCTTAACCCCCACAATCATTTGTGGTCATTGGCACTTTAAATTCCTTACCCCCCCCCCCCAATCATTAGTGGTCAGTGTCACTTAAAAAACCCTTAACCCCCCCCAATCATTGGTGGTCAGTGGCACTTTCATTTTCTCTTTACCCCCAATCATTAATGGTCAGTGCCACTTTAAAACCCTTAAACCCCCATCATCGATGGTCACTGGTACTTTATTACCCTTAACCCCCCCATCATTGGAGGTCAGTGGCACTTTAAATTACCTAACCCCCCATCGTCAATGGTCATTGGTACTTTAATGCCCTTGAACCCTCATCATTGGAGGTAAGTGCCACTTTAAATTATTTACCCCCCACCCTCCCCCATCATTAGTGGTCAGTGGCACTTTAAATCCCTTACCCTGCCAATCATTGGTGGTCAGTGGCACTTTAAATCTCCTACCCCCCTCAATCATTGGTGGTCTGTGGCACTTTAAATCTCCTACCCCCCTCAATCATTGGTGGTCTGTGGCACTTTAAATCCCTTAACCACCCCCCCCCCCCCAATCATATCATTGGTGGTCAGTGGCACTTTAAACCCTTAATCCCTCAATCATTGATGGCCAGTGGCTCTTTAAACTCTGTCTTTAAAAAGAACGATCCAGCAATTACATGCATCCCTGAGTACAGAGATTTCAAACATTTAATCAGGCCAATAGGTGCTTAAAGGAGACCTTTTACTTTATTTATAAGTAAATCATTCATGTCATGTCACAATATTCAGCAGAATAATAATATTATTAATAATATTTAATCATCAAAAAGCTGTCTTTCCTTCCAGACCAGTGCTTTGCCTAGATTGAGATGTCATCATTTTGTTGCAGTCAAGAGGATGCATTTCCTCAGTCTCCTCTCCCCTGGTGATCAGGCTGTACACTGTGACTTTGTATCAAGTCACAAGGAGTGCAGTTGCAGCAGGGGCTAATCTGTGTCAGACAGTAATGAGCACAGCCAAGAACTACACAGACACCTGGAGAAATATCTCTGAGCTGACATCTCAGTCCAAGAAATAGATGGTAACCCTGACTGATACCTGAACAAAGATGGTGCCGTCCTTCTGAAGAGAACAGCAGATGAAGGCATTGTCAGTGGGGAATACTGTGATCTCTGTGAGAGGTAATAAATATCTGTTATACCTATACCTTACTTAACTTGTAAAGCAATATCTAATCCTAGGTGCACTTTAAGAGTCTAGAAGACACTTTGATCAGTGCTATTTTGGTCTAAAGAGACATTTTGAACTTCAATAAACTTTATTGACAAACAAAGCCTTGATGCGTTGCAACACACTGCTTTGGACTACTATGACCTTTCCTTATCAGATAAATAGCCTCATCCCTGTCTCAAAGCGCCAATAGTTTTTGGAAGCAGCAGACGCCCGAGCTGGCACCCTTCTTCACAGACTGGCACACTCAGCTAAGGATCATGGGAACCCCTCCTACATCATCCCACCCGCGTCAATGTTTATAACACCAAAAAACCTGTTTATCTTTGATTCATAGGCAGCTAGAGGAATGTATTTGCAAAGCGTTATCCCTAATTAATTCTCTCCCTGAAAAAAACAGATGATGTGGTGAGCCGGTGTGAACATGACCGCATCTAAGCCAAGAGCAGTGTGCAGAGTGAAACAGCCTACAGCAGCCAATCAGAAGTTAGCTTACTTTAGTAAACTGACATTTGATTGGTTAAAGCGGAATTCCAACCAAAAGTGGAACTTCCGCTCATTTGCTTCCTCCCCCTCTCCGGGGCCACATTTGGCACCTTTCAGGGGGGAGGGGGGGGAATGGGTACCTGTTTTTGACAGGTACCCTTCCCCACTTCCGGGAGACGGCGCCGCGGCGCCGTCCCTTGGAAGTTTGGCCCCTTCTTCCTTCCCCCGCTACGAGCCAATCCAAATGCGCAGCGCGCTTCGCGCATGCGCATTAGGGACCCGCTCGTGAAGCCGCAAGGCTTCCCTGCCGGGTTCCCTCACCGGCAATGGCGGCGGCAGCACCTGACAGCCGATGGAAACATCAGCTGGGGTGCCGACATCGCTTGACTCCCGGACAGGTAAGTGTCCTAATATTAAAAGTCAGCAGCTACAGTATGTGTACAGTATGTGCAGCTGCTGACTTTTAATTTTTGGAGGGGGAGAGGGAGTGAGGCTGGAACACCGCTTTAAATAAATTAGCAAATTTCAGTTTGGCATACTGCTGTTGTTTTAAAAATGTGTTATGAATCTGAATACAGCATTTGTTTGCTAAAGTGTGTACTCAGGTATATGTAAGCTTTTTAAATCATTAAGCCCTGATGAAGGAGAGCTTGTGCCCTGAAACGCATTGGATTTTTTTTTTTTTTTATTGCAGAAGAACTGTTAAAACTTTTTTTGGAGTTTTTACCTTTAGCTTAGTGCTCCTGTTGTATTCCTATGGTAGAAGTGAATGTCAGTGACAGGTTTGCTTCATAGCTAAGGCTCCGTTCACATCTAGGCATTTTTGGGTGATTTTCTGCTCTAAGCCTCAGCTCTAAATACACCCAACAAGGCAAAGCCTATTCATTTCAATGGCCCCTGTTCACATCTGAGCGTTCTGTCGCCTTAAGCAAAAACGCCTGTCGTCTGTCGCCCTAAGCAAAAAGCCTGTCGCTCAAAAAAAGTACATAAGCTTCTTTTTTGGAAGGTTACAGGCGTTTTTATTTTTTTCATGGGTCAAAAATGCTGCAAAAACTCCAAAAAAACACCTTTAAAACCCCATGTAAAAATAGCAACTTCTAGATCTGAACGGAGCCTCAAACGTGTCTTTACCCTGGTGACGTCAAATTCCTACTGGTGCCATGCTTCAAGCTGGTTTCCATCAAGCTGTACCCAGAACAACTCAGACTTGCCAGAATCTCCCCGTCCACCGCGGTTACCGTGGCTGCTACACCCTCAGACTGGAGGCATTGAGGGCTCAATCCACCGGGTGTTTATCCTGTAGATGAGCCTTTCAATCTCCACCTTGGTGTGAGTTTTCACTTGACTGCTTACCCTTTTATTTAAAAAAAAAATGCATTTAGAGGTACTTTTATGTTTCTCTACATGTCCAACATTCGATTCCGCCCTTATTTCCTAAATAATAGCCAAATCCAGGGGAGCATGGGCTCAAGGGGCAGCTGATTTGGGCCCCATAACAATAACTGGGCCCGGGGCAGCCCCTTTTACCTCGCATTAAAAATGACCCTGGCAAGGGTGTAAAGTAGGCTCATTGGAATACAATAATGTGTTACTAAACCTAGGAGCCTGCCTTCACTATCTATATCTGGTCTCCCACAGTACACAGAACATGGTAATGCAATTATGTTAGTAAATATAAACTGCTAAATACCTTTTCTCATCAGCAGTATATAGCAGTCTTGTGACTTCTATCAGTGCCTGGTGAAGCTTGTAGGAGGAGTTTTCATACTGCACTGAGCTGTCCTATGAGGCTGCAGGGCTCCTGACCCTCTGTCTGCACAGTGCTGATTGGCCCTGTGCTGACCACACCCACTCTGCCAAGAAAAAAAAATTCTCTAGCAATACACACCAAACTGAGCATGTGCAGCCTGACTCCAAAGGCTCTGTCTTATCCGGACATATTTTGGAGTCAGTGGAAGAAGGGGAGGATCAGAGAAGACAGGATCAAGCAGCCTTTTTTACAAAATGCAGACGATTAACCCCTTAGGTTCCACAGTGAATATAACAAGCATGCTTTACTGCATATACAGACTGATTTTACTGTTGTGGGTTTAGTAACACTTTAATTTTTCTTGCATATGCGTTCGTACAGCATTTATGCTGCATTTAAAACTGTATCTGGTGTAAACCACCCTAAAAGTATGGCCACAGAGCTTGCTGGGTTGTCCCACAGAGGACTTGGAGCCGTGATATCAATGAGGTACGAGACACAAATGCCTCATACCTCTGTGATGTCACTATATCAGCTCACAAAAAAAGCTGCATGACCAAATCATATTTCTGAAATATATATATATATATATATATATATATATATATATATATATATATATTTTTTTTAACTACAACTCCAGTTGCTGTTTGCCAGCTACATACTGAGAGTGGGAATATACTAAATTATTTGCCATCCAGCAAGAGTCATATAATAAACAAAGCTTGGACCGGGGACATTTGTGGTTGCTAAGCAACATCCTTCCCCAGCGCGCACAGTGCAGACAATATGGAGCAGGTGTTAACTGTTTAATAATCCCATGATCCTCTCAGTCAGGTCAAGCAGCATGCTCGCAAAGTTTCCATGCAAAGAAAAAAAAAAAACACGTTTTATGTTTACATCAACAATGAGCTTTTATTTGGAAAACAAGCTATGATTCACTGCAATATTCCTTGAAGAAATATCATTTATTGGTACACATGTTTGCGCAGAGGTTAAAGCATCGAGCTCGCCATTATTTGTCATCTAACAAGCAGAAAAGTCATTTTCAAGTCAATGAATGCACACCGACTAACTGCGATATTTAGGATGCCGCCATAGTTGTCTGCTGCTTGGTTATGTTTGCTACATTGTAAAGGCACAGGGGCACACTTGTAGACATTGGGCACGGTTGAGCACAGTTAGAGATTCTGGGGCACATAGGGATGCACTGGAGACACAGGGGTGCACAAGTGTTCTTGGAGGCACAGGGGCACACTTGTAGACATTAGGCACGGTTGAGCACAGTTAGAGATACTGGGGCACATAGGGGTGCACTGGAGACACAGGGGTGCACAAGTGTTCTTGGAGGCACAGGGGCACACTTGTAGACATTGGGCATGGTTGAGCACAATTAGAGATACCGGGGCACATAGGGGTCCACTGGAGACACAGGGGTGCACAAGCGTTCTTGGAGGTACAGGGGCACACTTGTAGACATTGGGCAAGGTTGAGCACAGTTAGAGATACTGGGGCACATAGGGGTGCACGGGAGACACAGGGGTGCACAAATGTTCTCGGAGGCACAGGGGCACACTTGTAGACATTGGGCATGGTTGAGCACAGTTAGATATACTGGGGCACATAGGGGTGCATTGGAGACACAGGGGTGCACAAGTGTTCTTAGAGGGACAGGGGCACACTTGTAGACATTGGGCACGGTTGAGCACAGTTAGAGATGCTGGGGCACATAGGGGTGCACTGGAGACACAGGGGTGCACAAGTGTTCTTGGAAGCACAGGGACATACTTGGGGACAAAATGGTGCATTGAAGACACAGGAGCACAAAAAGCACACTTAGAGGTGAAGACCTGGGGCAAATTGGAGTGCAGTTGTAGACATGGGGCTGCACTGGAGATGTGGGGGTGCACAGGCACACTTAGAGGCACAAGGAATACTTGGAGATGCAGGGTAGCATGGGGGTTCCTTGGAGACAATGGAGTGTACAGGGCACACATAAAGGCCCAGGGGCACACTTGTAGACAATGGGCACTCTGAGGCATATTTAGAGACACTGGGGCACACAGAGTCACATGGGGGTGCACAGGTGCATTTGGAGATGCAGGGATACACAGGGGAACACTAGGAGACACATATTGCACTGGAGACACAGGGGTGGACAAGGCACACTTAGAGGCACAACTGTGCACTTGGAAACCTGCATCACATTGGGGTGCAGTTGGAGACATGGGGCCGTCCTGGATATGAAGTGGTGCACAGGTGCACTGGAGACATAGGGGTGCACAGGGGCACACCTAGAGGCATGGGGCTGCACATGGGTGCACTGGAGACAAAGGGGCACTCGTTGCATCCTTAGAGCCACAAGGGAGGTACTGGGATACAGGTGGAAGCACAGGGCTCCACTGGGGTACTTTGGAGACATGGAAATGCTCTGGCACACTGAGGAACGGGAGATATGATGGTTCTGGAAAGGGCTGGGGGCACACAAAAGATGGGAACTTAAAACACTGGGGCACAAAGGGGTGCCATAAAGACAGAGAGGTGCACAGGGGTGCACTTGGAGACACAGGGGAACACAGGGCACACTTAGATGCACAGTAACACACTTGGAGACCTGGGGCATACTGGGAAACCAGGGCTGAAGACAAGGGGGTGCACAAGGATGCACTGGAAACAAAGGGGCAAACAGAAGCAGAAGAAGGCTCTGGACACACTAGGGGGCATTGGGATGCAGGCGAAGACTGGGGCACTCTGGAGACACAAATGTGCTCCGGCACCCTAAGGCACTGGATGCATGATGGCTCCAGAGAGAGCTGGGACTCAGGGGGCACAGAGGAGACAGGCACTCAAGACACAAGTAGCATGTGGCTAGGCTTAGGCGTGGTGATGTGTTGATTGAACACCGAACCAAACCCCCCCCCCCCTCCCCCGGGTTTCTTCAGCTGAGTATTAATCAGGAAAGCTATCCCTGACTAGTTGTGGTGCTGGGATCCTGGTTAAAACTTGGAAATGCCAGCAACCATGTGCCATAGAGAAGACCAGACATTGGATCCCAAGAGAGGGAAGTGTTACACTGGGGATTCCAGATTTCAAAAGCCAAGGCTTCCTTCAGATATTAGCAGATGTTTTATGTGTACCTGGCATCTTTGTTCAGGCATCATACAGGGTCACCATCAACTTCCTGAACTTAGATGCCAGCTTAAAGGTGACACAATCACGTAAAACCTGGTCTCTGTGCAGCTCTTGGCTGTGTTCACAAATGTCTGGCACAGATCAGCCTCTGCAGCAGCCACTCACCTTATGACTTTCTACAAGATACAGTGTTGTAGTCTGATCACTGGGGAGTAGGGACTGATGGACTTCTTCCTCCTGCCTGCAGCTGACTGATGACATCATTTCAGGCTAGGCAGAGTCACTGACTGGAGCTGATTTTTAATGATAAAAAGTTGGAGCATTTTTGAAAATGATATTGTTGTCTATGCTGACATGGCAGGAATTTATTCAAGCAGAAATAATATTAATAACAGCAATAACTAAATACATAACCAATCCTGGAAAAATTAACCCCCAAACTTAACCTGGGCCTTAAAATAACCCATCACTTACCACTACCCCCATCGTTAACGATTATAATGAAGTAAAAAAATATTAATTATATTATTTTAGAAAGAAAGAAATAATACAAAAATTATACAAAATATATAAAAACATAAGAAAAAAGCCTAATTAAGAAAGAAATAATAAAAATTATATAAATACATAAGAAATAAGCTTAATTAAGAAAGAAAGACATTTTACAAACAAATTAAATACATAATAAGTGATAGCTTTGATAATACTATAGTTAAAAAAAAAAAAAAAAACCTGAAATAAATAAATACATAAATAAACCCTGAACAATAACCTATAATTGAACACCTAACCTGAGCCCTAAAATGTAACCCATCACTTACTTCACCTTCCCCATCCTTAATGATAATAGTGAAATAATATAATAAAAATGATGATGCTCATGATAATTAAAATAATAATAATAATAATAACAAATTAAATAAAGAAAAAAATGTTACAAAATAAATAAATGATAACATAAGTAATAAAATAATAATATAGTAATTCAACAATAAATGGTTACATAGCTTCTCCATAGGGTTCAACTCTTTATCCGATCTGATGGCATGAGGCAGAGATCCAACAAAGTGTGTCAATTGCCTGTGATTCCACTCATTAAGTGTCAGCTTCCTCAAAGCATTTCATTCATAAATTGGCCTAATCTTCCCTTTATGTATTATATCGTTTATTCGTAAATCTCCTAACCCTCTCCTAACAGGAATACATAAATAAATACCTAAATAAGCTGTGAACATTAACCTCTAATTGAACACTTAACCTTAACCTTAAAAATGTAACTCCATCTCCACCTTAATAATAATAGTGAACTACTGTACTATGATAATAATAGTAATAAATCGAATATTCAAAGAATTAAACTTAATCAAGCAACCAGTAATATTATTAATAATAATAATAATAATAATAATAATAATAAAAATCCTAATGCTTAATGATACCAAAGCAGTTTATGTTTGTGAGCATGCCTGAAGGTGATCAGATCATAAACATGTGCCTGATTACCTTCAGAAATCTACAGTAATCTTATGGCAACCAAACAGTTTTGGCTTTGATATATATATATATATATATATATATATATATATATATATATATATATATTTACTGATATATTTTCATCCATTTCATAAATGTAAAATAAGCTCCTGAAGAAGCCTGATATCACGAAACATGTTGAGCTTTCATCTTTAACATACTGTACTCCAACTCTGCAGCGGGATACAACCAGGGTTTGTGATTAGACCAGCCCTAACCTGGCAGTCAGAGCTGGATATGTTTTTTTTCTGTTGAATTGTATTGTTATCATGTTTACACGTGTTTTATGTAGTTATTAACTGCAATTTGGGAGTCACCCAAACTGAATAAGAAAGGGAATGGGCTCTAGGTGTCAGAGCCCATCACCCAAGAGAAAGAGTGAAGAAAAAAGGAAGATGTCCCAGAAGGGGAGAAAAGATAGAAACAAGAAGGAAAAACAAGGAAAGAAGAGGAAGGTAAGTAGAGGGCTGGTGGGATTTTTAAATTGGTACCGTACCACTATGTGTAAATAGATGCTTAACTACCAGTTAAAAATTATCAAACTGTATTCATACAAAAAGAAGATTAAACACAACAAACATGAAATGTACAGAAATTATCAAGATAGTACAGAAACATCATCAAGAACTCAATGTTCAATATATCCGATATGGAAAATTGGATATTAACCCAACACGTTTCGCCGTTTTAGACGAACCGCTTCTTCAGGGGTATGTATTGTATTGTCTTGATTTTCCTGTGCAAAAATTTAGTTATTACTGATAAAAGTCTTGTTTTTATCATTGGTGCCTAGAAAGTCCATAATTATATATACATACACCTTATGGCAAGAGCTCCACAAAGCAAACCTCAAATAATACCATGTTTCAGGTACTGGGGGAGGTTGGCTGAAAAACATTGATAGCATGTAGAGCTCCAGAATGATTCAGAAAGAGGGACACAGAATGTACAGTAAAATAACTACAACCTTCAAAAAATCATATCATGCTTTTTACAACTACGAGGCTTCCTGGTCCCATAAAAAACTAGTGAAAGGCTAACTGAGGTTGCAGTGAGCTACACTGTGCATGGTGAACCCATCATGTTAGGGTGGGTCCGGTGGGCAATTTGTTTTATTCAGTAAATGTAATAAAATACACAGAACAGCAGGTATGTGAAGGGAAGCAAATGTTATTGTTGAGGTGAATGTTAAAAGGCCACCCAGGTGACATTTCGGCCTACAGGATGGATCAGCCTTGTACGGGAAAGTACCAGCTCTAGGGGACGTAAGGGTTAATGGGAGATCTCGGATCTATATGGCAGGCAGGGTTTTCCTTTTTACTAAAGGGACATCCAGAGAATATTGGATAAATATTACAAACGGTTAATGAAAGAGCTTCCGAAATTCTCGACACTGCAATTTCCTCATACATTCCCTGGATGATCACAATGGTTACCTAGCAACCAGACGTTATTTAAGAACCCCCCCTTCCTTCGTCCACCTTACACCACATACCAGTACAATATCTTGTCTGTCAGGAAGAGTTGGATTGTCAGCTCTCTAGCTCTGCCCATTTCCTTCTTTCCGGATCCTTCTAATAAAGATAATTGCCTGCTCTGTTAAACTCCCATCTTCCCAGAGAGAAACAAGAGAAGAGAAGCTTTTAAGGCTTCATGTAAACGGGACCTTTGAAAAGCTCTCCTGAACGCTGGAACTTGACAGCTAGTAACCGGCGGTTAAAAACGTCAGTTTTGCCGCGTTTACATGCCGTGTTTATATGCCGCGTTTACATGCCGTGTTTTGTATGCCACGTTTACATGTTGCGTTTACATACCAGGTTTGCATGCCACAGGTACATGCCGCGTTTACATGCCGCATTTGCATGCCGCGTTCACATGTCGCGTTCACATGTCACGTTTACATGCCACGTTTGCATGTTTACATGCCGGGTTTGTATGCCGCATTTGCATGTCGCGTTTACATGTCGCGTTTACATCCCGCGTTTACATGCCGCGTTTGCATGCCGCGTTTACATGCCACGTTTGCATGTCGTGTTTACATGTCGCGTTTACATGTCGCATTTGCATGTCGCGTTTACATGTCGCGTTTACATGCCGTGTTTATATGCGGCGGTTAAAAACATCAGTTTTGTAGCGTTTACGTGCCGTGTTTATATGCCGCGTTTACATGCCGTGTTTATATGCCGCGTTTACATGTTGCGTTTACATACCAGGTTTGCATGCCACAGGTACATGCCGCATTTACATGCCGTGTTTGCATGCCTCCTTTACATGCCGTGTTTATATGCCACGTTTACATGTCGCGTTTACATACCACGTTTGCATGCCGCCGGTACATGCTGCGTTTACATGCTGCGTTTGCATGCCGCGTTTGCATGTCGTGTTCACATGTCGCATTCACTTGTCACGTTTACATGCCGCGTTTGCATGTTGCATTTACATGCCGTGTTTACATGTCGCGTTTGCATGTCGCGTTTGCATGTCGCGTTCACATGTCGCGTTCACTTGTCACGTTTACATGCCACGTTTGCATGTTGCGGTTACATGTCGCATTTACATGCCGGGATTGCATGCCGCATTTGCATGTCGCATTTACATGTCGCATTTACATGTCGCGTTTACATGCTGCGTTTACATGCCGCGTTTGCATGTCGCGTTTACATCCCGCGTTTGCATGCCACATTTGCATGTCGTGTTTACATGTCGCGTTTACATGTCGCCTTTACATGCCGGGTTTGCATGCCGCGTTTGCATGTCGCATTTACATGTCGCGTTTACATGCCGCGTTTACATGCCGCATTTGCATGCCGCGTTTAGCGGCATTTGCGCTTAGAAAAATGTTTACATTGTAAAATGGTAAGAAATGTATCCCCATTAAAAACACCTATAAATGAAATGCTTAAAAACGCGAGTTACTGCGTTTAGACGCATTTGCACGCTGTCTGTTACAAGCATTTGGCGTTTCAAATGCAAAATAAACTTCCGTCTAAAAGGCATTTTTTTGCTTTAAAAAAAAAAATGCCACTAAACTCAACTGCCTCTAAACGTCTCAGTGTACATGGACAGATAAGATAACAGAGGAGAGTTCTGGGGCTGCTGAAAAAAAACGTCCAATGGCTCCTAAACGTCCGTTTATCAGCAGCAGCGTACATGAGGCCTTAGTGTCTGAAAGAAGGACTGTCTGCATTGCCTGTAAAAAAAGTTTCAATGAAAGTGAAACTCCTGCCTTGTCGTTACCTGCCTCTGTAATAGAAGCTTTTTTTTCCTATAGGGTCCAAATATTTTCCGAATGGTTCTGGCTGGATTCACACCACTTGCATGCATTACAGGCAGTTGCGCTGATGTGATGTGCATTGATGTGTGTTTTATTTTCATAAAGATTTTTTTGCAAGTTTGAAGACACTGAAAATGTAAAACTCAAACATGTACACAGTATAGACCACATATGTCAAACACAAGACACATGGGCCGAATCCAGCCCGCCAGGCCTTGTCATGTTGCCCTCATACCTTGTTTTGTAGCTAGAATTTGGTTGAACCCCATTCTGCCACCTCCAGCTCTCACCCTCCACTCCCGATACCGGCTGTCACTTGTAAACACAGACAACATCCGTTTTCATAAAAGACAGATTTGCTCTCAGTGGCTTCTGAAACCAAAAGATCCCTGCAGGCACTCATGGTGGGGCACAGCGGTGACAGATCTCCAGAATTTGAGAGAGAGAACAATCTCCCTGCATGCGAGGCAGAGCGTCCTACACAGGGAGGTACTAGAGCTGGCCCAGGTAGGAGAGTGAGAAGCAAGGAAGCTCTGGAGGGTTGCAATTGCACACTGTTCATAGCGCACCCCTAAATTCTGCACTCTGTACACAGCACACCCCTAAACTCTGCACTCTGTACGTAGCTCACACCTGAACTCTGCACTCTGTACGTAGCTCACACCTGAACACTGCACTCTGTATGTAGCTCACTCCTGAACTATGCACTCTGTACATAGCTCACTCCTGAACTCTGCACTCTGTACATAGCGCACCCCTAAACTCTGCATGCTGTACATAGCTCACTCCTGAACTCTGCACTCTGTACATAGCTCACTCCTGAACTCTGCACTCTGTATGTAGCGTAATCCTGAACTCTGCACTCTATACATTGCTCACTTCTGAACTCTGCACTCTGTACGTAGTGTATTCCTGAATTCTGCACTCTGTGCATAGCTCACTCCTGAACTCTGTACGTAGAGTAATCCTGAACTCTGAGTGTAGCTCACTCCTGAACTCTGCACTCTGCACATAGTGTATTCCTGAATTCTGCACTCTGTGCGTAGCTCACTCCTGAACTCTGTATGTAGAGTAATCCTGAACTCTGAACGTAGCTCACTCCTGAACTCTGCACTCTGTACGTAGTGTATTCCTGAACTCTGCACTCTGTACGTAGTGTATTCCTGAACTCTGCACTCTGTACACAGTGTAATCCTGAACTCTGCAATCTGTATGTAGCAAACTCCTGAACTCTGCACTCCATACATAGAATAATCCTGAACTCTGCACTCTGTAGGTAGCGGAATCTTGAACTTTGCACTCTGTACGTAAAACACTACTGAACCCTGCACTCCATGTGTTGCACCCCAGGTATAACCTTGCCTTAAGGGCAACCATACTGCTGATGCAGGACGCAATGAAATAGAGTTTAACACCCCTGGTATAGACAATTGTTGGATTACAATCCATATCAGCATATTAACAAATAAATACATTTACCAGCCAAGGAGGGGCAGGTTCTCGAGGAAAGGGCAGGGAATTGGACAAGTGTGTAAATGGTACCATGGTTCACTCAACTCAACAAGGTAGCAGATATGGAGGAACTTATTTATATAATACAAGACAAGGTCATTGGGTTATTGCTGAAAATATTTGTGGGTGTGTACATTGATATGCAGATAGTGGGTTCTTTTTATGGTTTGCCAAGTCAACTGAAGGAACGGTTTAGTGGCTTGGTCAAATCATTTCCTTTGGCTATATGTCCATATTATAGTAACTTCTGAGAAAGATGCTTTAAGGTTGGCAGCCCAGCCTGATGCTCTTGTGTCTTCCTGGAGATCCCTAAGTCTAACAGGGAATTTTCCTGCCAACCCAAACTGGTGGTCTAACTGGAAAGAGGAAGAGTCAAAAGAAGAAAAAAGGGTGGGGAAGGGTCACGGGAAAAGGTGGGGATTAGACGAGTATAGAAAAAGACTGGTACAGGGCAAACAAGGGTGGATGGTCTCCCACACAGGTTTCTTTCTGCAGCTAGTTGAGGAAAGTGGAAAATTAGCACTGGATCTGAAAAGTTATCTTCTTGATATTTTTATTTTAACATGCCGATGAGTAAATAATCTGGTTCCCGGGCAGCCAGTTTCTACGCCCCTGAGGATCTTCATGGTCTCCTTGGCTTGTAGTGTAATGTAAAACAAATAGAAGTAAAGCGTAATACCAATGCTAAGAGAGGAAAAGATCCAGATACATCTTTATTCCAATAAAAGGGTATTCAATGCATTTGGGGGTCCAAAAACAGACATGGACCACAGTGGTGTGGTGCTTCGATTTCCACGTTTGCCCCTCCAAACCTGGCAGATCTAAAACCCCTTGTGTCTCCAAACCCTGTAAATAGCTGAGTCCTGGGTGCTGGCCTAGAGTCAGCCCCTTGCAGTGACCTGAATAGAAAGTTTCAAAACCAAAGGTAATTTTAACTCAATATAGAATATCAATCCCAAAATCCATAAACCCCTTCAAATGACCAGGCTTTGAGATTATTTAAAATATAGATGAACTTTGTGAAATACTTTGGGTATTTTTTTGAACAAATCTAAAATAAAATAAACTTTATTTATAAAAAAAATAATAACATTTCCAGAACTACACAGCAAAATCCTGAAAGTTTTCAGAAAACCCACTCAAGTAATGTTGCACCTTGTTTTGTAGTATATCCAGCAGGTCCAAATCATAGTGTACTTTACCTTGTATTACTGTATGTGGATAGGTTCCTCCATAACTGGTTGTTGAGATGAGTTAAGTTGAGCTGAGCATTTCTGTAGTGTCAGTGTTTGTATAGCCCACCAGCAACGATGTATAGTAACTAAGTAGAACTACTTCACTACTGTACTTAAATACCGAAAGGCGGTATCTGTACTTTCCTGGAGTAGAATTTTTTTCTCCTACTTCCACTTTTACTACACTACATTTTTTCGATGATTTCAATACTTCTACTCCGATTTTTTTTTTTTGTGCTGCATAGTTACTCCTTACAATTATAAAAATGACCACTGCCAGAACAGTAGATGGCAGGTTTCATGAAGCTCAAAACATGTGTATTATCAGTGCATACGAAAATAAATGCTACTGTATGTATAAATAAAAGCTGCATTTGAAATAATAAAAAACAATATCATGTTCAAACTTTTGACTTCTTTCTTTAATAACTACATAACACAGTACTTGTACTTTTACCTTCAGTACTTGAGTAGCAATTTTTTTTTCAGAACTACTGGTACTTTTAATTTCAGTACTTGAGTAGCAAAATTTTTTAAAAAAACTACTTGCAATACTTAAGTACAAAAAATGTTGAATACTTTAGTACTTCTACTCAAGTCACTTTTTGATCGAGCACTTCCACTTCTACTCAAGTCACTTTTTGATCGAGCACTTGTACTTTTACTCAAGTATGGGTTTCGAGTACTTTATACAACTCTGCCCACCAGTGGACAGGTATGCACATCCAAGCCCTGTTAACTTTTTGCATGAACACAGATTTGAAGCATTGTGGTTTAGGGAGGTACGTATGTTGCTGTAGGTATTGTGTTGGTGTAAAAAGTCAGCGGTGTCACTGCAACGTGGTGATGAAAGTTTAAGTGCTAGATGCTTCATTTATGCCCAGTGAACACCAATGCAGCATATTGCTGTGAACTGGGTCCATTGGAAATAATGAATCTTTGCTTGTCATTTAATTTTAGAAACACAGCACAATGCATGCGGTATGAATGGGCCCTCTGAGAAATAGGAGGTTTATCAGTCCAGTAGTTCTATATTCAAAGAACTATACCTTTCATCATCTTCAGTGGGTTGATTTAATGTAATAGACTCAATTCACTAAGCTAAAACACCAGAATTAGAATGCCTAAAGCAGTGTTTCTCAAACTTTTCTCAGTCAAGACACCCTTTAAAATGATAGACAATCTCAAGGCACCCTTTTCAATTATGGACAGTCTCAAGGCACCCCATTCTAAAATGTAAAAAACGATTCTAATAGTAATTTACATACGGCAGCAACGTCCACATGTAGGACACCCAACGTTAGAGGTGATTTATTCTTCAAAAGCTAATGCGCGTTTGCACACTGGTACTGACTAGTATTCTAATGTTTCTCTTCTCCCTCAATTTCTCTCCATCAGTCAGTTAATGTCATCCCAGTGCTGAGGGAGAGGAGTACAGGAGGGTCAAACCAGGATGCTGTGGAGGCAACAGACATCCTCCTTATTAACTGATGATGTCATTGCTGGTTGTTAGGATGCCGGTGTCTAGAAAGTCGTAATGGTGTATAATGAAAACCAATGGCTTTGTGTCATTAAAAGGCAGGCTTCATCCACCTGCTTGCTGGCTTGTGTACAAGTTTTGATCAATTTTTAGGCATTTTGCCAAGACACCCCTGAAGAAACCTCAAGACACCCTGGTTAAAAAAGGCTGGCTTAAAGAATAACTAAAGGCAAAACTTGACTTTTTTGTTTTGGATGGAGTGGAGAGGGATAGAACACCTGTCAGGTTTTTATTGCTGTCTTTGCCCCCATTAGGAAGATTCACCTTCTCCATTTGTCCTGTTGACCCTTATCACCAAGAGTGAAAATCTTCCAATGGAGACACTAGCTCTCATGACAACTAGGGATTCCCTCACTTTGAAGGGATTTCCTCTCACTTCCTGTTTCGGCTATGGGACAGGAAGTAAAGGGAAATCCAATCCCCTAATGGGACACAGTTGGCAAAAAAAAAGACATGTTTATAATCCTCCTTTACACCTATCGAAAATTTAACAAACTTTGCCATTATTTCTAAGGCCCCTTCCCCCCTCCCACCACTTTCCGTGGCTTTGCTTGGGGCTCCCGTCCCACCGGGAGCCCCGAGCACCCAGCCGGCACGTCCGCCGGCTGGATGGAGTCCCGATGAATGCTGGAAACGGCATTGATCGGGTCTCCGATGACGTAACCCGGAGGCAGGGTCCATGTTGTCACTTCCGGGTTACTGTGCTGCAAAAGGCGGCAAATTTAAAAAACTGCTGTATGCAAAAACGCCCTTTTCGGCGTTTTGCATACATGGAAGTGTAGTGGAGGGGTTTGGGGTCTTTTAGACCCTCGATCCCTCCATAAAGTGTACCTGTCACTACATTTTGGTAAAAAGAACAAAAAAGGGCGCACCGACCTAGCGCATTATCCTCAATGTAGGCTTTATTTAAATGACATTAAAAATGGCTACTCACAGACATGGATAAAAGTAAAGCATATCAAGCTGGATTGCTCGAAAGGCCGTGTTTAGTCCATATAGACCTCGAAACGCGTCAGTCATCTCATCATGGACGTTTATATGGACTAAACACGGACTTTCGAGCAATCCAGCTTGATATGCTTTACTTTTATCCACGTCTGTGAGTAGCCATTTTTAATGTCATTTAAATAAAGCCTACATTGAGGATAATGCGCTAGGTCGGTGCGCCCTTTTTTGTTCTTTTTGCTTTTAGTATCGGTGGACTACCCCAGTCCGTTAAGGGCAGCAAGACCTTAGCCATCTGAGAAGCCAGTTGTCAGTCCCGTGAAGTGTGTGGTCGAGGGGTCTGGATACCAAGCGCAGGAGAAGGGTGGCTACACCTTATTGTTTTTTGGAGCTCTACATATTGGTGTCACAAGGGATGTTTACATTGCTTGTGACAGCAATAAAAGTGATCAGATTTTTTTTTTTTAAAAAAACCTGTAATAAAGTTAAAAAAAAAAGAAAAAAATAAATAGGGGAAAAAAAAAAAATTTAGCCGCCCCCGTCACCGTTAGCTCGCGCACAAAAAAAAAAAACGTATACGCAAGTCGAGCCGCGAATGAAATCGCTGTTCAAACCACACATGTGAGGTATCGCTGCGATCGCCAGAGTGTGGGCAATAATTTAAAAAAAAGAGCTTCACTCTAACTCTAAACTGGTAACCGTTAAATAAATTTAAAGCGTCGCCGATTGAGATCTCTATTGACCGTAGTATGTCGCCATCCCACAGGGGGGCACAATTTTAAACTGTAACATGTTGAGTATCTATTTACTCGGCGTGACAACATCTTTCACAATATACAAAAAAAAATGGGCTAACTTTACTGTTTAGTATTTTTTAAATGCAGTGAAATGTGATTTTTCAAATTTTTTCCAAAAAAATGGCGTTTTAAAGACCGCTGCGCAAATACCGCGTGACAAAAAATTTTGCAATGACCGACATTTTATTCTCCAGAGTCTTTGCTAAAAAAATATATATAATGTTTGGGGGTTCTAAGTAGTTTTCTAGGAAAAAATACTGGTTTTAACTTGTAAACAAAAAGTGTCCGAAATAGGGCTGGGGCTTAAGTGGTTAATTAAAAACACCAACCGCGCAACCCTCGTGCAATAAATAAATATCACCAAATCAGTAAATGTATCAATACGTGCAAAATCCAATTGCAATCAATAACCTTAAATAATAAAAAATCAAAATGTGTTAAAACAGTGCTCACAGTTATTGTGATCATACCACTTGAAAATTAATACGCAAAAAAATTATTTAAATGAATAGTCCACATTCAATATTGTGTGCTTCAAAATAATGATGAATGGTGAATCAATCAAACGGTGATCAGGTAAAAAAGGGTCACCAGGGGTTCCACCACCTCTGTGCTTCCACGCCCCGTCAGCAAAATAACTCACCCCACAGAATGGCCCACCATCAACATGGTTAAGGCAAACACGCTGTGTAATAAGCAATCACAGTACTCCACTTCCAGCATTAACTCCTTGGTCAGCTCCTCCTCTCTCATTCACATGCAAGAGAAACAAACAGAGGCCCACTAACGCAATAACATTTAAAAATGTTATTGGTAGCTGAAGTACATATCCCACTTTGATTGCACTCCATGATATAAAATTAAAAGTGCTTTACTGCCCATGGATGTGGCCTGTTTGTTCGGTCCTCCCCGCCTCCACGGCGGTATGTCGGACCAGCGAGCACTGCCACCGCTCACCCAATCTCCTCTTCCGATCTGTCGTGTAGCCACGCCCTGACACGTTTCGTCAGATCAGACTATGTATGATGGAGCAGCATATTTTATGTTAGGTTAGCACCAAATATCACCTCCCGCTCTTGTCATCTTAAAAACATAGAATGGAGGTGTCCTGTTGTCTTCTGTGGTAGAGGGGATCAGTTTTAGTACCTGTACCATGGCAGTAATGTGTGCAAGGCACAAATCAGGCAATTTTGTGCAATTTCACAGAAAGCACTAAAACACATGGCAGGCTTGCGGCACCATTCATTGTTTACAGTAATCCAAACACAACAAGCAAGGTGTGCGTTTTTACATGAGCAAAAAAGAAACAAAACGTGCATCATGTTTGTCATGAGTGGGGCAGCCCACTAGAATGAATGAGCTATCCTATGCATTACACACAACAACGTGCAAAGAATGCAGTGTGGTCCATTGTGAATGGCAGCTCATGAGAGTGCAGCACAGGAATTTATTAGCTCACCAGCTTTCTGGTAGGATCAACAGGTATTTATTTTGGTAATTCCTATCCCAGAGATACCCAATGATGTAGGCAGGTGCTGTCTGTTTTCTTCACTGCAGGTGGCGCTCATTCACAGCAGCAGTGCAGGGGTAGAGAAAGCTAAGAGGAACATGGTTCCTCTATGGTTTCCTGAGTCACTACGTGATCCTGTTCGATGCTGGCTGCCCATGTGACTCTGGTGGCCATTTTAGGTGTTGCAGAGTCTATTTAAGACCCTGGCTTCTTGGTCTGGTGCGGATTCAGCATGTGGGTAGTGAACAGACAGGTCACCCATCTGTCAGGAACAGTATTAGTGGTAAGGAAAGATTCCAGATGAGTGGGGAAAGCTTTGGATATCACCACTCTCCTTGGACACCTTCCCATTTGGGCTTGGACCGGCCAAGCAGCCTTCTGCCCCTCCAGACAGAAGCTGTCATTTCGACTGAAACCTGCTCGGCTACACGCTGTTGGCATCCGTGAGTGTTCGCCTTTACTTCAATACAAGTTCCATTATTTGCACCTGGATTGAGTGTGTGTTATTGTCGGGAAACTAAGCTGCACCCACCCACAAGGAAGCCTTTTTCAAAGTGAGGAAAAATCCCCCCTTAGACAAGTGTTTCCTTTAATCCTGTTTCTGGATTTCTGGAATATTTCTGGACAATTTTTGGACAATAGTCACCAGAACAGATAGAGAGGGTGAATATCCCCAACACCATCAACCCAAAAGGGGGCTTAAACTCTTCCCTATTGAATTCAGAACTGAAAAGAAAAGTTTTGTGTGGAGATACACTTTAAGAACAGTCTGTACAGCAAGCAAAATGAAGGTTTTTAAATCTAAAATTGTCTTTTCAGCTTCGAAAGCCGAAGCCTACGAAGTATGAAACCCAGTTCATTCATCCATCGTCTCTTTAATTATTTTTTGTAAAATGCAGAATAGCAGTGCTCACACCCGGCCATCTCCGATGCATACATTTCATGGCCGCATACCAGAGATTTGTAACTGGCTTGCAGGCATAATGTTGCATTTAAATGCTAATCCATAGTTGACAGCTCCTAATACTGTACATGGTATGGGTACAATGTAAAGCCTCTGAGAGAGATTACCTACACATAGTATTAACCCCTGGCATATCCATTGTTTAGAAAGGCTGCCAGCTTTGCCCAAAGGCTTTTCTGCTTGAAAGCAGTCTGATATATCACCAGTTTATTACTGAACAGAAAGGAACACTTTGAAGGGATTGGGAATGGCTCTTTCTACAGTAAAGAATCTAGATAAAGTCTAATTGTTCAGGGCAAAGTGAGGGGGTTTCTTGAAAGAACCCCCCAATCCACCCAATAATAACCACCGTCACTCCACCTTACCCTTGCTCAGTCTAAGCCCTAGGCAGAGATGTATAGTAACGAAGTAGAACTACTTAAGTACTGTACTTAAGTACCGAAATGCGGTATCTGTACTTTCCTAGAGTAGAATTTTTTTCTCCTACTTCTACTTTTACTTCACTACATTTTTTCGATGATTTCGATACTTCTACTCAAGTATTTTTTTTTTGTGCTGCATAGTTACTCGTTACTTTTAAAAAAATTACGACTGCCAGAACAGTAGATGGCAGGTTGCATAAAGCTCAAAAAAATGTGTATAATGTCATTTGTAAATCAGCGCATAGGAAAATAAAGGCTGTGTATAATAAAAGCTGCTATACCAAATCTTTCCAATAAAAAGAAAATATGAAACAAACAAATAAATGGTGCTACAGCGCTTAAAGTGCATCAAGAAACTACTAACAAACACAGGTTAATCATTTGAATAAATCATTTGAAATAATAAAAACAATATGATGTTCAAACTTTTGACTTATTTCTTTAATAACTACATAACACAGTACTTGTACTTCTACTTTCAGTACTTGAGTAGAATTTTTTTTTCAAAACTACTGGTACTTTTTACTTTTAGTACTTAAGTAGCAAATTTTTTGAAAAAACTACTTGCAATACTTAAGTAAAAAAAATGTTGAATACTTTAGTACTTCTACTTAAGTAACTTTTTCTGCAAGCACTTCCACTTCTACTCAAGTAATTTTTTGATCGAGCACTTGTACTTTTACTCAAGTAGAAATTTCGAGTACTTTATACAAGTCTGGCCCTAGGTAAATTAACCATCCTTGTAGGTATAGAGAAGCAGCAGGGCCATCTTACCGAATGGGCATGCTGGGAAGTTGCCCGGGGGCCCCACTTGCCCGGGGGGCCCCACCCACCCAGCCCCAGCCAAGCATTAGTCCAGATTTCCTGTGTGCATCCCGCTGCCGAACTTAGCAGGTGGCAAGCGCCGGTCGGCCCTGCCCTACTGTCGGGCCACTTGGGCCATGGAGGGGGAGCCCACAACTGCAGGAATGCCTGTCTGCCTCCACGGGAACAGGCACACACAGGACAGTCAAGTCTGACTCCAGTCCGTGTGTGTGTTCACCGGACCCAGCCCCCGAACTTGAAAGCCTGGCACGGCTGTACCAATAAATATCGCCTTTTTCGATAACGTGGGTGATTGTGTAGGCGGGGCTCCAGTGCACTGCATTTCCCGGGGGCCTTTATTGCTCGTAAGATGGCACTGAGAATCAGGTGACCTTCTCCCAGGATGCAGTGCTTTGGCCTTAGCAGCCAATTGCCCAACCATGTGAGGAAGAGGAAGAAGTTGCAACCAATATGGCACCTAGGACTCTGCACTCAGATGGAGTGGTGGAGACGAACAAGGATGGTACGTATCAATGGGTGATGGCTGTTCATTTTGGGTCAAAGAGTTCTCTAATAAAAAAAACCCCACCAATCACTAATACCCACCTTCACTGCATACTCCACAGTTGCTCCGCCTGAGCCCTAGGTAAATTAATTATCCTTCCATTTATGGAGGAGCATGTAACCTTCTGCCAGGATGCAGTGCTTTGACCTGAGCAGCCAGCCGTCCAACTAGAGGAGAAAGAAGGTGCAACCAACACAGAGCCTACACAGTCCTAAGACTTGAATAGTGGGGAAATGTAAGTATGGTGTGTATCACTGGGACAGATTCTCTTGTGTAAATAACCCTCCTCTACCATTGATACCCATCTTCGCTGCAGAACCCAACCCTGCACCTCCAGAGCCCTAGACAGGGATGCACAAGGATGGTGCGCTTCTGTGGATGGGGACTGTTCTTACAAGAGAACCTGTGACGTCTACTCATTTAGGGCAAAGAGACAAGTTCTCTTGTAACATCCCCCCAACCACTGATACCCATCTTCATTGTGCTGCCTACCCGTGCACTGCCTGAGTCATAGGTAAATACAATATCCTGGATAGAGAGGAGTATGTGACCTTGTCCCTTAGTTGAAATGCCCAACTGCCTGAGCAGGGGGAACAAGTTGCAACCAACACAGAGCTTACACAGCAGTAGGACTCGGCACCATCAGAATCCAGTATCACTGGGTGGGTGGGGGCCATTCTTACTAATGGACCTGTTATTTTGCCCTGAATGGGTTAGGTGACAGAGCTTCTTTAACCTTATGACACCTTCCTCTGGTGCCAGGTATCACTGCCATACTGATACTAACCCCCCAGCACCAGCTGAAATCCCCCATCCCAGCACAAATCCTTCCCCCCCCGGCATTCCCACTCCCAGCTCAAATCCTATCCCTCCCAAAATTTCCCCTCGAGCACAAATCCCCTCCCCTGGCACAAATCCCCCCCCCCCCCCCCCAAGTTTCACAATGAGCACAAATCTTCTCTGCAGCACAAACTCACCCTAATTTCCCCTCAAAGCACAAATCCCCCCTCCTCAAATTTCCTTTCCTAGTATAAATCCTCTCCCTTTCTCCCAAATCCCCCTTCCGAGCACAAATCCAAGAGATGGTAGAACCAGGTGGATGTCTAGATGGCTATGTTAACACCCTCTTGCTCTTGCAGTAAACCAAACAGGGCCACTGATTAGAGGGTAGCAGTGGTCCTTCTGTATGTGGCCCAGGCTTTATATGTATGTATGTGTATGTATGTGGGACACATACAGCTTTACAGCATTTCACTAGACCAGCAGGGTGGAGATTAATTAATGGCATTGATCCCACTTGGTTCCAGTGATTGTGTCCCCCCACTGGGGTAGTGTCAGGTAGGCTGTACAGGCCCAATGATTTCTAACAGCAGCCCTGAAACCAAAGGGGTAAATGGCTCACTTTAGAGGCTGGTTTTGCCCAGACTCAGATGGGTGTGCCCAAATCAGGCCCACGTTACAGGTTGGTCCCACCCAGAACTTGCCTTCAAATACGTGAGGACCTCCCACTCAAGGCCCTATCCCTACAATTAATGCCTTTTTGAGTTACCGTGCATGTGCAGTTACTCATATAAAGTTGATGCTGCCTGCCCTTGACATTGTCCTGGATTCTGCATTGGTGGGACAGAGGGCCAAGATACAGGACTGTCCCAAAAATGTATTACATCAGGGGTTTCTAAACTTTCTAAACAAAGGGCCAGCTTGCTATCCGTTAGACCTTAAGGGGGCCGGACTGTGGTCATTGGGAGTAGAAAATGTACCGGCATCAGTTAGAGTAAACAGTGCCTCATCTTTGGTGCTTTGGTAGGAATTGTGCCCCATCATTGGCGTCATTGGGTCCCATTGTTGGTGTCATTGGGAGGAGCTGTGCCTCATGCTTGGTGTCATTGGTAGGAATTGTGCCCCATCATTTGTGTCACTGGGAAGAATTTTGACCCATTGTAGATGCCATTGGGGGGAACTGTACCCCATCAATGGTATCATTGGGAGGAATTGTGCACCATTGTAGGTGTCATTGGAAGGAATTGTGCCCCATTGTAGGTGTCATTGGAAAGAATTGTGCCCCATTGTAGGTGTCATTGGGAGGAATTGTGCCCCATTGTAGGTGTCATTGGGAGGAATTGTGCCCCATTGTAGGTGGCATTGGGAGGAATTGTGCCCCATAGTAGGTGTCATTGGAAGGAATTGTGCCCTATTGTAAGTGGCATTGGGAGGAATTGTGCCCATTAGTAGGTGTCATTGGAAGGAATTGTGCCCTATTGTAGGTGTCATTGGGAGGAATTGTGCCCCACCAATAGGGTCATTAGGAGGAATTGTGCTTCATTGTAGGCGTCATTGGGAGAAATTGTGCCCCATTGTAGGTGTCATTGGGAGGAATTGTGCCTCATTGTAGGTGTCATTGGGAGGAATTGTGCCTCATTGTAGGTGTCATTGGAAGGAATTGTGCCCCATTGTAGGTGTCATTGGAAGGAATTGTGCCCCATTGTAGGTGTCATTGGGAGGAATTGTGCCCCATTGTAGGTGTCATTGGGAGGGATTGTGCCCCATTGTAGGTGGCATTGGGAGGAATTGTGCCCCATTGTAGGTGTCATTGGGAGGAATTGTGCCCCATTGTAGCTGTCATTGGAAGGAATTGTGCCCCATTGTAGGTGTCATTGGGAGGAATTGTGGCCCATTGTAGGTGTCATTGGAAGGAATTGTGCCTCATTGTAGGTGTCATTGGGAGGAATTGTGCCCCATTGTAGGTGTCATTGGGAGGGATTGTGCCCCATTGTAGGTGTCAATGGGAGGAATTGTGCCACATTGTAGGTGTCATTGGAAGGAATTGTGCCCCATTGTAGGTGTCATTGGAAGGAATTGTGCCCCATTGTAGGTGTCATTGGGAGGGATTGTGCCCCATTGTAGGTGTCAATGGGAGGAATTGTGCCCCATTGTAGGTGTCATTGGGAGGAATTGTGCCCCATTGTACAGTAGGTGTCATTGGGAGAAATTGTGCCCCATCAATAGGGTCATTAGGAGAAATTTTACCCCATCTTTGGTGTCATTGCGCCCCATTGTTTGTGTTACTTGGAGGAACTGTGCCCCATATTTAGTGTCATTGCTAGGAATTCTGCCAATTATTGATGTTATTGGGATGAATTGTGCCCCTTCGATGGTGTCAGTGAAGAAATAGTGCCTCGGGCCGCAGTTTGGAGACCAGCGTAATACATAATAGACTGATAGGACTAGTGGTTTACACAATAAAGATACGGATCTCTGTGCTTACTTTTAGGTTCACAGAAAGTGACAAGGACATCGTTTCTGGCAAGTTTCCACAGGTGTTTCCTGCACATGCTGAAAACATTTTTAGCCTGAAAAGTAAACACTAATGCATCCGCCACATCTAAGGACTGGTAAACTGCCATATACTTCATGTTTCTTTTCGGGGTTTGACCATCTCTAGGACTTTAAATACTCTGAATGTGCAAAGTGACCAGGTCTCCTAAATTTCATTATTTTGTAACAACAAAACAATTTATGTAACTGCGACATCAAAAAAGAAAAAAGGAAAAGCCGAAATCCAGAGTAAACAGACCAGCCAGCGAAGAAGTAAAGTGTTAATCTGGCTCATTCCAAGCCAATTCCTGCTGCAGATTCATATACAAATAGTACATCAGTGCTAGGAAGGAATGCGGAGTGTACATAGGTCCTACGGATGTCTGAATTCCTCAGGCCCTAGGTATGTGACTTTGTATACTAACACTGCACATCCAGATGGGGCTTAAAACACGGCCTGAAGGACTGCATGGGACTCAGCTCCAGGGAGAATTTCCTGTGTCATTCTGCTTCTGCCATTATAAAATGAAAAATACAAAAAAGAAATCAGAAAGGGTCATACCCTCTACAGAGGCACCTGCCTAAGGCACCACAAACTGGGTGGGGGGCTCCAAACCTGACCTCAACCTGATAGAACACCTTTGGGATGAATTAGAGCAGAGACTGCGAGCAAGGTCTTCTCGTCCAACATCAGTGCCTGACTTAACAAATGTGCTTCTGGAAGAATGGTCAAACATTCCCATAGACACACTCCTAAACCTTGTGGACAGTCTTCCCAGAAGAGTTGAAGCTGTTATAGCTGCAAAGGGTGGGCCAACCCAGTATTGAACCCTACGGACTAAGACTGGGATGCCAATAAAGTTCATGTGGTGTAAAGGCAGGCGTCCCAATACTTTTGGTAATATAGTGTATATGTATTCGCTTTATTTACTGTCCCATAGACAACACAGGATGTAAGAGGAAATCCCTCCAAAGGGAAACCCTCTAGAGCAGGGGTCTTCAAACTATGGCCCTCCAGTTGTTCAGGAACTACATTTCCCATCATGCCTGGTCAGGTCTGTGAATGTCAGAGTTTTACAATGCCCCATGGGATGTGTAGTCCTTCAACAGCTGGAGGGCCGTAGTTTGAGAAACCCTGCTCTAGAGTGTAACGGGGTGCCCCTTAAACCGGGGGGAGCTGAAATTTGGAAACCATGGAATTTTTCTCTGCTGCAGTTCAGTAAGTAAGTTAGAGGTTATATCCATCCCCCAGCCAGTGACTGGACAGTGAAAGGAGAAGCAGCAGACTGGTGAGCTCTGCTCTCTTCTTCTATCAGCATGTCCCATGTTCATTTATAATGACTGCAGCACAACTGATTGGCTCCTTGTACTCCTTCTCCCAATCCCAGTCTGAGCTCTGCTATACAGAGACTGCAAGAGGCTGATGGCAAGTCCAATCCAGATACTTCCACTGTGAGGATGATGTATTAGTGAATAGAGATTTGCATTCATTTATGTCTTTCTGGAGTTCAGCGTTATCTTTTTCCATCCCAGATAGAAGCATCACATTGCATTCAGCGGGTGTACAATTACCGAGATGCCCCAGAGTATTTTTTAATCGTGACCCCGTTAAAAGCCATTTCAGCATTTCTTCCCCGGTCCTCATGGCCGGGGCCTGATTTAAACAATTTTAACTGGCTCTGGGCTATTACCTGTCAATTGCCAATGTTGTCTCCTTGAGTAAGCAGTTTACAGAGGCAGAGAGATAGAGAGAGGGAAAGACATGGGACGGATCTGCCTCTCCTTCTCCAGCAGCTGCCCTCATTATTTCCATAAACCTCCACTAACATGACTGATCTCCCATGGCTAAACCCAGCACCCCCGTACCATGTCACCGTCACATGCATGGAGAATCTGCAATGCCAGAAAATAAGAAAATAAATCAAATTAAAGCCAAGGGTCAGTAACTCTTTTGAGTGACATATTTTATTATGAAGGATTCACCCCTTTCAGCAACACCTTGAGGAATATTGTATGAAAATATTAGGTCTGTTTTTTATTTTTTATTTTTTCATTGTGTCTGCTTTTCCTTTTTAATTATTGCCTTCCTGCTGGAAGTGCTAGCAAGACATTATGAAAGCAATAAAGCAAACAGGGTTATATTGAACAACAATATTATTCTGCGGGTTAACCATTTATCATCGAAGAGTCTCAGGCTACACGTGAATGGAGCTAGACGGAAAAAAACGGGGAGTGGGAAATGAGAACTATTTAAAGGGGGTGTCCACATTTCAGGCAATTTCAGTTTATTGACTTCTGTATATACTCCAGGGACAGTTTCAAAATAAGATGCTCATTTTTTTTTTCATTTGTCCTTTGTGTGTGTCATTTTTTTATTTATTTATTTATTTTTCATTTTCCTGTGTGTCATTTTTTTTTTTTCATTTTTCCTTTGTGTGTGTCATTTTTTTTTTTTTTCATTTTTTTTTTTTTTATCATTTTTCCTTTGTGTGTGTCTTTTTTTTTTTTTTTTTCATTTTTCCTGTGTGTGTAATTTTTTTTTTTTTTTTTATAATTTTTCCTTTATGTGTGTCTTTTTTTTTTCATTTTTCCTGTGTGTGTCTTTTTTTTTTTTTTTATCATTTTTCCTTTGTGTGTGTCTTTTTTTTTTCATTTTTCCTGTGTGTGTCATTTTTTTTTTTTTTTTTTTTCATTTTTCCTGTGTCTTTTTTTTTTTTATCATTTTTCCTTTGTGTGTGTCATTTTTTTTTTAATTTTTCCTTTGTGTGTGTCATTTTTTTTTTTTTTTTAATTTTTCCTTGTGTGTGTCATTTTTTTTTATTTTTTTTTCATTTTTCCTTTGTGTGTGTCATTTTTTTTTTTTTTATCATTTTTCCTTTGTGTGTGTCTTTTTTTTTTTTTTTTTTTCATTTTTCCTGTGTGTGTAATTTTTTTTTTTTTTTTTATCATTTTTCCTTTATGTGTGTCTTTTTTTTTTCATTTTTCCTGTGTGTGTCTTTTTTTTTTTTTTTTTTTTTATCATTTTTCCTTTGTGTGTCTTTTTTTTTTCATTTTTCCTGTGTGTGTCATTTTTTTTTTTTTTTTTTCATTTTTCCTGTGTCTTTTTTTTTTTTTTATCATTTTTCCTTTGTGTGTGTCATTTTTTTTTTCATTTTTCCTTTGTGTGTGTCATTTTTTTTTTTTTTTTAATTTTTCCTTGTGTGTGTCATTTTTTTTTTATTTTTTTTTCATTTTTCCTTTGTGTGTGTCATTTTTTTTTTTTTTTCATTTTTCCTGTGTCTTTTTTTTTTTTATCATTTTTCCTTTTTGTGTGTCATTTTCTTTTTAATTTTTCCTTTGTGTGTGTCATTTTTTTTCTTTTTTTAATTTTTCCTTGTGTGTGTCATTTTTTTTTATTTTTTTTTCATTTTTCCTTTGTGTGTGTCATTTTTTTTTTTTTTTTTTTTCATTTTTCCTTGTGTGTGTCATTTTTTTCTTTTTTTTTTTTCATTTTTCCTTGTTTGTGTCTTTTTTTTTTTTTTGGGCTGACTTGATTGTACCTAACAAAAAAAAATGTAATGTTTACTTATCGGCTGCAACTAGCACATAAAGAATTATTTTTATGTACAGATCATGTAAAATTTATAAATACATTTTGTGAAAAATAATATATATATAAAAGTATTATATTATATTATTTATTTATGATATTATATATATTTATTATATTATATATAATACTATATACTAATAATAAATAATATATACAAATAAATAAATATTATATTATATATATTTATTATATTATATATAATACTATATACTAATAATAAATAATATATACAAATAAATAAATATTATTTAAGAATTGTATTTAAAAAACCTGAAGACCTCCCCTAGTTTATATATATATATATATATATATATATATATAGCTGTATATATATATACCCTAGTTATATATATATATATATATATATATATATATATATATATATATATATATATATATATATATATACCTGTATATATATATATATATATATATATATATATATATATACCTGTATATATATATATATATATATATATATATATATATACTTACCTCGGGCTGGGTCAGGCTCCGTCTACTCTCCTCCCCGCCGACATCAGCCGGCGGGGGAGACCTGATGCACATGTGCGGCAAAGGCCGCGCACACTCATTAGACCTCCCCATAGGAAAGCATTATTCAATGCTTTCCTATGGGGATTTCGGCGATGATGGAGGTCCTCACATAGCGAGGCTTGCAGTAGCGCTCAGGCGGCACAGCATGAGGGGTGCCGCACCTGCATGAGGGGTGCCGCACTATGCAAGACTGAGGGGAAGGCTAAACCCAGGAGCATACATTCACTATATCTGCTCTCCCACAGTACACAGAACATGGAAGTGCAATTTTTTTAGGAAAAATAAACTGCTAAATACCTTTTCTCTTCAGCAGTATTTGACTTGTGACTTCTATCAGCATCTAGCTACAACTCTTGTAGGAGGAGTTTTCATTCTCCTCTGACTGTCCTATGAGGCTGCAGGACCCCTGACCCTCTGTCTGGACAGAGCTGATTGGCCCTGTGCTGATCACATGCACTCTTCCAAGAATATAGAAAAACTCTCTAGCAATACACACCAAACTGAGCATATGCAGAGCGACTCCAAAGGCTCTTTTCTATTATGAGATGGATTGGGGACAGTAAAAGAAGTAGAAGACAGGATCAAACAGTCTTTTTACAGAATACGCAGGATTAACCCCTTAGGTTCCCCAGTGAGTATAACAAGTATGCTTTACTGCATATAAAGACTGATTAATTTTACTGTTGCGGGTACTGTTTACTTTCCTCCTCATTTGTCCCTCATTTTTGGTCTAGTCCATAAAGCTGTATACATCATTTTTATATAATTCTTCTTTAATCACTTCCCGACCACCCGCCGCCTTTTTACTGCAGCAGGGTGGCTCTCCTGCGCAAACCGACGTAGACCTACGTCGGTCGCGTGCGGAAGGTAGGGGGTGAGCGTGCGCTGCCGGCGGCACGGTCCCGCCCCCACTCGGCAGCAGGGAAGCCGATGCATGGGTCAAGCGGCTCCAATTGCTGCCTGACACCCGCGATCGCTCCCCGCTGAGAGAGAAGGATGGTCGGCTGTGTTTTTCAACAGCTGACCGTTCTTCTCTGGGATGATCACAGAGCCCCTGTGATCCTTCTATATAGGATCACATGTCTCTATGGTCATTTCAGAAGCCATGCCCCCCACAGTTAACCTCTTCCCTGCCAGTGTCATTATTACAGTAAGTGCCGGTTCACACTACCGCGACTTGTCAGGCCTGACAAGTCGCGGTCCATTGTGTGCTACGGGAACCATTCTAATAGGAGCGACTTCCATTATGTGAAGTCCGTGCAAGTCGCGCCGAAGTCACGGTGCACGCGACTTCACAGGTCCCCCCCGAAGTCGGATCGCCATAGTGTGAACCGACACTAACAGTACATATTTTTAGCACTGATTACTGTAATAATGTCACTCTCCCCAAAAGTGTCAAAAAGTGTCAGGGGTCCGATCTGTCTGCCGCAATGTCGCAGTCCCGCTAAAAATCGCAGATCGCTGCCATTACTAGTACAAAAAAAACAAAAACAATAAAAATTACATAAATCTTTCCCATAGTTAGTAAACGCAATAACTTTTACACAAACCAATCAAAATACGCTTATTGTGATTTTTTTTTTACCAAAAATATGTAGCAGAAAACAAATTGGCCTAAAATGTTAAAAATTTTGATTTTAAATGTTTTTTTTTTTTGAGAATGTTATATAGCAGAATGTGAAAAATATTGTTTATTTTTTTTGCAAAATTGTCGGTTTTTTTTTTTATAGCGCAAAAAATAAAAATCATATAGGTGATCAAATACCACCAATAGAAAAGAAAGCTCTATTTGTGGGAAAAAAGGACATCAATTTTTATTTGGGTACAGCGTGGCACGACCGCGCAATTGTCCATTAAAGTAACGCAGTGCCGAATCGCAAAATAGGGCCTGGTCATTAAGGGGGCAAATCCTTCCGGTCTTAAAGTGGTTAAGGGGGTGTGGCAGGGGGTGTGTCCTATACCTACACACTTTTGCTTATAGGTGTCCCTCTTTCCCATCTCAAAAAGTTGGGAGGTGTGGCTTTGCATTGGTCACGTGACCACAATTTTAAGTTGCCTTTGCAGCCCCCAAGGTATGTATGGGGGAGATTGGTGTAAGGGGACGTGTAGCACTTTGCATGCTTTAGTTTGGCTTCAAATCTCTAAAGTGGAATTACTATGACGGATTTCATTGCACTGAATCTTGAGTTAGTTTGCAAACACAGCATAATTTTTTTTTTCTTCCCAGCTAGTGATGTGTTTTTCAATCTCCCCCAGATGTTAAAGGGAATAGACATCTCAGATCCAGGTTTGCACACAGCCTGGGGACATCATTCTGCAGAATAACTTCAGTCTGACAGGTAACTGCTCCGGCGCGGTGAATGCATCTCACCGAGAAATGCCGCAGACAGCTCGGAGTTTAGTGTTCCTGAAGAGGGATCAAAGGTTCCGCGAGATTCCAGGTACATATCTGGTCTGATAGAGATCAGAAATTTTTTTGCATGCGCGGCTCGGTGACACGGCGAAATGCGGAGCTCGGCTAGCACTGTACCTGCATAACAACTTCACATAAACATCTTGTTGCTTCGAATGGAACACACAATCTGATTTATTTTTCTTTTAGATACAAGCCGCTGGAGCTGAATTCCGGGAGAGCAAATAAATACACAGCTCCGAGGCTTAGGAACCATCTTATCTGCTCCAAAATTCTGATTCTGTTGAGCCAGTCTTGCGATCCTGGCACCCCTGCTTGGTGACCTCACTTTTCTTCGCTTCAGTTAACCAGTTCTGGACCGGAAGGATTTGCCCCCTTAGGCTACGTTCACATGTTAGCATAGCAGACCGCGGGCAGATCTGGAAATCATTGCAAATCGCGGGACGCCTGTGCGTTGCCGTTGATTTGCAATGGCACCCCAAACTCTGTGCGATGTTGCCACAATTTCTGCCTGCCATATCGCGGTAACATCGCTCAAACAAAATCGCGGGTCGCATGACGCCGCAAAGAAGCTCTTGTACCTTTTTTGGGCGTCATGCGACCCGCGATTTTGTTTGCGCCATGTTACAGCGATTCGGCAGGCAGAAATCGCGGCAACATCGCACAGCGTTTGGGGTGCCATTGCAAATCAACGGCAACGCACAGCGTCCCGCAATTTGCAATGATTACCAGATCGCGGTGATTCTGCCCGCGGTCTGCTACACTAACATGTGAACGTAGCCTTAATGGACAGGCCATTTTTTGTGATTCAGCATTGCATTACTTTAACCACTTTAAGACCGGAAGGATTTGCCCCCTAAATGACCAGGCCCTATTTTGCGATTCAGCACTGTGTTACTTTAATGGGCAATTGCGCAGTCGTGCTATGCTGTACCCAAACTAAATTTATGTCCATTTTTTTTCCATAAATAGAGCTTTCTTTTGGTGGTATTTGATCACCTGTGCGATGTTTATTTTTTGCGTTATAAACAAAAAATAGCGAAAATTTTTGAAAATAAAAACAATATTTTTCACATTCTGCTATATGACATTCCCAAAAAAAAAAAATTAAAAATCTAAATTTTTTAACATTTTAGGCCAATTTGTTTTCTGCTACATATTTTTGGTAAAAAAAAATCACAATAAGCGTATTTTGATTGGTTTGCGCAAAAGTTATCAAGTCTACTAACTACGGGAAAGATTTATATCATTTTTATTTATTTTTTTTTTTTACTAGTAATGGCGGCGATCTGCGATTTTTAGTGGGACTGCGACATTGCGGCGGACAGATCGGACCCCTAACTGACATTTTTGACACTTTTGGGGGGGACCAGTGACATTACTACAGTAATCAGTGCTAAAAATATGCACTGTCATAGTTGCCAACATTTAAAAAAAATTTCCAGGGACACTTTGCAGCACAGCTATCAATTACCACACCCACTTCCCTGAAGCTCCGCCCACTCTACATAATTAATCTCGCCTACTTATCAGATTATAGAGTCTACTCAATATATAGAGAGAATTACAGGAGATTAAAAAAGGGAATTTCAAACTTGAGGGCACAATAGCAGAGTTGGAATAATTCTCCCATAAAGCTGCACTACTTCTGCGTAACATTTATGGGCAGCATGATTAACAGGCGATTCCAGGGACAATATAAATTACCTGGGACAGGCTCCTATTTGTAGGGACTGTCCCTGGAAAAAAGGGACAGTTGGCAAGTATGCACTGTTACTGTAATAATTACAGTGGCAGGGAAGGGGGTTAACCTAGTGAGTGATCAAAGGGTTAAATGTAAGCCTAGGGGAGTGTTTACTAACTGTGGGGGGAGGGACTTGTGAAATTACCATAGAGACCTGTGAGAATTTGTGTACAGTGTTGCATGACGGCATCATTTCCAGTTAAAGTAGCAGTAGTGCAGTGCTTAACAGGGGGTATAACCTTCCGGAGCTTAACTGGTTAGGGGACCCTAATGGAAGATCGGATGCTGAACAGCAGCAGGGGCTCATCCTATCCCTCACACATTGCTCTAATCCAGAAGAAAAGACCATTTGCACTCTGATAAAAATCCAAACAATGGCAGTTTTTTTCATCTAGACAACATGAACAGAAAAGTCTTCATCTGGGACTTCTTCCCAGCGGGTTAATGGTTCTTCAGGGTGCAGCCAGTCTTTTCTTCTCGATATGTGAAGTAGTCTCATTTCATTGGTGATGTCATCACTCTCCTCCTGTCAGCACTGGACTGACAGCACTGTGCTGTAGAGACTAAGTGGCTCACAGTGCTCAGCCCAACTCCAAGTTGAGGATTACTGCAAGGCCCATCAGTGCTGTATCTTGGCCTAGGCCAACAAGGCCCAGGCCTAGGGCAGCACTTTGCAGGGGGCAGCAAAAAAGCTGCTCCCCACATGAAAAAAACCCAGCCTCCTCCCTTCCACACTAAAAGGGTCCCCGCCGGCTTGCGCTACACTTTTAGTATAGTGCCAGTTTTATGGGGCGAATTGGGCTGGAGGGCAGGGCCCAGGAGGCAAATCAATCTGGTACCCCCATAAAGCGGTCACACTGCTACCTGCCTGTATGATAATACTGGCCGGTGAGGACATGTGGACAGACCGCCAACCACACTTAATACAACTGGCCCGACGGCCGCCAATGCTAATAAGTGTGGCACTGCAGCCTAATGCTCCGCCTACCCTCCTCCGCCCCCAGGTATGGCAGGGATCATGTCAATAATATAATTTCATTTCTTTAAACATTATTGTCCTTGAGCGAGCATACTGAATTGTATCATATACAATCAGAGATGTATAGTAACTAAGTAGAACGACTTCACTACAATACTTCTACTCCAATATTTTTTTTTGTGCTGCATAGCTACTCGTTACAATTATAAAAATTACCACTGCTAGAACAGTAGATGGCAGGTTTCATGAGGCTCAAAACATTTGTATTATCAGCGCATACGAAAATAAATGCTACTGTATGTATAAATAAAAGCTGCATTTGAAATAATAAAAAACAATATGATGTTCAAACTTTTGACTTCTTTCTTTAATAACTACATAACACAGTACTTGTACTTTTACTTTCAGTACTTGAGTAGCAACATTTTTAAAAAAAACTACTTGCAATACTTAAGTACAAAAAATGTTGAATACTTTAGTACTTCTACTCAAGTCACTTTTTGATCGAGCACTTCCACTTCTACTCAAGTATGGGTTTCGAGTACTTTATACAACTTTGTATACAATTAGGACTTTTAATTGCATATGATGGCAATAATATTTTGGACCTGCTCACCTCCTATGTGCTATCACAATATGTCACTGGGTTAGTAAGATTACTCCTTACTCCTCCAACAATAATGCATATGACAAACTGGGGAGCATGGCAATAAGAGGAGGACAATGAGAACTCCTCTTATTGCCATGCTCCCCAGTTTGTCACATGCATTATTGTTGTCCCCAGCTATCTCACACTGCAGATTGCCGTTTAAAGTTTACTTTTATCATTGCCGCCTTAAAGAGGTTGTACACCAAGAATTTTTTTTTTCCTCTTCTTTACAACCTGAAAGAGAAACCCATAATGAGCTAGTATGCATCGCATACTAGCTCATTATGAAATACTTACCTTAGAACGAGCCCCCGCCGTGCCGTCCGCTTACCTGTATGACGGGCGACATGTATAGTCGCCCGTCTTCCGGGATCGCGGCATCCGGCCATCTGATTGGCCGGAGCCGCGGTGACGTCACTCCCGCGCACGCGCGCGGGAGCCGACGGTCACGGCACGGGGCTCTGAAGGAACGGCACGATCTGCCGTTCCTTCAGAGCGCATGCGCCAGTGACGTCACTGGCTGCATTAAAGGTAAATATCTCCTAAACGGTACATGTTTAGGAGATATTTACAGTACCTATAGGTAAGCCTTATCATAGGATCACCTATAGGTACAACTTCCTGAGGAGGGTTTACTTCCTCTTTAAGTGAACTCACACTCCCCCTATTACGGACTATAATAGACTGTCCTTTTCCCACGGCCTGGACACTTGAAAAAGGAGTGCGCATGCTCCGAAACGCGTTGTGAAGCCCAGCTGCCCTTCTTCCGCTCCTGACGTCAGACGCTGCCAGCAGCCGCCCAGCGGTCACCACATCTCGTCCATCCGCCCGCAAGATTACAGAGCCGGCTCTCTCAAGCCTCCCTGGACCCTCGGACATCCCGGACACCGCTGAGCACCGCTGACAGCTGGACCATCTTCCCGGAGCCTGTCCCATCTACACACTAATTGTTTTACCTCCATGTGAGTTACTACATTTTAATTGTCATATTAAACCTTCATTGCACTCAGAGGCGCTCTCCCTCCTTCTTTTATTCTTATTAAGCAGAGTTGACTTCACTCCACCGAACAGCTTGCCCTGAGTGCCCTCCATCCGCCCCTGGAACCATCTTGGACCCCCCCCATTTGGACTCTCAGATAGTCCCTTTATGTCCCCTATTTCCAGGGACCTGCACATGGACTTTTAATCCCCCCTGTACTTTGCATTTTCCCAAACTGTTATCGTGTCCTATGTAGACATATAGACACACATTATTTCCCGCTGTAGTAATATTGGTTGCATTACCTCTGAGCGCCAACACCCCCACATGCTGATGGACACTAATAGGTTGCACTGATGGCCACTGATGAGGCTGCGCTGTTGGCCACACTGATGAGGCGGCACTGATGGGGCTGCACTGATAGGCAGTACTGATGGGCACTGACATGATGCACAGATAGGCACTGATAGACAAAACCTAAATACACCACTGAGGCCCATAAAGACATGGATGAGCCAGTTTGGTGTGAAGGAACTTGACTGGCCTGCACAGAGTCCTGACCTCAACCAGATAGAACACCTATGGGATGAATTAGAATGGAGACTGCCAGCCAGGCCTTCTCTCCAACATCGATGCCTGACCTCACAAATGCGCTTCTGGAAGAATGGTCAAACATTCCCATAGACACACTACTAAACCTTGTGCACAGCCTTCCCAGAAGAGTTGAAGCTCCAAAGGATGGGCCAACTCAATGTTGAACCCTACGAACTAAGACTGGGATGCCATTAAAAGTCATGTGCATGTAAAGGCAGGTGTAAAAAATACTTTTGACAATATACTGTAGTGTATATATACATTTATTTTTTTATTTTATTTTTTTAATGAAGCTAATATCAATACAGATTGAGGAATTTATATTAGCTGTATTAAAAATGACATGTAATGATGTTTAACAAATAATAACTTGACTAAATTGTGCTTTTTTATTATTCAAATGCAGTTCAGCTTTAATTTAAATATTGATATAATTGTGTTCAATGTTTTATATACTGTATCCTATATCAGGTTATTGTTTGTAATTACATGTGTACATTGGGCAGCTACTGTATGTTTCCCCATTAGATATACAGATGGAGATTCCTCCACTACTGCTGTACAATGGATTACTGTTTGTATCTGATTACAGGATACACTACATCCAGAATTTATTGTTTTTGGGGGCTCATTATGAGTTTGCATTTTCTTGCTTTAGCAAGGATGCCAACTGCACTCTCTGATTTCAAAATATTAAACATTCACCATGAAAATATGTGACAGCAAGCAAGCAAAATATGAAAGTCTCATCAAAAATGACTTTCAGGGGAATGGAGGGGAGCAAGGGACAATCCCATGTCATCAGACCTGCTATGAGATGTCTGGAGATGACAAGAGGTGACATACATACCAGGGAAAAAAAATCACAGCACTTGAGAAAAAAAAAAAAGAAAAAAAAAATATATATATACACTGAACACAATTATAAATGCAACACTTTTGTTTTTGCCCCCATTTTTCATGAGCTAAACTCAAAGATCTAAGAGTTTTTCTATATACACAAAAGGCCTATTTCGCTCAAATATTGTTCACAAATCTGTCTAAATCTGTGTTAGTGAGCACTTCTCCTTTGCTGAGATAATCCATCCACCTCACAGGTGTGGCATATCAAGATGCTGATTAGACAGCATGATTATGGCACAGGGGTGCCTTAGGCTGGCCACAATAAAAGGCCACTCTAAAATGTTTTATTGTATTGGGGGGGTCCGGGGTCCGAAAACAAGTCAATCTCTGGTGTGACCACCATTTGCCTCATGCAAGTGCAACACATCTCCTTAGCATAGAGTTGCTCAGGTTTTTGATTGTGGCCTGCGGAATGTTGGTCCACTCTTCTTCAATGGCTGTGGAAAGTTACTGGATATTGGCAGGACCTGGAACACGACAATCCAGAGCATCCCAAACATGGTAAATGGGTGACATGTTCTGTTAGCACGCTGGCCATGCAACTATTCGTGGGCTCTCTTGTGCATCATCTTTAGAAGAGGCTTCCTTCTGGGATGACAGCCATGCAGACCAATTTGATGCAGTGTGCGGCGTATGGTCTGAGCACTGACAGGCTGACCCCCCACCCCTTCAACCTCTGCAGCAATGCTGGCAGCACTCATATGTCTTTTTCCCAAAGACAACCTCTGGATATGACGCTGAGCACGTGCACTCAGCGTCTTTAGTCGACCATGGCGAGGCCTGTTCTGAGAGGAACCTGTGATGGAGGTTGAAGGTTGGAGGTGGGGCTGTGATGGATGGAGGTGGGGGTGTGATGTAGGTTGAAGGATGGAGGTGGGGGTGTGATGTAGGTTGAAGGATGGAGGTGGAGGTGTGATGTAGGTTGAAGGTTGGAGGCAGGGCTGTGATGCAGGTTGAAGGTTGAAAGCAGGGCTGTAATGCAGGTTGAAAGTTGGAGGCAGAGCTGTAATGCAGGTTGAAGGATGTAGGTGGGGCTGTGATGCAGGTTGGTGGCAGGGCTGTGATGTAGATTGAAGGATGGAGGTGGGGCTGTGATGCAGGTTGCAGGTTGAAGGCAGGGCTGTGATGAAGGTTGGAGGTGGGACTGTGATGCAGGTTCATGGTTGGGCTATGATGAAAGTTGAAGGATGGGGTGGGGCTGTGATGTAGGTTGAAGGTTGGTGGCAGGGCTGTGATGCAGGTTGAAGGATGGAGGTGGGGCTGTAATGCAGTTTGAAAGATGGAGGTGGGGCTGTGATGCAGGTTGAAGGTTGGAGGCAGGACTGTGATGCAGGTTGAAGTTTCGAGGCAGGGCTGTGATGCAGGTTGAAAGATGGAGGTGGGGCTGTGATGAAGGTTGGTGGCAGGGCTGTGATGCAGGTTGAAGGTTGGAGGCAGGGCTGTGATGCAGATTGAAGGCTGTGGCAGGGCTGTGATGCAGGTTGAAGGCTGAGGCAGGACTGTAATGCAGGTTGAAGGTTGGAGGCAGGGCTGTGATGCAGCTTGAAGGTTGAAGGCAGGGCTGTGATGCAGGTTGAAGGTTGGAGGCAGGGCTGTGATGCAGGTTGAAGGTTGGTGGCAGGGCTGTGATGCAGGTTGAAGGTTGGAGGCAGGGCTGTGATGCAGCTTGAAGGTTGAAGGCAGGGCTGTGATGCAGGTTGAAGGTTGGAGGCAGGGCTGTGATGCAGGTTGAAGGTTGGTGGCAGGGCTGTGATGCAGGTTGAAGGTTGGAGGCAGGGCTGTGATGCAGGTTGAAGGCTGTGGCAGGGCTGTGATGCAGGTTGAAGGTTGGAGGCAGGAATGTGATGCAGGTTGAAGGTTGGAGGCAGGGCTGTGATGCAGCTTGAAGGTTGAAGGCAGGGCTGTGATGCAGGTTGAAGGTTGGAGGCAGGGCTGTGATGCAGGTTGAAGGTTGGAGGCGGGACTGTGATGCAGCTTGAAGGTTGAAGGCAGGGCTGTGATGCAGGTTGAAGGTTGGAGGCAGGGCTGTGATGCAGCTTGAAGGTTGGAGGCAGGGCTGTGATGCAGCTTGACGGTTGGAGGCAGGGCTGTGATGCAGGTTGAAGGTTGGAGGCAGGGCTGTGATGCAGCTTGAAGGTTGGAGGCAGGGCTGTGATGTAGGTTGAAGGTTTGAGGCAGGGCTGTGATGCAGCTTGAAGGTTGAAGGCAGGGCTGTGATGCAGGTTGAAGGATGAAGGCAGGGCTGTGATGCAGGTTGAAGGTTGGAGGCAGGGCTGTGATGCAGGTTGAAGGTTGGAGGTGGGGCTGTGATGCAGGTTGAAGGATGGAGGTGGGGCTGTGATGCAGGTTGAAAGATGGAGGTGGGGCTGTGATGCAGGTTGAAGGTTGGAGGCAGGGCTGTGATGCAGGTTGAAGGTTGGAGGCAGGGCTGTGATTCAGGTTGAAGGTTGGAGGCAGGGCTGTGATGCAGGTTGAAGGTTGGAGGCAGGGCTGTGATGCAGGTTGAAGGTTGGAGGCAGGGCTGTGATGCAGGTTGAAGGTTGGTTGCAGGGCTATGATGCAGCTTGAAGGTTGAAGGCAGGGCTGTGATGCACGTTGAAGGTTGGAGGCAGGGCTGTGATGCAGGTTGAAGGTTGGAGGCAGGGCTGTGATGCACGTTGAAGGATATAGGTGAGGCTGTGATGCAGGTTGAAGGTTGGAGGCAGGACTGTGATGCAGGTTGAAGGTTGGAGGCAGGACTGTGATGCACGTTGAAGGTTGGAGGCAGGGCTGGGATGCAGCTTGAAGGTTGGAGGCAGGGCTGGGATGCAGCTTGAAGGTTGGAGGCAGGGCTGTGCAGGTTGAAGGATGAAGGCAGGGCTGTGATGCAGGTTGAAGGTTGCAGATGGGACTGTGATTCAGATTGAAGTCACCAGGAGGGGCAGTGATTCAGGCTGAAGGAAGGAGGAGGGGCAATTACTTAGAATATAAATAACTGTTTTACCCTTCATAAACCAAGGCCATTGCATATAACAGCAGTGGAATTTGGACCACATGAGTATGGTTTTCAAATTCTTTGACATGAAAAAAGACTCTGTCTTTATGTATGTTATCTCTGTGTTTATCTGTTTTGCTGAAATTGCTCTCTAAAAAGGCCTTCTTCCTTGTATTAATTTTTTTCTCCCTCGTAAAAAGAAAAACTTTAGCAATGGCAACATAAAAGACAGCTGTACTGAATTTGTGCGAGTTTCATTTGCTGATGGGTCACTTCAAATAAGTGAAAGGATGTCAGCCTTGATCACTGAGTGACAGATGTGATCATCAGAATTATTGAAGTACGGACTAGTATGTATATCTGAAGAATAACTCCATTATTGAAATTTTCTTCAGGCACATGAATCGGCTCAACCTTTATCCCTTTATTCATCTGCTATGCATGCAGAAGATACATTTTTGATGGCACTCTTTCACCCTACAAGATCCCGATAGGCTTGATTAAAGAATAACTTCAAGCAACAAGTGAAGTCCATCACTGATCTGGTTAGTAATAAGACTGATTATATGCAGAGAGATGGGCAGAGAGAAGGCCAGGCAAGTGATCCTTACTGTAAAGCACAGATTCTCTTTTTCTCAACAAGTCCAACCTATTTACTTGAATCTGAGCTGCATATTAGAAACTTGGGGGCCTACACAGGGCCGGTGCTACCACTAGGCAAACTAGGTGGCCGCCTAGGGTGCACTGCCCCCCCTAGGGCGCAGCCATGGCCAGTGCCCAATTCCTCTCCTGTCACCTCCTCATCCCCAGGGGAGGTCACCTCTAGAGAGGGGGGCACTTTGTATATGAAGGGGTGTGCAGGGTTAAAGGGGGGCATAGTGTGCTTGAAGAGGGGGGGCAGTGTGTGCAGGAAGGGGGTGTAGCATTAAAGAAGGGCAGTGTGTGAAGGAAGGGGGAAGGGGCAGTGTGTACAAGAAGGGGTGTGTAGGGTTAAAGCGGGGGCACTTTGTATATGAAGGGATGTGTAGGGTTAAGGGGGGCAGTGTGTAAATGAAGGGGGTGTAGGGTTAAAGGGGGGCAGTGTGTGCAGGAAGGGGGGGTGTAGCATTAAAGAAGGCAGTGTGCGCAGGAAGGGGGGGTGTAGGATTAAAGTGGGCAGTGTATACAGGAAGGGGAGAAAAGGGGGAAAGGGGAGGCATTATGTACAGGAAGGGGGGCAATGTGTACAGTTTTTTTTGGGGGGGGGGGGTGCAAGGAGCTGGTCTTGCCTAGGGTGCAAAATAGTCTAGCACCGGCTCTGGGCCTACAGCCTCTTGTCAATTGCAACCTCCCTCTTTTGTGCTTTTCCACTGCATGGTACCGCATGGTACGCTGTAGGAACGGTTCGGTACGGTACGGTGCGGCGGCGCTTTTCCACTACATGGAACCGAACGGTACGGCTCGCTTAAACAGTACCACCTCGGTTGTGGTTCCAAGAGGGCCGTACCGGTACCATATCCCACAATCCTTTGCATGCAGCCTTAACTGTTTGTCACTACTAGCCTCTGATTGGTCAGAGAATCGTTGTTATCCCACCCACTTACTTTAGTACTACTTTAGTGGAAAAGCAAACCGTACCGAACTGTTCCAACACCGTACCATGCGGTACCATGCAGTGGAAAACCAAACTGGGCCAAGCAGGGCCGAGTGGAGCCGAGCCGGTACTTGCAGTGGAAAAGTGCCATTTGAGAACTACAGAGGGCCAAGCTTGATCCAGGAAATGCCTTTTCGCATGAGCGCTTACAAAGAGGAGCAGCAAGGCACCTGTTAAAGAATTCAAAAATTGCCGGGCTTCCAGCTTGAGCAGGCCTATATATAATATTATGTTAATATTATGGCGCTGAGTCTTTGCATCTGCAGTCTTCCATTGTTCTTCTCATGCTCATACACCTATAATTCAAAGCCATGTCACTCATTGAACACATTATACTGTTCCCTCCCCCTGGGCCAAGGTTTTCCCATAAACTGTATTTTTAGATCCACAAAACTCAAACTGGGATCATCTGGCTCATTGCATCTTGACAGCTTCCAGACCCCACCACAAACCCGCCTAAGTTAAATATTGACGTCAACCCCTTTTTTTTTTCCAAGAAAGCCTAAAATGGCCACCTCTGTGAACGATCTATCTATTTAAATTTCTATCAATGTAATACGGGCTAAAAGAAAACAAATATGTCCTTTCTATTAATACAAACCTTGTGTGAATTGAGAGCACTGCGTACAGTTTAATTCATAAAGCATGTATACTTGCCAAGTCTTAAAGGGATTTTCCAGTGTTAATAGTCTCCAGTGAATGGATAGGCTGCATTGTCAGTGAGTTACTGGTTTCTAGTGAATAGATAGGCTTCATTCTCAATGATGTCATTGGTCTCTAGTGAATAGATAGGCTGCGTTCTCAGTAATGTCACTGGTCTCTATTGAATGGATAGGCTGCATTCCTATTGGTGACGCTGGTCTTGAGTGAATGGGTAGGCTACATTCTCATTGGTGTCACTGGTCTCTAGTGAATGGATAGGCTGCATTGTCAGTGATGTCAATGGTTTCTAGTGAAAAGAAAGGCTGCATTCTCAGTGATGTCATTGGTCTCTATTGAATGGATAGGCTGCATTCTTATTGGTGACGCTGGTCTCAAGTGAATGGGTAGGCTACATTCCCATTGGTGTCTCTGGTCTCTAGTGAAGGGATAGGCTGCATTGTCAGTGATCTCAATGATTTCTAGTGAAAAAGAAAGGCTGCATTCTCAGTGATGTCATTGGTCTCTATTGAATGGATAGGCTGCATTCCTATTGGTGACGCTGGTCTTGAGTGAATGGGTAGGCTACATTCTCATTGGTGTCACTGGTCTCTAGTGAATGAGTAGGCTGCATTGTCAGTGATGTCAATGGTTTCTAGTGAATAGATAGGCTGTGTTCTCAGTAATGTCACTGGTCTCTATTGAATGGATAGGCTGCATTCCTATTGGTGACGTTGGTTTCCAGTGAATGGGTAGGCTACATTCTCATTGGTGTCACTGGTCTCTAGTGAATGAGTAGGCTGCATTGTCAGTGATGTCAATGGTTTCTAGAGAAAAGAAAGGCTGCATTCTCAGTGATGTCATTGGTCTCTATTGAATGGATAGGCTGCATTCCTATTGGTGACGTTGGTCTTGAGTGAATGGGTAGGCTACATTCCCATTGGTGTCTCTGGTTTCTAGTGAATGGACAGGCTGCATTGTCAGTGATCTCAATGATTTCTAGTGAAAAAGAAAGGCTGCATTCTCAGTGATGTCATTGGTCTCTATTGAATGGATAGGCTGAATTCCCATTGGTGTCACTGGTCTCTAGTTACTGTATAGGCTGCATTATCAGTGATGCCAAGGGTTTCTAGTGATTGGATAGGTTACATTCACAGTATTGTCACTGGTCTGTAGTAAATGGATAGGTTTCATTCTCAGTGATGTCACTGGTTTGCAGTAAATGGATAGGCTGCTTTCTCAGTGATATAACCGGTCTCCAGTGAATGGATAGTGTTCATTCTCATTGGCGACATTGGTCTCTAGCGAATGGATAGGCTACATTCTCATTGGCGACATTGGTATTTAGTGAATGGATAGGCTGCATTCCCAGTGATGTCACCAGTCTCTAGTAATTGGATAGGTTACAATAACAGTAATGTCACTGGTCTGTACTAAATGGATAGGCTTAATTTTCGTGATGACACTGGTTTGCAGCGAATGGATAGGCTGCTTTCTCAGTGATGGAACTGGTCTCCAGTGCATGGATAGTATCCATTCTCATTGGCAACAAAGGTCTCTAGTGAATGGATAGGTTACATTCTCATTGGTGTCACTGGTCTTTAGTGAATAGATAGCTAGGCTTCATTCTCCGTGATGTTCCTATGGGCTGTAGAGGCCCTACATAAAAACCACAACATTAGCACCTCTTTGCCTCTCGCTCTGCCCATAAAGGCTGTTTGACAATATAGTACCTTCCTGTGCCAATGCATAGGCAGAAAAAACTCCTTCCAGTATCATGTGACTACATCACAATACCAACTACAGCTTCTCCAGTAATGCATGGAGAACGTTCTTTAATACTAGGCAAAAAGCCCAAAGTCTAACCCCTCCCTTAGATATGCTGTGATTAGCATTGATAAGCATAAGTTGCAGGTTCTGGCTTTTTGAGCCCCCCTCTTGCTGAAGCGCCCAAGGCGGCTTGCCCTTCTGCCTCTCCTCCGTCCCGGCTCTTCTTTTTTCTTGGTTGCATCTTTTAAAATGAAAGCCCGTCGTAATCACACAACCAGATTTGGAAGATGATTTTATGTGACTTTTGCTATTTATTCTTATAAATGGAGGTTTTTAGCACACCCACTGTAGGCTTCCCTATTAAACCATAGGACTTTTATCTGATGCCCTGAATTCTGCTTTAAGTTCAAAAAATTAAAACATTTTTATTTGTGAGCAGGATGTTGAAGGCTCTGTCTTGCAGTCTGGGATTGATGTCAAGTATTTTTATTTGCCTTCAAGTCACCAATTTGATTTACTTATTTTTTTTCTTTAAAGCAAAATCTAAAGGGAGCCAACAGCTGTTGCCCTTTTGAAAACGATGCGCCTTTGGAAACACATGCGTCGGAATAAAACAATGGCTTATGAAGCAAATTAGACACAAAGTAATTCTGAGAGGTGCCGCGTTGTGTTATTTCACAGTGTTTACAGCTGGGCTAATGAAGAAGAATTAAGTTTGACTTTCAGGTACTGGCTGGTAAAAACAATTAATTGCCAAGGTTTACGAAGTTGTGAGGAGTTTGTCAATACGTGCTGACTGAATCAAGTTGATAAGTGAACCTAAAGATGCACTTCTTCTCAGACAGACTGATCCCCCTACCTCGCTCCTTTGTGGGCATCCATTGATTTAGATCAGAGGTCTCCAAGCATTTTAGACAAAGGGTCAGTTCATTTTCCGTCAGATTTTAGGGGGGCCAGATTGTGGCCAGTAGTAGAATGTGTCCCAGCGTCAGTGGGAGTAAATAAAGACTCAGGTAGGTGCCTCGTCATTGGTATCAGTGGGAGGAATAGCACCTCATCGTTGGTGTCAGTGGAAGGTGTAGTGCCCCATTGTTGGTGTCAGTGAGCGGAATAAGGCAATATCGATGGTGTCAGTGGGAGGAGCAGTGCCCCAATATTGGTGTCAATGGCAGGAGTAGTGCCCCATCTTTGGTGTTAGTGGGAGGAATAGCACGCCATCATTGGTGCCAATGGAAGGAGTAGTACCTCTTTGTTGGTGTCAGTGAGAGGAATAATGCAACATCAGTGGTGTCAGTGGGAGGAATAATGCCCATTATTGGTGTCAATGGATGGTGTAGTGCCCCATCATTGGGGCACCATCACCCATCATTGGTGTCAGTGGGGGGAACAGTGCCACATGGCAGGACTAGTGCCCTATCTTTGGTGTTAGTGGGAGGAATAGCACACCATCATTGGTGCCAATGGAAGGAGTAGTACCTCATCATTGGTGTCAGTGAGAGGAATAATGTAACATTAGTGGTGTCAGTGGGAGGAATAATTCCCATTATTGGTGTCAATGGATGGTGGAGTGCCCCATCATTGGGGCACCATCACCCATCATTGGTGTCAGTGGGAGGAACAGTGCCCCATGGCAGGAGTAGTGCCCCATCTTTGGTGTAAGTGGGAGGAATAGCACACCATCATTGGTGCCAATGGAAGGAGTAGTACCTCATCGTTGGTGTCAGTGAGAGGAATAATGTAACATTAGTGGTGTCAGTAGGAGGAATAATGCCTCATTATTTGTATCAGTTGGAAGAATTGTGCCCCATCATTGATAACAATGGGAGGAATAGTGTCTCATCATTGATATTAGTGGGAGAAATTGTGCCCCGTCGTTTATGTCAGTGGGCAGAATAGTGCCCCATCATTGGTATCAGTGGGAAAAATAATGCACCATCCTTGTATCAATGGTAGGAATAGTGCCTCATCATTGCTGTCAGTGGAAAGAATAGTGACTCATCATTGGTCTCAGTGGGAAGAATAGTGCCTCATCATTGGTGTCAGTGGGAAGAATAGTGCCTCATCATTGGTGTCAGTGGGAAGAATAGTGCCCCATCATTGGTGTTAGTGGGAAGAATAGTGCCCCATCTTGGGTATTAGAGAAAAGAATAGTGCTGCATCATTGGCATCAGTGAGACCACTGATTTAGATCTATTAGTCCTTTTCAATCAGTATACCGTATAGTTCATGCTAAGAGCATGCATACTAAGTAATGTGTAATTGCACACTTCCAGGTACTGACTACCTCCAACAGAGATCACAGTTCTCCCCCAACGATTCCTTTATCTGCTCTTCTCTACAGAAGTACGAATCCATCTTTTTTCAGGCATAATTTAGCGTCAACATATTTTTTTCTAGACTGAGATGCTGGCTTAGAAATTACACAATCATGTAAATTCAGGTGTCTGCTGTGGCTTTATACTATGCGACTAGCTACAAAGTTACAACGTACAGTCTGATCACTAGTAGGGAGGAGACTAATGACATCATCTAGGCAAAGTCACTTGACTGAAAACCAGCTTTTTGATGGTAAAATGCAGAGTTTTTTGAGAAAATGATATCGTTGACATAAGTTGTGACTCGTCAGGAAGTTACTGAGTACAGCTTCCGCTCACCAGAAACTGGTGAGTCACAAGGCAATTACTGTATGTTATCAAACTCGGCAACAATATCAGTAATGTTCAAAGTAATATTACAATCGTCTGCTTTACGTCAGGGATACGCCGAGGTGTCTTTACAAGACTTGACTTTGTTTAAAAATTATTTACACAAAGAAGTTTATTGGCATGGCCAGGATGGCACCTAAAGTTCTACACAAGTTAGTGAACTGTCACCTCTGGTATTCAATCATAATAAACTGTGAGAGCCGCACAGTGTGAATCATTGTTTTAGGACTGGTAAAATCTTCATGACTGTGTATCTAGAATAACGTTTTTTTCTTTTATTAATAATGAGTGATTAGAGAAGAGAAGAGAAGAGAAGAGAAGGGAAGGGAAGAGAAGAGAAGAGAAAAGAAGAGGTGGGAAGGAAAGAGAAGGAAAGGAAAGAGAAGGAAAGGGAAGAGAAGGAAAGGGAAGAGAAGAGAAGAGAAGAGGAGAGGAGAGGAGAGGAGAGAAGAGAAGAGAAGAGAAGAGAAGAGAAGAGAAGAGAAGAGAAGAGAAGAGAAGAGAAGAGAAGAGGGGGGGGGGGAAGGGAAAGGAAGAGAAGTGTGTCTGGGGAGGGGGGGAAGGGGGGAAGAGGAGAGGAGAGGAGAGGCGAAGAGGGAGAATCAAGTGGGAGAGAGAGAAGATGAGAAGAAAGAGGGAAGAGAGACAATTAAAAGAAAGAGGGAAGAGGAGTGGAGAGGGGGGAAGAGAGAAGCTGAGAGGGAAGAGGAGTGGAGAGGGGGGAAGGGAGAAGATGAGAGGGAAGAGGAGTGGAGAGGGGGGAAGGGAGAAGATGAGAGGGAAGAGGAGTGGAGAGGGGGACGAGGGAAGAGGAGTGGAGAGGGGGGAAGAGAGAAACTGAGAGGGAAGAGGAGTGGAGAGGGGGGAAGGGAGAAGATGAGAGGGAAGAGGAGTGGAGAGGGGGGAAGGGAGAAGATGAGAGGGAAGAGGAGTGGAGAGGGGGACGAGGGAAGAGGAGTGGAGAGGGGGACGAGGGAAGAGGAGTGGAAAGGGGGGGAATAGAGAAGATGAGAAGTAAGAGGGAAGAGGAGTTGAGGGGGGGGGGGAGGGGGAGAACATGAGAAGGAAGAGGGAAGAGGAGTGAGGAGGGGGGAAGAAAGAAGAGGAGTGGAGAGGGGGGAAGAGAGAAGGTGATAAAGAGGGGTGGAGGGGGGGAAGAGAAGCGAAGAAGGAAGATGGAAGAGGAGTGGAGAGGGGGAAGAGAGAAGATGATAAGGGAGAGGGAAGACGAGTGGAGAGGGGGGGGAGAGAAGATGAGAAGGAAGAGAGAAGATCAGAAGGAAGAGGGAGGAGGAGTGGAGAGGGGGGAAGAGAGAAGATAAGAAGGGAGAGGGAAGAGGAGTGGAAGGGGAAGGGGAGAGAGAAGATGAGAAGGAAGAGGGAGGAGGAATGGAGAGGGGGGAAGAAAGAAGATGAGAAGGGAGAGGGAAAAGGAGTGGAGGGGGGGGGGAAGATGAGAAGGAAGAGGGAGGAGGAGTGGAGAGGGGGGAGAGAGAAGATGAGAAGGGAGATTGAGTAGGAGTGGAGAGGGGGAAGAGAGAAGATGAGAAGGAAGAGGGAGGAGGTGTGGAGAGGGGGAAGAGAGAAGAGGAGAAGGGAGAGGGAGGAGGAGTGGAGGGGGGGAGAGAAGATGAGAAGGAAGAGGGAGGAGGAGGGGAGAGGGGGAAGAGAGAAGATGAGAAGGGAGAGGGAGGAGGAGTGGAGAGGGTTGGAGAGAGAAGATGAGAAGGAAGAGGGAGGAGGAGTGGAGAGGGGGAAGAGAGAAGAGGAGAAGGGAGAGGGCGGAGAGGAGTGGGGAGGGTTGGAAAGAGAAGATGAGAAGGGAGAGGAAGGAGGAGTGGAAAGGGGGAAGAGAGAAGAGGAGAAGGGAGAGGGCGGAGAGGAGTGGAGAGGGTTGGAGAGAGAAGATGAGAAGCGAGAGGAAGGAGGAATGGAGAGGGGGAAGAGAGAAGAGGAGAAGGCAGAGGGTGGAGAGGAGTGGAGAGGGTTGGAAAGAGAAGATGAGAAGGGAGAGGAAGGAGGAGTGGAAAGGGGGAAGAGAGAAGAGGAGAAGGGAGAGGGCGGATGGAGGGGTGGAGAGGGTTGGAGAGAGAAGATGAGAAGGGAGAGGAAGAAGGAGTGGAGAGGGGGAAGAGTGGAGAAGGGAAAATAGAAGAGACAGGAGAAAAAGGGTTGGAGTAGAGAAGCAGAGAATAAGTAAGAGAAGAAGAGCAAAGAAAGGGATGAGAGATTGAGGACAGAAAAAGTTTATGTTAAGGTAGACAGAAAAACTAAGAAAATAATTAAGTGAAAAAGGATGGAATGAAAAAGAATTTGAAGGGTAAGAGATAACAAAGGAATAAACTCAGAAACTTTCTACAAAGCTGTATCTGTCTGGACACCACCACATCTGTTCCCTCTACACCATTTCATACAGCTGATACTGAATTCTGCCAGGACAGTGAATGCACATAGTATGAGTAAATAAACTAAGGGACAGTAAATCAAATGAAAGTATAAGGGTTATCTGCAAGCCATACCAAAATATTAGTGTTTCCTTGCTCAATGAATCCCTGATATTCCAAAGAATAAATCTGACATATAATGGTCTTTGTCTGCTGAGAGACAGGATTGTGAAATGGTCCTCCACTGAGAATTTATTCCACACCACCTTAGCTGCCTGTCCCATCCATTCCCCCCATCTGACTGACCCGCTGAGCCATATCATGCAAAATCATCTCAACCTTCTCTAATGCTTCAATGTCTCTGTCACTGCTATAGGTATGGCAGTATTTGATTTCCCCAATGAAATACAATTGTAAAATGTCAGGAAAGGAAGACAAAGGTCTGCACTCTCATTGCCATTGTTTTGGTATTATTGTACTCTTTGCATTGCTCGAGCTATAGGGCAAGATTTAGAAAGCTGGAATTTAAAGTAGATGTAAACCTAAACTGAATGACATTTAGTTTGCTCTGTAAATTGTGTACCGTTTTTCTCTGTTTCTGTTCTGTCTCTTGCAGTCATTAATCGGACAAGGTGACAACATAGGAGGATGATTGGGAGACAAAGACAAAGCATTGTCACCTTATAACAGGAAGAACCTTCATAGCAGGATCATTAGAGATTAATTCAATGGAAGTTTCAGATATTTGAAACGACATGATTAATATATTAACGCTTATACTGGAAATTAGTGTACAGGAATTAGTGAATATTTGAAAAACTTAAAAGATTCAAAAGACATCAAGTAACATGTATCTAATAAAATGTAGCTACTAAGAAATAGCCTTCATAGGACACATTACACTAAACAAAAATCAGACCTTCAAAGTAGGACATTTGCCTGTATTGAGCACCATTTCACTTTCTTTTGGAAAAAGGTAAAACCACGAAGAAGAGCTGATGGCTGTGAGCAACCCAGGCACTCTTATATAGTTTGTCCCAACCCTGTCACTGTTATTATTGCTGGACAGCTTGGCCTGCATGTAAAGGTGGAGGAAAATATAAATAAAAAAGGAATGAATGTGTTTATCAATCTTATTACTGGTATTATCCCCATATAGTTACCAGATTACAATATTTCTACTACAATGGGACTTTGGATTAGGAGTCATCTGAGTTGGGCCCTCTATTCAGCGTTAGACTAAGTACAAAAATATTTTCCCTTTATATAGAAAACAAGAAACACTAATATACAGTATATAGTGGAGATAGATAGATAGATAGATAGATAGATAGATAGATAGATAGATAGATAGATAGATAGATAGATAGATAGATAGATAGATAGATAGATAGATAGATAGATAGATAGATAGATAGATAGATAGATTGTTCTGCAGGAGTGGGCCCGCCGCAAGTTCCTTCTACTGTAAGGCTGACAGGATTAGTGACAGTGCCATCACTACCTCTGTCAGCCCAGCACTTGAAGCCACATGGAGAGGAGGAAAGAGCCAGAAGGAGGTGCAGGCTGGGCTCTCCTCCCCCTCCTCTTCTTAAACTCTTACATAATGAAGGGGGCGCATAGATAGATAGATAGATAGATAGATAGATAGATAGATAGATAGATAGATAGATAGATAGATAGATAGATAGATAGATAGATAGATAGATAGATAGATAGATAGTACTGCAGGAGTGGGCCCGCCGCAAGTTCCTTCTACTGTAAGGCTGACAGGAGTAGTGACAGTGCCATCACTACCTCTGTCAGCCACATGGAGAGGAGGAAAGAGCCAGAAGGAGGTGCAGGCTGGGCTCTCCTCCCCCTTCTCTTTTTAAACTCTTACATAATGAAGGGGGCAGATAGATAGATAGATAGATAGATAGATAGATAGATAGATAGATAGATAGATAGATAGATAGATAGATAGATAGATAGATAGATAGATAGATAGATAGATACAAAGAGAGAGATAGAGATCAGATTCCGTACAGGCGGGAAGGAAGTACTCTCTGGATAATACAAACCAATGGTTGGGTCATTATGAAGAGTGACTCCTGTTTCTCACCTGCCCTAGTAGTGAACTTTGACAATAGAGGCCCCAGCACCTGTCAGACCCACATCTAGTATATATGGGCCCCTAAGTCCCCAGTTTGGAGCCAAGAATTCTGCTTTAAAGCAAAGTTTGGTGGCCGGGTTTAAGTTTTAATATGAAAAAATATCCTAGAAACCACACTTTTGTTGTGATCAATAGGGCATATCCCTTCCATACTCATAAACTGATCTCCACGATAACATCTCTCTTAAATAAGTAATTCCCATTTAAGACGCACTCCATGCTGGGCTTAATTATTTTTAGCATGATTAAAATCCATCAGTGGAAATCTATTACAAGGAATGTCATTAGAATTTGTGTGTTTTTTAAGATGTAAACTAATGAATGGAAAGATTAGAAACTATTGAAGTAGCAGATCCATCTAGAAGAATGGCGTATTGGAAATGTATGTTTAACACGTAAGACTATTAAACCTTCTGCTTGGCCTGTTATCCAATCTAGATTAATGTCTGCAGCCGATCATGTTAAGACCTGCGGGAATTATAGGTTGTTCTTTAAGTGTTTCCATAAACATGTTTCGGATAAACATACATCTACAGATCTCATAGATCTCAGAGAAAAGAGTACGAAAAAAAAAAATTAGATAAAAAAATAAAAAATAAAGAAAACATAAAAAATTAATATATAAAAAAAAATGGGGAAGACTCGATGGATCACTTGATCTTTTTGCTGCCATCATGTTTTTATAAATAACTTCAATAAGCATTATCTGTATCTAAAGACAATAATACGTAAACGTGTTCCACATTCAAAATCGAATAATACAAAATAAATAATACATTTTAAATAATAATAAATAATGAATGAATGCACTTTTTTTGCTTTTTTGCAATATGGGTGCATGTATTATTTTTTCCGTAAGGTTGAATCATTTAAAGTTTATAGGAGATTTAAATGCTTGGCTCTAGAACTAATGCATTATTTGTAATTTTCTGATTATTATTATTATCATCATAATCATGTGTTTAATTAAAGAAATAAAAGAACAGACGTGCAGCAATATATTCCAACCCATCTGCATTTATCTTTTACTGATTAGACTTAATAAATCTGACCGGTTGCTTTTCTTAAAAAAAAAACAATTGTTGGCACCTACTTAAAATACACAAGGGCCATTCGCTTATCTTTCATGGGGGTTTCTTATGCCTTAAAATGGCCCTGTTTGAAATTCTTAAGATAGTTTAGAGATATTTGGATCTTTCAGGGTCGCGGTCTTGATAAAAAATGGACATATGATGACTTGGAGGTGTAACGGAGGAAGTGTTAATGTACATTTATTTACTTTGGCGGAGATAAAGAAATCCAAACACAAGCAAACCATATAAGGAGTGTCCGTGCACGAGGAGCGGAGATGAACTCATCAACAGGAGCTTTATCCAGTGTCTGCTACACCTACTCTGCAATCGTACCATCCCATCCATTTACCAAATGTCATACTTTATCTAGTATACATGGATGAGATATTGAGGCTGGGAAATCAGAAGAATAATTACCCTTTACATTAATAGTATGTGTCTTTTTATTTATTCTAGCTCTATATCAGCCCAATAGTATTGACAAACCCTGGATTTATTTGCTCTCTGTATCTGTAGATGGCACTTAAAGAGAATCTGTCATTATAACTATTTAGGGTAGGATAAAGGAACCCCCCTCGTCCATTTACTCAACTTTGCTGTGCCCTCACTCCTCTCTACTGAAGCCCTTGGGAAATACCTGGCACTTCCAGATATGCGGTGGCATGGGAATTCCTGCCCTTCCGCTCAGGGTGCAGTGCTCTGGTTTGATTGTTGAATTGTCTTTCTTAAATACTCATGTAAGGAAAGAGAGGAATCTCTGACACCGCCCAACACAAAACTTAGGCTGGTACACTATACCATCTGTTTGTACAATTGCTGTACAAAATTCTTTTTAGAGTTACCAAAAATTTGTAAGGCTGCATTCACATGTCAGCGTATTGATCGCGGGCAGAATCGCGGCGATTCTGCCCACGATCCGGAAATCATTGGAAATCGCGGGACGCCTGTGCGTTGCCCGTGATTTGCAATAGCACCCCGAATGCTGTGTGATGTTGCCGCAATTTCCGCCTGCCGAAAAGCTCTTGTACTTTTTTGGGCGTAATGAGTCTCGCGATTTTTTTTTTCCGCGATGTTACCGCAATTCGGCAGGCGGAAATCGCGGCAACATCGCACAGCGTTTGGGGTGCTATTGCAAATCACGGGCAACGCACAGGCGTCCCGCGATTTGCAATGATTTCCGGATCGCGGGCGGAATCGCGGCTATTCTGCACGCGATCAATACGCTGACATGTGAATGCAGCCTAATATGAAGACAAACTTAAACACTTGTATCTGGCATGCCCTTACACTCCTAGGGTTGCCACTCATCCCTTTAGCACATATTATTTGGACAAGTTATGTGGCCAATTAATGTGGTAATTAAACACACATAGTGCCTTATGTGTACTAAATTAGCCTCAGAACCTGTGCAATTAGTGTGTGTTCCATTTAGAAGGGATAAGGTGGCAACCCTATGCACTCCATAGTCAGTGGTAGATCTGAAGGAGATGGTACAGTCATCTTGGTTAATCTTAGACATGTTTTTTTGGACTTTTAGGTCCAACAAGGAGTGAATCGTCACAGGACCACTTTAAGGCTTCATGGGGGCCCTGTGGGCCTTCGAAACGTCACACGAGTTGTTTAATTTTTTATGGAATAAAAGAGCTTTATTGCGTCACATTGGATTGCCAACCTTTCCTCCCATCAATGTCTATGGTGGCACCACTGCTGGCTAGGTAGACCCATTGGGTAGATTTTTCCTCACTTTTCTTCAAGGCAAGAAGATCTCAGCCAAAAACACACACATTCAGAAGAGTGAGAAAAGGGTTAAAACTTCTAAAAAGGGTTTTATTGCTATGATCTTGTGTTCTAGTGACAGCAGCTCCCTTTATTTCTTCTATGTACAGATATCATAGATACATGAATCTGGGGTTGCAAAAGGAAATATTACCCTAAAAGAAAAGTAAACTCTTCCCCATTCTGTCCAGTGCACTAAGTCAGTGGTCTGAAAAATGCCATCCATTGCCTTTTTCCAGCCCTAGGGGGAGCATTTCTCCCACTGATATGATATACTATTCTGCCAACTAACATCAACAACAGGGCATCACTTCTCCAATTGACACAAACATAAGGGCACCATTTCTCCCACTGACACCAACAATGGGGCACTATTCCTCCCAATGATACCAATGATGTGGCACTATTCCTCCCACTGATACCAATGATGGGGCACTATTCCTCCCACTAATAGCAATGATGGGGCACTATTCCTCCCACTGATAGCAATGATGGGGCACTATTCCTCCCAATGATACCAATGATGGAGCACTATTCCTCCCAATGATACCAATGATGGGGCACTATTCCTCCCAATGATACCAATGATGGAGCACTATTCCTCCCAATGATACCAATGATGGGGCACTATTCCTCCCAATGATACCAATGATGGGGCACTATTCCTCCCAATGATACCAATGATGGGGCACTATTCCTTCCACTGACACCAATGATGGGGCACTATTCCTCCCAATGATACCAATGATGGGGCACTATTCCTCCCAATGATACCAATGATGGGGCACTATTCCTCCCACTGATACCAATGATGGGGCACTATTCCTCCCAATGATACCAATGATGGGGCACTATTCCTTCCACTGACACCAATGATGGGGCACTATTCCTCCCAATGATACCAATGATGGGGCACTATTCCTCCCAATGATACCAATGATGGGGCACTATTCCTCCACCTTAAACCAAATGTAATATTTACTTCCACTGATGCCAGGAACATTTCCACTACCCGCTAGCCACAGTCCGGCAACCCTTCAAGTCTGAAGGACAAAAACCTGGCCCTTTGTTTAGAAATTTTGGAGACCCCTGCTCTAAAGAAAACCTTTGGCTGGAGTTAGTCTTCAGATCATTTTGCAAAGAGCCTTTATATTAAAAGTGTATTGGACTGTATTGTATTGAATGGCATCTAAGCACCATATCCCACGCAAACTACTAATTACCAAAGAAGAATTTCTTGCGTATAAGGGACTATATTAGTGTACAAAAATATGCATAAAATTAGAAAAAGACATTTTATTCAAAATTAATCCTAAAAACCACATATAGGAGTGTTTTATGGTCCAAACAATTGCATATATCACCTGTCTAGATATTTTGCACAGACACCCCTGTATGTACTATTATTATTATGATACAGCATCAGCCCATTCACACTGATCTGACTTGGACCGCGACTTGGTCAGCCTGACAAGTCGCGGTCCGTCGCGTCCCATAGTGTAGTACAGGAACGGTTCTAATAGGAGCGACACAAGTCGCTCCGACTTAGAAAAAGGGTCCTGTACTACTTCGGGGCGACCTGGAGCGACTTGCGTAGACATTCATTTTATGAAGTCCGTGCAAGTCGTGCCGAAGTTGCGCTGCACGCGACTTCACAGGTCGCCCCGAAGTCGGATCCGACATAGTGTGATCGGAGTATATAGTGCTAACAGTTTGCACAATGCTTTACAAAGTAAAGTCAGAGAGTGTAATTATGATACAATTCTGCACAGAGAAGTAACTAGAACCTTCAGGGCTCCAGTACAAGATATCATGAAGGGACATCAGAGAATCAAGTCAAGTAGCAGATCTGGATGACATTTTTAAGGACCTTTGAAAGAAAAGAGTTGACTTGACCATAGCAACATCAAATGCTTTGATGAACTATATTTCAGAACTCGGTACAAATATCCAAACTATGGTCCAACCATGTATGGCATGACCGGTGGATGGTTGAGGTCTTCTGTAATGTATGTGAGCAGTCGATAAACATTATGTACTTGTTTGACCCAGGAGATACTCTTTTTCTGTGGTTTTGAGATGTATTTAGAATAAAACTACTTTTTATTGTATGATTTATGCTTTTGTTATATGGCAACCATAAAAGTCCCTTATACATTAAAAAAATTATTTTGTGGTACTTTTATAAAATAAGCCTAAAAAAAAAATCGCTGTTCTGATGGTGGCCCTGGTGGGAACTGAAGCCAATCCTGCCAGGACTCAGCGCCAAGAACTATACAGTTATGCCTCCCGCTCTTCCATGTGAAGTCCAATCCATTGTCTGTGATCTCCAGTAGAGCCTCATCCCCTCCTCCTCCCCTTCAGCTGACTCACGGTGGTCTGTCTCCTTTATCAAACTAAGTGTATATTTCAGTGAGACAACGCAGGTCAGACTGTTTATCCAATAGTTCATCACAGCGGATTCTGTTTATACAGCACAACAAATTCAGCTTGAACTCTTTTTTTTTCTTTTTTACTGTTTCTGTAAACTTTTTTTTTCCCTTCAGAAACCTTTAAAAACAAAAATCACATTTAAACAGTATTTAAAGGAGATTCCAAAATACAAATTTACAGTAAATTTATAGAATTCCTCGTCATAAGCAATACCTGTACATTGTGTTCCATTGTAACATCAATAGTAACAGTCCTTGAGATGACATGACCTTCCAGCTGACTGCTAGCGCCCAGTTCCAATAGGTGGGTGAGAAGGTGGGGGATTGTGTGATGTATTGCTAAATCATTTTGCATTGTGTGAAAAAGGCTAAAGGTCATGACCCTGGGAAAGGCAGAATTTACTAACTGATGCAGGCACAAAGCATTCTTTTTTCAAAGGTATACTTATTTATTTATTATTACAATTATATATATATATATATATATATATATATATATATATATATATAATTTATTATTATTATTTTTGTAATAATAAATAATATAATAAATAATATATATATATATTTATATAATTTATTATTATTATTTTTGTAATAATAAATAATAAATAATATAATAAATAATATATATATATATATATATATATATATATATATATATATATATATAATTTATTATATTATTTATTATTTATTATTACAAAAATTGTGTTTGTAAGACCGTTGCGCAAATACGATGTGACATAAAGTATTGAGTGATCTCCATTTTATTCTCTAGGGTCTTTGCTAAAAAAATATATATATATATAATCTTTGGGGGTTCTAAGTAATTCTCTAAAAAAAATGACTGATTTTAACTTGTAAACAACAATTTTCAGAAATAGGCCTGGTCCTTAAAGGCCCGTACACACGAGTCGATATTCGTCCGACGACCGATCTGCCGATTTTCGGCTTGTTAGTATGGTGCTTCCGACAACCAACCAAATCCTGGTGTGCAGGCTATATAATTTTTGTCGACCGTCAAAACACGGCCGATTTTCGTCTCATTAGTACAGATTTCGATGGGGAAAAATCTTATGAGCAAGACTGGGCATGCTCAGAGATGAAAGAACACAAAGAAAGCAAACCAACACATGACATCACTTCTGAAGTAGAATTCTGTCATGCGGGAAAATTTGTGTGCAGTCTAGAGCACATTCCAACCAACAGACACCACTCTGGACAAAATACAGACGACCGGTTGGCGGAAATTCGTTGCGTGTGTACAGGGCTTTAGGCTCCATTCACACCTGAGCGTATTGTTTTCAGGCATTTTTTTGGGCTTTTTACAGGCGTTTTTTGCAGGTGTTTGGAGGAAGGCATTGACATCTAACAAAAACGCTCGTAATCAGCCAAAAAATAAGCTCATGTACTTTTTTGAGCTTCAGACGTATTTCTTCTGGAGACAAAACGCTCAGATATGAACAGGGGCCATTGAAATGAATGGGATTTTGCTTGCTGGGCGTTTTGAGACTTCAGAGATGAGCGTTTTACGAGCTGAAATACGCTCAGGTGTGAACAGGGCCTACGTGGTTAAAGCAACTAAATACATTCCAGGTGCATCAAAACACAATATGTGCAAATTATTGCAGTTGGCTTTCTTCATAAAGCAGCAACAGCCTGGCTAGAAAAGCCTGTCCCCTGCCAGCATGCTGCAGAGAAGGACCCTTGAGCTGTGTGGTAGCAGTGGTCTCTCTGAAGACGACCCACCCACTGCTAAGTCAGGGGGTAAATCAGGAAGCATGAGCCTTTCTGATTGGAGGGTTATAGATCTAACTCAGGGATGGGAGGGTTGGACCAGAGATGTATAGTAACTAAGTAGAACTACTTCACTACTGTACTTAAGTACCGAAAGGCGGTATCTGTACTTTCCTAGAGTAGAATTTTTTTCTCCTGCTTCCACTTTTACTTCACTACATTTTTTCAATGATTTCAATACTTCTACTCCAATATTTTTTTTTGTGCTGCATAGTTACTCGTTACTATTATAAAAATTACCACTGCCAGAACAGTAGATGGAAGTTTCATGAAGCTCAAAACGTGTGTATTATCAGCACATACGAAAATAAAAGCTACTGTATGTATAAATAAAAGCTGCATTTGAAATAATAAAAAACACAATATGATGTTCAAACTTTTGACTTCTTTCTTTAATAACTACATAACACAGTACTTGTACTTTTACTTTCAGTACTTGAGTAGCAATTTTTTTTCCAAAACTACTGGTACTTTTACTTTCAGTACTTAAGTAGCAAAATTTTTTAAAAAACTACTTGCAATACTTAAGTACAAAAAATGTTGAATACTTTAGTACTTCTACTCAAGTCACTTTTTGATCGAGCGCTTCCACTTCTACTCAAGTCACTTTTTGATCGAGCGCTTCCACTTCTACTCAAGTATGGGTTTCGAGTACTTTATACAACTCTGGGTTGGACCTCTGCAGAGATACCACTGCTTCCACATAGAAAATAAGGGTCCTTCTCTGCAGAATGTAACAGGAGACTGGCTTTTCTACTCGAAGAAAACAAACTGCAAGAATTGGCACACCTTATGTTCTGATACACATCAAAGCTAATTTATACTGAAGGTTCAATTGAGTTTTAAGGCTTTACTGTAAATCTAAATCTTTAGATCATATTAAAATGTGGCATAAATCTAAATAAAATATACAAACACATGAAAAGCATTTTAGTAGTTTAATCACGTCTTGCGCTGATCACATATTTATATCACGAAAGATTCTCTTCTACTTTTTTTATTTTTCTATTTTGCATTAATGAACAAATCGCAGTCTATGGGTTGTCAGTCTGTAGAAATAAGGTCGGTATTCTAGACAATATTGAAAGCTGTACAGGTATTTTAGAAATAAGGGAGATTACGTCCCCGGATGACACAGAGCGTGGGATTGCTGAGCTCCATGACCTCGCACAGAGAAAGGCCTCCGCTCAGATAGTGGACAGCACCTTCGGCCAGTCGCGTTCCTCCTGCTCATGATCCCATGAACTTCCTAGAAGATCATATGCATTCATGAGATTAGTGAAAACCCTATTATATGCTGCAGACAGATGGCAGATTACCAGTGTAGAGCATACACTCTTTCTAATTACTGCCAGGCCTGCAGTCTTATACCCAGGCTACAGAACCCATTACATCCCCTAAGCTAGCGCTGGACAGATTGATTTGAGAAATAGGTTGCTTTCTTTGAGGGTTTTGCTTTCTACCTGACATGTCATTTTTTGATGCTGATGAAGTCCGATCTGCCCGCCGCAATGTTGCAGTCCCGATAAAAATCGCAGATCAGCGACATTACTAGCAAAAAAAAATAAAACAATAAAAATGACATATATCTTTCCCGTAGATAGTAGACGCAATAACTTTTGCGCAAACCAATACACTTATTATGATTTTGTTTACCAAAAATATGTAGCAGAAAACAAATTGGTCTAAGTGCCGGTTCACACTGAAGCGGCACGACGATTTACGGGGCGACCTGTGAAGTCGCGTGCACCGCGACTTCGGCACGACTTGCACGGACTTCATAAAATGAATGTCTATGCAAGTCGCTCCAGGTTGCCCCAAAGTAGTGCAGGCAGGGCCGCTGATAGGGGGGGACCACCAGCCCTCTTGTAGGGGGCCCGAGCACACAGGGGGGCCCACACAGAGAGGGGGATTAGTGATGGACAAGAAATACAGAAATCTTCCTCCAGCACCTGAATCTGATCTGTCCCTCTCCCTGCTATCAGCTTTTATCTGTTGAGAAAGAGACAGTCGTCCCTCACTAATCCCCCTCCCTTGTGTGCCCCCCCCCCCCCCCAGCACTTATCTCTGCGCAGGAGTTTATTTGTAAATTGTAACTTTGTTTCTCTCTCTCTGTCTCTCTGATCACTGAGCTCCAACTGCCCAGCCTGGATATTTTTCTCATCTCATTTTCTTCTTTATTTAACATAGATTTTTTTCTAGATTTAGCAGGAATTATGCCAGCTATGTTATATTTGTGTCTGATAATAGTGATTTTGTTGTCATTTTAGCTAAATATATCTTTAATATTTTCTTGGGGGGGCCCTGCCAGGTAGTCTGTATGGGGCCCCGCAATTTCTAACAGCAGCCCTGAGTACAGGACCCTTTTTCTAAGTCGGAGCGACTTGTGTCGCTCCTATTAGAACGGTTCCTGTAGTAGTAAATGGACCGCGATGGTGCGTGACTTGTCAGGCTGACCTCATCTGACAAGTCGTACTAGTGTGAATGGAGACTAAAAAGTTAATTTTTTTTTTTTTGGGAATGTTATATAGCAGAATGTGAAAAATATTATTTTTTTTTTTTTTTCAAAATAGTCGCTCTTTTTTTGTTTATAACACAAAAAATAAAAATCACACAGGTGATCAAATACCACCAAAAGAAAGGTCTATTTGTGGGAAAAAAAGGACGTAAATTGTATTTGGGTACCGCGCAATTGTCCGTTAAAGTAACGCAGTGCCGAATCGCAAAATAGGGCCTGGTCATTAAGGGGGCAAATCCTTCCGGTCCAGAAGTGATTAAACATCAGACACAACACCTAAAGCGCCTACCTTACCCCAGTTTGAAGAGAACCCGTACTGACAAAAATACAAGGATGGCCATTGGTGGCCTCCTTTTAAAATTGCTAGGTCACCTGCCATATTTTTTTAAGTTAAAAACCTCAAACAAGCATGCAGCCAGTAATGTAAGGGTGACATCAGGGCCATTGGATCAGCATAACAGCCAGGCAGCCAGCATTTGCAGAAACAGGGGTCAGCAATGATCAATAATATACTTCATTCCTTTAACCCCATTATTTAGTAGCAAAAAAAAAACAACCCTGTTGTCTCATTTCAAAAAATAATGTGTGACACATAAGGTCACTGAGGGGGATAAAGCAGAACTAAAGGCAAAACTTTTTTTCATTTTGAATAGAATAAGGGAAGGGTTATAACACCTGTCAGTTTTTATTTTTTATTTTTGCCATCTGTGTCCCATTGTGGAGATTTTCCTTCACTTCCTGTCCAATAGCCAAAACAGGAATGCAGGAAATTCCTGGTAGTCACCAGAACTAGTGTCCCCATTCCCAGATTTCCTTTCTACTCCTGTTCTGGCAACAACCCAACATCTGGGATTTTTTTTTACCTTTGGCAAACAGGACAAATAGAGAGGGTAAATCTCCCTAATGGGGGGGGGGGGGGGGCGCAGACAGCAATAAAAACCTGGCAGGGGTCCTGAACCCTCTTCAATCTATCCAAAACTAAAGAAAAAGTCTTGCCTTTAGCTATACTTTAATGGCATGCCACTAAATGTTTTATTTGGAGCTGCACCCCCCCCCCCCCCAAATCTAACAAATGACTTTAAATACACAAAATTGATTTCCTCAAACTGTTGCACATGAGATTTACCGATTCATGAAAGGGTTAATGTAAGGTGAGTCGGCTTTAAGCATTTGGCTTAACTGGTGGTATTTTGTCATCCTCCGCAGGGCCGAAGGCATCTCGAATCGTGCGGCAGACTCTGGATCTCCCACCGTGCGGCCCCGCTGTGCACAACACACACAGCATATGCTGCAGCTGTACCGCCATTAACTCTTCATCCACCTCCCCGGCAGCCGCCTCAGGACACCTGCCACAGCGGTGGATTACACACATGTCCCGGTCAGGCCCATAACGATTACTTAGTAGCTGAGAGAGCCTTCGTTAATCATATCAGGCCTGTAATTCAGCCATGCTGTGTGCATAATGTATGAGCTGTCAACGCTTGACATTTTACCGCTGGTCAGTCGTATTTATACATAGCGAGATTACGCTAAACACATTACCTGCACAGAGGAGATAGAAGCAAGCAAAGCTTGTTTACTTCCTGTATTTATACAGCGGCGACAAATGCTACTGAACCAATCGCAACCGTCCCTCAACACAAAGCCTAAAAAGAAGCTTACAGGCGAATGCCCCTAGTGGGGATGAGGCAAATCAGAAGGTTCCTCAAAAGCTTGGCTGAAATGTGTGTTGGATATGAGTCAATGCAGAAGGCAACATTATGATGTATGGGGTGGTTTGTAGGGGTGCAATAAGTTATAAATGTTTCCTGTGAGTTAGAAAAGTTCCTTTTAATTTTCCTTGGGATGTTCTTGTGCCCAAAAAAATGTTCCCTCAGCTGGGAATATGATGTTAGCTTTAGAAGAACAGAGGAACCCTAATGGTAACCCTACCCTTAATGCTAACCCTACCCTTACTAGCCATAACCCTAATGGTAATCATAGTACCAACACCAATGATGGCCCTAATACTAACCCTAATCCTGCAATGGTAACCATAGCACCAACACAAATGATGGTCCTGATGATACCCTTAATCCTAATGGTAACCATAGCACCAATACTAATGATGGCACTGATGGTAACCCCAAACCCTAATGGTAACTCTAATGGTCACCATAACACCAACGCTAACGATGGTCCTGATACTAACACTAATGGTAACCATAGTACTAACACCAATGGTAACCCTAATGCTAACCCTAATCCTAATGGTAACCATAGCACCAACACCAATGATGGCCCTGATGCTAACCATAACTCTAGTGGTAACCATAGTACTAACACTAATGGTGACCATAGCACCGACACTAATGATGGCCCTGATGCTAACCCAAATCCTAATGGTCACCACAGAACCAACACCATTGATGGCCCTGATGTTAACCATAACTCTAGTGGTAGCCAAAATGCTCACCCTAACTCTAATGGTAACCATAGGGCCAACACTAATGATGACACTGATGCTAATCCCAAACCCTAATAGTAACCCTAATGGTCACCATAACACCAACACTAACGATGGCCCTAATACTAACCCTAATGGTAACCATAGTACTAACACTAATGGTAACCCTAATGCTCACACTAACCCTAATGGTAACCATAGCGCCGACACTAATGATGACCCTGATGCTAACCCCAATCCTAATGGTAATCTTAACACCAACATTAATAATGGCCCTGATGCTGACCATACCTCTAGGGGTAACCATAATGCTCACCCTAACTCTAATGGTAACCATAGCACCAACACAAATGATGGCACTGATGCTAAACCCAAACCCTAATAGTAACCCTAATAGTCACCATAACAGTCACCATAACACCAACACTAACGATGGCCCTAATACTAACCCTAATGGTAACCCTAGTACTAACACTAATGATGACCCTGATGCTAACCCCAATCCTAATGGTAACCTTAACACCAACATTAATAATGGCCCTGATGCTGACCATACCTCTAGGGGTAACCATAATGCTCACCCTAACTCTAATGGTAACCATAGCACCAACACTAATGATGGCACTGATGCTAAACCCAAACCCTAATAGTAACCCTAATAGTCACCATAACAGTCACCATAACAGTCACCATAACACCAACACTAACGATGGCCCTAATACTAACCCTAATGGTAACCCTAGTACTAACACTAATGATGACCCTGATGCTAACCCCAATCCTAATGGTAACCTTAACACCAACATTAATAATGGCCCTGATGCTAACCATACCTCTAGGGGTAACCATAATGCTCACCCTAACTCTAATGGTCACCATAACACCAACACTAACGATGGCCCTAATACTAACCCTAATGGTAACCCTAATGCTAATCCTAATGGTAACCATAGCACCAACACCAATGCTGGCCCTGATGCTAACTATAACTCTAGTGGTAACCATAGTACTATCACTAATGGTAACCCTAATGCTCACCCTAACCCTAATGATAACCATAGCACTGACACTGATGATGGCCCTGATTCTAACCCAAATCGTAATGATAACCATAGTGTTAACCCCAATCCTAATGGTAACCATAGCACCAACACTAATGATGGCCCTGATGCTAACCATACCTCAAGTGGTAACCATAATGCTCACCCTAACCCTAATGGTAACCATAGCACCAACACTAATGATGGCCTTGATGCTAAATCTAATGGAACCATAGCACTGACACTAATGCTAACCCCAACCAAACTTAATGTTAGCCTCAACACTAATGGTAATCATAGCCCTAATCCTAATGCTTTTCCTTACCCTGATTGCAGCCATAGTACTAAGATTAATGATAACCTCAACGCTAACCCTAACCCTAATGGTAACCATAGCAAGAACACTAATGCTAACCCTAACCCTAAAGTAGAACTATAGGCACATTTTTGTTTAACCTTTTATAGATTAAGGGAGGATTATAATGCCTGTCATATTTTTTTGCCATCTGTGTCCCATTGTGGAGATTTCCCTTCACTTCCTGTCCCATAGCCAAACAGGAAGTGAGAGGAAATACCAGTGAATTAAGGGAATTCCTTGAGGACCCCAGGTCACCAGAACTTGGTGGATTTCCCCACTATTACTTTTCTGGGGATAACCCAAAATTTGTGATTTTCTTTTACTTTCACTTTTACTGATAATGGTAAACAGGACAAATAGTGTGAATCTTCCTAACGGGGGGCACAGGCAGCAATAAAATCTGACGGGGGTTCCAATCCCTCTCCACTCTGTCCAAAGCTAAAAAAAGTTTTGCCTTTAGTTATACTTTATTGTTTTCTTTGACCCTAATGGTACCTTACTGTTATACACTAACACTAAGGCTTACCCTAATGCTAACTCCAACCTTAATGCTCACCTTAACCCTAATGGCAATTTCAACACTAACACTAATGATAACCCTAATCTTAATGTAGCTCTAACCCTGAAGATAACCATTGCACTAGCACTAATGCTGCTAACCCTAAATGTATTGGTAGGCTAGCCCTTACCCTAATGGTAACCCTAACCTTAAAGCAGAGTTCCAGCCATTTGACTCACCTGTCCAACGGTCCAGCGATGCGGCCGCCCGAAGCCTCGATCCTTTCCCTCGGCGCCGGCATCACTGCTGTGGGCACCCGGCTGTGACAGTTTGCGGCTTCACAGCCGGGTACCCACTGAGCATGCGCGAGTCGCGCTGCGCGCCGTGATTGGCCGGCAATCTTCTGGGACCTCTGACATGTCCCAGAAGATTGCAGGGAGGGAGGGGGAGAGGAGAACTTCCGCTCAGGGCGCCGCGGCGCTCCGAGCGGAAGTGGGAGCGGGTACCTATCAAAACTAGGTACCCGCTCCCCCCCCAAAAAAATTACATGCCAAATGTGGCATGTCAGGGGGGTAGGACCACCTAAAGCTGAAGTTCCACTTTTGGGTGGAACTCCGCTTTAATGTACTGTAGCTCTAACACTCAAAGTAATGTTAGGTCTAATGGTAACCCTAACACTCAACCTACCACTAACCCTAATGTGTTAGAATGTCTTATGATTATCTTTTTCAAGGAAAGTTTACTTCAACAGGTAGCAAAAAAGGTAATTTTGCAACAAAATCAATTTTGAATAAATCATTCCTCCCATCTCTAGTGCGTAGCATAAATACTCCCAAGTCTAAAACCATCATAATTAGATCCCATCTATATATACATCTCAATATATTTATTCTGAACAGCCATACATTAAAAGCAGCGATTCTATCCTCCTGGCTTTGTAGATCACCAGAAGGTCACCCTTGGTAGTCCTCTGGTCCTGTCCCAGGGTTTCTGGTGCATATGTCCCATTTTGCCTATTCTGAGTCTCTTTAGATGTTAGAGGTTGGACTGCGCCATTCGTACAAAAAAACAAAACAAGAACAAAACTTTGAGGACTAAACCCACTGGTAATCCAGTTCTGGACTGCATTAAAATCAAAGAACACGTCCAAGAACAAAACACAAACAGATCTTCTAAAAATAAGCCCAATTTGTCAGATTTGGTCTGATGAAATCTGCTAGTCACCCAGTGTTGTAAATTATCAGGCATACCTAAGATTCCTCGAGGTATGATTCACCAGTTTTATAAAGAATCAAAGCTTGGATTTACGTTGGAAATGTGTTGCAATGCATCATTATTCTTGAAGCACTACATGCATTTGAATTAATAAAAAAGAAGAATGATTATAGGAAATGGTGAAGGCAGGGATTTCCCCGAATGCAAAGAATTTATTGGCTCAACTTTCCCATGAATAATTCTAAGCCTCTCCAGTCCTGAGGTTGTTACCATATACAATAGTGTAGTCCTTGTGATAGCATGGACAGCGACAGGTCCTCTTTACTAAGATATCGGCCAGACCCCAGATCTCTCCTCTGCCACCAAAAATACCTGATAATAACAAGATTGGTTTGATCAGTTGCTTTACAAGCCGAAAACGAACAAACCGAAACCGGAAGTGAACAAATCCTTGTTTCCAGTTTCATATACCATAGAGATGATCAGGGAACGGAAGTTCCTCTTTCACCTCTATGCAGTGGCGGCCCATCCATTGGGGGTGCATGATTCCAATGGGGGTTTTTTTTTTAACCATGTGATTAGAGCCAGAGGCTCTAATAGGCTTCAAAAAAGGGTAGGCTCGGGGCGCAGAGCACTGCGCCCTGAGCCCACCCAGTTGTGTGACAATAGTGAATGAATATTCGCTATTGTCACATGGATTCTCCTCCTGGCCAATCAGGAAGCGGGTCCTGTCCGGTTCCCAATTCGCTGAAAAGAGAAGCCATCCTATTGGCGAAGGAGGAGGGAGGAGATGCAGGGGAAGCCCGACCCATGGAGGAGACTGAGGGGGAAGCTGCCGCCTGCTTGCCCTCCACATGTCAGTGTGTATGGTGTGCAGGCTGGAACTGGTGTGGTTGGGGGGGGGAGGGGGGGATTGGTCCCATGGAGCACCAGCCACCACTGCCTCTATGGTGTGCTGACCCAAAGGACCATTTCAGTTCCGGTCTCCTTGGTGGAATGGGAGAGGCAAGGAAGGTGGTGGAAGGTGGTGGAGGTGGTGGTGGTGGGGGGGGGATTGGGGAGGGGGGGTGATCCACCTTTAGCCAAAGCATCACTAGCTCTAAAAACACATACCAGGGTCATGACAGCAGCTGCAGCGATGACCATGGCAGAACTACTGAAACCTGAGGACGTATTGGTACGTCCACTTGCAGGAAGTGGTTAGCATGTCTTGCAGAGGAAAGAACTCTGCTCCCATGTTACCTTGCAGAGCCATAACTAAAAGCCACCAAGGCATAATTTAAAATGGGCCCCAATAAGGGTACAAGCTTCCCTATGTGTTTAATCTAGAAGGCAGTGAGAGCGTGTAGAAACAGATGGATGCCACTCACTGCTAGCTTAACAGTAGAAGTGAAGTCTAAACGGGCACAGCCTCAAGCTCCTCCTAGGCCATGGCACTGACGCGTTTCACACCGACCCCAATTTCACAACTCTACGATTAGGCCTCAGAGCGGGGGTAAAACTTGCCATATTGACGTGTCCTAGGCGGAGCTTGAAGCTGAGGCCATTTACACTTGATCTGTTGAGATAGTAGTGTTCAGGCATCTGCCCGTCTCTACATACTGTTGTCCATAGTTAAAAAAAATACATAAAATACAAAAAAGTAATTATTTATTTTCAGCCTTTCATAAACTTGGCCAGTATAGAATGGTGACAGCAGATAATCTGAGTGTATTGCGCAGCACTGTAGTTGTAATATTGAAAATAATATTAATAAAAAAAACAATATTACACAGTCACAGAGCAAGTAATTTAAAAAAACGAATTATTTTTTTAAAAATTATCTTTTGGCCTTGTATGAGCCCAGCTGGTATAGAAAGATGAGAGCAGATAACATGAGTGTATTGTGCAGTATTGTAGCTGTAATAATGAAAATAATAATATTAATAATAATACGAATATTACAAATAAGAAAAAAAAAAACAATTAAAAAATAATAGAATGTAGAAAAGTGTAGAATGTGAGAGCAGATAATATGAGTGTATTGTGCAGCATTGGAGCTGTAATATTGAAACTAATAATAAAAATACCAATATTATATAGAGCAAAAAAATAAAAAAAAAAACACCTAATTAATTTTAAAAATGATCTTTTGATTTACCAGCCTTGCATGAACCTGGCAAGTGCAGAATGGCGAGAGCAGATAATCTGAGTGTATTGTGCAGCATTGTAGATGTGATAATGAAAATAATAATAATGATAATAATATTAAATATAAGTAAAACCTTGCATTGAGAGTTATTTGGTTTGAGAGCGTTTTGCAAGACAAGCAACATTTTTTAATACATTTTGACTTGATAAACAAACAATGTCTTGATATACAAGTAGTATAAAAGAGAAGAGAGGCGCCTCTAAGGGTAGCAATATGGTTACATTTAATGAAGGTTCAATATTTAGCAACGCACATGGTTATAGTACACGGAGAAAAAAAAAAAAACACTTTTTTTAAGAAAAAGTTGTCTTGACTTTACAGCTTTGCACGGACCTGACCAATGTAGAATGGTGAGAGCAGATAATCTGAGTGTATTACGCAGCACTATTACTGTAATAATGATAATAATAATAATAATAAAAATATTAATAATATACAGAGAAAAAAAAAAACACTTTATTTAAGAAAAAAATATGTCTTGGCTTTAAAGCTTTGCATGAACCTGACCAATGAAGAACGGTGAGAGCAGATATTCTGAGTGTATTGCGCAGCACTATGACTGTAATAATGATAATAATAATATTTATAAAAATACTAATAGTACACAGAGAAAAAAAAAACACTTTATTTAAAAAAAAAAAAAATTATGTCTTGACTTTAAAGCTTTGCATGAGCCTGACCAATGTAGAACGGTGAGAGCAGATAATCTGAGTGTATTGTGCAGCACTATGAATGCAAAAATGATGATAATAATAATATTAATAAAAATACTAATAGTGCACAGAGAAAAAAAAAAAACACTTTATTTAAAAAAAAAAAAAATTATGTCTTGACTTTAAAGCTTTGCATGAGCCTGACCAATGTAGAACGGTGAGAGCAGATAATCTGAGTGTATTGCGCAGCACTATGAATGTAAAAATGATGATAATAATAATATTAATAAAAATACTAATAGTGCACAGAGAAAAAAAAAAAACACTTTATTTAAAAAAAAAAAAATTATGTCTTGACTTTAAAGCTTTGCATGAGCCTGACCAATGAAGAACGGTGAGAGCAGATAATCTGAGTGTATTGCGCAGCACTATGAATGTAAAAATGATGATAATAATAATATTAATAAAAATACTAATAGTGCACAGAGAAAAAAAAAAACGCTTTATTTAAGAAAAAATTATGTCTTGACTTTACAGCTTTGCATGAGCCTGACCGATGTAGAATGGTGAGAGTAGAAAATCTGAGTGTTTTGTGCAGCACTGTAGTTGTGATAATGAAAATAATAATAATAATAGGCACACAAGGCAAAAAAAAATTAAAAAAAGCTCCTAAATAATTTAAAATCATTATCTCATGACTCGGAACCTGGCTGGTGTAGAATGGCAAGAACAGATATTTGGGTCTTTTGTGCAAGGTTGTAATAATAAAAATAATATAAATTATATTAATAATATAATATCAATAATGATAGTACATAGAGCAAAAAAAAAAAAAAAAAAACACTTTATGGAAGAAAAAATTATGTCTTGACTTTAAAGCTTTGCACAAACCTGACCGGTGTAGAATGGTGAGAGCAGATAATCTGAGTGTTTTGTGCAGCACTATAGTTGTGATAATGAAAATATTAATAATAATAGGCACACAAGGCAAAAAAAAAAAAAAAAAGCACCTAAATAATTTGAAATCATCATCTCATGACTCGGAACCTGGGTGATGTAGAATGGTGAGAACAGATATTTGAGTCTTTTGTGCAGGGTTGTAATAATAAAAATAATAATAATGATATTAATAATAAAAATAATAATAATAATAATAGTATATAGAGCAAAACAAAAAAAAAAAAAAAGAAATTAACTTAAACTATTTATTTCCTCTATAGCCTTGCATGGACCCAGCCGGTGAAGGAACAGTGAAATCGGTACATCTGAGTGTATTTCGCAGCATTGTAGCTGCTGATCGCTACACGGAATGAGCTTGTCGGCTGCCCCGGGGACCTAACAACATGGAGTTGCCGGATGACAACAAACTGAGTTTTCGGCCTGAAATCCACTTAATGTCTTTGTACTCGGCTTCCGAGGGTTGTGCGGTGAGAGAGATATTTATCAGGCTGTCTGCCGCTCCCCGGCCGCACATCGCAGGTTGCCAGTCCAGATAAAGACGTGTTGGAGAGTTTTTACAGAAAGCCCGGCCACTCCTGACAAGTGTACAAAAAGGTCAGCGCCTGACAGCGCCTATATAGGATTCTCCCTCCTTAGGTAAAAGATGATTTCTGTCTATTCTGGAAACATTTAGCACATCAAGAAAAAAAAGGACATGGCGTTTATTTCCATAAAACCCAAAACCAAAAATGTTATATATTGCAGCTTACCAATCAATAGATGTGGCGGCTGCATTCATTTTATTATTACCTGGTGATCCCATCCCACCAATAACACACTTCCTGTCCTAGGGTGACAACGCTCACTGTACTGTATAGCTCCCAATTGTCCCTGATTTGGAGGGACTGTCCCTGATTTGGAGGGACTGTCCCTGATTTGGAGGGACTGTCCCTGATTGGGAACAAAGTCCCTCTTTCCTCCTCATTTGTCCCTTACGTTGGTCTGATCTCTATAGTTGTATATAAAATGCACTATTTAGCTTTCAAAAAGTGTTTCCAGTGCTAAACCTTTCATCCAAATTTTAAATTGCCGCATGTGTACATTTCAAAAGAGTAGTAGTGGTAAAAAAACAAAAAAAAAACAATCTTTGTTTTTAATATAGAGTTTAATATAGAGTTCTCCTATAAGGGGGTGTGGCTACATAATTTTGCTAATAGGCATCCCTCGTTCCCATCTCAAAGTTATAGTACTGTATGGAGGAGCCACAATTGTCGCCCTAGGCTGCTCTGCTGTTCTTCTCCATTACATGGGGGGGAGATCAGGGGATTTGTAGTTTGCTTAGCTTGGAAAGGAAGATAACATTGTTTCATTTGAATTTGCAGGGAAGAATCTGCATTTTGGTAAGACCAAGAGGTATTTTCCGTGCTTGTTTATGTTCTTAGTCTAAAAAAAAAAAAAAGGATGTCAAGGAAACCACTACATCTAAAGACTGGTAAGCTGCGAAACTTTACTTTTTTGATCTTGCCAGCTCTGATGAAGAGGGGCACTCCCTGGAAACACGTCAATATCTGTAGATCCATTTTGAAACTTCCTAAGATGTAAGAAGTATGCATATCAGCTCTGGCGTTCTTGCATTCTAGCATTTGTGATGAGCTTGTTCCTTTTTTTTTTTAGTTTGGGAGTATAATCTCTTATTTTCTGTTTCCTAATAAACAGTGTGTAAAGATAATGCATTAGGCTGGTGTGCCCTTTCTTTGCTCTATTTTAGTGAATTTATTTCTTGGGTTTGGATATCCTGTAATAGATGCTCATGGGAGTACCAGTGTTGATGATTAAAGGTTAATTCCCAGTGGTCCTGCACAGATTTGTAGAGAGAAGTCACCTGGGGATGTGGGCGGGGCTTTTGATGGTTGGGAATGTCCTCGCTGTACTGGTTGGTTCTTTCCATTCATGCAGAGACTGTTCATTGAGAATAATGCATCCTAAAATAAAACTTTCAGCACTTCATAGTGACAGATCCATATTGGTGGTGACCCCAACAGCTGCTTACACATAGGGAACCTGTCACCAGGTAAAAGCACAGAACAATAAAATAAGATCAATTCTTCCATGTAGACTTTTTCCTTTCTGAAAAACATTTTTAATTGACTTGCTAGCAAATTTGTAGTTAGTTAATTCCTTAGCACAGCCCTCTCCCTCCTTACACATCACAGTCCTCTCCTTTTCTGGGAGTGTCTAATTACTCTCTGTGCTGGCCCAGCTCCTCTGCTCCTTACCTTCACCTCCCAACTGGTAAAGAAGATTACTATAGAGTGGGACAAGGGAGGATTTTACAGGTAGATACCATGCATATAATATTATGGGAATAAATAGGATGCATGCAATATGTTCAACTAGGCTGTTTTTGGATTTAATGGTGACAGGGTCTCCTTAACTTTTTTCCATTTGGCCACCAGTAGACAATAGTAGGGATCGACCGATTATGGGCAATGCCGATATATCCAGGGCCAATCTGCACTTTCCCCGATATATCGGAATCGGCCCCAGAGGTTACCGATATTGCCAATATTTCGGAAAGGGCTTGTACTGGGGTGATGCCTGCAGCTAGAGACATCACCCCGGTACCGGCGTCCATAGCCGACGGTCGGCTGTCTTGAATTGACAACCGATGCGTCTGAGAAGCGGCTCGGCTGTCATTACAAGGAGTGGGAGGGGATGTCCCTTCGGCGGCTTGCCCGGGTCTCCCGTCCCACTGGGAGACCTGGGCAACCAGCCTGCATGGCCGCCGAAGAGAAGACCCGATCAAAGCCTCATTCGGCTCTGATCGGGTCTCCATGTAAAAACCCGGAAGTGATGTCATGACATCACTTCCGGGTACTCAGCGCTTTTAAGTGCAGAGGAGGGGTTTGGGGTCTTTTAGACCCCCAGATCCCTCCTCAAGAGTACATGTAAAAAAAAAAATTCTAAATGTCCGGGTTTAAGAAGGTGACACACCTCTTTAGACCCTGTCTGCCTGGACAGTTAGATACCTGCTGATTTGGCACCATCCACAGGCAGGTTAACTCTTCAATAGACAAAGCAGCATTTGAAACAGCACACTTATCATATTCTCAGTTTGTGTTGCTCAGATTCGTCACAGGTTTCCTTTAACTTTGTCACTTGCATACTTCTCCTCATAAGGAGACCCGGATAATGAGACCTCCAAGCTTCCCGTCCTTCCCATTTTAATGCTGGACTCTTTCTTCCCACAGCCCAGAATAACACAAGCATGGCAAAAGTCACATCAAAGAGACCATTTAAGAATAGGAGGTGACCACTCTGGGGAATTCTTCCCAGGGTAATTAAAATCATTAGGGACCTCATAAAAACATGTCGGCTGGGAGCAGTGGGAATATTTACCATCTGTTCCATCCATCTCCCTGATATGGTTCTCATTTTCCTTCACTATACAGAACAACGGAATCTATAAAAACGCCCTCTGGTTCTCCGATATATTCCATCTAAAGTCATGGAATCATTTTTCTTTTGTTCATAATAAAATACGTATAAAGCTATTACATGCCAGCTGAAAGCTGAAATTAGGCTTGCGTAGGGAGGTACATGCTCTGTGCATGGATGGGTGACAACAGGAGGGGGGCTTACAGGATGGGGGCTCATACTTGTTGTCACCACCAAAGTGATGATTTTTACTAGCAGCCCAAAGGCCAGGAATGAAGCATTGATACAGAGCGTCCTAAAAAGTGATGTTGCCCTCCTTATCATAGTGTGACATAGTCCTTCATGTGAGCTGAAAGCTGAGATCAGGCTTGCAAGCATAGTGCCTGCTCTGTACATGGATGGGTGACAGCAGGAGGTGCACAGAAGGGCACACAGGAGGAGACCAAATGGTTGGTGTCACCACCAAAGGGATGATGTTCACTAGCAGCCCGAAGGCGGGAAATGCAGCAGGACAATGACATGGAGACTATGGACTTCTAAAAGTGGAGTCACTTTCCTTATGTTATAATAGTGTGACATAGACCTTCATGTGAGCTGAAAGCTGAGATTAGGCTTGCAAGGATGGTGCTTTCTCTGTATATGGATGAGTAAAAACATGAGGTACACAGAAGGGCATACAGGAGGAGACCTCATAGCTGGTATCACCACCAAAGTGATGATGCTCAGAAGCAGACTGAAGGCCAGGAATGAGCCGGGACAATCACATGGAGACTGTGGACTTCTAAAACATCATGTCGCTCTCCTTATGCTTAATCAGTGGGACATGGCCCTTCATGTGGATTGGAGGACCTTAATTATGAAGAGCGTCTGCAATCGCTTGATTTATTCTCCCTGGAGGAGAGGGGGGACATGATAGCAATTTATAAATATCTCAATGGGGATCCAAGATTAGAAAAAAAGCTATTGAGTCGAAGGGAATGCATGAGGACTCGAGGGCATACAATACAATTAGAGGAGAAACGTTTTAACCTCAGGCAACGTGGGGGGTTCTTTACTGTTAGGGCTACAAGATTGTGGAATTGTCTACCACAAGAGGTGGTTTCTGCGGGAAGTATGGTGGCTTTCATAAGACTCTTAGACGTACATCTCAATGATCAGAACATTCAGGGCTATGTGAGATGATTACAGCCACACACACCTACACAGGTTGAACTGGATGGACTATTGTCTTTATTCAACCTCACCTACTATGTAACTATGTAACTATGTGAGCTGAAAGCTGAGTTTAGGCTTGCAAAGCTAGTGCTTGCTCTGTATATGGATGGGTGACAGCAGGAGGTACACAGATGGGCATACCGGAGGAGACCTCATAGTTGGTGTCACCACCAAAGTGATGATGCTAACTAGCAGCCCAAAGGCCAGGAATGAGGCAGGACAATGACACAGAGACTATGTTCTTCTAAAAAGTCATGTTGCTCTCCTTATGTTATAATAGTGTGACATTGCCCTTCATATGAGAAGAAAGCGGAGATCAGGCTTGCAAGGATAGTGTTTTCTTTGTGCATGGATGGGCATACAGGAGGAGACCTCATAGTTGGTGTCACCACCAAAGTGATGATGCTCCCTAGCAGCCCTAAGACCAAGAAGAATCCCGTCCCATCCAGTGCAAACGTCATCATGCGCAAGAATTCACAGCACTAATTCATTCTCAGCGACGAGGCCACAAAAAAAAAATAAAGGGATTTCCTGCAGAGACGCACAGCTTCCTCTCTGTGGAATGATTTATTGGTATGCGTTTACCTCTTCTTGCGCTCGCTCACCGCACTGCGATTGCCTAGCGGCTTCCTCAAAAAAAAAGGTAATGTTTATAGAAAAACGTGGGGCAAGTGTTCCGGATATCATTCATCCGTCAAAAATGTTCTATAGGGACTGAGGCGAGAAAAAACGCTCAAAGGTCAACTTTATAGAGAATTTCCTTTCACTACATTTATCCCCGTGACATTCTGTGGAATGGTAAACATTTGGCCCAAACGTAGAAGCCTTTTAAAGGGAAAATACACAGTATATTATTAGAATTACTAGTCTGGTGTTTGAAGCAATTATAACAGTTATTAATTGCTTACTTTCGATATGTTAGTTACTGTATTAAATATAGATATTTGCAGGCTGGCCACTAGAGGGAGCTCTGTCTTGCCCTGCAATCACTTTGCCTTACTTGCCGACTGCCCCACGTATAAATACTGTGCGGTGGCGGCTCCTAAAGGCGAAATCTTGTACCTGTATGTAATCGCCTCTTCCAGCAACCAGCCAATTAGCGGGGGCCGGCGGACCCGATGTCCACTGAGACCGGCCGATCATTCCTGACAGAGGCAGAAGGGTGGTCTGCCTATGTAAACAAGGCAGATCACTGTTTTGTGACAAAAGAAGGCTGTGAACATGTGTTTCTGCTAAGCAGGAACATGGATCTCTGCCTTCCCACAGTAAAAGCACCCCCACACAGTTAGTAAAAAATACCTAGGCACACCTAACCCCTTCCCTGCTAGTGTCATTAGTACAGTGACAGTGGCTTTTTTTTTTAGCACTGGTCACTGCATTGGTGTCACTGGTCCCCAAAAAGTGTCACTTAGGGGGAGATTTACTAAAACTGGCGCATGCAAAATCTGGTGCAGCCCTGCATAGAAACCAATCAGCTTCCAGTTTTTTTTGTCGAAGCCTAATTGAACAAACTGAAGTTAGAAGCTGATTGGCTACCATGAACAGCTGCAGCAGATTCTGACTTCTCCAGTTTTAGTAAATCTCCCTCTTAAAACCCGTACACACGTACCGATTGTCGGCCGACCGTTCAGCTGTTTTTTGTCTGGTGCTGTTTTGTTGGTTGAAAAGTGCTAAAGACTGCACACGAATTTTGTCGGCCAACAACAACCAACTGCAGAAGTGATGTCATGTTCTGGTCTACTTTTCGTGTGTTTTTTCTTCTCTGAGCATGCCCAGTCTTGATCATCACATTTTTGTCGGCCGAAATCTGTACTGACTGAGGAACAATCGGCCGTTCTGGTGACGGTCAACAAAAATTTTATAGCCTGCACACCAGATTTTGTTCGGCCGAAAAGTCGCAGTCGGTTGTCGGAATCATCATACTAACAAGCCGACAATCGGCCGATCGGACGTTGGCCGAACATTTACGGCCGACAATCGGTACATGTGTACGGGCCTTTAGTGTCTAATTTGTCCGCCGCAATGTCAAAGTCTCGCTATAAGTCGCTGATCGCCGCGCCATTACTAGTAAAAACAAATAAGTAAATAAAAATTCCACAAAAATATGCCATAGTTTTTAGACGCGATAACTTTTGCGCAAACCAATCAATATATGCCTATTGGGATTTTTTATTTTTTTTACCAAAAACATGTAGCAGAATACATATTGGCCTAAATTGGTAAAGAAATTTGATTTTTTACATTTTTTTTATTGGGTGTGTTTTATAGCAGAAAGTAAAAAATATTGTTTTTTTTTTTTTTTTCAAAATTGTTTCTTTTTTTGTTTATAGCACAAAAAATAAAAACTTCAGAAGTGATCAAATACCACCAAAAGAAAGCTCTATTTGGGGGAAAAAAAGGACATCATGTGTTTTTGGGTACAGCATCGCACGACCGCGCAATTGTCAGTTAAAATAACGCAGAGTCGTATCACAAAAAATGGCTTGCTCATGAAGGGGGGTAAATCTTCTGAAGCTGAAGCGCCGCAGACATGGAAGAGGCGATCACAGACAGGTACGTGATCTTGGCTGTAAGAGCCACTGCCCCCAGTATATATACCTGTTGGAATATTTGCCACATCAGGATGCATGCAGGCCCGGGACAAGGGGTGGGTGGGAGGGACAGTTGCACTGGGCGCAATGGGCGGTTGCACTGGGCGCAATGGTTTACTGGGTGTAGAATCCGCTAAGCTTGCACTTCACGGGGGAGGGGGGTGCAGTTTGGCATCTTTGCCCTGGGCACTAGATGACCTTGTCCCGGCACTGAGTGCAATGGTTTTCAGAGAGTCAGCCGACTCAGATCTGCATTATTATTTTCGGGAGGTAAGCAATGTCAGTCTATTAACTGTACCCAAATAACTGCCGGAGGGAACACCTCCCTGTCACTGCCATGCATAGTTCAACCCACAGCAGCCTAAGGAGGTAGTGCATGCAGCACATTTCTGACCCTAGAATCAGAGACATCATAGAAAACAATTATTTTTTGGAATTAAAACTGAAGCGTCTATCCATGTCATTAGAAAGAAGTCTCTCTTCTAGCTGGGCCCTGTGGGTATTTGTAGGTTGTACCATAGATATAATTGTAAGGGGTGGGTTCTGACCTAGAAATACTGCCACTGGGATCCCTAAGCAATATAAAAGCCAGCAGGTGATACCACTTGCTGATTTTTTTATACTAGCAAATGTGTGCGCATTTAAGAGATGGGTTACATTTCAGCAGCCCCAGACAGTTAACCTCCCTGGCGGTATGATTATTTCAGATTTTAGGTGCTGAAAGCGGTATCATTATTTTGCATGCAATTCTTAAGGACGAGCAGCGCAAACCAACTATTTACATATGATTTTTTTTTTACTGTGCGTTCTTCTTTATAACATCTCGGGTATGATAAAGTTTGAAACACAAAATTGTAAATTATAATATAATAACTATAAATAAGTTAAAGTATATCGTATATATATATATAGATAGATAAATAGATAGATAGACTGTATATATATATATATATATATATATATGTGTATATTTATATATATACACACATATATATATATATATATATATATATATATATATATGTATACGTATACGTATATATATATATATATATATATATATATATATACACGTATATATATATATATATATATATATACACATATAGATATATATATATATACGGTATATATATATTATACGTATATATATATATATATATATATATATATATATGTATATATATGTATATGTATAAATATGTATATATACATATATATATATATACATACATACGTATATATATGTGTGTGTATGTATAAATATATATATATATATACATATATATAAGTACAGCATATATATATATATATATATATATATATATATATATATATATATATATATGTATCTACAGTAAAACTGCAGGCAAGGGCACTGGGGGGCAAACTAAGGCCAATTTATTTTATTTAGTAATGTAATCCAATAGGATTACAATATATCAGTGTGTTTGTGTGTTTTACATTTTGAATTTGCCGCCGGTTCCACTCCCCTGTGACTCGACGTTCGCAGGGACACACAGCATCATGCGGAAGATCCGGCCGCCGTGCACTGCCGGAATACATCGCGGGATCCCGGGGATAAGGTAAGTAACCTCTTCCAGGATCCAGCGACTTCTCCCTGGCCGTACCCCGAGTGTGGCTCGGGGTTACCGCTAATAGCACTGAAATTCCACCCCGAGAAACACTCGGGAATACCGCCAAGGAGGTTAAGCAACCTTCTAGTATGAATAATGTCTATAAGGGCTCTTTCACACGGTCCGCTCCGTAGGCGGATCCGTGTTGCTCAGCGGGGATCGATCCGCGATCCCCGATGAGCCGGGCAGATGACAGCTCCGCCTCCGCTTGCAGGGCGGAGAGGGAGGTGTCTCAGCCCCCGCTGCCCTCTATGGGGGATCGGATGAGAGCGGACCGCTTGTCCGCTCTCATCAGATCCGATCCGCTCCGATTACTGAACAGATGGAAAAATAGGGTTTCCATCCGTCCAGATTTCACGCACAGGATCGGATGCGGATGGCAGCGGGTGTCAGCTCTATGGGGCAGCTGACATCCGCTGCCCCATAGAGCTGCATGGAGGATCCGATCAGATCCGCCTAAAAAACTGACAGGCGGATCTGATCGGATCGCCCGTGTGAAAGAGCCCTAAGACAATACTGTGATAATTAGCAGGACAGAATATATCTCTTACAGCAAAGCATTCCGAGTGAAGCAGTATGTAACGTTCTACACAGTGTGCAGTGTAGGTCTGAAGTGTGTCACATACAGCAGAGTGCACTCAGTGGAGCAGTCTGGAGTATGTAACCCACAACACAGAGTACATATTAGGGCTGTCCAAAGTATGTTCCATATAGCACAGCCTAAAGAATGGGCTGCTGTGGGCTGCTGCTATAACACAGAGTACAGAGAGGGGTGATCTGAAGTATATCTCTTACAGCACAGTGTATGGAGTGGAGAAATCTGGAGCTTATCACCTTACAGCACAGTGTATAGAGTAGAACAGTCTGGAGCACATGTGTCAAACACAAGGCCCGCGGGCTGAATGCGCCCCCCCAGGCCATTTCATGCGGCCATCTTTATGTAGAGCAACTATTCTTTTTTTCAGATCCTCAGAGAGTTCTTTGCCATGAGGTGCCATGTTGAACTTCCAGTGACCAGTATGAGAGAGTGAGAGCGATAACACCAAATTTAACACACCTGCTCCCCATTCACACCTGAGACCTTGTAACACTAACGAGTCACATGACACCGGGGAAATGGCTAATTCGGCCCAATTTTGACATTTTCACTTAGGGGTGTACTCACTTTTGTTGCCAGCGGTTTAGACATTAATGGCTGTGTGTTGAGTTATTTTTGAGGGGACAGAAAATTTACACTGTTATACAAGCTGTACACTCACTACTTTACATTGTAGCAAAGTGTCATTTCTTCTGTGTCACATGAAAAGATAGAATAAAATATTTACATAAATGTGAGGGGTGTACTCACTTTTTGAGAACCTGTATGTATATATATATATATATATATATATATATATATACACATATATATATATTATATGTGTGTATTTGTCAACTGTTTTTCTATGCACTGCAATACAAATCACTGGGTCAGCTAAACCAAAAATGTAATTCACTAACAACATAAGAAGTGACAAGAAAAAGAAAAAAGACACCGCCAGGATGAAATTTTATTACCTATTGTCACCTAATACGCTCATTAATCCTAATTACGCCCTGGTGGGTAACGATAAACAAAAAGCCAATGCCATTAATAATATGACACAAAATAACCTTCATAGAACATCATTAACTGCCCACAGTGTGGCTCAGGCCATTGACCTTTGACCCCCCCCCCGACAGGAGAAGGCTTCGGCCATGTTTTATGCGGCCCGACTGGTCGGCCGCACCTGTGGCGGCTTGCAAAAAAAGGGTTAACGCGGCTTTCTCCTCAAAAATGCTGAAAAGACAATAAGCCGTACAAAAAAGAATTCCCTGAGCAATTTGAAGAAGAAAAAAGAAATGTAACTAGAAGCTTCATTTGGCTGTACGTGGGAGCACCGGGCTGAGTATTAGTGACTGGTTGCCATGGTAACACTATTATCAAGAAACTTGTGTTCCCCCGATCCTGCCAGGATTCTGAGCCGCTGACAAGGGAGAAGGGAACTCCAGAGATTCATTAAGAGGTTCCCCTAGTAACCAGTCAATACTCACAACTCAATATATACAGCATTTTGCTACACGACAACGGTAGACTTTCACGAAAACGAAAAAAAAAAAAAAAACTCATTAGACTTCCACGTGAATAATAACATTACAGGGAGGTTTTCTCTGCATTAGCTCAGCGGAATTGATACTCTTACATTGATTGTGATGTGCTACTATAAGCGCTAGCGATCGCTAAAGGAGGAGGAATACCTGTTTCAATGCATACGTTTCCATTAGCGAGGGAGGGGCTCATGGCGACAGGTGAGTGTTTTTACTTTTATTTAGCAATCCTGCACCAGGATCATGCGTGCCATTGGCCTAATGGTGGCCATACATGCTTCTATAAATTATCAATTTATTTTACGATCAATCATTTCTGATAGCAATAATCAATCTTTAGTGGAAAACCCATTCAATTATTATGCCACACACAAGGGAATGGATTTCAATCACATCTCAGTTTCCACCATGTAATCTCATATCCTGATCAATTGAAATACGTATTTCAGTGCAATAGATTAATAATATTCCAACCTAGTTGATCAACTCAGTTTGATCGAATCCCTTGGAAATTGTGTCTAAATCGATCAAATAGGAACTTATGGCTACTCAAACGTTTGCTGAATCAGTTGTTTTGTTTAAATCACTTGTCAATCCTATTAAAAAAAAATTGAAGAAAGTATGGCCACCATAACAGTACCAATCGATCACTACACCCATTAAACACATGTATCCTATTGAACGAGGTACACAAGTATTATTTACTAGCCATTAATCACTAACAATTGTACAATGCTCCAAATATGCATAAATAATTATCATTATATGCTACTGCATTTAGCGATTAATTTCAGCGACTTCAGATGCAATACGAAAATGTCACCTAACATTTTTATTGTTAAAGGGAAGTGCAGATGGCAACCATAATTTATAGTGTAGGGATACGTCATCCTGACATATTCCCCCTGAGTGGGGAGAGTTATTTGAATTCTGGGGTGTGTCATTAGAGGGATCCCCAGCAGGAGGAAGAAGTCCTGATTCCTCTATAGAGATCATTAGTTATCACTAGAGAGACCCCCAGCTGGAGATAGAAGGTCCTGATTCCCCTACATAGATCTTTAATTAAAGGGATCCCCAGCAGGAGGAGGGAAGTCTGATTCCCCTACATAGATCTTTATTTAGAGGGACCCCCCAGCTGGAGAAAGGAGGTCCTGATTCCTCTAAATAGATCTTTAGTTATCACTTGAGGGATCACTAGCAGGGAGAAGGAGGTCCTGATTCCTCTATATAGATCTTATTATAGAGGGATCCCCAGCAGAAGGAAGGAGGACCTGATTCCCCTACATAGATCTTTATTTAGAGGGACCCCCAGCTGGAGAAAGGAGGTCCTGATTCCTCTTATTAGATCTTTAGTTATCACTAGAGGGATCACCAACAGGGGGAAGGAGGTCCTGATTCCTCTATATAGATCCTATTATAGAGGGATCCCCAGCAGGAGTAAGGAGGTCCTGATTCCTCTATACAGTTCTTTATTTAGAGGGACCCCCCAGCTGGAGAAAGAAGTCCTGATTCCTCTAAATAGATCTTTAGTTATCATTTTAGGGATCACTAGCAGGGAGAAGGAGGTCCTGATTCCCCTACATAGATCTTTATTTAGAGGGATCCCCAGCTGGGGAAAGGAGGTCCTGATTCCTCTTATTAGATCTTTAGTTATCACTAGAGGGATCACCAACAGGGGGAAGGAGGTCCTGATTCCTCTATATAGATCCTATTATAGAGGGATCCCCAGCAGGAGGAAGGAGGACCTGATTCCCCTACATAGATCTTTATTTAGAGGCATCCCCAGCTCAAGAAAGGAGGTCCTGATTCCTCTAAATAGATCTTTAGCAATTACTTGAGGGATCACTAGCAGGGAGAAGGTGGTCCTGGTTCCTGTATATAGATCTTATTATAGAGGGTCCCCCAGCTGGAGAAAGGAGGTCCTGATTCCTCTAAATAGATATTTAATCATCACTAGAGGGATCACCAGCAGGGGGAATGAGGTCCTGATTCCTCTATAAAGATCTTTGTATAGAGGGATCCCCAGCAGGAGGAAGGAGGCCCTGGTTCCCCTATATAGATCTTTAATTAGAGGGATCCCCAGCAGGAGGAAGGAGGCCCTGGTTCCCCTATATAGATCTTTAATTAGAGGAATCCCCAGCAGGAGTAAGGAGGTCCTGATTCCTCTATACAGTTCTTTATTTAGATCTTAACATAAAGGGATCACCAGCAGTAGGAAGGAGATCCTGATTCCCCCACATAGATCTTTAGCTATTATATAAAAGGATCCTCATCAGGAGAAAGGAGGTCCTGATTCCTTTATATCTTTAGTTATCACAAGAGGGATCACCAGCAGGAGGAAGAAGTAGGGTTGCTACCTGTCTGAGATTCACCCGGACAGTCCGGGGTTTGAATTATGTGTCCGGTTTTCAGTCCATCCACCTGAAAACCAGGCACATTATTCAGGCTGGACTGGGGCTTCCTAAGATAGCTGGGAAGAGGAGCCTGCAGAGGGCAATAGAGAGGTAGATGTAAGGAGGCACTCTACTGAGAACACTTGATGTAAGAAGGTCACTCTGATGGGGACACCAGATGTATAGGGGGCACTCTGATGGGAACATCTGATGTAAGAAGGCACTCTGATGGGGACACCAGATGTATAGGGGGCACTCTGATGGGAACATCTGATGTAAGGAGGGACTCTGATGGGGACACCAGATGAAAGGGGGCACTTTGATGGGGACACTTGATGTAAGAAGGCACTCTGATGGGGACACCAGATGTATAGGGGGGACTCTGATGGGAACATCTGATGTAAGGAGGGACTCTGATGGGGACACCAGATGAAAGGGGGCACTTTGATGGGGACACCTTATGTGTGGTGGTTTTATTTTCTTTTACTTGAAATATGAATATGATTGGCCTACTTTTATGTTATATTAGAAAGCAATTCAGACCTCAGCTGGAAGAAAATTTTAGCATCCGGACCTCCTTGAATCTTATTTTATTATCCCTGCCCTAAGTGGACATTTTTGTGTTGTATTCCTGCAATGCACAATAACACACAGCCCTTTGGCAGATGGGCAATGGTGTCATTAAGTCTTAACACCTTGCTTTTGCGCTCATTCACCTGTGGCAGAACTTATGGTAACAAAATGCCATGTGTTTTGGTGCAGCCTCATTATTAAAAATGGTTTTGCAGGTTTTACATCTATTTGTACTACATTTTGTTTTTCATTTGTTTTGTTTTCTACAAAAAAATATAAAAATGAATTGCCACGCGCCACTAAAGTGTTTGGGTTTGGCATAAAGAAAAGGTGGCAATCCTGATTCTCCTATATACAGTAGATCTTTAGGTGGACCTCACTGAGAATATTATGTCCAGTTCTGAAGACCCCACTTACAGAAGATATTGATGAGGTAGAACGAGACCAGAGATGAGCAACAAAAATGGTGAAAGGTCTAAAGAATAAAACATATCAGGAGGAACTTCAGGAACTTAAAATGTAGAATCTGGAGGAAAGAAGGCAAATGAGGAACATGACTGAAACCTTTAAAGACATGAAGATTGAGAATAAGGTTTAGGAGGGCAGTATGAAGCTAGGACCAAGAACATGGGGACATGACCTCAAAGTAGCAGGGTACTTGGAAAAGACTTCCAGCGGAGGTAGTGAGCCAGTCAGAGGCGTAACTAGAACCTTCAGGGCCCCGGTGCAAGAAACCATGAAGGGCCCCCGGACCCCTGGCCGGAGCCCTTCCCTTCAAGCCTGGGGCTCTTCCCACTGATCCTGGGGCCCTTTACTCTCGTTGCAGGGCCCTTTATTACGGTCCCGCAGTTCTGCAGTGGGCCCCATTCCTACCATCTTGGGGCCTCCCCACAGTGGTGGAATGCCAGGGCCCGGTTGCAAGTGTGACCTTTGCGATCCTGGAAGTTCACCCACTGGTGTCAGCAGTTTTTATTTTTTGGTATTTTAATTGTATTATTTTTTTATCTTTTTATTTTATTTTTTTACAATGTCACTGACTATGACTCTGTCCATTCAGAGAAGGAAGGAGCTGGTAAATTAAATATTTACCAACTCCCTCCTGGTTCTCTATTGTGACACATCCCCTGCAGCAGCCGGCAGGAGAGGGGAGGGAGGAAGCCGGCAGCACAGTGGGGGGGGGGGGGGGTGACCAGGAGAGCATGCAAGGGCCCAGAGACAGCAGAACACAAGTGAACTGGATAGGAGGAGTGGCGGGGGCAGAATACAGAGGAACCAATCTCCTCCATTTTCCTCCTGCAGCTACAGGAGGAAAAAGGAGGACAGTGATTTCCACCGCCCCCCTCATATCCAGGTGTACAGGGGAGCCACACAGGCCCCCTGGAGCATGGGGCCCGGTTGCAATTGCAACCCCTGCAACCCCTGTAGTTACGCCCCTGGAGCCAGTCAACATTAACAGTAAAGCATGATTGGGTCAACCATAGATCTACAGCATAGTCCTTCAATGGATCGGCCCTGGTGGGCTCAGGTAGCAGGAGAGGCAAATATTGCCTTTCTTCTTTACAGGGATGGTGATTATTGCCACTTTCGGATAGGCAACAGGTTCTCTTGCAGACCTCAAGGTTTGTATCACATAGGGGATAGCAAGAACTGTCTGCACAGACCAAGCAAATGTCTTCAACAGAGGCCGTGGCCATGATCATGGCTTGGAAGGATTTGTGTATTTTTGGTCTGCAGTTGCTTTTTTGAACAAAGCACCGCACACGTTGCAGCAAGCTGTACCAAAAAAAAAAAAACCTAACGGCGTCATCTCTGGGTTTTGTAAAGAATAAAAAGAAAGCTTTCACCAATCAGAACGTCTGTGCATATTAATCCTCGGCCGGCCACACTCCGCCACACACAAAATAACGAGCACTTCTGTTATTAGAAAATTTAAAACAGATCATCAACATGGAGCATCCATTAAAAAGGGGAGCACAATAAGGATAAACGACTCCACAAAGCTTACATTGTACTTTTTATTCTGTGAGCTGCAGCAGTACCTGCATTGAAGGCTATGAACGACTTCCCGGCAACTGAGAAAAATTTCTTAAAGCCTAACTCCGCTGAAAAAAAAAAAAACCTGACCCCCATCCATATCCAGCAGAAGAAGAATGTACTGTTTGATTTTCTAATGTAAGGTATCGCCGCAATCGTTAGAGCGAGAACAATAATTCTGGCACTAGACCTCTTCTATAACTCTAAACGGGTAACCTGTAGAAATTTTTTAAGCGTCTTCTATTGAAATTTTTAAGTACTGTAGTTTGTCGCCATTCCACGAGTGTGCGCAATTTAAAAGCTTGACATATTAGGTATCTATTTACTCAGCGTAACATCATCTTTCACATTATACAAAGCAATTGGGCTTACTTTACTTTTGTTTTTTTTTTTTTGTTTTTTTTTATTATATTAAAGTGTATATTTCCAAGAAAATTACGTTTGAAGGACCGCTGCGCAAATACAGTGGGACATAAAAAATTGAAACAACTGCCATTTTATTCTCTATGGTCTCTGCTAAAAAAAAAAAAAATATACAATGTTTGGGGGTTCTAAGTAATTTTCTAGCAAAAAATACAGATTTTTACTTGTAAACAACAACTGTCAGGAAAAGGTGTGGTCTTAAAGTGGATAATCTTTTTGAGAATATTGGCAAAATTGGGAGTAACCCAAAAAAAGGGAATTTGAAAGAGGAGATAGGTTCTAGGTGTCAGAGCCTATCACCCAAAAGGGTGTAGAAGAAGAAAAAGTAGTCTAAAGAAAAAAGGAAGGACACAGCCAGAAAGAGCAAAAAAGAAATGAAAATAGACAGAGGGCTGATGGGATTTTGAAATGGTACCGTACTACTTTATGTATATAAACACATTGCCATAGGATAAAAAATATCAAATTTATTAATACAAAGAGAAGAAATATTGAATTGTATTGAAGAAATGAATGGCTCGATGACAGGGTCTCTTTAAAAAAAATATTTGGTTATCTGAGCTGTATGATGTCCCCAGTCAGGGGAGGACTGGGCCAGGGGGCAGGGGGGTAATTGCCCCCTGGGCCACTCTGATGTCCTCTAAAAAGGCTGCACTGCTTCTGCCACAGACATGCCTAAAGGATTCCCGGTGAAGAGAAGTAAAAAGTCTCCGCCACTGACTTACCGAGTGCGGGGTGAAGACAAGGACAGAGCGCAGGCCTCCCTCCCAGCATGGATGGTGTAAACTATGTCTGAGCAGAGGCCGGTTCCATGCCCCACTAGAGACTCTCCTCCCCTGGCCAGCCCTAACCGATCTGTCCCAGCTCCCCCCCAACCGCCCCCCTGCTGGCCAGGTTGGGAACATGGATTCAGCTGGTGAGTAGAGAGTACCAGGAGCAGGGCTTCAGCCTGGAATGGGCAGAGATGTATAGTAACGAAGTAGAACTACTTCACTACTGTACTTAAGTACCGAAAGGCGGTATCTGTACTTTCCTGGAGTAGAATTTTTTTCTTCTACTTCCACTTTTACTTCACTACATTTTTTCGATGATTTCAATACTTCTACTTCGATATTATTTTTTTGTGCTGCATAGTTACTCGTTACAATTATAAAAATTACCACTGCCAGAACAGTAGATGGCAGGTTTCACGAAGCTCAAAAAAAATGTGTATAATGTCATGTGTACTTTTGACTTTTGACTTCTTTTGACTTCTTTCTTTAATAACTTTAACTTTAATAACTTTAACTTTAATAAACTTTTGACTTCTTTCTTTAATAACTACATAACACAGTACTTGTACTTTTACTTTCAGTACTTGAGTAGCAACATTTTAAAAAAAAACTACTTGCAATACTTAAGTACAAAAAATGTTGTATACTTTAGTACTTCTACTCAAGTCGCTTTTTGATCGAGCACTTCCACTTCTACTCAAGTCACTTTTTGATCGAGCACTTGTACTTTTACTCAAGTATGAGTTTTGAGTACTTTATACAACTCTGGGAATGGGGGTCAGGAGGAAGACAGGAAGAGGGAGAGTAGGAGGGGGGGGGCCGAATCACTACCCCATGGGTCTCTGGTTTGTACTTGCCCCTGGGCTGAAAGTTGCCAGTCTGCCCCTGTCCCCGGTAGAATCCGGAAATACAGAAGGAAAGAGAACAAGACCATGGTGTTAATGTACGGAAGATAAACAAAAATACCAGAACGCTGATGAAGACAAAGAAGTCTGGAAATTAACACAGGAAAAAATATCAGGATTGACTCGTGCTCCCCTGGGATCTGAAACCCCCAGCATGGTATGGAGAAACTGCGCTACCTGCACGCTCCGCCATACAATTAGGAGGGATGTGAGCATGAAACGCTAGACGTCAAACACAACACCACGCTCATCATTCATCAAAACAAGGCTTAGCCGGGATTATGAGGGAAATGTATTAATAGCAACCGGCAGAGGCCTGACAAAAAAAAAAAACGCATAAACTAAGGCTGGGAAGCTTAGACAAAAGAGATAAAGAGGACCTGTCATCAACACTGTGTGGATTTAAAGAGACCCTGTTACTATACAAAATATCTCAAAGCAAGTTATACCTGGAAAGAAGATCAGCCCTATGTCATGACCACTGAAAGGTTAGGAGAATAACGTTGATTATCTTGTTACAATGGCATCTGAAAGTGAGTGGGATATATTAGACAGCAAGTGAACATGTTGTCCCTGATGTATTGAAAGCAGAAAAAATAGGCATGTTGTATATGGGGCAGCGTAGCCGCAGAGCGGTCGGGGAGCTCATGCTGGCCCGTATCCACAGCCAAAAGTGCCTACAATGGGCACATGAGCATCAGAACTGGACCAAGGAGCAATGGAAGAAGGTGGCTTGGTCTGATAAATCACGTTTTCTTTTTTCTATTTATGCAGAAACTGCCCACCCATAGCTGCAATCCCCAACGTTCGTTTTTGAATAACTGTGCATGCTCTGTAACCTAAATAAAGGCGATCAGATACTGAAGAAGCGCCACACATCAATGATGTCATAAGCACCAGTTTATTTCACAGTACAACTGCAATACCAGTCCTTAGCTGCAGACTGCATCCTCTAAAACTAAGCCCTGTTGGGCGAAATGCTTTAGAATGTGATTTTCAGGCAGGAACTGATAGTATGGCTGTATTGTGCAATAAACTGGTGATGTCATCGGTGTGCTGCGTTTCTTCACTTTGTCTGGAGAACAAAAGGCAAAATTTCAGCCTGGTATCCAGCATTCAGGCATAGCTTCCAATTATCTCTGATTTAGAGAGACGGACCCTGACAGAGGAAGTCCCTTTGTCCCTCTTTCTTCCTCATCTGTCCCTTATTTTGGTCTGATTAGGGGAGGACTGGGCCAGGGGGGCAATTGCATCAGAGCGCCCCCCCCCCCCGGGCCGCTCTGATGCCCCGTAAAAAGGCTGCACTGCTTCTGCCACAGACATGCCTAAAGGATTCTTAGTGAAGAGAAGTAAAAAGTCCCCATTGCTTGACTTACTGAGTGCGGGATGAAGACAAGGACAGAGCGCAGGCTGTCCAGCATGGATGGTGTAAACTGTGTCCATGCCCCATTGGAGACTCTCCCTCGCCAGGCAGCTCCGACCGAGCTGTCCCAGCTCCCCCCAACTGCCCCCTGCTGGCAAGGTCGGGAACCAGGATTTGGCCAGTGAGTAGAGAGTACCTGGAGAGGAGCTTCAGCCTGGAATGGGGGTCAGGTGGAGGATGGGAAGAGGGAGAGTTGGAGGAGGGCTGAGTCGCTGCCCCATGGGCCTCTGGTTTTTACTTGCCCCCTGGGTCGAAAGTTGCCAGTCAGCCCCTGGGTCTGATCCATATAGTTGTATGTAAAATGCACTTTTTATCTTTAAAAAGTGTTTCTCAGTGCTAAACCTTTCATCCTATTTCTAAATTGCTGCATTTGTCAATTTCAAAAGACAGTAAGAAGGAATAGTAGTGGTAAAAAAAGCACTTGTGGGTTTAATTAATATTTTTTTTGTATAATTCTCCTTTAAGGGGGCGTGGCAGAGGGTGTGTCCTATGCCTCTCTACTTTTGCTAATAGGTGTCCCTTATTCCCATCTCAAAAAGTTGGAAGGTATGAGAGGTGACAGTGGGAATGCAGGCTTTGTGAGTGGATGAAGGTGCTTCATTTATTCGAAATAATGGTGATGCGGAACGGAGATGTGGGACTGTCCAAGCAAATCCAGGACAGTTGGCAACTATGCAATATTCCCACTCCCAACAAAAAATTTAAGCTGAGTGCACCAGAAAAAAATAGAAGATTTCCCTGCTCTGCCCCTGCATGGTCTCAGCACGCAGTAATGGAAAGCTGGACACAAACTCATAGTTCATAAGGGTGTAAGGGCATTGGTGTCCATAGACCTCTTCTATATCATGCAAAGTAGGGCCATGTTCCATTTGTTACCAAATTATAATACAGACAGACATATAGATTACATGGATGCCTTGTTTATTATTTGTTTAGAAATATTCTGCTTTTAAAATGATTCAAATTTTTTCTTAAAAAAATAAAAATAAAAAATTGCAGGGGGCTCTCTTTAAAATCTGTACGAGCTAAACAATATATATGAAGAATGGCCTAAGTGCTATTGTCTATGGTGCCCAGTTCATATTGCTGTTATGCAAATGACCTAGTTTTACTAAAGAGTGGAAATTGCCTATTTCTGGCTTAGCAAGCTTTAGGAATGCCCTGATAATGCTCCACTTATATTGGAATACCAAAAACAAAGGAAAATGCTCAGCTCAACAATTTACCAATAGAGAAAGAAAAGAAAATTGGAACTTTGAAGGTAGCCACAATTAAGTGAATTTGGTCTCATAAAACTGTTTGATTACGTCAAGAATTTACCAGCCAGCCTGCAACAAACTGAATTGTCCTCTCTTTATGTTAAAAATGAGGGTTTAGTTTGCACACAATTGCAAAGACATGTGAAAGCTGCAGAGGCCACAAGGCGCTGGACTATTATCTGCAGTCCTAACGTGATCCATTTTTGAGAGCATCCATAGCAGAAGCACATAAACTATACACAGAGATGTATAGTAACTAAGTAGAACTACTTCACTACTGTACTTAAGTACCGAAAGGCGGTATCTGTACTTTCCTAGAGTAGAATTTTTTTCTCCTACTTCCACTTTTACTTCACTACATTTTTTCGATGATTTCAATACTCCTACTCCGATATTTTTTTTTTGTGCTGCATAGTTACTCGTTACTATTATAAAAATTACCACTGCCAGAACAGTAGATGGCAGGTTTCATGAAGCTCAAAACATGTATATTATCAGCGCATACGAAAATAAATGCTACTGTATGTATAAATAAAAGCTGCATTTGAAATAATAAAAAACAATATGATGTTCAAACTTTTGACTTCTTTCTTTAATAACTACATAACACAGTACTTGTACTTTTACTTTCAGTACTTGAGTAGAAATTTTTTTAAAAACACTACTTGCAATACTTAAGTACAAAAAATGTTGAATACTTTAGTACTTCTACTCAAGTCACTTTTTGATTGAGCACTTCCACTTCTACTCAAGTCACTTTTTGATCGAGCACTTGTACTTTTACTCAAGTATGGGTTTAGAGTACTTTATACAACTCTGACTATACAACCAAAAGTATTGGGACGCCTGCCTTTACACGCACATAAAATTTAATGGCATACCAGTCTTAGTCCATAGGGTTCAATATTGAGTTGCCCCACCCTTTGCAGCTATAACAGCTTCAACTCTTCTGGGAAGGCTGTCCACAAGGTTTAGGAGTGTGTCTATGGGAATGTTTGACCATTCTTCTAGAAGCATTTTTGTGAGGTTGAGGTTGAGATGTTGGACGAGAAGACCTGCCTCACAGTCTCCGCTCATCCCACAGGTGTTCTATTGGGTTGAGGTTAGGACTCTGTGAAGGCCAGTCAAGTTCCTCCACCCCAAACTTGTTCATCCATGTCTTTATGGACCTTGCTTTGTGCACTGGTGGAGGGGGGATTATGGTGTGGGGCTGTTTTTCAGAATTGGGCTTGGCCCCTTAGTTCCAGTGAAGAGAACTCTTGAGGCGTCGGCATACCAGGTCAGTTTGGATAATTTCATGCTCTCAACTTTGTGGGAACAGTTTGGGGATGGCCCCTTCCTGTTCCAACATGACTGCGCACCAGAGCACAAAGCAAGGTCCATAAAAACGTGGATGAGCGAGTTTGGTGTGGAGGAACTTGACTGGCCTTCACAGAGTCCTGACCTCAACCTGATTTAACACCTGTGGGATGAGCGGAGACTGTGAGCCAGGTCTTCTCGTCCAACATCAGTGCCTGACCTCATAAAAGTGCTTCTGGAAGAATGGTCAAACATTCCCATAGACACACTCCTAAACCTTGTTGACAGCCTTCCCAGAAGAGTTGAAGCTGTTATAGCTGCAAAGGGTGGGGCAACTCAGTATTGAACCCTATGGACTAAGACTGAGATGCCATTAAAGTTCATGTGCGTGTAAAGGCAGGCGTCCCAATACTTTTGGTAATACAGTGTGTATAGTAATGGATAGATTGAGGGCAGGTACAGTATGCCTGGAGGGAGCCCAGGATTGCAGATAATACTGGGGTGCCTTGACGTGGCCTCTGCAGCTTATGCATGTATATGTAAAAGTGTGCAAACTAAACACCTGTTTTTAACATGAACTGTAAGACAGGACAATTCGGTTTGTTGCAGGCTGGCTGGTAAGTTGAGCTGGGATTTCTTCTTTGGCTTTGTTTGACAAGCGTCGCTCTTCCATGTGCTCCTTGCTGTTAAGGCCAGTTATAGGTTGAGGCGGTTGCCGTTTGTTTGTACTATAATGGAATAAATAATTGCGGGAGGAGTGCTCTTTTAAATGGCTGCCAATTTCTGCGTTTCCAGCCGTGCCGGCATTCCTTTTCCCTGAGTCGGAATCCAGCTGGTTATGGGAAGTCCCCCGAGACGCGACTTTGTTTTTGTGTTTAGCTGTGTACAGGGATGGCTGCAGTTGCTGTTGCTAATTACAGTGATGAGGCTCAGCGGCGCTCGCTGGCACTTGCACTCCAGACCGTTGATGGGCGACCTTTGCTGACATTCTGACTAGTCACTTTCTGAAAATGTCACAAGAGTGACATTTATCCAACAGGCAGAGTGTGGCGGTACAGTCAGCGCGGCGGGAAAGACGTGAGCATCGCCGTGTGACTTGGGACAGAACGCAGGAGGGCGCGATATTCTGAAACAAAGGGAACCAGCCGCAGCAAGCAGATGTTCTGAGGAGGGGATCAACACCATTGTACCCTGCTGTGCGCTGAGGAAAAGTGTGACAGTGGTATGCATCCCCTGACAGCCAATCAAATTACACTTTACTAAAGTCACATTAGAGATTCATTTTTAATCAGATTTTTATTTTTTTATTTTTCAACAATTTTAATTGCTACAGCTAATACAAAGGTGACTTGATGACCCAACCCCTGCAGCCAGCTCGAACCATGCTACTAGCAGCTGCTCCCAGGCCACCACTATACCACATCAATAGAAAGAATGGGACCGGCAGGGCCAGCTCTACCATGGGTCCCGCTGGGTCCATCGGACGCAGGCGGCACTTTGAGAGGGGAGGCAAATTGACACCCAACATTTTTTTTCGTGATGAGGGGAGTCTGTGATGGGGGGAGTCTGTGATGGGGGGATCTGTGATGGGGAAATCTGTGATGGGGAAATCTGTGATGGGGGGAGTCTCTGATGAGGGGAGTCTGTGATGGGGGATCTGTGATAAGGGAGATCTGTGATGGGGGATCTGTGATAAGGGGGATATGTGATGAGGGCATCTGTAATGGGATGGTCTATGATAAGGGGAGTCTGTGATGGGATGGTCTGTGATAAGGGGAGTCTGTGATGGGATGGTCTGTGATAAGGGGAGTCTGTGATGGGGGGGATCTGTGATGGGGGGATCTGTGATGAGGGCATCTGTAATGGGATGGTCTATGATAAGGGGAGTCTGTGATGGGATGGTCTGTGATAAGGGGAGTCTGTGATGGGGGGGATCTGTGATGGGGGGATCTGTGATGAGGGGATCTGTAATGGGATGGTCTGTGATAAGGGGAGTCTGTGATGGGGGGATCTGTGATGGGGGGATCTGTGATGAGGGGAGTCTGTGATGGGGGGGATCTGTGATGAGGGGATCTGTGATGGGGGGATCTGTGATGGGTGGGATCTGTGATGGGATGGTCTGTGATAAGGGGAGTCTGTGATGGGGGGGATCTGTGATAAGGGGAGTCTGTGATGGGGGGATCTGTGATAAGGGGGATCTGTGATGGGAGGATCTGTAATGGGATGGTCTGTGATAAGGGGAGTCTGTGATGGGGGGGATCTGTGATAAGGGGGATCTGTGATGGGGGATCTGTAATCGGATGGTCTTTGATAAGGGGAGTCTGCGATGGGGGGGATCTGTGATGGGGGATCTGTGATGAGGGGGATCTGTGATGAGGGGAGTCTGTGATGGGGGGGATCTGTGATGGGGGGATCTGTGATGAGGGGAGTCTGTGATGGGGGGGATCTGTGATGGGGGGATCTGTGATGAGGGGAGTCTGTGATGGGGGGATCTGTGATGGGGGGATCTGTAATGGGATGGTCTGTGATAAGGGGAGTCTGTGATGGGTGGGATCTGTGATGAGGGGAGTCTGTGATGGGGGGATCTGTGATGGGATGGTCTGTGATAAAGGGGAGTCTTTAATATGGAGTTTGTGGTGTGCAATTGAACATAATGGTATCTCATATCATTTTGCATATAGACAAGGTGCTGTTGCATGTAAATCTGAATTCCTGATAAAGTTATTTTAATTTTAATTACCATGACATAAAATAATGGATGTGGGGGCCTTTTGGTGGGTGTGATTTTTTTTTTTTTTGGAGAGGGGGGGGGAGGCAGCATTTCATTCTTGAACCCAGGCAGCACAATGTCTTGGGCCAGCCCTGGGGACCAGAGCAATCCAGCTACATCACCTTAATAAAAGAAAAAAGGAAGTAGCTATTTGGGATAAATAAAAAGTGTACAATGTCTAGGGGTAGGGGACTTGGGAAACAAATAATTTTAAGCTTGGCTTGTTGCTATTATTTGCCCTCCCAGTTATTACCTTCTACTATAGAATAATTCATATCCATGATGGGGAGAATAGGATAGGGGAGATTTTGAGTAGTTTAGCAAAAGGCAACTGGGCAGGGCTGACACCACGACTCAATAAAAAAGCTGTGTATTGTTAGTCCACAGCAGGACTTTTGACTTGAGTGCTTTTCTGGCATAAAAACACATAATCTATTGTACTTGCAGGGTGTTAAATGGAAAAAAACATGAAAAAATGTTCAGGTACTGCAGATATGTACAGCACACAATTTAAAAAAAAAAATAAATAAAAAATTGTCCCTGACACTTTAACTTAGTGTTATGGTTCAGACCTTAGGAACTGTTGACGCAGAGTTTAAGTTAAAAGACAAATAGTTGTGACTCATTGTGGTGTAACCATACAAAAAGTGAGTGACCAAATGGTAGAGTGCAAGGTGCTTCCGATGGTTCAAAATTTGATCTTATAAAAAACAGCCAATGCGTTTCTGGGACAACAACATTCCCCCCTTCATCAATGCTTATAGCAATGAAATGAGGATTTGAATGGACTTAAAATAAACTAAAACTAGAGGGATCAAATATCTAGTCTGATTCAGACTCAGCTTTCGGACTCCCATTATTCATTGTGGTCGACAGCAGACACACATTGAGGTTCATTGCAACGTGAGAAAACAGAGACATGAACTGCTCACTTAGCAGGCTGGATAAAAACCAATGATTTTTTTAACAAAAATCTAAAAATCTGAATTTTTTTTTATTTTAATCTGATTTTTTTTTTATCAGATTTTCTTTTATTTACATCATTTTTTTTATTTTTATTTATTTTAATAAAATGCTTTTGAAGTAAAAATCCCTCTAAAGATATTATTCTATTTAAGATACATTAATAATTTAGTTTATTCAGCATGAAATGGAGCTTAGTTATGTAGCATGAGGCTGTATATTCTGCAAATTTTTCATTTTTGGTAAACTCATTTAATAAATCCAAGCTCTGCAAGCTGAGATAACATGTACTGCATTGATGCATTCACACAATTTCACAGTAACCATGAGATAAAACAAAGTTAAGGAATATTCCTTTATCCCATTTTTTTGCAAATCTATGTACACTACAAACTGTATGATTGATTCGGTTTTGATATCGCTGTTTTACTAACCTGACAGCTTATTATTCTAAATAGGAAACCTTCATTTGTTTTGCAAATATTAAAGATTCTAACTTTCAGCAGGAATGAGTCCTTACATTTAAAGAGCACCTGTCATTTCAGATCCATCATGGCAGCGCCTGTTAGCGGGCATCCACTCACCTGCTGCCGCCACATCCCTCACCTTGTTGTGTCGCTGCCGCATAACCAGCTGTCCTATTAAAGTGAATAGGACTGTCGATGAGTCAACAGAAGGTCAGAGGAGGAGCTGCTTCAGGACAGAGATGACAGTTGCTCTTTAAAAATGTTGATTTAAATCAACCCTTTTTACTAGTGATTAAAAAAAAAAAAATTAAATCGTGATTATTTAAATCGACTTGATTTAAAAAGAAACTCCACTTTTGTGGGGGAAAAAATAAGCAAATAAAGAAAAAACAATATAGCATATACAATTGCGACACAAATCATATTGTAAATGATTGTTATTAAAAATGACCTTTCCTTTCAATCTACAGCTGCTGTAATTTTCTGAAAATGCAATGCAATATGGCTACCTGGAGGTATTCTGTACACAGAATGTATACTGACCACACCCCAGAAATATAATTTCCTGCTTGTGCGATTGGCTCACCAATTTTCCCAGAAGTCTGCACTAAGATACAAGTCAGATTTCTGGCATCCCCTGCAACAAAAATGTCATTTTTTGTGAGATACTCCCAATAGGAACACGTCTAAAGGGATGCAGGCCCAGCAGCTTTCCTCATTAGAGCTCTGCAGCTGCCACAGCTGATAGATAATTATGAAACCACTCCCATTTGACTCACTCAGCACAGAGGAACAAACAATGATTTCTTCAGAATAACAAAAGATAGGAATCTGCAACAAAGTTTGGTAAAATCCCTGCAATGTTCAGAGATCACCCAGAGGGGAATGTTTTTTTCTTAACAAAAGTGGAGTTATGCTTTAAATCAAATCCACCCTGTCACACAGTAAAAGGGGGATTTGGAGCCACCAGGCTTCAGTGGTAAAAGGTCAGCCCCACCAATTACCAATAACCCTGGCACAAAACACTGTGATGAAAGAAAGGGCCCATGTTGTCAGCAATGACCAATCCTATTCTTCCTTAAAGTGGAACTTCACTCTCCCAATCAACATTGACTATTTTTAATCCTCATGCTGTTAGCATTAGTACATAGATAGGAAAGTGTATCTTATTTACATGTTTTAACCACTTAACGACCAGCCACGTAGATCTACGTCGGCTGACTTTGAGTGGTCATACCGGGATGATGCCTCTAGCTAGAGGCATCATCCCGGTACCGTTGTTTGAAGCCGGCGGTCTGCTTTCCGTCGGTAACGATCGATGCGGCTCGGGAGCCGCTCGATCGTTACCCGGGGGGGCGGGAGGGGACGTCCCCCCCCCTCCCGCCGCCTTCCGCGGCTTTGCTCGGGGCTCCCGTCCCACCGGGAGCCCCGAGCACCCAGCCGACACGTCCGCCGGCTGGATGGAGTCCCGATGAATGCAGGAAACGGCATTGATCGGGTCTCCGATGACGTAACCCGGAGGCGGCGTCCATGACGTCACATCCGGGTTACTGTGCCGCAAAAGGCGGCAGATTTGCAAAACGGCTGTATGCAAAAATGCCGTTTTCGGCGCTTTGCATACAGGGAAGTGTAGTGGAGGGGTCTAGGGTCTTTTAGACCCTCGATCCCTCCATAAAGTGTACCTGTCACACATATTGGTGTCACAAGGGATGTTTACATTGCTTGTGACAGCAATAAAAGTGATCAGATTTTTTTTTTTTTAAAAAACCTGTAATAAAGTTAAAAAAAAGAAAAAAAAAAAAAATTTAGCCGCCCCCGTCACCGTTAGCTCGCGCACAAAAAAAAACGTATACGCAAGTCGAGCCGCAAATGAAATCGCTGTTCAAACCACACATGTGAGGTATCGCCGCGATCGCCAGAGCGTGGGCAATAATTTTAAAAAAAGAGCTACACTCTAACTCTAAACTGGTAACCGTTAAATAAATTTAAAGCGTCGCAGATTGAGATCTCTATTGACCGTAGTTTGTCGCCATCCCACGGGGGGGCGCAATTATAAACCGTAACATGTTGGGTATCTATTTACTCGGCGTGACATCATCTTTCACAATATACAAAAAAAATGGGCTAACTTTACTGTTTAGTATTTTTTAAATGCAGTGAAATGTGATTTTTTAAATTTTTTCCAAAAAAATGGCGTTTTAAAGACCGCTGCGCAAATACCGCGTGACAAAAAATTTTGCAATGACCGACATTTTATTCTCCAGAGTCTTTGCTAAAAAAATATATATAATGTTTGGGGGTTCTAAGTAGTTTTCTAGGAAAAAATACTGGTTTTAACTTGTGAACAAAAAGTGTCCGAAATAGGGCTGGGGGTAAAGTGGTTAACTTTTCTTTCACATTTCCTCAGTTACTTCCTGGTTTCTTGCCTAGGCAAATGATGTCATACATCCCAGGAGTCGTCAGGAGGGGAGGAGAAGAGGAGGGGTTTTCTCAGCTAAGTACGCCCTCCTTCCAGCATGCCTGAACTAAAAGCATATGGATTCCAGGAAGTAAATGCTACATGAATCATCTGCTCTTACTCAAGATGGCCATGGCCAAAAATGCCATAGGGTGTTTTTCAATGTGATTTCTCAACAAAATAAAGCAAGGAAATGTGGATAAATGGGGAAGTTTGCTTTAAACATAAAAAATGAATGAAATAGTGTTTTTGTTTTTTGCAGTAAAGATCCGGTTTAATGGTTTAATCCTTCCCTGCAACAAATGACAGATGGAACTTGTTGCCACAGGCATCACAAACACCGCTTTACAGTATTTCTCAAACTTTTTACCCCAGAGGAACCCTTGAAATTTTTTGATTGTCTCAGGGAACCCCAATTAAAAATAATTTTATGTCCAGCTCATGGGACATTATCGTAAATAGTAATTTGAAGATTTAAAAATAAATAAAATAATAAAGAAAGTGGAGTTTTTAGTGAATGTGACAACCAGAGCCGATCATTTTTACCACCCAAATTAAATGACAAAATTGTTTTCAGTAATACTCATCAAATAAAATTAACATTGATACTGGCCAGAAAATACACAGCCATTAAAAATGTTATCAGCACTTTACATTGGTGGTCAGCAGAAAAGAAACCCTTTCCATTGATGGTCAATGTAGTGCTTCTTTACATTGTATGTCAGAGATTGGAAAAGTATCCTAGATTAGTGGTCAGTAAGTGAAGAACCATAGACTAGTGGTAAATTGGAGAAGAACCCTAGATTAGTGATTAGTGGGATAAGTAAGCTAGATTAGCGGTCAGTGGGATAAGAACCCTTGAGTGTTGGTCAGTGGGAAAAGTATCCTAAAATGGTGGTCAGTGCGAAAAGTACTGTAGATTAGTGGTCATTTGGAGACGTAACCCAGATTAGTGATTAGTAGGAGAAGTACTCTAGTTTAGTGGTCAGTGGGAGAAGTACCCTAATTAAGTGGTAAATGGAAGAAGTACCCTAGATTGGTGGTTATTATGCAAATTACCATTGATTAGTAGTCATTGGGATAAGTACCCTAGATTAGTAGTCATTGGGATAAGTAACCTAGATTGATAGTCATTGGAATAAGTATCCTAGGTTAGTGGTCATTGGAATATGTACCCTAGATTAGTGATCATAGGAATAAGTACCCTAGATTAGTTGTCATTGGAAAAAGTACCCTAGCTTAGTGGTCATTGGAATAAGTACCCTAGACTACTGATCATTGTAAAAAGTACCCCTGATTAGTTGTCATTGGGATAAGTACCCTTGATTAGCGGTCAGTGGAATAAAGTACCCTAGATTGGTGGTAAGCGCGAAAATAATCTTAGATTAGTGGTTATTTGGAGAAGTATCCTAGATTAGTGGTCAGAAGAAGATCTACTCTAGTTTAGTGTTCATTGGGAGGAGTACCCTAGATTAATGGTCATTTGAAGAGGTACCCTAGAAAAGTGGTCATTGGGAGGAGTACCATAGAATAGTAGTCATTGGGATAAGTACTCTAGATTAATAGTCATTGGAATAAGTACCCCAGATTAGTGATCATTGGAATACAAACCCTAGATTAGTGATTATTGGAGCAAGTACCCTAGATTAGTGATCACTCAAATAAGTACCCTAGATTAGTAGTCATTGGGATACATACACTAGATTAGTAGTCATTGGGATACAAACACTAGATTAGTAGTAATTTGGATAAGTACCCTATTTTAGTGGTCATTGGAATAAGTACCATAGATTAATGGTCACTGGAATAAGTACCCTAGATTAGTGATCATTGGAATAAGTAACCTAGATTAGTGGTCATTGGAATAAGTACCCTATATTAGTGGTCATTGGAAAAAGTAACCTAGTACCCTAGATTAGTGGTCATTGGAAAAAGTACCCTATATTAGTAGTCATTGGAAAAAGTAACCTAGATTAGTGGTCATTGGAAAAAGTACCCTAGATTAGTGGTAATTGGAATAAGTACCCTAGATTAGTGGTCAGTGGGATAAGTACTCTTGATTAGTGGTCAGTGAAATAAAGTACCCTAGATTGGTGGTCAGCACGAAAAGTACCTTAGATTAGTGGTCATTTGGAGAAGTACCCTAGATTAGTGGTCAGTAGAAGATCTACCCTAGTTTAGTGTTCATTGGGAGGAGTACCCTAGATTAATGGTCATTTGAAGAGGTACCCTGGAAAAGTGGTCATTGGGAGGAGTACCATAGCATAGTAGTCATTGGGATAAGTACTCTAGATTAGTAGTCATTGGAATAAGTACCCCAGAGTAGTGATTATTGGAATACAAAGCCTAGATTAGTGATCATTGGAGCAAGTACCCTAGATTAGTGATCACTCAAATAAGTACCTTAGATTAGTATTCATTGGGATACATACACTAGGTTAGTAGTCATTGGGATACAAACACTAGATTAGTAGTCATTTGGATAAGTACCCTATTTTAGTGGTCATTGGAATAAGTAACCTAGATTAGTGGTCATTGGAATAAGTACCCTATATTAGTGGTCATATTGGAAAAAGTAACCTAGTAACCTAGATTAGTGGTCATTGGAGAATAAGTACCCTATATTAGTGGTCATTGGAAAAAGTAACCTAGATTAGTGGTCATTGGAATAAGTACCCTAGATTAGTGATAATTGGAATAAGTACCCTAGATTAGTGGTCATTGGAAAAAGTACCCTAGATTAGTGGTAATTGGAATATGTACCCTAGATTAGTGGTCAGTGGGATAAGTACCCTAGATTAGTGGTCAGTGGGATAAGTATCCTAGATTGGTGGTCAGCACGAAAAGTACCTTAGATTAGTGGTCATTTGGAGAAGTACCCTAGATTAGTGGTCAGTAAGAGAATTACCCTAGTTTACTGGTCATTGGGGGGAGTACCCTAGATTAATGGTCATTGAAAGAGGTGCCCTGGAAAAGTGGTCATTGGGAGGAATACCATAGGTTAGTGGTCAACAGACAAGAGTAAACTTACACTGGTGATCAGTGTAGTGTCCTCACTGCTCAGGACGCCTCTAGCAACGTCCTTAGGAACCCTAAGGTTCCATGGACTCCTGGGTGAGAATGCCTGCTTTATAAAGTGCATTGCTTTGCTTCATGCAGGGACCTCCAGGCTAGAAAGCAGATACGCTTGAAGCGGTATCACTTTGAAAAGCTAACATTATGCGCCACCGATCTCTATTATCAACAGATATTATGTGTAACACGCTCTGTATTACAGAACCTTGAGTTGTGCCAGGAACACTGACTAATGGAGAAGACGACGACTGGACTAAATACAATCAGTTTACCGCTGCCTCAGATTACAAAGCACGGCACTGGGAAAAAGGTGACAAGAAGAAGAACCGGTTGGCGAAAAATGATGATCGCACAATAAGTCTTTGCACCATCACTTCTACCCGGGTCATTTATTGCGACGTATAAAGCGCATAAATGTCTTCTTCACCAGATTTTAGCAGCCAAATAAAACAGAGATAGATAACCATTATCCGAAGCTGAAAGTGATAATTAAATTTCATGATGCTTCTCATAGAGGAGCTTCTAAGAAACCCCCGAATTGAGTGCTCAATATGCATATTGCGACTTTTCACCCCAAATTTGTGCATGTGTGTTTGCCAGCAAGGCATAGGCCTTCCTGAGCTATAGGGAGGTGTCAGCAGGCATGTAAGCAGGAGGTGACCAGACCAGGAGCTTGCACTACAATGGGATGAGAAGATATTGCAGTGGGCTTAGATACTAGTACTGTCCCTAATGATTCACAAACCTGTAACTTGTCAACATAGGCATGCACAGGTGGTTGGCACACCCTAATCATTGCCGATTCCCCCTACTGCCTGGGCTTAACCGTGTTGTGCAACCCCCCCACAGCGCTGCTGACTTCCCTCCTCTCTTCTCCCCCTGGCTGCTGCAGGGGATGTTTCAGAATGGAGAATGGGGGAAGGGGCTAGTACATATGTCACTTACCAGCCCCTTCCTTTTCTAAAGGTACACAGTGAACACACTCACTCACTGTGTTTATTCATAACTGAAGCATAGAAGCATAGTAAACTGTGTACTATGCTTCAGTTTGTGAATGAACAGGAAGCCTCTCAGCAAAGAGCACTTCCCATTCATTAACTGCCCAGTGCAGCTGAGGCTGCAGAGAAAGAAATGTGTGTTTGGGCTTTGGAGGTGCACACCCTATTGCAAAAGGCTGCACACACCTATGCTTGTCAGTCAGTACCTGGCCACACCTAGGCCAGCCTACTGGCTTGATAACACTGCCTCTATTCCTGAAGCCCTCCCACTGTGAGCTGCAATGTCTGGAAGGGGGAGCGCGTGAGACACAAATGATGGAGGATCTGGCTTGGTCGGGGAAGATGCCCTCAATTAGTGGTCAGTGGCACTGTTCTCTTCCTATTTCATTTAGGAGGCTTGTGCATCACATAGTAACAGGATTTGACTGTCACACAGGAGCCTTTAGATATACTTTGACATAAACATAAAATGCTGGCTCACAAGTATAACCAAATTATAGGCTGTATAGGTTATAGGTTAAAGAAGTCCATATAGTCCATTAATTGTAATCTATATTAGATATACTTTAAGCCTGCATTGCTTGCAGGCTCCATTCATAATTACATTTTAACAGTGATATTATGATGTATATTTATGATACATTTTCTGGTGAAGCCCTTAATAACCCTAAGGCCCCTTTCACACAGGGGAGTCCGTCGGCGAACTCCATTTTTCTTAGCGGGGGATCGATCCGCCGATCCTCCGCTGAGCAGGCGGATGGCAGCTCTGTCTCCGGGCTGTGTACGGAGACAGAGCTTTCAGGTCCCCGCTGTTCTCTATGGGGGAACCGGATGGGAACAGACCGTCTGTCCATTCTCATCAGATCCAATCCGATTTAATCTGATCCGCTTGGACGGATGGAAAATAGGTTTTCCATCCGTCCAGATTTGACGGATCGGATCGAATCGGATGTCAGCGGACATGTCTCTGCTGACATCCGATGCCCCATAGAGATGCATGGGGCATCTGTTCAGATCCACCTGTCCGTTTTTCAGGTCGGATCTGAACGGATGCCCTATGCATCTCTATGGGAAATCGGATGTCAGCGGAGACATGTCCGCTGACATCCGATTCGATCCGATCCGTATGTGTGAAAGGGGCCTTAGTTAACTTTTTAACTTATTTCTGACTTATATTTTTTTGTTGCTACTGGTTTTGATTGAAGTATCACTGTAACATCTGCATTACAGACCAGTTTTGGCACTTTCCTATTGCTCGAAAACAGTGTTAGATGTAATTTCCCTTTAGCACCTCTCCATTTTTAATTGCATGATCTAAATCTTTTTTTTTCTTTCTTTCAAGCCCCTCTGATGGCACTAACCACCGATGGCAGGCCATGATTTCCTTTTAACGTCTCTTTTTTTTACGGTCTTTTAACACGCTTCAAAGGAAGTTTGATGCCTTTCACTTATTCCACGTCTTGCATCAGCAGCCATGTGCTGGGAGACTTTGGAATGGAAAAAAAAAAATTGTCTGCGGTTTGAAGGTTCTGTCACAGGAATGGCGCCTGTTTGTTTGTCAGTTCTGATACCAGATGTGGTACGGACCAAACCCCGCGCGGCTCCGATGAAGCAGGAGGACGAGGTGAAAGCCGCCACCTGTCAAACCTGCTGGAAATTCAGTTACACAAGATGGCCCCTGGCCATCCGGCACCCGAACGGGTTTTATTATTGTTCCATAACCTCAGGTACGTTTAATATCATACCAACGACATGGAGAAGCATCTTCTATACATCTCCAGCTCCTTAATGGTTGCTATTTTCAGACTTTCATCTCAGTTTAGACACGACGCTACAGAGATTTCAAAGGTTTAGCGTTGCTGGCCTAGTCATAATTCAACTCTTATGAGAAACATGATAGAGGGTGTTTTCCGATCACCAGGTGCCAATTTCTTCTAGTAGAAGAAGATTATGACACCGGATAAACAGATTACTGAGGAAAAAGGATTTTGTTAGCTTTTTAATGTTTTAAAGATACGTGAGAAGCATACATAAGAGTGATGTGTTTAAAGAGGAGCTGTTCCCAAATAAAGGCAGGAAGAGGGCAAAGTACTAGTATGGCGATCTCTCTGCAGCTTACGTTCTCCCTTTACTGACCTACCATCCCTTGTTCTGCACTGTGTCTCCGTGTGGAGGTGGCCATCTTGGTAGGGGCAGGGCTTTGCTTCCTCAAATCTTCATGTCTTCCCTTCAGCAAGGAGAACAGTGAGCAGCACAATGGTGACATCACTAAATCCTGCTCCAAATCTTCTGAAAGTAACAGCTAGAGGTAGCAGTGCCTTACATGATATTATACAGCAGATATACAGCTATTAGGCACCTTTCTTCCTTAGATTTTTAGACCTTTGGCTGAAGTGCTAATTAGACATCTGAGTTATAGACCAGTTTTGCCACTTTTCTATGGGCTGAAAACACACAAGGTGGACGCAATTTCCCTTTAACACCATCTCCCAGGGGCAGACTGGCAACTTTCAGCCCAGGGGGCAAGTACAAACCAGAGGCCCATGGTGTAGCAACTCGGGCCCCCTGCCACTCTTCCTCTTCCTGTCCTCCTCCTGACCCCCATTCCACTCTGCTCCTGATACTCTCGATTTACTGGCTGAATCTCGGTTCCCGCTCTGTCCAGCAAGGAGCAGTTGGAGGGAGCAGGGACAGCTTGATTGGGGCTGGCTGGGGGAGGAGAGTCTCCAGTGGGGCATGGAGCGGTCCTCTGCTCAGACACAGTTTACATCATCCATGCTGGGGGGGGGGGGAGGCCTACGCTCTGTCCTTGTCTGCACTCAGTAGGTCAGTGGTGGGGACATTTTACTTCTCTTCTCCAGGAATCCCTTAGTCATGTCTGTGGCAGAAGCGGTGCATCCTTTTTACGGGACATCAGAGCGGCCGGGGGGGCAATTGCCCCCCTGCCCCCTGGCCCAGTCCTCCCCTGCCATCTCCACTGGGTCTTTGTATGGAGCTGGCCATGGTGCTTTTCCACTGCATGGAACCGAATGGTTCGGATCGCTTTTGTGCTTTTCCACTGCATGGTACCGCATGGTATGGTGTAGGAACGGTTCGGTACGGTACGGTACGGTACGGCGGCGCTTTTCCACTACATGGAACCGAATGGTACGGCTCTCTAAACAGTACCACCTCAGTTGTGGTTCCAGGGCCGTACCGGTACCATATCCCACAATTCTTTGCATGCAGCCTTGACTGTTTGTCACTACTTGCCACTGATTGGTCAGAGAATCGTTGTTATCCCACCAACTTACTTTAGTACTACTTTAGTGGAAAAGCAAACCATACCGAACTGTTCCAACACTGTACCATGCGGTACCATGCAGTGGAAAACCAAACCGGGCCAAGCAGGGCCAAGTGGAGCCGAGCCGGTACTTGCAGTGGAAAAGTGCCAATTAGAGGCAGGGCTTTGTTTCTTCATGTCCTCATGTCTTGTCTCCAGCAAGGAGTACATTGAACAGTAGTAACATAACCAAATCTTACTTCAAATATTCTGAGACCAGCAATCGGGGGTAGCAGTGCCTGAGATGATCTCACGTTACAGATATACAGCTATTAAGCACCTTCCACCCTTAACATTTTATTTTTTTTTATTTGAGGGCTTTGGTTGAAGTGCTGCTTTAACATCTGAGTTATAGGCTGTTTTGGAGCTTTTCTATGGCTTGAAAACACCATGGAAGATGAAATGTCCCTTTACCACTTCTCCACTATGTCTTTGTATGGAGGCAGCCACCTTAGTAGAGACAGGGCTTTGCTTCCTCATGTCCTCATGTCATGTCTACAGCAAGGAGAACAGTGAGTAGCATAACAGTGACAACATCTGATCTCCTCCAAACCTTCTAAGATTAGCAGTCAGAGGCAGCAGTGTCTGAGATCTCATACTGCAGACACCCAGCTATACAGCTCACAGCACAGAGGTGCCAAGCAGCTAATGTGCTCTGCTACATTTTAGTAGGAGTTCAAGACAAAAGATATATTTTTAAATGGACCTTATAACATACAAAATAAACGAAAACCCCAATATAATTCCTACTTGCATGGAGTTTGCATGTTTTTTCTGTGTTCTCTCCACACCCCAAAGACATGCTGTTAGGTTAATTGAGTCCAATAAATTGGTCAAATAGGTTATGCACATATGTTATCACATTCTGCATGGGAGTCTCTATGCCAGAGAACTGGGAAGGGTAAGGAAAGGCTTGGTGATCCTCCTCCCAAAAAAAAAAAAAAGAAAATTGTAACCATTTTGTAATGTAAAGGGCCAGTCCACCATAAATTGATGTTTTGGTTACAGGTGGAAGCTGTGGGGTAAGTCAACCTTTGGGTTCTTATTGCAGGTGAAATCTCCCTGCACAAATCCCCAACTCTGTGATCAGGGGAGGACTGGGCCAGGGGGCAGGGGGGCAATTGCCCCCCTGGGCTGTTCTGATGTCCTGTAAAAAGGCTGCACCGCTTCTTCCAGGATTCCTGGTGAAGAGAAGTAAAAAATCTCTGCCACTGACCTATCAAGTGCGGGATGAAGACAAGAACAGAGCTCAGGCCTCACTCCCAGCATGGATGGTGTAAACTGTGTCTGAGCAGAGGCCGGTTCCATGCCCCGCTTGAGACTCTCCTCCCCCGGCCAGCCCCAACTGAGCTGTCCCAGCTCCACCCCAACCACCCCCTGCTGGCCAGGTTGGGAACCCGGATTCAGCTAGTGAGTAGAGAGTATCTGGAGCAGGGCTTCAGCCTGGAATGGGGGTCAGGAGGAAGACAGAAAGAAGGAGAGTGGGAGGGGGGCCGAATAACTGCACCATGGGCCTCTGGTTTGTACTTGCCCCCTGGGCTGAAAGTTGCCAGTCTCCCCCTGTCAGTGATTTGTTTCTCATTCTTGCTCCACAGTTTGGCTACACTTGTATATACTGTGACAGTTACTGATGCCACGCTCCTCCAAATGTGCATGCTTTAAGGGAGTGTCCATACCTGCTCACATGGCTGTCCTGCATAGGTAAGGTTTTGAAACTTCCAATGCACATGGGAAGTTGTCATCACCTCTTCCTTCTTGATCTGGTGACAGCCATGTCCCCGTTTCTTGTTCTGGTGTCACAGGGACAGGAAGGGCATTAAAATCTTCCCAATGGATCTACAGAAATCAATTTTCCCAAATCTATCCAAAACTAAACATAACAAGAAAATTGGTCTGGAATGGGCTTTATTACAGGTCCGCTTTAAATCTTGTTTTGAAAGTGGCCCTTAATTTGAAACTATTCAGCTTCAACATGCCTCTAGAAGATGAGCTGATCACATCCTCATTATAGGAATCTGCAGACAAAGCACTTATATTCCTCTAGATGGCAGATACTTCTAATGTACTACAAGGGGCGATATAGCTGCAACACAGATTGTTCAACAGGGTTCTAAATTCTGCCAGGTGTGCATTCAGGTGTGCATTCAGGTGTGCATTCAGGTGTGCATTCAGGTGTGCATTCAGTGCAAAGATGACATGTCCACTTTAATATTGCTACTGCAATACATAGAGGCATATCACACCAGAACCCCAGTGATAGGAAACAACTCTCCTTGATCTGTTACATCTTGTCTGTGATAAGATCTGGCTCTCGCTCTGTGCATGAAGGAGCCACACATAATGTCAAGGCCTAAACCCAGAGACTGCAAAATACAACACCTGAGAGGGAGGGAGAGAGACCAGACAGAGAGAGATGGGGACTGAGAGAGAGAAGAGAGAGAGAGAGAGAGAAAGAGAGGAGAGTGAGAGGGACTGAGAGAGAGAGAGAGAAAGAGAGAGGGGGGGCTGAGAGAGAGGAGAGAGAGAGAGAAAGAGAGAGAGACTAGACAGAGAGAGATGGGGACTGAGAGAGAGAAGAGAGAGAGAGAGAGAGAGAGAGAGAGAAGAGAGAGAGAGAGAGGAGAGTGAGAGGGACTGAGAGAAAGAGAGAGAAAGAGAGAGAGGGGGGGCTGAGAGAGAGGAGAGAGAGAGAGAGAAAGAGAGAGAGACTAGACAGAGAGAGATGGGGACTGAGAGAGAGGCCAGAGAGAGAGAGGCCAGAGAGAGAGAGAGAGAGAGATGGGGACTGAGAGAGAGAGAAGAGAGAGAGAAAGAGAGGGGGGCTGAGAGAGAGAGAAGAGAGAAAGAGAGAGAGAGAGAGAGAGAGAGAAGAGAGAGAGAAGCCAGAGAGAGAGAGATGGGGACTGAGAGAGAGAGAAGAGAGAGAGAGAAGAGAGAGAGAGAGGCCAGAGAGAGAGAGAGAGATGGGGACTGAGAGAGAGAGAGAGAAAGAGAGGAGAGTGAGAGGGACTGAGGGAGAGAGAAAGAGAGAGAAAGAGAGGAGAGAGAGAAAGAGAGAGAGAGGCCAGAGAGAGAGAGAGAGAGAGAGATGGGGACTGAGAAAGAGAGAGCGGAGGACTGAGAGAGAGAGAGAAAGAGAGAGAGTGGAGAGGGGAACTGAGAGAGATTAGAGAGAGAGATGGGGACTGAGAGAGAGAAAGAGAGGAGAGTGAGAGGGACTGAGAGAGAGTGAGAGAAAGAGAGGAGAGAGAGAAAGAGAGGAGATAGAAGAGAGAGATGGGGACTGAGAGAGAGAAGAGGACAGAGAAAGAGAGAGAGAGGAGGGGGGACTGAGAGAGAGGAGAGAGAGAGAGAGAGGGGCTGAAAGAGAGAGGAGAGAGAGAGGAACTGAGAAACAGGAGAGAGAGAGAGGGACTGAGAGAGAGGAGAAAGAGAGGGACTGAGAGAGAGGAAAGAGAGAGAGGAGAGAGAGAGAGGGGGGACTTAGAGAGAGGAGAGAGAAAGAGAGGAGAGAGATAGAGATGAGAGAGAGAGGGAGGGACTGAGAGAGAGGAGAGGGGGAGGGACTGAGAGAGAGGAGAGAAAGAAAGAGATGAGAGAGAGAAGGACTGAGAGAGAGGAGAGAGAGATGGGGACTGAGAGAGAGAGAGAGAGGAGAAGAGAGAGAAAGAGAGAGTGGGTGAGACAGAGGGGGAGAGAACAAGAGAGAGAGAGGAGTGAGAGAGAGAGGAGAGAGACAGAAGGGGAGAGAAAGAAAGAGGAGTGAGAGAGGCGGGGGGGGAGTGGAGAATGAGAGGGTGAGGAGTGAGAGAGAGAGAGAGAGAGAGAGAGAGAGAGAGGGGAGAGAGAGAGAGAGAAAGAGAGGAGATAGAGGGGGGGGGGTAGAGAGAGGGGGAGAGAAAGGGAGGAAGAGTGGGGGAGAGAGGAGTGAGAGAGAGAGGAAAGAGAGAGACAAAGGGGGAGAGAGAGAGAGGAGAAAAAGAGAGGGAGAGAGACGGGGGGGGGGGATAAAGGGGAAAAGAAAGAGAGAGATAAAGAGGGAGAGGGAGAAAAAGCAAGAGACAGAGGTGGAGAGAGAGAGAGAGAGAGAGAGAATAAAAGAGAGGGAGAGAAAGAGAGAGAGAAAACAAAAGGGAAGCAGGAAGAGAAAAGGCAATGAAGGAATAAAGAAGGATGAAGGGAAGTAAGTGGTAAGTATGGGAGGAGGGTAAAAAGGATGAAAGAAAGGAAAGGAAGGGAGGAAGAGAAAAAGGACAAAAGTAAGAAAAGAACAAAGAGAGAAAGGAAGGGAGGGAAGGGAGGGAAGAAGAAAGGAAAGGATAATGGACACATACATAGGCTAACATGCACAGGAGTTTAGAGGCAGGAAAGAAAACACCAGGTGCCCCTCGGAGCAGCTGTAAAAACGTCCGGTGTGCATGAGGCCTAAGAGTCAGTGTAGCTGTAACAGCACACATTATAAAATGAAAAAAGGAGGCACGAAAGAGGAGTGAATGCCAAAAGAAAATAGAAAAAAATGATTAGAGTGTTACTAAACCCAGTACCCTGCAATCACTATATCTGGTCTCCCACAGTACACAGAACATGGAAATGCAATTATTTTAGTAAATTTAAACTGCTAAATACCTTTTCTCATCAGCAGTATATAGCAATCTTGAGACTTCTATCAGCGGCTGGTTAAAGCTTGTAGGAGGAGTTTTCATTCTACTCTGACTGTCCTATGAGACTGTATGACTCCTGACTCTCTGTCTGGACAGTGCTGATTGGCCCTGTGCTTATCACATGCACCCTCCCAAGAAAAAAGAAAAAAAACTCTTTAGCAATACACATCAAACTGAGCATGTGCAGCTTGTCCTATAGGCTCTGTTCTAGATGGATTGGGGACAGTGGAAGAAGGGGAAGGGCAGGGAAGACAGGATCAAACAGCGTTTTTGGCACAATGCAGAGGATTAACCCCTTAGGTTCCACAGTAAGTATAACAAGTATGCTTTACTGCATATACAGACTGATTTCACTGTTGTGGGTTTAGTAACAGTTTAAAGAAAAAGCCCCGTAAAGCTTCTGTATTTATCATTGCAATGTAGTTTGACTGCATGCACAGTAATGAATATGCTTATCTTGTTTTCCATGCTTTGAGTTGAGACCAGCAGCTATCAAGAAGAGTTGCATGCTGGAGAGCTGGACTGCTGCTCTAACCATCAGCGCGGCGCCTCTGTCTCCAGCACTCTGACACACCCCCTGCCTTGTGCTCCAATCAGTAGCATTCATGCTCCCTGAGCAGCACTGTTAATTGGAGAACTGCTAAGGGGGCGTGTCAGACTGCTGGATACCTAGACCTAGATCGCTATGCCCCTGTGTTGAGCAGCAGTCTGGCTCTCCAGCATGCTACCAGCACAGGGGATTTATTTTTTTTATTTTTTCAAGGGATTTTTAAAGTAGTTGTAAACCCTCACATATACACATATAGCCTCAGATAATACACAGAGATGAAACAAATCCTCCTACATAAGTTGTACTTGTTTATCTGCAGTCTTCTCCTCTCTACACCCCTTTAACCACTTCAAGACCAGAAGGATTTGCCCCCTTAATGAGCAGGACCTATTTTGCGATTCGGCACTGCGTTACTTAACCTGACAATTGCGCGGTTGTGCGACGCTGTACCCAAACGAAGTTGACATCCTTTTTTTTTTTTTCCACAAATAGAGCTTTCTTTTGGTGGTATTTGATCACCTGTGCAATTTAAATTTTTTGCGCTATAAACAAAAAAAGAGCAGCAATTTTGAAAAAAATATATATATTTTTTTTTCACATTCTGCTATATGACATTTTCAAAAAAAAATCAAAAAAATCAAAAACCAATTTGTTTTCTGCTACATATTTTTGGTAAAAAAAATCGCAGTAAGCGTATTTTAATCGGTATGCGCAAAAGTTATAGCGTCTACTAACTACGGGAAAGATTTATGTCATTTTTATTGTTTTTTTTTTACTAGTAATGGCGGTGATCTGCGATTTTTTGCGGGACTGCGACATTGCGGCGGACAGATCGGACCCCTGACTGACATTTTTGACACTTTTGCGGAACCAGTGACATTACTACAGAAATCAGTGCTAAAAATATGCACTGTTACTGTAATAATGACACTGGCAGGGAAGGGGTTAACACTATGGGTGATCAAGGGGTTACATGTGAGCCTAGGGGAGTGATTCTAACTGGGGGGGCGTGGCTTCTGAAATGACCAGTGATCGCTTCCGGTTCCGGCTATCACGTGGAACGCATTGCGTTCCATACACCTGTACAACGCTTATTTTACATTTGAAAATTGTGAGTACCCTTCTATATGTTTTTATACGAATTAAAAGCTCAAACAGTATCACATTATTGACCTCTTTTTTCCCCTATATGATCCACCTGCATACTTCTTGTCCCGCTAAACTGGCTGATATTGGAGTACATACCCTGTAAGAGAGCGGACCCCCGGGCTATTCTATAGGAACAATTCCGAATCCCTACTGGGCACTCCTGGCATACCCCCTATCCTAGGACCCCTGGAGAGGAATAGGAGCCATCAGAGGGAATACTTCCTATATTCATATACCCGCTCTTTACCCCTGTGTGGGGTGGGTATTTCCGGTGAGTGGGCTACCTATTATAGGGGTCACCTAGCACCTCACCTACCACCCACCACGGGGTTGTTTCCAGTTTTATATGAAGATATCTGTCACTTTTATGGACTAATTACGTCACTACTGTCACATATTGGATCACTAGTTTTTGTCACAATATCTTATTTATTTATTTATTTTATGCCTAAAATTTTTAATATTTTAATATTTTGGATACACCAGATATATTTAACACAGTTTTATTTTTGTCACTTGCTCATCAATTTTTATTTATTTGCACTGGTCACCTTACCTATTTAATGAATTATTTGCCATTTACCGTACACATTGCACTTTTATTGGACTTATTTATATTTATATATGTTCCTTATGCACTTGGTCACCTTATTAATTGATTCATTTATTCATATGCACGCTTGTTAAAGTTTGCACTTTTCACCTTCAGGCTCCGTTTACATGTCAGCGTATGGATCGCGGGCAGAACCGCCGCGGTTCCGCCCGCGATCCGGAGATTATTGCAAATCGCGGGACGCCTGTGCGTTGCCCGTTGATTTGCAATAGCCCCCCAAACGCTGAGCGATGTTGCCGCGATTTCCGCCTGCCGAATCGCGGTAACATCACGCAAAAAAAATTGCGGGACGCAATACGCTCCAAAGAAGCTCTTGTACTTTTTTTGGCTCCGTTCACATCTTAGCGTATGGATCACGGGCAGAACCGCCGCGGTTCCGCCCGCGATCCGGAGATTATTGCAAATTGCGGGACGCCCGTGCGTTGCCCGTTGATTTGCAATAGACCCCCAAACGCTGAGCGATGTTGCCGAGATTTCCTCCTGCCGAATCGCGGTAACATCGCGCAAAAAAAAATCGCGGGACGCATTACGACCAAAAAAGTACAAGAGCTTCTTTGGATCGTATTGCGTCCCGCGATTTTTTTTGCGCGATATTACCGCGATTCGGCAGGCGGAAATCGCGGCAACATCGCTCAGCGTTTGGGGGTCTATTGCAAATCAACGGGCAACGCACGGGTGTCCCGCGATTTGCAATAATCTCCGGATCGCGGGCGGAACCGCGGCAGTTCTGCCCGTGATCCATACGCTAAGATGTGAACGGAGCCTTTGGGCGTAATGCGTCCCGCGATTTTTTTTTGCGCGATGTTACTGCCATTCGGCAGGCGGAAATCGCGGCAACATCGCTCAGCGTTTGGGGGGCTATTGCAAATCAACGGGCAACGCACAGGCGTTCCGCGATTTGCAATAATCTCCGGATCACGGGTGGAACCGCGGCGGTTCTGCCCGCGATCCATACGCTGACATGTGAACGGAGCCTCAGTCACATCATATTTATTGTGATATATATTTTTGTGCATATTTATTTATTTATTTTGGTACATATTGTACACACCGTTCCTGTCATTTTTTACATACTCTTTTAGTAGGCAGCGCCGTTCTGGTAGAACTACGTTGCTTTGCCCAGGAGCGGAAGCCTGCCGCAGTAAATGCGGTAGGCGGTCGTTAAGTGGTTAAAAGGGCAGATTGTGTTTAAAATGTTCTTCCTTTGTCAGAAGCACAGAGGAGGGGGAGAAGAGACTGCATTTATAAAATGTGTGAGCTGATTGGAGGAAAGGCACACACCCCCCTTCACACAGCAGAAGAACGGTGTTCTGAATAGACAAGCTCCCTGTTGAGCTCTCCTTCCCCTCACTTTCTTACACAAAACTTATCTCATGTGTTGGGATACTTCTCAGAAGTGACTGATAACAGAGGAAGGAAGTACCAGAGAGAAACAACACTTAGAGCATTGGCGAGAGATAAGCAAACACTGCAGATACAGTATATGTGCTTTGCTTAGGTTCCATGACTGAGGTTTACAACCACTTTAGCCCTTGTGCAACACAAAGTAAGAGAAAAAAACCCAAAAAAGGCAAAACAGCTTTGATTGGACTTAAATGATCACATCAAGTCATTCACCCACTTCCGCCCATCCTGATCAGCCACTTTAACCCTTAAATAGGAGGTGCAGCAGTTGAATCTCTCTAGCAATCTACTCACCTTGGTTTAACGATCCATCGCCAAAGGCCAGCGATCTCATCCGTCTCGGAGCCAGGTTACAAGTGTGTTTGCTCAGACACCAACATTCATCACTGATACAAAGTTTAAACGCTTATTGCAAGTTGTTTAAAGGGCTTTATCTGCATCGATAAATCACCCTAATTGTCTGGCCAGGGAATGGAGGGAGATGTCAGCATGCAAACAAAAAAAAAGCATGTTCAAACAATCAGCGCAATTCAAAGGGTTGGGTGCCGGGGAACGAGGGCTGACAATGGCGTAAGATGAGCAAATATCAGGTCCATCAGGAGCTAGGCTCAGGGCTTGTTTGCTTTACAGAGAGGCCAAGATACGGGTTGTAATATGTCGGCGTTACGCTAAACGGTTTAACGGTGTAAAATGCGCAATGTTTAAAGGTTAACTCCGCTTTCATTGGGGAAAAAAATATAGCAAATAAATAAAAAACAATATAGCGTATACAATTGCGACACAAATCATATTGTAATTGAATGTTATCAAAAATGACCTTTCCTTTTCAATCTGCAGCCCCTGTAGTTTTTTGTAAAATGCATTGCAATATGGCTACCTGGAGCTGTTTTGTACACAGAATGTATACTGACCACACCCCCAGAAACATCATTTCCTGCTTGTGTGATTGGCTCACCAATTTTCCCAGAAGTCTGCACTAAGATACAAGTCAGATGTCTGGCATCCCCTGCAACTAAATGTAATTTTTGGTGAGATACTCCCAATAGGAACACGTCTAAAGGGATGCAGGCCCAGCAGATTTCTTCATTAGAGCCTTGCAGGTGCAGCAGCTGATTGATAATTATGAAACCACTTCCACTAGTCTCACTTTCCCACATGGATACAGACAAACACACAGGGATTTGGTCAGAATAACAAAAGGTAGGAATCTGTTAAAATCCTTGTAAGGTACATAAATCACCCCGAGGGGAATGTTTTTTTCACAACAAAAGTGGAATTACGCTTTAAAGGGGAACTTTTATTTGTGGATGAGAAATTTTTTTTAATATCTGTACCAGTTATCATTAACAAGCAATATTACCTCCAGGACAGTGACTTTTCCTAGGATGATGTCATCAGTCTGCTCCAGGCAAGGGGAAGCATTTCCTCAGTCTCTCCCCTTCCCTTCCCCAGTCATCCATCTGCTGCGGGCAAGGGGAAGCATTTCCTCAGTCTCTCCCCTTCCCTTCCTCAGTCATCCGTCTGCTGCAGGCAAGGGGAAGCATTTCCTCAGTCTCTCCCCTTCCCTTCCTCAGTCATCTGTCTGCTGCAGGCAAGGGGAAGCATTTCCTCAGTCTCTCCCCTTCCTTTCCTCAGTCATCCGTCTGCTGCAGGCAAGGGGGGAGCATTTCCTCAGTCTCTCCCCTTCCCTTCCTCAGGCATCCGTCTGCTGCAGGCAAGGAGAAGCATTTCCTCAGTCTCTCGACTTCCCTTCCTCAGTCATCTGTCTGCTGCAGGGAAGGGGAAGTATTTTCTCAGTCTCTTCCCTTCCCTTCCTCAGGCATCCGTCTGCTGCAGGCACGGGGAAGCATTTCCTCAGTCTCTCGCCTTCCCTTCCTCGGGCATCTGTCTGCTGCAGGCAAGGGGAAGCATTTCCTCAGTCTCTCCCCTTCCCTCCCTCAGTCATCCGTCTGCTGCAGGCAAGGGAAGCATTTTCTTAGTCTCTCCCCTTCCCTTCCTCAGGCATCCGTCTGCTGCAGGCAAGGGGACAAATTTCCTCAGTCTCTCCCCTTCCCTTCCTCAGTCATCCGTCTGCTGCAGGCAAGGGGAAGCATTTCCTCAGTCTCTCCCCTTCCCTTCCTCAGGCATTCGTCTGCTGCAGGCAAGGGGAAGCATTTCCTCAGTCTCTCCCCTTCCTTTCCTCAGTCATCCGTCTGCTGCATGCAAGGGGGGAGCATTTCCTCAGTCTCTCCCCTTCCCTTTCTCATCAGACTGCAACAATGTAACTGCTGGCCTGTGTCAGACATTTGTGAACACAGCCAAGAATTGCACAGGCACCAGGATATACATGAATATGCCATATCTGAGCCAGCATCCCAGTCTAGGAATAAGATACTGACCTGGGATGAAATCTGAACAAAGATGGCTCCATCCTTGTGGAGAAAAGCAGATGAAGGCATTGTCAGGGGGAGTTCTGTGACCTCTATGAGAGGTAATAAATACACTGACACATTACTAAGCATTCATTTACATGACATGAAAATGATCCGATGTAGTCAACTTTAAGGCATAAAACCAAACTGACCTCTAAAATATAATGCGTGACTCTCTTTTATTTAGCAGAAGCAATATTTGCAGTTCGAAGTCAGAAAATTTGGATTATTGATAATTATTATTGCATTTATTAATTTTCAGTTTTTTTAAATTTAACAACTGTTTTGGCTAAAGGTTCTCTCTAAACTGCAAAAATGTATTAAAAATCCAATATAAGCATCCGAACGGTTATTAGAGAAGTAGTAGTAAAGTAATAAATGTATTATTATTATTACTATTATTTATTTATTTATAAATGTATTTATTATATACTGTATAGTTTATTATTATTATTTTTTTTTATTATTTGTATTGTTATTATTAGTAGTAGTAAGTCCCCGTTCACACTAAGGCGACCTTTGAGGCGACCTGGTCGCCTCACAGGTCGCCTCCCATAGGGAAGCTGCGGACCCGTTCTAATAGGAGCGACACAAGTCGCTCCGACTTAGAAAAAGGGTCCGGAGCTTCTTTGGGGCGACCAGGAGGCGACCGCCATAGACTTCAATGTTATGAAGTCCGTGGCGGCCGCACCGAGGTCGCGGCGCGCTGCTCGAGGTCGCCACCCGAAGTCGGATCGCTTGCATGTGAATGGGGGCTAATAGTAGTATTATTAGTAAATAATATTATCACCATCATCATCTTTTTTTATCATTATTATTATGATTATTTATTGTTAAAGTATTTATTATTTATTGGTATAGATTATGTATTATTATTATTACTAGTAGTAATAGTAGTAGTGTATTTTGTATTATTAATATTAGTCTTATTCTTAGTATTATTATTACTAGTAATAGTATACAGTATATATTATTATTATTATTATTATTATTATTATTATTATTAATAGTAGTAGTAGTAGTGTATTTTTTATTATTAATATTAGTTTTAGTTTTATTATTATTATTACTAGTAATAGTATACAGTATATATTATTATTATCATCATTATTATCATTACTATTATCATTATTTATTGTTAAAGTATTATGTATTGGTATAGATTATGTATTATTATTATTAGTATTATTATTATAATAATTTGTATTATTATTATTAGTAGTAGTAGTAATAATAGTAAAAGTATATTTTTTATTATTACTAATATTCTTATTATAAATACTAGTAGTGGTAGCATATGTATTATTATCATTATCATGATTACCATTGCTATTACAATTATTTATTGGTAAAGTATTTATTATATATTGGTATGGATTATTTATTATTATTATTTATTTATTTATAAATGTATTTATTATATACTGTATAGCTTATTATTATTATTTTTTTATTATTTGTATTGTTATTATTATTAGTAGTAATAGTAGTATTATTAGTAAATAATATTATCACCATCATCATCATCTTTTTTTTATCATTATTATTATGATTATTTATTGTTAAACTATTTATTATTTATTGGTATAGATTATGTATTATTATTATCATTATTATTATTACTAGTAGTAATAGTAGTAGTGTATTTTGTATTATTAATATTAGTCTTATTCTTAGTATTATTATTACTAGTAATAGTATACAGTATATATTATTATTATTATTATTATTAATAGTAGTAGTAGTAGTGTATTTTTATTATTAATATTATTTTTATTTTTATTATTAGTATTACTAGTAATAGTATACAGTATATATTATTATTGTTATCATCATTATTATCATTACTATTATCATTATTTATTGTTAAAGTATTATGTATTGGTATAGATTATGTATTATTATTATTAATATTATTATAATAATTTGTATTATTATTATTATTATTAGTAGTAATAATAGTAAAAGTATATTTTTTATTATTACTAATATTCTTATTATAAATACTAGTAGTGGTAGCATATGTATTATTATCATTATCATGATTACCATTGCTATTACAATTATTTATTGGTAAAGTATTTATTATACATTGGTATGGATTATTTATTATTATTATTATTATTATTATTATTATATATATATATATATATATATATATATATATATATATATATATATATATATATATATATATTATTATTATTATTATTATGTTATTCATTATCATTCTTTTCATGACTAATTACCGTTATTATTTACAGTTATCATTATTTCTTGGAATAGAATATTTATTATTTATTTATTGTAGACAGGGATGTTTCCGGGGACAGATCCTCCTGATCGGGGACTGCACCTGGATATCAGCTGTTGAGTGTAGATTTTACTCCTGGCGGTGCAGTCCTCTTGGCATTACACTGAGGGGGTCCCTGCAGCTGGTCGTCTTTGCTTTGAAATAGGATCAGTGAGGAATGAGGTGGGATCACAGCATGAAGCTACTGAGGACTGCAGGCTGAGTGCTGACACACCAGCTGGCCTCACCACCACCACAAGCTGTGGGAACAAGTGTCCAGCAGGTGATAATGGCTTCCCCCAGGCTCACTTCACACTTGTGTGGTTTACAGCAGTACAACATATATCTCTAATGCACAGAAGCTGAACTGCTTGTGCTCCCAGACAAAAACTGCAGCCATGTCTAAAGCCAGGCAAACCTTCAGTTTGTATATATAAAAAGGCATGCAAAGTGTTACGGTTTGTGTTCTTTATAAAGCAGCCACAGCCTGAGTAGAAAAGCCTGTCCCCTGCGAATCTTGGGTGAAATCTTGGGATAAATAGGCCCAAAAGTTTTTTTTTATTTTTTAGATACACATGTATGCAGGGCCGGATTAACATAGGAGCTATTAGAGCTGCAGCTCCAGGCCTCTACTTTAATATAGACCCAGGCGGCAGAGCTCAGTCCTGGAATCTGAGCCGGGGGACAGAAACAGGGGACTCCGACTGATACACGGCACTTATGAGAGCCTGACAAATCAAATGCCAGGCTTCCCTAGCAATACGCCTGCATGGTTGCACCCTTTTAGGTTGAGTGCACACCAACACCTGCTCCTGGAAAGGGAAAGGAGGGCGGCCAGTAAGAGGGGATCTTGGGATATGATGTTACTTACAACATATCCCTGCCACTCCTAATTCTGCTCCACTGCCACCTTCAGGGAAAGGGCAGACTACTAAATCTCCCATCTGAAAAAAATTAATTATAATAAATAGTAATAATAATTATGCTGACAATATATAGTCTTGGCTTCAAGCAAAGCAAAAATAATTGTATTCACACTTTTATTTATTGATTAAACGGGGGTCATAAATTTAATGGCAATAGGAGAATTTTTTTATAATATTGTATTCCTCTCTTTGCCCTTTATTACTACACCCACAGTACATCGATTATTCATTTTATTTATTTATTTCTAAAAAAGTCCCACCAAAATCCTCAGCACCAGGCCCATGATGCATGTATACATCAGGATGATGTTTAAAATCTTACTGACGAGCCTAAAGAGAGATCAATTATCAATTATTAATTTTATTTATTTCTAAAAAAGGCCCACCAAAATCCTCAGCACCATGTATACATCAGGATCAGTGGCGGCTGGTGTATATGGGGCGCAGGGGTCCATGCGTCCGTCCCCCTAATCTACATGCGGGGCACCGGACGCATGGAGTTCAATGGGGCTTTTTTTTTTTTTTAACCATGTGATTAGAGCCAGAGGCTCTCACAGTCTAAAAAGAAGAGTAGGCTCGGGGCGCAGAGCAGTGCGCCCCAAGCCCACCCAGTTGTGTGACAACAGCGAATGAAAATTCGTTATTGCTACACGGATCCTCCTCCTGGCCAATCAGGAAGCGGGTTTTGAGACCCGTTTCCCGATTGGTCGAAAGCAGAAGCGCATTGAGGAGGAGGGAGGAGACGCAGGAGACAGAGGGAAGAAGCCGAAGCCGCCGCCTGCTGCTGCATCCAGGCAGGGTGCGTGAGGGGGGGGGTCCTGTCCTGTCTCCTGTCCTGTCTCTCCTGTCTCCCTGTGGTCCGGGGGGGGTGCAGTGTGCAGCGGCCTGGTGTGGTCCGGGGGTGGGTATGGTGCCCCCCCGGCCCATGGAGCACCAGCCGCCACTGATCAGTGTGCTGCTTCCCCTTAACCGTCCAGTCTCAGGCTGGGGGTGTGTCCAGGATGGCCTGGGCTCAGAGGAAGTGGGTTGAAGGATGCCGACCAACAGACTGAGGACATCTAGTGATGAAAAATAAGTACTGCAGTAAAATCTCTGGTTTTAGGGTAAAGTTTGCAGCAAAGCTATTTTTACTTATTTTATCTGTATAAGGCCTTTTTTTAAACTTGTTTTCTTTGGCTGGAGTTCTGCTTTAAGTCTAAGGAAGAGGCTCTGAGGTGCAAGTGATACTGTCTTTGACACATACAAAGGACAGGATGGGGAAAACAGGATCTGAGAAAGGGAAGAGGTCTTTGCATGCAAAGTCTGGATCAGAACAGGCAATCAATCAGCAGAAAATGTTTCCTGGGCTTCACGAAGCAGACAAGCAGACAGCCCATCCGTGTGTATAAAAGACGGAGGTTTATATACAATCCAGTGTCGGCCTGCTTCCCCAGAGTCAATCCCCCCCCCCCCCCAGCCTCTGCCACAACAGTGTCACAGAGGGCTGCAAAAGCCCGAACACCAACCAGCCTCTGCAGGCTATTGCCTAATATGGCGATACGGGCACTGCACAGTTAATGATGTCATGCTGATTAAAGGCACACTAACCTGCCAAATATTCCCCGACCACGTGGAGTGCGAAGAGATATATACAGGGCGGGCAGTTCTATAACACCCCATTGTTATATGCAAATCCAGGGCTGCTGCTTCCTTCTGAGGTCCTGTTCACACCTGTGCAGGCAATGTCTATTCAGTCACGTATCTCCGTTCGTAATTCAGTAGTTTGAAAAAGTTTGCACCAATTTTTTTTTTCTGTAAGTGCATTCAGGTCCGCAGGAATTCGTGTATAAAGACCAGAACCTCCTTCATCACATTGTTTATAAAAGAAATGTAAGAACTTTTTTTTTTTTGTTTTTTTGTTTTTTGAGGCACACAGGGGTTGTGCTATATAAGACTATGTGACATGTGATAAAGCCACTGCACCCCAGTGGTGTCAAATATATATATTGACCCCAAGTGGTTTTAGCTCTTCTGATTCTTGATAGCTGCTGGTCTCATTCCAGCATCCTGGTTTTGGCTATGATGCATCCCTGCCTGTTTGTCCATCTGCAGATGGATTGATGTGGCCAGTCTTTGGGTGGAGACCAAACCTGATTTAAGCCAGCCAAGCCTGCAGTCTCATGCTTGTGATACTGTGTTTGTGACATGTGTGCTCCAAGCTTTCTGTTTGTCTTGTCCTGCTCTGCTGTTTGGATTCCCTTATTGACAACCTTGGATTGGATATTGACTATTCTCTGAACTCTGCCTGCATTTTGACTATGGATTTGACCCTGACTATTCTGAGCCTTGCCTGCCTTGGACCTGGACTGTCATTGAATTACTCTGCCTGTCTGCCAACTGCAAGTACCTGTTTGCTGTACTCAGTAAGCACCTGCCCTGGTGTGGTAGCCAGGCACTATAGCATTGTGTATAAGTCCTGGGGGGAATCATGTACTGGTAGGCCTGCTTGCCCTATGGGAAAGGGGGCTGCTATAGGTGAAGAACACAGAAGCCAGCTATAGTGCCTGACCACATGCATTAGGGGTAAGCGTGACAGCCACGTCCACAAGTGATTGTCATAGTTTTGAACATCCCGTATCAGGTAAGCCTTGGATTGGTTTAAACGTGTCACCCTGAACATAGCATTTGATACCACAGGAATCCTCCTTGATTTGTTTTTTAGGAACAGCAGCCATGGCTCAGTGATGTCCAATCTGGCCCAACACCAATGGGCCTCGAATATCAATGAGATTACAAATTATTGGAACATGTTCGAGGATGTGCTGATGGGTTTCCCTTTTTTTTTTTGAAGCCCAAACTGCAAGTGGACAGCTATTTAACTGGCTTGCAATGCTTCAAGCTACGTGTATTTACTTCAATGCCACATTAAGGGTGTACTCACACTACAAATCTAAGATTGTCCCTACTCCTCTGTGGGTGCTGATGGGTTTCCAGTTTTGTTTAGGCCAAAACGTAACTGCGAGAGGGCAACTCTTCAGTTGGCTTGCAATGCTTCAAGTTCAGTATATTCACTTCAATGCCACACTAAGCGTGTACTCACACTACTAGCCTAAGATTGTCCCTACTCCCCTGCGGGTGCTGATGGGGTTTCCAATTTTTTTTAAGCCAAAACATAACCGCGAGAGGGCAACTCTTCAACTGGCTTGCAATACTTCAAGGTCAGTGTATTCACTCCAATGCCAAAGGTGTACGCACACTTCTATCCTTTGTACAATTGCCCCCCAATCTCCTGCGGGACTATGATCACATTGTGCCAGGCCCAAACACACCTGTCATAAATCAAAGTGATTCCTATTTTCATGATCCATAAGTGCTCAGTAATCCATAGGAGTTCCATACATACATACACGTTGATCACAGCATGGTGGTGGTCATCTCCCTACCCCCAGTCCGCCTCTTTCAAGCAGGCCAGGATACAGTACGGAGCAATCACACTACTCAAACATATTGGACTTAAGGGGTCAAACGTCTTCAGGCACACTTCATAAACCCTAGTGGACACCCTAAGTAGATCTCAGGCCCAGGCTCAGCTCATCATAACTTAACAACCAATCTGACCCACAGCACATTTATAAAGATCTTTAAAGCCCATCTCCAGGGAAAGGAACAATCACCCCTTACAGTGGAGCTGTCCCCCACTTTAAGGGTCAAATGCATTTATGCCTACGGGGCCATTAAAAGCACTTTTACCTAGCCAAATCTCCACTCCCCCAGCAGCCTGCGCTCTCCTCTACTCCCTTACTCTCCCTTACTCTCTGGCAGTCGACTATCCCCTCAGCATCCTCACATCCAATGCAGGATTATGGGTTTTGCATTGATTTTGATGAAATCAGAGGACCTGCGAAGAAGAGAATAGTCTGTGGGGACCTGTCTTACAACCCAGGGAGGAGAGGATCAGGTAAGTAAAAGGGTTCATGGATAGCCCTACTGCAAAGGGCCATTTTGTTTTCCCCAGAGATCAGTTTTACCATATGTGACCAAATTTATCCCCTTTAACCATGCCATGCTTCCACCAGTTAACACTGACTTTCTGAAAGGCTCAAAGAACCTTCATCAATAACCAACAAACAGCATTGTTTAACAAATGGTGTAGGGTTAAAATCTATGTAAGTTTATGTTATGTCTACCAAGATTTCCCCTCTGGTATAGAACAGTGGTCACAGTAGAACAGTGGTCTCCAAACTGGGGCTGAATGTGGCCCTTTGCTTGCCTTTATATGGCCCTTATTCCTGCCAATGAAACCAACAATGGAGCACTATTCCTTCCACTGACACCAACGATGAGGCATAATTCCTTCCACTGGCAACAAAAATGGGGCACTATTCCTTCCACTGACACCAATGATGAGTCATAATTCCTTCCACTGACAACAAAAATGGGGCACTATTCCTCCCACTGACACCAACCATTTGTCCCTCTAATATCAAATATCGGGCTTTGTTTACTTCCACTGGGCACAGTCTGGCCCCCCTAAAGTCTGAAGGACAGTAAATTGGCCCTTTGTTTAGAAAGTTTATAGACCACCTGGTATAGAATATTATACTTAAAAAACATATATATCATGTGATACACCAAAAATATCTGATGCTAGTCTGCTTTAAGGAGACAAAGTATACAGAAGATAAATTCAACTAAAAAAACAGTCCTAAGATCTGGCTGTGAGATTCCCGGCATAAACCTTGAAAGATCCCTGAAAACCCTGAGAGATGGCAGGTAAGGCTGTTGTACTGGGAGGATTATCATACCTCGCAAAGACGGAGAATAGACTCTGGTAAGGGATAGAGGGATAACTAGCAGGAGATACAGATACCAGTGAGTTCTACACAATTACCGATTGAAACAAACGCCATAGTAAAATGACAATATAAAACCAAATGTAGCGCTCCAAACAAGGTTCCGTAAAACAACAAGTATGAAAAAAATCCCAAAGGTAAAATTCATGTTGTAATCTTCCACCACAGTGTATGATTCATATAAAGGTGCAAAAACATAATCCTCCACCGTCACTAATGAACACACTGACTCTTACCGCATGGTATGGACCACTATTTCCATAATGGTCTAGTGCACATTGGGTGATTTAATGAGGATCACACAGCCTCAGATCCGGATAGATCCTAATCGTAAAACCCCTCATCCACATCCAAAGATTAGGCACATAGGAGTCAGGAGAAATCAGCAGGAGAGTCCCATAGTGTAGTAAGTTTGACTCAAAGTTTATTAAATCAGCAGAATAAAACTCACCAAACTGAAAGCAAAATTACACCTGTAAGCTACGATGTAATTTAAGTGTTTCAAACCAGCAAAATGGCCGACCTCCGTGCGTGGCTGCATAGTAAAATGAAAAAAAAAAAAAAAAAATGGATGCCTGCTCCTTTAAGGGGCTATTAGAAATAATGTGAATGCTTAATACAGGTTATTACATCAGACCAAATAGAGGGACAACTTAGGAGGAACGTGTGGGTCAGTCTATACAGAAAAAGGACAGTTGGAAGCTATGCTAGGAAAAGTAAAGTGTATCTCAAGCCATTTTTTTTTCTTTTTACTAGTTTTGGATAGAGTAGGGAAATATTGGGGGGGGATTAGAAAAGCTTTGTGGTGCTCCATTAGGAAATCTACCCTTCCAGTCCTGATGACTTTTCCCCAGACAGGTGAGGGGAACTCTCCCACTGAAACACAGACAGATGGTGAAGGTTAGAACCCCTGTCAGATTTTTATTTTTGTGTCCATGCTGCAGATTCCCCTTACAGTGTGTTAAAACCGTGATAGTAATTGTGGAGAAACCTCTCTAATGGAGCTCAGGTAAGCAGACAAGTCCCACGACTATACCTAATGTATTTAAACCAAAGTGCAAAAAGACAAACCAAACCCCAAAGCAGGTTCTGCTGTGCTGTCTCTTTAGTTAAGCCATAGCACTCTGAGAATCCTTTATCATGTATTATGTTTAATTGTCAGGTATTATATATATATGTACAGTATCTTTATATATATATATATATATATATATATATATATATATATATATATATATATATGTATATGTATATATACATTATTTATATATATATATATATATATATATACATATGTATATATATATATATATATATATATATATATATATATATATGTATATATACAGTATCTCACAAAAGTGAGTACACCCCTCACCTTTTATTTATGTTTATGTTTAATTGTCAGGTATTATGTATATAAATAAATACATATATATACATATATATATATATATATATATATATATATATATATATATATATATATATATACTGTGTATGTATATATATATATATATATATATATATATATATATAATATTTAATTGTCAGGTATTATGTATGTATATATATATATATATATATATATATATGTTATCTCATATCTTATCTTATTCGTAAACAAGAATTTCATATTTATTGTGACAATAAAAAAAATATATAAAAAATCCATTACAAAAATTTGAAAAATTGAAAAAACAAAAACAACTACTAAAAAATTAAAATAAAATCAGTTTGGCTGGATTAACCTGACTAAATAAAGCAAAGCAACAGTTTCTATTTAGAGTCTTGTCCTCGGCTACTAATGTCTACAATCTCTGCGCTCACCCACCTTATTTATTAGAGATACCCAGTATGTAGAAGTATTGAGGAGCGTGTGGCTGTCTCCTCTCTCTCCCACTATTACCAATTGCCATGCCCAAGCAATGTCATGTTGGGGAAGGTCCTTCAACAAAGAGCTTACACAGAGATTTCTACTCAGGGCTGACTGTGACAAGTAACTATTAGTAGGAATAAAGGTGAGCTATAAAGAGAACCTGTTACCTTATTTTTCTCAGCAACCATCATTATACCTAATGTCATATGTGAATTTCATAACATGGCACTGTTTTGCCTTATCATGTTATTATTTTTGAATATTGCCAATAAAATTACTACTTAAAAAAAAAAAGAGAACCTGTTTGCTTTGAATGGGTGAGATGGCAGGTTCACTTTAAAACTAACAGACAGACATTATTAAACCTCTGTATTCATTATTACATCAGTAAGTGTATTTTTTTTATTGCAAGCAGAACAACTACTTCAATCTGCCCTAGTATCAGCCTCAAGTGTGCTGCAGTGCTTCTGTGCTTACAAGGGGCATGCTGATAGGAGAAGAGAGCAGAATGGCAGAGATGAAATTATCTGCTGCTTCTCCTTTCACTGTTCAGTCACTGGCTTGTAAGAGACAAGACCCGTGTTATTTAACTGCAATAGAGAAAATTCAGGTCTCTTGCTTTGCCAACAAGGGCAAAACTGTGTGACAGAGCTGAATAAATCTCAGGACTGCATGGACAGAAGTACAAATCTTTGGGAAACAGCTCCCTTTTCTGTGAATTTAGCAAGTTCACGCCCGCACCTCTTGCTTTTGGGCACTGGCATTCCTTCTGACATATTTCTTCCTATGACAGCGCCACATTAAATAGAAGAAGATAATTTGTTAATTTGCCAGCACCATTTCCTATAGTGCTGTACTCGTGCCAGCCGGGACCTAACGCAATTAGGAAGCCGCTCTGTTCTAGTCCAAGTAAATCATCTGGCAAATAATGGAAAAAGTTGCCTTCCCGTCCCCGGCCCCATCTCAGCCTCTTATACACAACGCATCTAAATTAAAATTATTATCAGTGCCGGGCCCTTGCATTGCGTTGTTCATTTTTTTTTCCTCTATTGGTGGTTACCGGGGCAATACAAGCTTAAAATACCCACAACATAGCTGGATAGGGGCTGGTTAATGTCTGGCGGTGACAGGCTGCGTGTGCCCCTTGCTTTGCCTTGATGCAAGAAAACGTTTACTTGGAACTTTGCCGAAAAGCTTGTATTATCAGCAGCCATGATAGGAATCAGATTCTGCCAAGAGGATGGGGTTATCTGGGAGTCATGGGGCTTATTTTATACAAAAGAGCAAAAATGGTGAGGTTACCTGTAATCAGGGGAGGGCTGGCAGCCTTAGGTCTGGGGGGCAAGTCTTGTCAAGTGGCCCATTGAACCATCGAATCAGCTTACCGTCCATGCCCACCTGGTTTTGGACTTGCAGCTGTATACAGTGTCTGGCCCCTACATTAATCCAGCCCTGAGTGAGGCCTTTTTACCAGTTTTTACCACTTTTCAGAGTGGCCCGGGGGGCAATTGCCACCCTGCCCCCCTTGCCAGTCCTCCCCTGCCTGTAATAAGTGATCAACCATTAATAGCAACCCAAATTATCTATTTAATAGCTCAATCAGTCATGGGTAGGTGACCATCTAGGGCAGGGGTCTTCAAACTATGGCCCTCCAGTTGTTCAGGAACTACAATTCCCATCATGCCTAGTCCTGCCTGTGAAAGTCAGAGTTTTTCAATGCCTCATGGGTTGTGTAGTTCCACAACAGCTGGAAGGCCGTAGTTTGAGGATCCCTGGTCTAGGGTATTGCACCTTATACATAAGTCTTTGGGGGGATTTCCTAATACTGGAGAGTGCAAAATCTGGTGCAGCTCTGCATAGAAATCAATCCGCTTCCAGGTAATTGTTGTCAAAGCTTAATTGACCAAGGTGAAGTTAGAAGCTGATTGGCTACCATGCACAGCTGCACCAGATTTTGCACTCTCTGGCTTTAGTAAATAAATGCTTTTATCTTATTATATTGGCAATTGTACATATGCAATTTAATTCCCAGAATACAGACCTTTTGTCCAAATTCCTAAACCCCGATGCAAGGGGCCCTCCACCTGAAACGTGTCGGATTTTTAAATTTTTTTTTATAAATGCATTATTGTTATAATATAAAAAATAAATATAAATAAAGTGCTACGTAAAATTTACCATCCAAAATAATAATCCTAAATCCACAGTGTACAATGTATTACAGTAAAGCGGCATTATATCGCGGTTCAGTTTTTGCAGTCCCGGTATTTTGCGTTTTTCTTTCTGTAAGACCTATTAATATTATTTTACTAATTAAATCATTGTTAATTAAATATTTTTGTGTTTTCCATTGCTCTTGCTCTGTCTCTCAGTATCTTTTATGTGTTTAAATGTGTTTCTATTGTTTTAAAAGTGTGTTTAAAGACCTTAAAATGCTTTTAAAAGTACAGTGAAAGTAAAAAAACATGCCTAGAGTGTATTTTAATAGGGTTTTTCTATTTCGCTGATTTTCACTTTTCGCGGGTGGGTCCGGAACGTAACCCCCGCGATGGAGGGGGGTTTACTGTATTATCCTTATGATATGCATAAACTTTCCATTATTATAATAAATAATCCTGGTAATGTTTGCAAATACAATCATTCAATCAAAATGAATATACTGTGAGCTGAATTGTTTTTATATATGTAATATTTTTATAATATATATTTTTTTTATTTTATATTACTTTTTTTATCATATTTTCTTTTTCATATTATTACTTTTTATTATTTATGACAAATACATTTTATTTGGACAGTCAAAAACAGTTTAATGCTATCTTTTTTTTTTTTTTCTAACATTACATTTCTAGATGTCAGAATTTGGCTTATCAAATTATCTATGTTTGATATCAAGGAGGGATGGATATTGGATCCTAGCACCCCATACGTTTGATACTTTCAGTCACTGTTTTGCATCAACCAAGCAGATCAGAAGTGATGGAAAAAGAAAGCCAGAAGTCTTATTTTACTTTTCCGAAAGGTATAACCCACCTTTTGCAAATAAATTAATTAAATGCACCCACATTAATGGGCATAACATTTGTGCATTTAAGTCTGTGGAGCATTCCAACCGTGATCAGTGCATCATGGATGCAATGCACAGGCGCCTGCATTGTTTACATCCTATGTATGGAGATGCAGACTTTCTGTTATGGGGCTGGAGGTGTCCATCAATAAACTGTGGTGTGCTCCATTGAAATCTGTGAGTTGATTTAGCCTTCCTATTCACAGATCCATTATCTGGCCCAAAAGCTCTTGTTTAAATATAATTCTCAATAGCCACAACAGATATAAAACCACCATGTGTGGCCCAAATGCCTTTCCAAGCCCAGATACTACCGTGTAAAAGTAGTAGTGACATCATCACTGTGCTGTACATAGCCTGTGCAGAGAGCAGAGCTGTGGGAGGGACCCAGTAGGCCCCACCCACTACAGGCTGCCTGCAGAAAGTACAGGAGGGGGCAGAGACAAGACCAGTCACCCTGCACAAGGAGAGAGAGCAGCAGTGACTGGTCTTCATACAGGAAGTTACTACACCAAGGTAAATTTTAACACTGGATTACTGCACAGATCTGGAACAAATACACAAAATACACTAGGATTCAAGTAAAAATGCACGAAGAATGTATTTAGATTATATTTTGTTATTCCAGAGTGCAGGTTTAATTGAATTGAGAATGTTTTTATTTTTAATTTAAAAAAGAGTATATATACATATATTATCTCTCTCTCTCTCTCTCTCTCTATATATATATATATATATATATATATATATATATATATACACACACATATATATATATATATATATATATATATATATATATATATATATATATACATAAATAAATAAATATATATATATATATATATATATATATATATATATATATGTATATATGTATATATATATATATATATGTATATGTGTATATATATATATATATATATATATATATATGTGTGTGTGTATATATATATATATATATATATATATATATAGAGAGAGAGAGAGAGAGAGAGAGAGATAATATATACACACTGTATACATACAGTATATATACACACACTTCATAACAGGGTATGTTCAAAACTATGCTGTAAAGACTAGAGTTCAGAATAAAGTGATTTGTATTAAAATGATAAATTAGTAATGAATAAATATTAATAAAATAATACATTTGTAATAAAAAATTAATGATTTGTAAAAATCCCATCCCTGCCCCAACACTCCCCGCTGAGCTTCCTGCAGCTCTGTAGCATAAACAGTCATATTAAAAAACACGCAATGCATAATGTTGTTATGTGCATTGCCCGTTCCCCCCTCCCCCTCCTTTTTATTGACTATCTCGCTATTTGGGCTTTGTTAATGCAAAGCCAGAGCAACCATCATCTAACTGTGGACTAATTTGTTGCACAAGTCTACAAACGCACCAGACAGGCTTTATGACATCATCATTCAATCACACATATTTTACAAACCAGATTCTGAACTATTTTATACAACCAAAATGGACACTTGTGCCATAAAATATCAAAAATGCAAAAAGTTGACTGTATCTAGCAGTGATGGCGAACCTTGGCACCCCAGATGTTTTGGAACCACATTTCCCATGATACTCATGCACACTGCAGTGTAGTTGAGCATCATAGAAAAAGTATTTCCAAAACATCTGGGGTGCCAAGGTTTGCCAACACTGGTATATAGTGTTCCTGGCCTGCAATGGTGACATCATACCTTCAAACTGTCACACTTTCAGATCCCGAAAGCCTGATGTCTACTATGGAACTCAAAAGCCGGCACACCATCGCTCCTTCTTATGAAATTTTATTTTACACTGAAGCAGTTACAACATCTTGGAAATTCTAATGTGTTTCGGCCTAAGCCTTTCTCCTTGCTAGGAGGAAGGCGTAGGCCGAAACGCGTTCGATTTTCAAGATGTTGTAACTGCTTTAGTGCAAAATACAATTTCCTAAGGAGTGATTGTATGGCTTTTAATTTCTGTGGATCCATGTTGGACGGGATAGCCAGAGCACCGAGACAAAGCCTAATATCCTTTTTTTGCAGTAGAGCTTGGGTGAGTTCCTATAATTCATTATTGACATCTACTATGGTTTTAATTGGGCTCACCCAAAATATAATAATTGAGAGCCGGTTTGCAATAGGGCAAATTTAGCATAATAACGCATAATTCATAAAAAAAACAATATGCAAATTTATTACCAACAGCCATATAGCACCAAGATATACCACATTATCAAGCGTATCACTTACTGTTTGGCTTATTTTAAAGACTAATTATCAAGAGATAAGAAGACGTGGAAAGTGTACTCATCTTTAGCACTCAATTGGATTCTAGATAACCAAAATGTACAGGATGATTTGGGATCGGTTGCTAGAGTTCTTACACTTTATATCCTGTTCTTTGCTTTACTGATTAAGCTTAAATTTCAGTTTAGCGGACAGTGAATTCCCAAGCGCCATTTAGGCTGCTTACGATAATTAGCTCGTGCCATACAAGAAGCATTTTATGATAATGTCACTCAGGAGGGCTCTTTTTTTTTTTTAAGTCTTGGCTGGACAAGGTCAATTTTTACAACAGCCCTATCTCAAACACCATGGTTTATTCACCGTGCCCTATTGCCGCCATTTGAAACGTGAATGATCTCATTAAGACACCAGCAAAGAACAAGTGTTTACAGTGCAACCCCACAGCCTGACCACTGACCACCTGGCTACTGCCTGTCTTGACTTCTCCTTCATAACTGGACCTGTTCTGGAAAACAATGGTTGGCACTTAAAATTACTAGACAGAAGACAGAAAATGCTGAGCCCAACATTGTTTTTTTATATAAAGTGTACCTGTCACCTTCAGGCAACAGTTTTGTAAACCACAGTTTAGTCTATTAATTTCTGAAGAACTAATGAAATTACAGCAGCTGGAGGCCAAAAAGGCTGAATTCTCTGAGACTGGACTAAAGTCCCAAGTAAAGTGCCCTATTTTTGGTGACAGGTGCCCCCCTGGACTCTCAACTTCCCCTTTAAAGTGGTTGTAAAGCCACTTTATACCATACTGTCTTGTCTGTTTAATAATCCTGTGTGCCCGTGCACCTGTGTATGTGTTTAAAAAAAATAAACCGTTCTTTACCAGTTTTCAGAGCACGGATTGCCGCTCACGTGACCCGCCGGCTCTCTTCTCTTTGGACAGCTGCCTGCAGTGGGTGGGGCTGATGATTCCCCACTGACGTCAGTTGGGAGGGGAGGAGGAGGGGAGGAGGAGGGGAGGAGGAGAGGCTGAGAGGAGGAGAGAGGCAGCGGGGTCACGTGAGCGGAGATGGCGCTCTTAAAAATGGTAAAGAATGGCTTTCTTTTTTATAAAACACAGACACAGGGGCACACAGGATTGTTAAACAGACTGTAGACTAGATATGAAACTTTAAATTAAAACATTGTCGAAAAAAGGGGGGGAGCATAGATGACCTTAAAATGATGCCCCCCCCTTAACAAAGTTCTGCGGACGCCATATGGTAACAGGTACCCTTTTAACCCAAGGCGTAAAGGTTGGAGCACTCTTTTTGCACATTAGTTTATCTCATTCTGCAATAGAACCATGAATGGAAGATCCAGTGGGTTGGTGAAGGCCTTCAGACACTTCAATACATGGAGACAGTTTTTGGCAAACAAGGCTAACAGGGTTACGAGTGTCAGTCTATTCAGCACTGAAGGCAAAGAAACAGCATCATCACAGCAATCAGCATAAGCCACATCAGATAATTAAAAATAAACTATACATATAATAAATCCCAAAGAGGCACTGCCAAGTTACTTGCGATCCAGAAAATAAGAACAATGATTCCCAAACCAGGGCACCGCCATTTTTTCCAAGGCTTAATAACCAGCATACTCGCTTCTCCTGATATAAGTGACTCCTTCTGACACAGCTTAAGGGTCCCAGCAAAATGATATCTCCTCTGGCATCCGCCAGATCCCAAGAAACATAAAGCATTTCATAAAGTTTGAAGAAAAACTCCAATACATGCCCCTTGTATACATTAGGCGCAAAACCACCATTAAAAAAAAAAAAAAAAAAAAACATTTTCTATGGAAGGGAATTTTTTAACACAGGATCCTCAGGTATCTACCAGGTACGTGAGCACAACTTTATATTTTAGCCACTGAGGGTGAAATTGTATTTGAAGTTTGCCTGTTGCGCCCCCTTTTGTGCACCATGTAGAGGAAAAGGTGGGTATTGATAAAAAAATTGTGAGGACAATAGAAGGTGGCTAAAATATTAACTGGTTATGTTTAGTGAGCAATAGCTTGCTTCATAATTAGACCAGAGTTTTCCTTTATTAACTAGTATGCTTTGCCTTATGTTCCTTCAGCAGCACTACCACTTCAAGTCAGCCAAGAGATGGAAGCCATGTGGTTCTCCCAATGTATTAGCCCATCTTAGGTTTCCATCCAACAAAATATAACATTTATACTCAACTCAGGCATTTTAAAAGGACATGACTTATCCTACCAACTGCCCCATCCTACATGAGAGGAATCGGGCACAACAAAGATTCAATATGTTTTCCAGCACCCTCGGAAAGGATATGGGTTACAGACCAGTTTGAGGCACCAGCTTCGCGGTCGGGTGGTTTGATGGAGCCAGAAGAACACGGTGGGAGCCAAAGCCGGGTAGGGAACCTGCTCTTCTTCTTCGGAGCCTTGCCGTTGACTCTGACCTTGTCCAGATGATTCTCCAGAACCCATGCTCCCCAAGGCCGACTTTTCTGCACTTCCACCATCGTCTTCCTCCGTGGGATCCCCCACCGGTGGCATGGGGGGGATGGGAACCCTGATGTCATCCCCTGCCAGAGGCTGAAAAGGCTCTCTTCTCTCGCCATCAGTCATGATAGCAAACGGCACCTAAGGGAGAAGACATGAAGAAGATGTCAAGGTGCTGTATGGGCAATTTGCAGAGAGCATTATAATGTGACCTGGGGTAGAACATCAAAGCACTAGCACCCATATAGGGACTAAATATCTAGAAGCACAGAGTCCTTTAGCCAACATTTTAATTCAATTTTCTTTGGCATCCTGTTGTGAAATTAATTAATTTAAAGCTAAACTCTGGGATTTTTGTAAAAAAATACCCTTGCAGGTCCCTTCTCCCTGCACTGCAAGGTTTAACTACTTGTTAGTTCTAAGGGCAGAGGAATAAGCTGTAAAGCTAGGTTCACCCTTGCGACCCAGTGCACACATGTTTTTTGTGCATTCCCGCATGTCTCGTGTAGGGAAGCCCATTCATTTTAATAGGCTGCCCTACCCACCAAAAACACAAGAAATTAAGTCCCCAACCCTTTTGTAAAATTGCACTGCAATTAAGGTGTTTGCTGATGTATGATGGTGCCATTAAGTATTAATGCCATCCCAACGTGTCTCCTAAAGAGCAGCGCATTTCTTTGTGTGTTGGGAAAGCGTGTGATTTTTTTTATATATCTTCCCGAAATGCATTATTGTGACCCAAGGGTAATACAAACCTTTTTCCTTGCTCTGGCAGGATTCAGGCTCTCACCTTTTCTCTCCGATGCTCCAGGTTTTGGGTGAGGCTTCATCATTCTCACATATGATGCAGGACTACAAGTCCTGCATTGTATGGTATGACATCAGAGTGTGAACACTGGCCGAAGCTTTGAGGAGAAGACACTTCGGAAGTCTGTTTGTACAATGTGGTAAGGAACATAGTAAATATTTTAGCTTATTCCTCTACCAATAGACTTGACAGCATTAAACCCTTGCAATGTGGGTAGACCCCACTGAACGAATACCATAAACAAAAAATCCCAGAGTTCAGCATAAGGTAAAACTCTGATCTAAAGACGTTTCAAAAGGTACTAATAGCAACGTTTGAGTGCTAACTAACAGGCTACATTTCTCATTCCGTGTCTTCAATATTTTCAAACAAATTCCCAGATCTGGTATTCTGACCTCGCCCTAACTTCAAACCTACATGCCTTTTCCACTCCAGAATCCTGGAGCGATAGCCAGACAACTAGCATTCTTAAAAAAGCGCCAACAATGGCAGCTTCCATATTTCTCTTACTTTTACTGTCCCAGCTCTGGGGGTGTGCAAAAAGAAAACTAGCTAATCCATTGACCTGTATTCAGGGGAGGACTGGGCCAGGGGGCAGGGGGCAATTGCCCCTTGGGCCACTCTGATGTCCTGTAAAAAGGCTGCACCGCTTTTGCCACAGACATGTCTAAAGGATTCCTGGTGAAGAGAAGTAAAAAGTCCCCACCACTGACCTGCTGAGTGCAGGTTGAAGACAAGGACAAAAGCAGGCATCCCTCTCCAGCATAGAAGGTTTAAACTGTCTGAGCAGAGGCCGGTTCCATGCCCCACTGGCAACTCTCCTCCCCTAGCCAGCCCAGACCGAGCTGTCCCAGCTCCCCCCCAACCGCCCTCTGCTGGCCAGGTTGGGAACCGGTGAGTAGAGAGTACCTGGAGCAGGATTTTAGCCTGGGATGGGGGTCAGGGGGAGGACGTGAAGAGGAAGAGTGGGAGGGGGCCTGAGTCACTGCACCATGGGCCTCTGGTTTGTACTTGCCCTCTGGGCAGAAAGTTGCCAGTCTGCCCCTGCATGTACTCCCGGAATATTTGTTTTTATATGTGCTCACTCTCCCAAAGAACCCTTGAGAATGGGCGGGAGGTGTGGTGTGCCTGTGACTGCCCCCTCCAATGACAGCTGTGATATACTGAAAAGGGGGATTTGCCATACTCCTCATTTTTTTTTAATCCATCCACATGCGTATGATTGTTAGACCATTGGAAATCCTATAAACAGCTAAAAAAGAATGGTTGTTTTTATCCGAAGCTTCATCTGGGATTATGCTAAGTGGTTCATTTAGGTGTAAAGAGAACTAAGCACTGACCAGAGTTTTTACTCTAAAGCAGAAGTTTGGGAACTATAACTGTTACCCTTTAAAGCGGGAAGATCCTCTATAACTCACTGTGAGCAGGCAGGCTTTTTATTGCATTCAATGTGTCTTTTGCAATTAACTGAACCAACCTGCTGGATCACAGCAATCCCCAGAATGTAAGCTAAGCTGCGCATGCGCAACTCAGCTTACAGTGGCCGACTTGATCTTGTGTGCCAGGACATCTAACTTCAGCTCATGTTCAGGAGTGAGGTCATTCCGTGCCAGCCTATGAAGAGGACTGAATACTGGCACACAGGTAAAATTACCAGCATCAGAGAGGAACCATTCAAAAGGTGAGCATCTCTGCCTTTAGTTCCACCTTAAAAAATGCTGCTATAAAAGCATGCATCATAAACAATTTACTTTTTTTAAAATAAAAACCTTGCTTCACGTTTTTTATTTACCCTTTGTTACATCTCAGTGATTTTGATTGCCTGCGGCATCTTTGCAGCCACTTCCTTCATTTGTGTATTTCAGTAATGGCTGCATAAGATTTCTCAGGATGGGTTTTCCAATGGTGATAACAGTGGACCATGCCTGTACAATGTGTGTTGAAACAGCCACTTGCAGTCCTCATCAGAGGCTTGTGTGAAAATGTAGGAGACCATTAAGGAGACAAGGACAGAGAATTTGCAGTCTCTGCCCAAACTGACACATGCTGCACAGTTGTTCTAGTGATTTACCAGCAAACTAAAGATCTATCTGATTTTTAATTTCGCTAAGTCCTTCCAAGCCTTTGACCATATGATGAACAATTAAAGTGGACTCCTTTACTATTTAGTCTGGTGATCCTGTTGTATGTTTTATATTCCAGGGACAGAGAAATGTCTTCCTTTAACAGGAAGTTCCTGGAAAATGAACCTGATAGGAGGATCACCATGTATTATTTTAATAACATCTGTAGATTTAAAAAGATTGATAATGACTTTTAAAATGACATCTCTAACATTTTAGTGATCAAATAAACATCTGCTTTAGGTTAGGGCTGTAAAATATTAGAGGGCTGTATTATGCTACAGTCAATAATGCTAGACCAGTCCTTCTCAATCATTATTGCACCAGAGGGACTTTTGAAGATTATATTTTTATTATCCCCCAGAACCCCCTGCTGAAAAATTCTTTTATAACCAGGTAATGGTACATTATCATGATTAGTAAGTTACAGATGTAAAGAATTTAATTAATAAAGAATGTGGTATATTTAGAAAATGTTACAACCAAATGTGATCATATTTAACACCCCATGAACTATCATTATTTTCAGTGATAACCATTAAGTAAAGGTAACAAGAATATTGACTAGAATAGAAACTCGAATAGTAAAAATCATAGGGGCCCTTTCCATTGATGGTCAGTTGAAAAGTGGCCCTTTCCATTTGTGGCCAGTGGAGAAGTGGCCCTTTCCATTTATGGTCAGTGGGGAAGTGACCCTTTCCATTGGCGGTCAGTGGAGAAGTGGCCCTTTCCATTGATGGTCAGTTGAAAAGTGGCCCTTTACATTTATGGTCAGAGGAGAAGTGGCCCTTTCCATTTATGGTCAGAAGAGAAGTAGCCCTTTCCATTTGTGGTCAGTGGGGAAGTGACCCTTTCCATTGGTGGTCAGTGGAGAAGTGGCCCTTTCCATTCGTGGTCAATAGAGAAGTGATCCTTTCTATTGGTGGTCAATGGTCAGTGCAGAAGTGGCCCCTTCCATTGGTAGCCAGAGAAGTGATCCTTTGCATTGGTGGTCACTGAAGAAGTGGCACTTTTTGTTGGTGGTCAATGGAGAATAGACTTTTTCCATTGGCATTTAGTGCTTCTTTACATTGTATGTCAGAGGAAAAAGTACCCTAGATTAATGGTCATTGAGAGAAGGGCCACCTTACACTTGTGGTCAGTGCACTGTACATTGATGGTCAGGTAGGAAATGAATCCTCTATGCCCACCACTACTCAAGGAATCCCTAGCAGCCTCCGAAGAAACCCTAGGTTACCACGAAACCCAAGCTGAGAATGCCTGTTCTAGACTATAAAAAGCTGTGTTGACATTGTATATTCAACATATTCAACTAAAACACCATAAGTATATGAAAAAGATGAAAGGCATTGACTGTAACTATATAAAAAAACAAATAAAAAAACCCAAACCAGGCATATGTATTACACTTTGATGTTGCTGTAGAATTTACGGCAGTCCATTTCTAAAACATTGAACCTTTTCTCTTGACTGTTGACAACTATTTGAAAGATTCTCTGAGGGTAGAAGTTTGAGGCAAGGAATGGGAACAATTCGGTGTCTTTTTGCTCTGTCAATGTACGTCAGATGTAGTGATGAGATGGGAAACATAACTCATTAGAACAGCCCTCCTCAACCAGGGTTCCAGGGAACCCTATGGTTCCTCCATATGTTGCTAGGGTTTCCTTGCCTGCCTCTAGAAGAAATCTAGGGTTAATAGGGGATCCCCAAGCAATGAGCAATTTCTGCCTCTTAGAAAAGTAACCACTGACACCAATTATTTTTTTAGCTATCTGTAGGGGGAGAATTTGTAGGACTGACCACCAGTAGAAAAGACGTTGTTTCCACTGACCACCACATTAATATATCATAAGTTAAAGATAAAAGTAGTTATTAGCAGAGGTTCACTGAGATCAGAAAGTTATTTCAAGGGTTTCATGTTGAGAAAGCCTGCTCTAGAAAGATCTAAGACAAGGGTGTCCAGCCTACCTCCAAAGAACCTATAGCCAACCTCAAGTGGAGCCTGAGAAAGATTTAGAAAAAATAACAGCAAAAAATAAAAAGGCGGGAGTACCAAGGTTATGCAAAAAAAAAAAAAAATAAAAGTCAAAAATCACTAAAACAAGTGGAGCACAGAAGATAAATTGAGCCAGCCAAAAGCAAAAAAAAAAAATTGAGGCATATATTTGAAATGATGGAGACAGAGAGAAGACAATAGGAGAGATTTGCTAAGGAGAAAATAGAAGTGGCAAAAGAAAGGAACTCACAGCTGAGCGGTAAATTAGGAGCTTGTAATTTAATAAAGCATATTTTTCCACTTGAGCATCTTACATACAAAAAGATGTCACTATACTGTTCTTAATGATGGCAAATTTAAGTGAGTTTCCAAGATTATTGTTCATCTAAGGACAGAAGCTCCAAAGTATTTGGAGTTCTTTGTCTGCAAGTGGGCACTCCCTAATATTCCTTACTGCTGACAAAAAAAAATGTAAAGAGGGTACCATGCCCACTTGAGCAAGGCATTTAATGGACAAGTCTGAAGCCCTTTAACCACCACTATTATTTTTCACTCTCTTGAATTAAACGTGTATTAAAAATAGGACATCCTTAAAGGACACAGTCCTACCCTTCCTGCATAATACAGTACCAATATCTGCACAGTTCTATACACAAGACACTTCATTAGTGTATTCTTGGCTTGAGCAAAAGTGATGTCTGTACATTGCACCCCTAAATCTTACAGTACAGTAAATCCCTCCAAGGGGAAAAATGCATAAACTCCCCAAAGCATATCCTTATTAAATATTAAAATACTGTTCTGTATATGCAATGTACATGATCTATGGGCTGATTCAGTACCCACTGTACACAGGCATCCATAATAGAGTCATAAGGTTCTTAATGTTCCTATAGATCATATAGTGCATGCTGTCTAAAAAGCATGATCATGCCCAGGCTACACATGTAATGTATACAATTCGCAGACAGCCAATGTGCTGTAGCCACCTACTGTACATATTATATATTCCAAGTACTGATTTTTTTGCCTTCACCATGCAAGCCTTACAAAGGATGGCTGTGCCCAAATTAGGCAAACACACATTTGTAAAAAGTGGAAAACAAGGCTGAGAACCAAGGAGGAATGATTTCCTGCGCCCAGCCTTGGATATTGCATATGTACTCTGCAAATAAGTAAAGTTAAGCCTTACATAAACCCCCCCCCCCCTCCTCCTTCCTGGTGCTGCTGAGAGAAAAGGAAGAAGATTCTAATAAAGAATTACACTTTAACAGCTTGTTCTTTTTAACTTAAAGAGAAGCTTTCTTCATCCTAATTATGAGAAATCCCCCTCCTCTTCCTTTGCCCCTGTAAAAAAAAAATCTGCACTAGTTTATGTAAAATGTGTATACTTTAAATGTCATTCAATTTTTAAATGTACAGTCTTTTATTGAGAAATCTGCAAGGGTTAAACAGTTAAAAGGCTAAAAAATAATACATACTTAATAGAATAAATTGTCAAAGGGTAGGTTACCCTCTGCAAACGCTTCTTACTGGCAAAGCAAAGGTTAAGTCCTGCAAAAACTGTGAACAGTAAGTTGCAGCTGGGAAAGTAAGGGTTAACAGACGCTGCCTAAAACAAAGCCATCTCATCTGTAAAGGGTAATGAAAGGCGACTAGGAAAAAGGGGTTAAAAATCAGCTGAGAAAATGTGTTGGCACTGCAGGGGTTAAGTTCCTGCCAGAACAACCCCTTATCCTCCAGGGCCCAACCAATCTCATCTGTAATGACAGAGAACTGGGAAAAAGTATAGATTATAATAGATTGAGAACGCATGCCGGCAAAGCCAGGGTTAACTGCCTGCCAGACTAAATACCATGTCCTCCTGGGCCCAACCTGGCACAGCAAAGCCAGGGTTAACTGCCTGCCAGACCAAATACCATGTCCTCCTGGGCCCAACCTGGCACAGCAAAGCCAGGGTTAACTGCCTGTCAGACCAAATACCATGTCCTCCTGGGCCCAACCTGGCACAGCAAAGCCAGGGTTAAGTGCTGGGAAACTGTGAGCAGTAAGTTGCAGCTTGGGGAAATAAGGGTTAACTGAGGCTGCATAAGACAAAGCTATGATATCTGTAATGACAGAGAACTGGGAAAAGTAAAGAGTATCAATGATTGAGAAAGCCTGCTGGCAAAGCCAGGGTTAACTGCTTGCCAGACCAAACACCTTGTCCTCCAGGGCCCAACCTGGCACAGCAAGTGTTAAACGCTGCTAATTATATATATATATATATATACATATATGAAAGTCAAGGGGTTCAATGCTCTCTCGAACCCCCCCCCCCCCTTCTTGCCATGATCACAAACAGCCAGGAAAGCAAAGGGTTACACTGAGCTGAAAACTCTAGCCACCCAAGCCTGCAAGGGTTAAACACTTACAGAAAAGGGTTAAATGATGACAGGGAACACACTAAGGAGTTAAAGCAGCTCAAGCGGAGCCAACTTACCAATGTAAAGGTTTAAGCCAACACAAATTGGGGCAGCTGGTAAAGCAAGGTTACCTGCTGCCAAAACTGCCCATGTTATGCCAGCTGCTTAGAAAAGTAGGGGTTAAATACTGTTTCGATAAAAACTCCTTAAGCCCTGTGGGGGGGGGGGGGGGGGAGGTTGCTGAGCACTGTTCCAGCCCCAGTCTCCTTCTCTTGCGCAGGGGAAGAGTTAAATCCTGCCAAAACTGTCCAAAAATTAACCCTTCACTGGATAGCAGGGCATGGGCACCCTAATGCCCACCCTCATCCCCCCCTAAAAACAATGCTGAGCACTGGACCAGCCCCAGTCTCCTTCTCTAGCGCAGGGGAAGAGTTAAGTCCTGCCAAAAGTGTCCAAAAATTAACCCTTCACTGGATAGCAGGGCATGGGCACCCTAATGCCCACCCTCATCCCCCCCTAAAAACAATGCTGATTGCTGAGCACTGGACCAGCCCCAGTCTCCTTCTCTAGCACAGAGGAAGAGTTAAGTCCTGCCAAAAGTGTCCAAAAATTAACCCTTCTCTGGATAGCAGAGCATGGGCACCCTAATGCCCACCCTCATCCCCCCACAAAAACAATGCTGAGCACTGGACCAGCCCCAGTCTCCTTCTCTAGCGCAGGGGAAGAGTTAAGTCCTGCCAAAAGTGTCCAAAAATTAACCCTTTACTGGATAGCAGGGCATGGGCACCCTAATGCCCACCCTCATCCCCCCCATAAAAACAGTGCTGAGCACTGTTCCAGCGCAGGGGAAGAGTTAAGTCTTGCCAAAACTGTCCAAAAATTAACCCTTTACTGGATAGCAGGGCACGGGCACCCTAATGCCCACCCTCATCCCCCCCTAAAAACAATGCTGAGCACTGGACCAGCCCCAGTCTCCTTCTCCAGCGCAGGGGAAGAGTTAAGTCTTGCCAAAACTGTCCAAAAATTAACCCTTTACTGGATAGCAGGGCACGGGCACCCTAATGCCCACCCTCATCCCCCCCATAAAAAGGTGGGCAGCACATGGACCTGGCCAGTGCGGACTAGCAGACCCCCCCTCCACCTATTGAACATGGCATTGGATGGCACTTACCTTAATTTAACGGATTCCTGTCTTCCCAAAAGCATAGCTCACCTCCACTTCACATGAAACCCCAAGAGTAATAATAGTAGATGGGGTGAAGGGGGTGACAGGTTCCCCCCTCCTCCTCCTGAGCTCCAGTGATCTAGTAGATCCCACAGATCCAGAGGTTTTTGGGGCTGGGTACCAGATGTGAAGATGCTCTCTGGGTGAGATGCTGCCTCCTCTGATCAATCCCCCAAAAATATTATTGAGTAATCCAGGTGAGTGCTGAGCAAGGGGTGCTGCGGACACGGAAGGGGTCCCCTCTTCTCTCCTCTCCGCGGAGCCCCGGATTGGGGTGCGATAGGATAAAGCGTGGAGCCTGCGAGACCAGCAAAGCTTAAACTGAAGAGGAAACTTCAGATGTACCGGAGGGAGGAGAGAGGAGAGGAGAGGAGGAGAGGAGGAGAGGAGGGTGGAAGGGAGGGAGGGAGGGAGGGAAAAGGGAAGGGATGCTGAAGAGGTAACTCTGCTCTATAGATAATAATCTCTATCTACACCATCAGCTCATCACACCTCCAAATTCTGCATCTCTGCTGGGTCAGATCATGGAAATGGGGTCCCTAAATTCTGGGGTGTAAAGGACACAGCTGGCTCTGGCAATGCTGAACTCTGAGCAGACAAAATAAATACAGCAGTTATGTATTCAGTAACAAATAATGAGATTTCTTTTTAAATGCGACTTAAATAAGTACTTAAATTTAAAGGGGTAAATACTTCCTGTGCAGCATCATTTAAACTGGGAGAGAGAGGGGCAACACTGGGATCCAATCATGTGTGCTACCGTATATATACAGGTACTGATACGAAAAATGATGACTAGCCAAAAGCAAAGTGATAAAAAAAAAAAAATTTACTCATTTTGCAAAGGCAGAAACTAGCAATGAGCTGCTCTGCTTAAAAAAAAAAAAATATATATATATATATATATATATATATATATATATATATATATATATATATATATACAGTAAACCCCCCCGCTCCATCGCGGTCCAGTTTTTGCGGTCCCGGTATATTGCGTTTTTTTTTGTAATGTTATTTTACTATATAAATAATTAAAAATGAAATATTTTTGTGTTTTCCATAGCTCTTGCTATATCTCTTATGTTTTAATTTTTTTTAATTTTTTTTTTAATTTTATGTGTTTAAATGAGTTTCTATTGTTTTAAAAGTGTGTTTAAAGACCTTAAAATGCTTTTACACGTAAAGTGACAGTAAAAAGAACATGCCTACAATGCATTTTAATAGGGTTTTTCTATTTCGCGGATTTTCACTTTTCGCGGCTGGGTCCGGAACGTAACCCCCGCAATGGAGGGGGGTTTACTGTATATATATAATTTTTTATTATTTTTATTATTACTATGGGGGGTATTTACAAAAACCGAAGCATGCAAAATCTGGTGCAGTTCTGCAAAGAAACCAATCAGCTTTCAGGTTTTATTGTCAAAGCTTAATAGAACAAGCAGAAGTTAGAAGCTGATTGGTTACTTTGCACAGCTGCACCACAGTCTGAGTTCTCCAGTTTTAGTAAATCTCCCCCATGTTGCTTTTTTTTTTTTTTGTAATATTTTAAAATTATTTTGAAATAATTCAATATTATTATTATATTCAGCTAATAAAAGTTGAAAGGTGTGTTTTTTGGCGTGCATATGATAGTTTATTTTATTTACTGTTCTTTTGTGTGTGTGTGTGTTTGTTTTATGTTTTTTTTTTTTTTATATGTGTGTGTTTGATCAGACTGTGGTTTTACATTTCTGAATACAAAAGAAAAAGAATGAGGCTACCAAATGGGCTGTTTTTTTTTTTTTTGTTTACAAACTTTTTATTTGAGATAAAATAGTGGTACAAAAGAACATTGTATATCAACAAGCATTGTATTACAAACCAAATGGGCTGTTTTTTTTTTTTTTTAAACAGAGGATCAGGTCCAGGGTTAAAATGCATATTCCACTTTTTGTAAAAACAAAAAAAAAAAAATAATACTAATAACAATGAATGCATTTGTTACATGTTTGCATTTGTTACAACAACATTTTCACCAAAAATATATTAAAATCATTCTTAGAGGACACAAAGATAACAAAGAAGCTGTGTGATTTTGCCCTTTTTGTAATTTGTCTTTTTACATTTTTGAAAAAAAAAAACATTTTATAATTAAAAAAAAATGTAAATGTTTTAAAAGTATTTTATTTTACTTTTTTTTATTATTTTTTCTTTTACAATTTGTTATTTTTTTACGGGACAGGGAAGCTAGCAGCTTCCGCAGGGGGCCCTTTGTTTGTCTCTCTCCCTGCAGCAGCTGAAAGCCAGAGGGAGAGAAATCGGTTTTCAGCTGCTGCAGGGGGCCGCACAGGGCATCCTGTAAATGCCCCTCTGTCCGACTGCACTGATTCCCTCTGCTGTTGGGGCCCTCCTGTGTGCTTTGGCCCCCTACAGGAGGACTGGTGGTCCCCCCAATCAGTGGTACTGCATGTTTACATTGGAGCTAAAAAAAAAAAAAGAAAAAAAAAAAGGAAAACATTTCAACTATGACTGTTGGATTGCAGACTCCTGCAAACTGTTCCTCCACCCCCAGGTCAGAAACTTTTGGTTATGGAGCTGAGGGTAGTAAAGAGTGGACTCCACATGCAGTGACATCACCGCACATATTAGTTGAGAACCCTCTGCTGTGGTGGCACATAGGACTTGTAGTTTTTCTATTCACAGATCTTGGGAATGGATCTTTGATGGATGATGTTGCTGTGTGGGTGGGGCCAGGCACAGTTGCGATGAACTTGAAAATACACAGTTTCGTGGGGAGAAGAACCCCACATTTCAGGTAGTAGAAGCCGTGCTTAGAGGGTGAGGACTATATGTTCCCTAAATATGGGTGTAACATAAAACATGGTATGAAAGGTGGAACTAGTCCTTAAACAGAGCTTACATAACACTCAGGAGCTATTTAAACCCCATTGCACCCTTAATTTAGCTTTTCCCTTTAACTCCAATAGGCTTTTTTTTCCAAAAAATGGCCAAATTTCACTACACTCCTCATTTTGATGCCTGACCATTTACTTCCAAAGCTCTGAAATCAGCATGAAGCCCATTTCCATACCGGTGCACTTTCACAAACTGCAGGGCAGTTAATGTACTGTAACCTACACTCAGAACGAAAATTTGGAATCACCCAATGGATGCTGCTGACCAGAGTCAAGAGAGCCCTTGTTCCATTGATTATGAAGTGCCTCAAGTAGACCATTAAACGTGGGGTCTTCTCCACCAAACTGTGTCTTGTTGGCGTTAATTTGCTGGGATTGGCTCACTGTCACTGAACATTATAGTCCATTTCCTGGGCAGAGGGCAGCACAAAATGACATCACATTGTATTTAGGAGTTCAGCACACCAGGCACTCCAAAGGTTATCTATAAGATGTTTTCATATTCACCAAGGGCTCATTCCCACCTTATGAGTTGATCAAGGCCATCTCAATGCTTTAACAGAGCAAATACTATAGCAGTCTATTTGCGCTTTTGTACGCTGGGGGAAAAAAGACACGTGTTGTGTTTTCTTGCAGCGTATTGCACAAAAGTGCACTACAATGTACATCAATGCGCCACCAAGCGCCACTTCCTTTGTCCACGCCTACTTCCTGGTTCCAACACTTGGGGGAGCACGCCTGGCGAAAAGCGCCCACCAGCGCCGCCAGCTGTGTAAAGCAGAAGGTGGAGCTGTGACCTTTGACTTCTGTAACCCCACCTCCTGATCTTTGACCTTTGGGGTGGGTCCATGACCCTTTTCCTGAGTCCATACCATCTCCTGTGTCTGTACCGGCAATAAGGCAACCCTTACCCTCTAATCCTAACCCTAACCCTGACATCAAGAATGATGGACACCTGGAGGCAATCTGGATGGGTTGTGTAAAATTGGGCATTCCTAGTATACCTGTTACATATAAGACATCTGCTAATATCTGATGGAGGTTGTTCTGTCACTGTAATAGAGCAGGCGGTCTCTTTACAGAGGATAGGAGGGCGATCTTCAGGAGGCAAATGTTAGTTTACAGCTCAATACAAGTCTTAGACAATTCTCTTGTATAATTTTCCTTTAGATTTACCAAAAACATTTAATATGAGGTCAAACCTAAACACTTTCAATTTGTATGCCATCAGGCAGGCCCTTGCATTACATGGTTGAAGGCAAATCTAAAGAAAATTGAATAAGAAATATTATTTAATGTATTCTGTGGATGTTGTAAATAAGGAAAACACTGGACCATCATCTTTTCCTCAGCATCAAACAAAGCAGCAAAGGCAATAAAAAATTTGACTTGTCCATAGTTCCCTGAAGCATAATGGCCCCTAATTTTATTAGATCAATTTTTAAAAATTGATACAATATTACTAAAATCACTTTGGAATTTTGTTGCTATTCTAGAAGGTGACACAAACACTGCTGTAATGTTACAATAATAATAATAATAAAAAAAAACAAAAAAAAAACACATGCTTCATATTAGCATATCAAACAAATTCACGTTTTTAATCTTTAAAATAAAAAAAATAAAATAAAAAAATCCTTTGTCACTATTTGTATGTACATGGAGGAAGTCATATTTGCTATTACATATGCAGGTGTTATTTCCTGTTTTGCAGTGCTGCACAGTGATTGTGCTTTGTTGTTCCGTCTATAATGCAAGTTTATGAGTCGCTGAAAACAATTCTTTCCCCATGGCTGATATCTTAGTAGCTTTTTCTACATTTAATTAAAAACACAAGGATAAGGGGGCTTGTAAAATGTAAAAAAATATCATTATACATTATTTAAAATAGTTTACTAACTTAGTATGGCATTCATTAAAAAACAATTGTCATAGCCATTCACCCAGGGGAAAGTGCATGTACATTTGTTTTGTGCAAATGGGACAAAAAAACAAATGTAAGGAGGCTATTTCCTGTGCTATTTGAGTAATTATTGCTTGAAAATGGAAAATACCATATTTAACCACTAGATGGAGCAATGTAGTATTTGAATTTCCTATAACAATTAGCTCCATCTAATGGCCAAATGTGGTATTTTTTTTCTTTTTAAACCAATGATTCTTTGAACAGCACAGAATGTAGAGAATGTACATATGTTTTTTGCCACATTCACACAGAATGAATGTACATGCACTGTTATAGAGCAATTTATTTATAAATAAATCTCTTAGTATCATAAATAATTGGCATTCCTTTAAAAAAATAAATAAATAAATAAATAAATAATTAATTAAATAACTAAATTGTATTCATCCATTTTTCATCCTCTGTAGCATTCTAGTTGTGCTGATCTCCTGCTGCCTCTCTGCAGCCACTTCCTTTTTCCAGTGATGGCTACATAACATTTCTCAGGGTGGGTCTTTTCAAACCGTAAACTATAACTGTTTGTTGAAACAGCCACTTGTAGCCTCCATTGGAAGACCCTGTGAGTGGGTGACAGCTGAGTGTTGTCACCCTAAAACAGGAAATGCATGAACAAGGACCTTCATTGCAGAAATTATTTTAGTGAAGGCTGCAGATTTAAAAAAAAAATTACAGAAAATGTTTTCTTTTTCATTTTCTTTTCTTTTTTCTTTTTTTTATTAACATGTTAAAGCTTATCTAAAAATGTTGTGATTGGGTTTCCTTATAAAGTTAAGAACCCATTCTATGCGCTCACTGGAGATTCACTCTCTCTTTAAAAGGCACAAAGATAGGAGGAGGTAGGCTGGGCTTTTTAGGTGTTGAGCGGGCGTGCTTTGTTCTTCCTACTCTCATTTTAATTCACAACCCCCCACCAGGGCTCAGGTGAAAACACATGTCTTTCGATTGTCTGGCCTCAGAAGATGTAGTAAAGGCAGCTGGGAATTGTCACCATGCATACAAGAGGCAGCACCAGTGTTGCTGACTGTCATATATCAGCAATGCTCGATCCCTAATTAATGGTACACGCTGGCTTCCTTCTTTTCCTTTAAAGGGCTGTTGGCAGCACTTTAAAGGAAAGCTATAGTCCTCTTTTTTTTAGTCTACATGCAAAAGAGACTTGATAAAATACCTTACTGTGTCATAATAGTGATTATTTACTAAAACTGGAGAGTTCAAAATCTGGTGCAGCTCTGCATAGAAACCAATCAGCTTCGAGGTTTTATTGCCAAGGCTTAATTGAACAAGCTGAAGTTAGAAGCTGATTGGCTACCATGCACAGCTGTACCAGATTCTGAGTGTTTCAGTTTTAGTAAATCCCTCCCAATGTGCCAATGTTAAAAAAAAATGTATAGATTGTAATTATGTAGGAATATTGGGGCAGCCATGTGTGATTATTAAACATACAGGCTTCTTGCTTAGTAGTGCTGCACAATGGCTGTGCCTTACCACTCCTGTCTCTCAATACTGGTCTGCCAGACAGGTCTGACTATATTTTTCCCTGTATGTGGCTGAGTTTTTATCAGGGAGGTTAGCTTATTGCAATGACATACACAGCCACTAGGAGGCGAACCTACACTTTTGTATACAGTATGTCCTACATTGCTGGTAATATGATACAGCATGCGTGTAGAGATGAAGAACTATCAGAAATTTTCAGATTACCTTATTTCTGTTGATTAATGATAAAGAAAAAAAAAAGAAAGGGAAAAGTCGCCTCTTTGTCATACCAACAGTGACGAACCTTAATGATAAATCAAGCCCTGGGTTCCCTTATAAAGGATACGCATCTAAACCAGCATTGCAGTTATTTGTGGCAATGAGACAAACATTTATACTTCTCAGGTACTCCAGCAATGTGATCTGCCCTTCACGATCCCAGCTCTGCCTTGGAGTCCTTCATTTTATGCTACATTCGTCTAGAATAAAAATGTAAAATCCAAATTGTCTTTATTTATTTAAAATGCTCAAGTTAAAAGATTGTAAAAAAAAAAAAAAAAAAATGTGTTCTTTAATTTAATCAGTTGCATAAATATGAAATATTGCACATTAACATGGTGCAGTCTTCTTACCATCCACTAGATGGAGCTCTAATCATCTTTTCACAAATTCAGCTATTTTAGACTCAGCCTTGCTGAAAAGTGCTCACTGTGTATGGAACTCAAATCAGAGCAGCGACTCCTCTTTTATCAAGCAGCTCAGTATGAGATTTATAATCACAGGGAGCTACAAAGCAAACTTCTCTGCTGTATCTGTTTAGCTAAACCAAAGTACTTTGGGAATCCATTGCTGTGTATAAGATGGTAATTTGTAAAAAAAAACAAAAACAATGTAAATAAATATTTAAAAAAAAATATATAGGTCAGATTAAAAACATATAAATGTCAACAAAAAGTGAATAAAACTGACCTCAAGCCTTGTCCCCATTGAAGAGTTTTGCAATTACTTCCTGTCCTGACAAGTAAGGGTAAATCTCCCCAATACAGATTCAAGTTATAACTCTAAGCTTTCCCCACTCTACCGAAAAATAAATAAAAAGTTGTGGCTTTTAGGAAATGGCATTATCCCAGAACACTTAGAGGTTTAGTTATAAAAAATTCACATAGCTATTCATCCAGTAAATGTGCTTGTCCATTTGTTCTGTACATAATTAACCAGCATATGCTCATCAGTTTTAGGGATTTCTAGAACAATTATAAGGCTGGGACTGTTATGTGAATAAAGTGACATTGAATGCTCCTAAGCTATTTTCTCTTCGGGTTGATTGTTGTTAGACTATTGTTTTAGGCTACTTACTCTTCTGGTCAAATATTCTTAGGCTGTTGTTTAAGGCTTTTTTCTCCTCTGGTTCAATGTTCTTAGGATATTGTTTTAGGTCGATTGTTGTTAGGCTTCTGCTTAGGCTATTTTATCTTCTGGTTGAATGTTCTTATGCCCATGTTTTAGCTATTCTCTCTTTTGTTTGAATGTTCTTCTGCTGTTGTTTTAGACTATTTTCTGATTGAATGTTGGTGGGCTATTGTATAAGGCAACTTTCTCTTCCTGGTCAAATGTTCTAATGCTAATTTTTTTGGCTATATTCTTTTCTGGTTGAAGGTGCTTAGGCTATTTTTTGGTAGAATGTTGTTAGGCTATTGGTTTTGGCTGTTTTCTCTTCTGGTGGAATGTTGTTAGACTATTGTCTTAGACCAGTAATGGTGAACCTTGGCACCCCAGATGTTTTGGAACTACATTTCACATGAAGCTCAACTACACTGCAAAGTACATGAGCATCATGGGGAATGTAGTTCCAAAACATCTGGGGTGCCAAGGTTCACCATCACTGTTTTAGACTATTTTCTGTTCAACTGTTCTTAGTCTTTTGTTTTAGCCTTGGTTCACACCAGTACGGCTTTGAAATCATGTTACTTCAGTGCAATTTCAAAGCCACACATTCATTTAATAGAAGTCTATGCAAGTTGCAATGAAATTGGTAAAAAGATGTGCAGGAACCTTTTTCATAATCTCTGCGACATTAGTCACGGCAATTTGGATGAATCCATTGCCGGCAATGGAGTGCGACTTGTCATGCGATTTGGAGCCATCAAATCGCATGACAAGTCGCACCGGTGTGGACAGGAGCTTAGGATATTTTTTTTTTAATAATGTTAGGCTATTGTTTTAAGCTATTTTCTCTTCTGGTCAAATATTCTTAGGCTACTGTTATAGGCTATTTTCTTTTCTTGTTGAATGTGCTTAGGCTATTATATCAGGCTGTTTTCTCTTCTGATTGAATGTTGTTATTCTATTGTTTTAGACTGTTTTCTGCTCCTAGAATATTGTTTTAGGCTCTGCTCAAATGTTCCTAAGATATTTTTATTTTTTATTTTTATAGTTTTAGGCTATTTTATCTTCTGGTTGAATGTCGTTAGTCTAGTGTTTAAGACCATTTTCTGCTTGAATGTTCCTAGGATATTGTTTTAGGGTATTTTTGGTTGAAAATCATTAGGCTATTGTTTTAGACTATTTTCTGGTTTTTGTTCTTGGGCTATTGTTTTAGTTACCTTTTGATTAAATATTGTTATGCTATTGTTTTAGGCTATTTTATCTTCTGGTTGTATGTGTTCCAGGGGTAGGCAACCTTGGCTCTCCAGCTGTGCTGAAACTACAAATCCCATCATGCCTCTGCCTTGGGGAGGCATGCCTGTGGCTGTCAGAGTCTTGCAGTGCTTTATGGGACTTGCAGTTCTACAACAACTGGAGAGCCAAGGTTGCCTACCCCTATGCTAGGCTATGGTCGAATGTTGTTCGGCTAGTGATTTAGGTTATTTTTTCTTCTGGTTGAATGTTGTTAGTCTAATATTTTCGACTATTTCCTGTTTGAATGTTCCTAGGATATTGTTTTAGGGTATTTTTGGTTGAATATTGTTAGGCTATTGTTTTAGACTATTTTCTGGTTTAATGTTCTTGGGCTATTGTTTTAGTTACCCTTTGGTTAAATATTGTTAGGCTATTGTTTTAGACCAGGGATTCCCAAACTACGGCCCTCCAGTTGTTCAGGAACTATAATTCCCATTATGCCTAGTCATGTATGTGAATGTCAGAGTTTTGCAATGCCTCATGGGATGTGTAGTTCTGCAACAGCTGCAGGGCTGTAGTTTGGGAATCCCTGTTTTAGACTATTTTCTGGTTTAATGTTCTTGTTTTAGCTTCCTTTTGGTTTAATATTGTTAGGCTATTGTTTTAGGCTTTTTTATCTTCTGGTTGAATGTATTAGGCTATGGTTGAATGTTTTTTAATGTTCTTGTTTTAGTTACCTTTTGGTTAAATATTGTTAAGCTATCGATTTAGGTTATTTTTTCTTCAGGTTGAATGTTGTTAGTTTAATATTTTCGACTATTTTCTGCTTAAATGTTCCTAGGATATTGTTTTAGGGCTCTTTCACACGGGCGATCCGATCAGATCCGCCTGTCAGTTTTTTAGGCGGATCTGATCGGATCCTCCATGCAGCTCTATGGGGCAGCGGGTGTCAGCGGAGACACCTCCGCTGACACCCGCTGCCATCCGCATCCGATCCTGTGCTTGAAATCTGGACGGAGGGAAACCCTATTTTTCCATCCGTTCAGTAATCGGATCGGATCGGATCTGATGAGAGCGGACAAGCGGTCCGCTCTCATCCGATCCCCCATAGAGGGCAGCGGGGGCTGAGACACCTCCCTCTCCGCTCTGCAAGCGGAGACGGAGCTGTCATCCGCCGGCTCAGTGGGGATCGCGGATCGATCCCTGCTGAGCAACACGGATCCGCCTACGGAGGCGGACCGTGTGAAAGAGCCCTTAGACTATTTTTGGTTAAATATTGATAGTTAGTTTGTTTTAGACTATTTTCTGGTTCAGTGTCCTTGGGCTTTTGTTTTAGTTACCTTTTGGTTGAATATTGTTAGTGCCGGTTCACACTAGGGCGACCTGTGAGGCGACCTGGTCGCCTCACAGGTCGCCGCAGGTCGCCTCCCATAGGGAAGCTGCGGACCCGTTCTAATAGGAGCGACACAAGTTGCTCCGACCTAGAAAAAGGGTCCGGAGCTTCTTTGGGGCGACCAGGAGGCGACCGCCATAGACTTCAATGTTATGAAGTCCGTGGCGGCCGCTCCGAGGTCGCGGCGCGCTGCTCGCACCGCGACCTCCGAGGTCGCGGTGCGAAGTAGCGTCGCTGCAGTGTGAACCGGCGCTTAGGCTATTTTCTTTTTTTATTGAATGTGCTCAGGCTATTGTTTTCGGCTATTTTCTTTTCTGGTTGAATGTTTTAGGCTATGATTGAATGTTGTTAAGCGAGTGATTTAGGCTATTTATTCTTCTGGTTGAATTTTGTTAGTCTAAAATTTTAGTGTATTTTCTTTGAATGTTCCTAGGATTTTGTTTTAGGCTATTTTTGGTTTAATATTGTTAGTCTATTGTTTTAAGATATTTTCCCTTCTGGTCAAATGCTCCTAGGTTATTTTTTCTTGAGATTGAATGTTTTATTGGGTATTAGGGAATGTTACATTCGCTCTGTGCAAGACAAGTTACATATCAGAAAATAACCTTTTGCACATATTAAATTGGATGGGGAATTATTTTCAACATTTGTGTGAGTGCTGATATGTTCATCCAGTAAATTGTCTAATAAATTCCAGAAGTCCTTCATTGATCTGATGGAAGCCGATCCCTGGCTGTATTTGGGTTAGCACACTTTTAGGAGTAGAGCATTATCTCAGAAGACTTAGCAATAATCTTTAATTGTTGTGATGGAAGGAGATCTCCGGTTGGATTTGGGTTACTGCACTTTACACACCATGATCCTTGCCCTGCCATCCTCCAGGCGGCCCTCTTGCTGGTTACCCAACAACCCACCCTGTGTGGCATAATATTTTTGTAAGAGGCCAACACAGACCGCCAATTGTAAAATCTAATTGGGGAGGAAGAGTGCTCGGTGGAATTTCGCAGCTCCTGTGGTAGCGGCACACATCTCCGGCGCTCCAGGAGAAGGTTAATTTTGCATACAGCAGCTGCAGGTCTCATTAACGGAATCTCACATCTCGGCAGACTGAGGAGAGCGGTGTGAAAGCACAGGCAGCGCAAGCATCCCGCTAAGCTTCTTACGTTAACCCGTCCACTGCCGACTGGATCTTCCCAGGGCTGGGCGACAGCTGGATTTCCCAGGGCAGCCAAGGCGGATTGTTAGACAGGGCCTCTTGTGGATTCTGAGGAACTATGAGGATCAGCTTGGCCTGTAAGAAAGAACACCTGCCCTGGGATGGGATTGGTTTTAAAGGGTTGGTCCAACCAAAGGCGTAATCTCAATCATTTGTATCTCTTGGGAAGATGAAGAGACAGGATGAGGCTTCTGGGGAAACGTTCAAAGAGCATGGAGATGGAATCAGTGAGGTGTGGGAGCAATGAGATGGGATGCTGATTGGGTAGCCAGGAGGTCACAGGTGGAAGTTTTCAATTCATAGTTCCCAGTACATAGAATGATTCCTTTTCCTATGGCCTCTCAATAAACGAACCCTCCCTGTAACCCCAACACTAACCCTTCCTTTGACCCTAGCATTAACACTTAGCTTAACCTTCCCTATAACCCTAACACTCTCTGTACCTCTTCACATAAACTTTCCCTATAACCCTAACACTCTCTGTACCTCTTCACATCAACCTTCCCTATAACCTTAACACTCTCTGTACCTCTTCACATCAACCTTCCCTGTAACCCTAACACTCTCTCTACCTCTTCACATAAACTTTCCCTATAACCCTAACACTCTCTGTACCTCTTCACATAAACTTTCCCAATAACCCTAACACTCTCTGTACCTCTTCACATAAACTTTCCCAATAACCCTAACACTCTCTGTACCTCTTCACATCAACCTTCCCTATAACCCTAACACTCTCTGTACCTCTTCACATCAACCTTCCCTATAACCCTAACACTCTCTGTACCTCTTCACATAAACTTTCCCTATAACCCTAACACTCTCTGTACCTCTTTACATAAACTTTCCCTATAACCCTAACACTCTCTATACCTCTTCACATCAACCTTCCCTATAACCCTAACACTCTCTGTACCTCTTCACATAAACTTCCCTATAATCCTAACACTCTCTGTACCTCTTCACATCAACCTTCCCTATAATCCTAACACTCTCTGTACCTCTTCACATAAACTTTCCCTGTAACCCTAACACTCTCTGTACCTCTTCACATCAACCTTCCCTATAACCGTAACACTCTCTGTACCTCTTCACATCAACCTTCCCTATAACCCTAACACTCTCTGTACCTCTTCACATAAACTTCCCTATAATCCTAACACTCTCTGTACCTCTTCACATAAACCTTCCCTATAACTCTAACATTAACCCCCCCCCCCCCCAGTAATCCTACCTCTAACTTTTCCTATGGCTCTCGCATTAATTTCCATGTAACCCTAACACTATCCCTCCCTTTGCTCCTACCATTAACCCGTCCTGTACCGTTCCCTGTAACCCTAATGAACCTTGTAATTCTAATATATACCCTCACTTTAACCCTTCCTGTAATCCTAATATTAACCCCAAATTAACCCTCCCAGTAACCTAAACACTAACCTTCCCTGTAACCCTAACCTTATCCCTCCCTGTAACACTAACACTAATCTTTCCAGTGACCTCACATTAATCCTCCCTGTAACCCAAACATTAACCCTTCCAGTAACCTCCCTTTAGCCCTAATACTACTTTTTCCTGTGACCCTCACATTAATCCTCCCTGTAACCCTAACACTAATGCCCCCTGTAACCCTTACACTAATCTTTTCTGAGACCCTGACATCAATCCTCCCTGTAACCCTAACACTAATGCTCCCTAAAACCCTAACACTAATTTTTCATGAGACCCTAACATCATTTCTCCATGTAACTCTAACACTAATCCTCCCTGTAACTCTAACACTAACCCTCCCTGTAACCCTAACACTAACCCTCCATGTAACCCTAACACTAATCTTTTCTGAGACCCTGACATCAATCCTCCCTGTAACCCTAACACTAATGCTCCCTGAAACCCTAACACTATTCCTCCCTGTAACCCTAACACTAACCCCTGCTGCAACACCAACATAAGCTCTCCCTGTAACCCTAACACTAACCCTCCCTGTAGCCCTAACACTAATCTTTACTGAGACCCTAACATCAATGCTCACTATAACCCTAACACTTATCCTTGCTGCAACACTAACATAAGCTCTCCCTGTAACCCTAACACTAATCCTCCCTTTAGCCCTAACACTAATCTTTTCTGAGACCCTAACATCAATCCTCCCTGTTACCCTAACGCTAATACTCCCTGAAACCCTAATACTAACCCTTGCTGCAACACTAACATTAACCCTCCCTGTAACCCTAACACTAATCCAGACACTGATTCCTTCTATTACTCTAACAATAACCCTCCCTGTAACCCCAATCCCAATCGTCCCTTTAAACCTAACTCCCCCCCTCCATAACCCTATCATTAACCCTCACTGTAACACCAACACTAACCCTCTCTGTAGCCCTAACATTAACCCTTCCTGTAACCTTAACACTATTCAGATAATGATTGTTACTATAACCCTAATAATAACCCTCACTGTAACCCCAATCCCAATCGTCACTTTAAACCTAACCCCCCCTCCATAACCCTATCATTAGTCCTCACTGTAACACCAACACTAACCCTCTCTGTAGCCCTAACATTAACCCTCTCTTTAACCCTAACACTTACCCAAACACTGATTCCCCCTATAACCATAACACTAACTCTCCCTATAACCCTAATACTAACTCTTTTTGTAACCCGAACTCTAATCATACCTATAACCCTAACACTAACTCTCCCTATAATCCTAACACTAACTCTTCTTGTAACCCTAACCCTAATCATCCCTATAACCCTAACATTAACCCCTCCTATAGTTTCTACCAATAACTATCTAGGCAAACCTAACACTAAAGTATAAAAAAAAGTTTGCTTCAAAGTTAGACCTGAGGCACACAATGAAATCTTTCACCTTCCTCTACTGCATGTTTGTCACAGAAATTCCAGGACACGTTTCTGACACCATTTGTTTTTCGGGCTGATCAGGGACATTTGCCAAGTATACCACAAACTTGCCCAGAGACAGCCACGCCGTCACTATGTCACACAGCCGTGCCATCTCTTGGCCCTAAAAGTCCTGTGGCGTGGTGGAGACTTGTAATTTTCTTAATGCGGTACGCATCTGGCGCCTATCCAGCACATTAAATCTAAAGACAATTCATTGTAATAGAGGTCACCCTCCATTCACCGCATGCAGAAAACAGATTGTAAAACATAGAAGGCCAGCTTTTATCTGGCGTTAGATTGTTGAAGTCCCACAATGCAATAATCTGCTGTGTGGCAGTTTTAATCAATCAATGGATCAATTAATGAACTAATCAGACCAGTAGCATTGCAGTTATTAGACACTACTTAGACTGCCTTAAAGGGCAACACAACGCCATCATTTAAATATGCAGTTGAAAGACATAAAGGGAATTCAGGAGGCAATGACCGCTTCCTGCCAGTCAAAAAATCAAAACGCCACAGTCGTTTGGGGTAAGTGGTGATTGACATCACTGGCAAGTCCAATGATTCAAAATCTAATGATCAAAATCACCATTTCTTACTGGCTTTTCGATTGCAAATCATTGATTGAACCTAGAAAGTGCTGTATTTGTCCACCAGATGGAGCTAAGCATTATAGAAAATTCCTATAACACTTACCTCCATCTAGTGGCCAAATATGGAATTTTTCATTTTACTTCTATGATTTATATTCAAACAGCTGTCCATTTGCATTTATTTTTTATTTTCAATTTGCACATGTACTTTTACTGGACGAATGGCTATGTGAATATTTTCTGAACCAACCCCATTCAGTAGCAGGCTTCCTGCGGTGGAAGGGAGAAGCTGCCACTCTTCATTACAGTAAGCTGGTATGTGGTTGCCTGGCGGCACAATTAATACTGTCAGATTTTCTGGTATTCTGTTACATTGCTGATGTCATTTATTTTATTTGCCAGCAAATTTTAAGCATATTATCCTCTGATCCCTCTGATCCATCCACCTTTCGCTCTGCTTCGCCCGATTTTAAATCCGCCCCATTGACTTCAACAATTTAACAAAATTTACACAGAATTTTCAGACAGATGAACATTTTCAATTGTGCTCATCCCTAAAGATGAAAAGAATAATGGCAGCTGCGTTTTAAAGGTTTAGTCACTGGAACTGTCTTTCGGGTTCACTTCATAGTGAGTAACTGACCTCCAACAAGCATGCAGCCAGTGAAGTTTGAAAAAGTCTAAATTCCTGTCCTGATGCCTTGAACTGGGTCACTGGCACAGTTGCCAGAAACAGGATGACAGCTATAGAGCTCGATCTATTAAAAGCAGGTCAGCAATGGCAGCTTTGAAATTTCTGTCACCCCCCCCCCCCCCCCTGTAGATTAAACTTGGACGCCAAATCCAGCATTAGAAAAAAAAAAATAATAATAATAATTTTATATATATATATATACGTATATATATATATATATATATATATATATATGTATATGTATCTATATACATATATATATATATATATATATATATATATATATACATACACTGCTGAAAAAAAATTAAAGGAACACTTTGAAAACACATCAGATCTCAATGGGGAAAAATCTCATGCTGGATATCTATACTGATATGGACTGGGTAATGTGTTCGGATAGAAAGCATGCCACATCTGTTGATAGAAATAAAAATGATCACCCTACAGAGGGCTGAATTCAAAGACAGACCAAAAATCAAAGTGAAAAAATGATGCAGCAGGCTAGTCCATTTTGATGAAATTTCATTGCAGCAACTCAGAATGTTACTCAGTAGTTTGTATGGCCCCCACGTGCGTGTATGGATGCCTGACAACATCGGGGCATCCTCCTAATGAGATGACGGATGGTGTCCTTGGCTATTTCCTCCCAGATCTGGACCAGGGCAACACTGAGCTCCTGAACAGACTGAGGTGCAACTTGGCGTTGTCGGATGGACCGAAACATAATGTGCCAGAGGTGTTCTATTGGATTTGGGTCAGGCGGGCGTGGGGGCCATTCAATGGTATCAATTCCTTCATCCTCCAGGAACTGGCTGCATACTCTCACCACATAAGACCGGGCATTGTTGTGCACCAGGAGGAACCCAGGACCCACTGCACCTGTGTAGGGTCTGACAGTGGGTCCAAGGATTTCATCCCAATACCTAATGGCAGTCAGGGTGCCATTGTCTAGCCTGTAGAGCTCTGTGCGTCCCTCCATGGATAGGCCTCCCCAGACCCTCACTGACCCAGCACCAAACCAGTCATGCTGAGCGATGTTACGGGCAGCATAACGTTCTCCATGGCTTCTCCAGACCCGTTCACGTCTATCACCTGTGCTCAGGGTGAACTTGCTCTCATCTGTGAATAGCACAGGGCGCCAGTGGAGGACCTAACAATTCTGGTGTGTAATGACGAATGCCAATCAAGCTCCACAGTCCTGGGCAGTGAGCACAGGACTCACTAAAGGATGCCAGGCCCTCAGGCTACTCTTATGAAGTCTGTTTCTGATTGTTTGGTCAGAGACATTCACACCAGTGGCCTGCTGGAGGTCATTTTGCAGGGCCCTGGCAGTGCTTATCCTGTTCCTTATTGCACAAAGGAGCAGATACCTGCCTGTCCTGCGGATGGGTTAAGGACCTTCTACGGCCTCATCCGGCTCTCCTAGAGTAACTGCCTGTCTCCTGAAATCTCCTCCATACTCTTAAAACTGTGGTGGGAGACACCGCAAACCTTCTGGCAATGGCACGTATTGATGTGCCATCCCGGAGGAGTTGGACTGCCTGTGCAACCTCTATAGGTTCCAGGTATCTCCTCATGCTGCCAGCAGTGACACTGACCCTCGCCAAATACAAAACGAGTGAAAAACAGTCAGAAAAGATGAGTAGGGAAAAAAAATGTCAGTAGACTGCACCTGTAAAACCATTCCTGTTTTGGAGGTTGTCTCATTGCTGCCCATCTAGTGCACCTGTTGTTAATTTCATTAACACCAAAGCAGCTGAAATTGAATAACAACCCCCTCTGCTACTTAACTGACCAGATCAATATCCCAGGAATTTAATTGACTTGAGGCTATACTCTGATTAGAAAGGGTTCCTTTAATTTTTTTGAGCAGTGTAAATATATATATATATACTCAAACTTACATACACTATATTGTCAAAAGTATCGGGACGCCTACCTTTACACGCACATGAAATTGAATGGCTTTCCAGTCTTAGTCTGTAGGGTTTAATATTGAGTTGGCCCACCCTATGCAGCTATAACAGCTTCAACTCTTCTGGGAAGGCTGTCCACAAGGTTTAGTAGTGTGTCTATGGGAATGTTTGACCATTCTTCCAGAAGTGCATTTGTGAGGTCAGGCACTGATGTTGGAGAGAAGGCCTGGCTTGCAGTCTCCACTCTAATTCACCCTTAAGGTGTTCTATCGGGTTGAGGTCAGGACTCTGTGCAGGCCAGTCAAGTTACTCCACCCCAAACTCACTCATCCATGTCTTTATGGACCTTGCTTTATGCACTGGTGTGCAGTCATTTTGGAACAGGAAGGGGCCATCTCCAAACTGCTGACGCCAGTGGAACTAAGGGGCCAAGCCTGACCTCTGAAAAACAACCCCACACCATAATCCCCCCTTAACCAAATGATTTGGACCAGTGCAAAGAGCAAGGTTCATTGAGGGGAACCATGAATGCCAACATGTACTGTGACATACTGAAGCAGAGCATGATCCCCACCCTTTGGAGACTGGGCCGCAGGGCAGTATTCCAACATGATAACGACCCCAAACACACCTCCAAGATGACCACTGGCTTGCTAAAGAAGCTGAGGATGAAGGTGATGGACTGGCCAAGCATGTCTGCTTATTGGATATATTAGTTATATAAAAGAATGCAGTTTGCCATGATGCTCTTTGGTCATAGCATGCTGTGGTGTTTCGGATGCCTCTGCCAGATGACCACAGCATTGTGTTCTAATTGTTATTGCTATGTATGAAATGCTAAACATGAACATCCTATTCCAGTAAATAGTCCCATCTACAGTGCGCCCTATTGTACAGATGGCGTTTGTCATACCACACATGTATACACTTATTCTCCATGCCATGCTCTGCCTTGTGTGCTTGGGAAATCTATTTTGCAGTCTCACGCCATGCTCATGGTGGCCGGGAAAGTCTGTGCAGCTACCGGGCATCTCAGATGTATAACCCTGTGTGAATCAAGTCATACCCTTCCACCTGTATATACTCACTCCAGCAGGGACTGCTGTCATTGTCAAGGACTGATTTCCTGATGGTGACAACAGGGGACCACGCCTGTGCAAAGTGTGTTGGTACAGCTTGTTGTGGTATCCACCAGGGGTGCAAGTGACAGAATGATAATTCATGAGCATGATTGGGAGACAGTTTTCACCACATGGCAGGACATGCCTGAACAGGAACCTCGATTGCAGGACCATAAAGAATTATTATTATTATTATTTAAAAATATGTTTATTCTGAGTTTAAAGAGTAACTCCACTTTTGTTGAGAAAAAAAAACATTCCCCTCTGGTTGATTTATGTACATTATAAGGATTTTAACCACTTAAGCCCCGGATGATTTGGCTGCTCAAAGACCAGGGCCTATTTTGCGATTCGGCACTGCGTGACTTTAATGGACAATTGCGCGGTCGTGCGACGCCGTACCCAAACGAAATTGACATCCTTTTTTTCACACAAACAGAGCTTTCTTTTGGTGGTATTTGATCACCTCTGCGATTTTTTATTTCTTGCGCTATAAGCAAAAAAAGAGTGACAATTTTGAAAAAATAACAATATTTTTCACATTTTTTTATATGAAATTCTCAAAAGAAAAAAGGTAAAAATCAAAATTTTTTTAACATTTTAGGCCAATTTGTTTTCTGCTACATATTTTTGGTAAAAAAAATCGCAATAAGCGTATTTTGATTGGTTTGCGCAAAAGTTATTGCGTTTAATAACTACGGGAAAGACATGTCATTTTTATTGTTTTTTTTTTTTTAACGAGCAATGGCGGCGATCTGTGATTTTTTTTGCAGGACTGCAACATTGCGGCGGACAGATCGGACTGACATTTTTGACACTTTTGGGAGTACCAGTGACATTACTACAGTAATCAGTGCTATCAATATGCACTGTTACTGTAAAAATTTCATTGGCAGGGAAGGGGTTAACTAAAGATCCAGGGGTTAAGTGTGTCCCTAGGGGCGTGCTTCTAACTGTCAAGGGGCGTGACTTTTGATGTAACCACAGAGACATACAATCCTACATAGCAGGATCCTATAGTCTCTGCTGTTACACCAGGGAGAGTGATAGGCGGCTTTGTTTACATTAGCCGCCTGCCTTTCTCCCTCTCCAGGGGGAGATCGCGAGTGACCGGCGGACATCAGACCCGCTGGTCACTCGCGCGGTGACCTCAGTGAACGATTGGGGACAGGAGCGCGCCTCCGGCGGCGCGCGCTCTCCCCCTACAGGCTCCTGGGCGGGCGACGTAGTACTACATTACTTTGCCCAGGAGGGGCTGGCCGCTGCAGTAAATGTACTTGCGGCGGTCGGCAAGTGGTTAACAAACTTTGTTACTACGTTTTGTTATTCTGAAGAAATCTCTGTGTGTTTATCTGTATCCATGTGGGAAAGTGAAGTGGTTTTCCTAATTATCAATCAGCTGCTGCACCCGCAGGTCTCTAATGAGGAAATCTGCTGGGCCTGCATCCCTTTAGATGTGTTCCTCTTGGGAGTATCTCACCAAAAATGACATTGTTATTGCAGGGGATGCCAGAAATCTGACTTGTATCTTAGTGCAGACTTCTGGGAAAATTGGTGAGCCAATCACACAAGCAGGAAATGATGTTTCTGGGGTGTGGTCAGTATACATTCTGTGTACAGAACAGCTCCAGGCAGCCATATTGCATTGGATTTTACAGAAAATTACAGATTGCAGATTGAAAAGGAAAGGACATTTTTAACCACTTTCAGACCGGAGGATTTTCCCACTTAATGACCAGGCCATATATTTTGCGATTTGGCACTGCGTTACTTTAACTGATAATTGCGCGGTCGTGCGACGCTGTACCTAAATAAAACTGATGTTCTTTTTTTCCCACATATATTGCTTTCTTTTGGTGGTATTTGATCACCTGTGCGATTTTTCTTTTTTGAGCTATAAACAAAAAAAGAGCAACAATTTTGCAAAGAAAACAAAACAATATTTTTTCACATTCTGCTATATAACATTCCCAATAAAAACAAATTAAAAATCTAAATTTTTTAACATTTTAGGCCAATTTGTTTTCTGCTACATATTTTTTGGGAAAAAAATCGCAATAACTTTGATTGCTTTGCGCAAAAGTTTTTGCATTTACTAACTACGGGAAAGATTTATGTCATTTTCATTGTTTTTTTTTTTTTTTTTTTACTAGTAATGGTGGCGATCTGCGATTTTTTGCGGGACTACGACATTGCGGCAGACAGATCGGACCCCTAACTGACATTTTTTACACCTTTGGGGGAACCAGTGACATTACTACAGTAATCATTGCTAAAATATGCTCTGTTATTGTAATAATGACACTGGCAGGGAAGGGGTTAACATTGTTGGTGATCAAGGGGTTAAATGTGAGCCTAGGGGAGTGATTCTAACTGTGGGGGGGGGGGGGTTGGGCTTGTGAGATGACCATAGAGACATGTGATCATATATAGCAGGATCACATAGCCTCTGTGATCATCCCAGGGAGAAGGATGGAAGGCTGTGTTTACATCAGCCATCCGTCCTTCTCTGTCAGCGGGGAACGATTGAGAGTGTCAGGTGGCAATCGGAGCTGCTTGACACACACGCCAACTTCCCCACTGCCGATCGAGGGCGGGAGCGCGCCCAGGGGAGGACTGGGCCATGGGGCAGGGGGGCAATTGCCCCTTGGGCCGCTCTGATGCCCCGTAAAAAGGCTGCACCGCTTCTGCCACAGACATGCCTAAAGTATTCCTGGAGAAGAAAAGTAAAAAGTCCCTGCCGCTGACCTACTGAGTGCGGTTTGAAGACAAGGACAAAGAGCAGACCTCCCCCCCCCAGCATGGATGGTGTAAACTGTGTCTGAGCAGAGGCCGATTCCATGCCCCACTGGAGACTCTTCTGCCCTTGCCAACCCCAACCGAGCTGTCCCAGCTCCCCCCAACCGCCCCCTGCTGGCCAGATTCAGCCGTTAAGTAGAGAGTCTCCGGAGCAGAGCTTCAGCTTCAGGGGTCAGGAGGAGGATTGGGAGGGGGGTGAGGGAAAGTAGCAAGGGGGCAGAGTCGCGGCACCATGGGCCTCTGGCTTGTACTTGCCCCCTGGGCCGAAAGCTGCCAGTCTGCCCCTGAGCGCGCTGCTGGTGGCATGCGCTCGCCCCCTAGCTCTTCCCAGGCAAATGACGTACCAATATGTGGTTTTGCCTGGGAGAGCCAGCTTGCCGATGTATATATACAGTATACGGTCGGCAAGCAGTTAATAACATTCTATTACAATATGACTTGAGTCGCAATTGTATACGCTGTATTATTATTATTTTTTTTTTTGCTGGTTTTTTTCCTACCAAAGTGGATTTACCATTTAAGATAAAGACAGCATGATAAAGTTGAATGGGATTTGTTCAACATTATCAAAGAGCAATGCCATAGGAATAAAGGTACAGGAACACTGAAAAATGCAATACAAGTAAAAGAAACCTTACAATGTATAGTATAGCAAACCATTCCTGCCTAATTATAGTGATACGTTTTCTCGCATGGAATCTGGAGAGAAAACCAACACGTAGGTTGGATGACTCTTAACAGAAGGAGATTACATAAGAAAGTAACTTTATTTGCAGAATTAATAATGCGACTGAAAACTTAGCCATAGCGATAGACCTAGCATCAACATATAAGGGAAGAAATAGTATGGGGGGGGGGGGGGGAGAAAGGCGCATTCTGCCCTCCATAAGAACCCCCTTTTACAGGGATAAATAAAATGGAAAAATCATAGATCATAGATGTCAAGGGGACTTGAACTTCAATTTGTCCAGGCAGTTGGTTAACTTAGCTTTACCCACTTCTGGACCGGAAGGATTTGCCCCCTTAATGACCAGGCCATTTTTTGCGATTCGGCACTGCGTTACTTTATCAGACAATTGCGCCAACGTGCGACACTGTACCCAAATAAAATTGATGTCCTTTTTTCCCACAAATAGAGCTTTTCTTTTGGTGGTATTTGATCACCTGTGCGATTTCTATTTTTTGCGCTATAAACAAAAAAAGAGCGACAATTCTGAAAAAAAAAAAAAAATATTTATATATATATATATATATATATATATATATATATATTTTTCACATTCTGCTATATGACATTTTCAAAAAAAAAATGTAAAAATCAAATTTTTTTTAACATTTCAGAGCAATTTGTTTTCTGCTACTTATTTTTGGTAAAAAAAAAAGTCGCAATAAGCATATTTTGATTGGTTTGCACAAAAGTTATCACGTCTACAAACTACGGGAAAGATTTATGTCATTTTTATAGTTTTTTTTTTTATACTAGCAATGGCGGCGATCTGCAACTTTTAGCGGGACTGCGACATTGCATTTGACAGATCGGACCCCTAACTGACATTTTTGACACTTTTGGGGGGACCAGTGACATTACTGCAGTAATGAGTGCTAATAATATGCACTGTTACTGTAATTATAACACTGGCAGGGGAGGGGTTAACCTAGTGGGTGATCAAGGGGTTAATTGTGAGCCTAGGGGAGTGATTCTAACTGTAAGGGGGAGGTGAAATGATCATAGAGATATGTGATCCTATATAGAAGGATCACAGGCGCTCTGTGATCATTCCAGAGAGAAGAACGGTCAGCTGTGTTTACAACAGCATCCCCGCTCGCCCCCAGGACCGTTCCAGTGAGCCGACGTACCCCTACATCGGTTCGCGCAGCCAAGCCAGCCTGCCACAGTAAATCTGCGGCGGGGCAGTCGGCAAGCGGTTAAAATTGTGCAAAAAAATAACATTTCTAATGGCCTACAGCGAATCGGAATGCTTCTCTTATCTTCAGCTCTGCACTGCACAAATCATAAAAAATAAGCGTTTAGTAAGAGCTTACATTTCTCCAAATTTTTGGCACAATCCTGAGATTTTGGTGAAATTCTGGGGAAATACGTTTTAAAATCAAAGATGAAATTATGGAGATGCCTACTAAGGGGTACTGGAGCTCCTGTCTTCATAGCAAAAAATGGCCCATTAGCCTCTCTATTTTTTATTTTGTCACAAAAAAAAAACAGTGAAAAAAACTAGAATAAAAACACTAAGGCCCCTTTCACACTATCCGTCCGTCGGATGGATTCCGTTTTTCTCAGCGGGGGGATCGAGCTGCTAATCCCCCGCTGAACAGGCGGATGACAGCTGTGTCTCTGCGCTGTGTGTGGAGACACAGCTGTCAGTTCCCCATGCATCTCTATGGGGGAAATCGGATGGGAACGGACCGTCTGTCCATTCTCATCCGATCCGATCCGCTGGACGGATGGAAAATAGGGTTTCCATCCGTCCAGATTTGACATATCGGATCGGATGTCAGCAGACATGTCTCCGCTGACATCCGATCCCCCATAGAGATGCATGGGGAGACCGTTCAGATCCGCCAAAAAAACGGACAGGCGGATCTGAACGGTCCGCTTGTGTGAAAGGGGCCTTAAGCAATAGAACACAGATAACATTTAACCACTTAAGCCCCGGAGGATTTGGCTGCTCAAAGACCAAGACTTATTTTGCGATTCAGCACTGCGTGACTTTAACGGACAATTGCATGGTCGTGTGACGTTGTACCCAAATAAAATTTAAATCCTTTTTTCCCCACAAACAGAGCTTTCTTTTGGTGGTATTTGATCACCTTTGCGATTTTTACTTTTTGCGCTATAAACAAAAAAAGAGCAACAATTCTGAAAAAATAACAATATTTTTAACATTTTTTTATATGAAATCCCCCCCCCCCAAAAAAAAATGTAAATATCAAATTTTTTTAACATTTTAGGCCAATTTGTTTTTGCTACATATTTTTGGTAAAAAAAATTCACAATAAGCGTTTTTGGATTGGCTTGCGCAAAAGTTATTGCGTTTACTAGCTACGGGAAAGATTTATGTCATTTTTATTGGTTTTTTTTAAACTAGTAATGGCGGCGATCTGCGTTTTTTTTTGCGGGACTGCGACATTGTGGTGGACAGATCGGACCCTTGACTGACATTTTTGACACTTTTGGGGGTACCAGTGACATTACTACAGTAATCAGTGCTATACATATGCACTGTTACTGTAAAAATGACACTGGCAGGGAAGTTGTTAACTTTATTGGGCATCAGTGGGTTAAATGTGTCCCTAGGGGCGTGATTCCAACTGTGGGGGGGGGGGGGGCGTGGCTAGGGAAGTAATCACAGAGACATACGATCCTACATAGCAGGATCGCATAGCCTCTGTCATTACTTCAGTGAGAATGACAGGCGGCTTTGTTTACATCAGCCACCTGCCTTTCTCCCTCTCCAGCGGGAGATCGCGAGTGGCCGGCGGACATCGGAGCCTCCAGTCACTCGCGTGGGGATGTCAGGGAATGAGCAGGGGCGGGAGCGTGCCCCCTCGCCCCCTAGAGGCTCGTGGGCGAGTGACGTACCCCTACGCCACTTTGCCCAGGAGGGGCTGACCGCTGCCGTATATAGTCGTGCGGCGGTCGGCAAGTGGTTAAATACACAAACACATGAAAAAAATAGAAAGAACAATAAGGCCCCTTTCACACTTATGTGACTTGTCCTGCAATTTGGGACTGCAAAGTCGCATGACAAGTCGTACCCCATGATTTCCAATGAGTCCCGTTCATATCTGTGCAACTTCAAAGTAGTTCCTGCACTACTTTGGTCCGACTTTGATGCGACTTGCAGTCCATAGACCTCAAGATTACACAGGCATTGCTTCAAGTCACGTCAAAGTCGCGCGTCAAAGTCGCATCAAAGTGGCGTGACTTTCAGGTTGTATAAGTGTGAAGGGAGGCTAAAGGCTCGTACACACTATAAGAAAATCGGGCAAACATTTTCGTCCAAAGAATTTTCGTACGATATTTGTATAGTGTGTACACAACTTTCCACAGTCGATTCTTAATTTTCAAACGAAAGGGATAAACTCCAAAATGTTTCTCGTACGGAAAAAAACAGACAATTTTCGTTTAATGTGTAGCGTTTTCGTACGATTTTTGTACAAGAAAAATCAGAAAAGAAAGACTGCGCATGATCAGAAATAATAAACAACAAAAAAAGCCTTTGTCGTACGAGAATGTTTGTACAAATTTCCGTTCATCGGTTCTGATTTGCTGTGAAACAACGAGAAAAATCGGACAATCATTCACCCGATTTTCTTTTAGTGTGTACCCCACTTAAGGCTTTCCAGAATCTAGAAAAATTCCAGAATTGCGGGAAAAGACGGAACACATTTGCGATGCCATTATTTCTTAAAGGCACCCCAAACGAGGGGGAACTTTGCCTAGATTGTCGAGGGACAAATCGCGCTGCAATCATGGCAAAAATCGCAACACCAAACGCTCCTCGCTCTGTGCCAAGATTTGGTAAGTGAGCTTCTTTGGAGTGTTTTTGGAGCGGAGAGAGGTCCATTCAAATAAATGGTGCGGCTCCAAAAACGTTGCACTAAAAACATAAAAAAAACGCTCAAAAAAACACGCTGCGCTATGCTCGGGTGTGAATGGGGCCTAAAATGCTACCCAAAATACACATACCCCTAAAATGCCACACCATCTAAATAAATAAATACTTAACCACTTAAGCCCCGGAGGATTTGGCTGCTAAACGACCAGGGGGTATTTTGCGATTCGGCACTGCGTGACTTTAATGTAAAAATCAAAATTTTTTAACATTTTCGGCCAATTTGTTTTATGCTACATATGTTTGGTAAAAAAAATTGCAAAAAGCGTATTTTGATTGGTTTGCGCAAAAGTTATCGCGTTTACTAACAAAGGGAAAGATTTTTGTAATTTTTGTTGTTTTTTTTTTTAACGCGTAATGGCGGCGATCTGCGATTTTTTTGCGGTACTGCGACATTGCGGCGGACAGATCGGACCCTTGACTGACATTTTTTACACATTAAAGAAGTTGTAAACCCACTTCACAAACTTTTACCTATAGGTAAGCCTATATTAACCACTTGCTGACCAGTCACTGGGACTGTACTGCAGCAAAGTGGCTCGATTCCGTCCAGCGACGTAGACCTACGTTGCTGGACTCCTCCCCTTGTGGGCGGCGCTCGCGCGCTGCCGGAGGCTCGCTCCCGCTGTTTTCAGTCACAGCGGGAGTCGGGCCAGGGGAGGAGCAGCGGCGATCGCCGCCGCTCTTCCCCAATCGTCGGGGAATCGAGTCTGGAGATCCGCCCGCTTGTGTAAACAGAGCGGGCGGATCTCCTCAGTGACAAACAGTGACAGATTGCAGGTTTCAGCATAGCTGAACATCCGATCTGTCCCTGTGTCACTCAGTCACCTCCCCCCACACACACGTCAGTAAGCACCAGGCATACATTAACCCCTCCCTCTCCAATAAAGTTAACCCCTTCCCTGCCAGTGTAATTTTTACAGTAACAGTGCATTTTTATAGCACTTATTACTGTAGAAATGTCACTGGTACCCCCAAAAGTGTCAAAAATGTCAGTCAAGGGTCCGATCTTTCCGCTGCAATGTCGCAGTACCACAAAAAAAATCGCAGATCGCCACCACTACTCGTTAAAAAAAAAACACCAAAAATGACAAAAATCTTTCCCTTAGTTAGTGAACGCAATAGCTTTTGCGCAAACCAATCAAAATACGCTTACTGTGATTTTTTTACCAAACATAGGTAGCAGAAAACAAATTGGCCAAAAATTAAAAAAATTTTTGATTTTTACATTTTTTGGGGGGGAATTTCATATAAAAAAATGTGAAAAATATTGTTATTTTTTCAAAATTTATGCTTTTTTTTTGTTTATAGCACAAAAAGTAAAAATTGCACAGGTGATCAAATACCACCAAAAGAAAGCTCTGTTTGTGGGAAAAAAAAGGACGTAAATTTCGTTTGGGTACGGCGTCGCACGACCGCGCAATTGTCAGTTAAAGTCGCACAGTGCCGAATCGCAAAAAGTGGCCTGGGCGTAAGACAGCAAAATCCTCCGGTGGTAAAGTGGTTAAGGCTTACCTATAGGTGCTATAAATATCTCCTAAACATGTACCGTTTAGGAGATATTTTCAGTGCATACTGCCGATGACGTCATCGGCGCATGCGCTCTGAAGGAACGGCCACCCGTGCCACCCGTGCCGTTCCTTCAGAGCCCAGTGCCGTGAACGGCGGCTCCCGCGCTCACGCGTGGGAGTGATGTAATCCCGCCTTCAGCCAATCAGATGGCCAGAGGACGCGAACCAGGAAGCAGGATGGCCGGACATGTCGGCCGTCCTGTCGCTGAGGGGGCGGCACGGCGGGGGCTTCGTTTTAAGGTAAGTACTTCATAATGAGCTAGTATGCGATGCATACTAGCTCATTATGCCTTTCTCTTTACAGGGCTTTTTTTTTTCTCGTTTTTTTTAAGTGACTTTACTTCCTCTTTAAGGGATTCAGTTTTGGAAAAAAAAATTTGGGTTAAAAAAATGGTGACTCTACTGTGAAATTAATTTTGTCTAAATCACTCCTCTCCTTCCAAATGACAACTGAAACCTGCTATTGGTAGCAGAATTTATTTTTACATTTTTTCTATAAATATACATTTTCTTACACAAATGCAAAATGAAAAAAAGAAAAAAGAAAAAATAGCAAATCTTTAAATAGAATACATTTGCTGATAAAAATATAAATCGAATATCCCAACTTTTTGCATGAAAAATTGCCACAATTAATAAAACAAAATGCGTGCCATAATAAGCAAAAGTCACCGGGGACGCGGCAGTCACTCAGCTGTCAATATATCAATATATGTATCATACGGCATTACACGCAGTACAGCGGGAAGACTGTCACAGACCTTGCAGGAGGATCAATAGAAATTATTTATTACCAACGTTTTGGTCTGATGCTTCCTCAGGGCAGATACACATGTGGATACAAAGTAAAATCCCTTTTTTTTTTAAAATCAGGAATAAATTTTATTCAAAGAATATTATAATAAAGACAACAAAATATAGAATTTTTTTTTTTTTTTTTTAGAATAGAAAACATGGCCGTTGTTAACATACAACGTTTCCAAGACGGCATTTCCAATAACCAAAAACTTCAGTGAATAGCATCACATGTCATGTACAGAAAACCACATCCCATACGTTTAACCACTTCTGGACCGGAAGGATTTGCCCCCTTAATGACCAGGTCATATTTTGCGTTTCGGCACTGCGTTATTTAATGGACAATTGCGCGGTCGTGCGACACTGTACCCAAAAAAAATTGATGTCCTTTTATTCCCACAAATAGAGCTTTCTTTTGGTGGTATTTGATCACCTGTGCGATTTTTATTTTTTGCACTATAAACAAAAAAAAGAGCAACAATTCTGAAAAAAAAAACCAATATTTTTCACTTTCTGCTATGTAACATTCCCCCAAAAAAAAAAAACAATTAAAAATCTAATTTTTTTTAACATTTTAGGCCAATTTGTTTTCTGCTACATATTTTTGGTAAAAAAAAATCGCAATAGGCGTATTTTGATTGGTTTGCGCAAAAGTTATCGCATCTACTAACTACTGGAAAGATTTATGTCATTTTTATTGTTTTTTTTTTTTTTACTATTAATGGCAGCAATCTGCGATTTTTAGCGGGTCTGTGATATTGCGGTGGACAGATTGGACCCCTAACTGACATTTTTGACACTTTTGGGGGGGACCATTGACATTACTACAGTAATCAGTGCTAAAAATATGCATTATCACTGTAATAATGACACTGGCAGGGAAGGGGTTAACACTGTGGGTGATCGAGGGGTTAAATGTGAGCCTAGGGGAGTGATTCTAACTTATGGGGGTGGGGCTTGTGAAATGATCATAGAGACCTGTGTTCCTATATAGAAGGATCACAGGCGCTCTGTGATCATTCCAGAGAGAAGAATGGTCAGATGTGTTTACAACAGCCGACCGTCCTTCTCAGCGGGGAACGATTTCGGGTGTCAAGCGGCAATCGGAGCCGCCTGCCCCATGCATCGGAGTTGGGGCGGGAGCATGCCGCCGGCAGCATGTGCTCGCCCCCTAGTTGCAGGTGCGCGACCAACGTATGCCTACGGCAGTTCGCGTAGGAGGGCCAGCCTGCTGGAATATTTCTGCGGCGGGCGGTCTGAAAGCGGTTAATAAAGACATTTGAAGTTTGCATAGTGGGGGTTAAACTGTGGTAAACCCATTTTCAAAAAGCGTTTACGTAGATGAGTTATCCTCCACCGACTTGTAATCATTCCATCACCAACTCCAGTGGGCTCAGACCTGGTGTGTCCAGCCATGGGCCCTACAAGCTATGAAACTTGTGGGGTCTGCCCCTGTGCTGGTAGACATACTTCTCCAGTCTCAGAGTTTCTCCCATACATTGTAACCATTCTTTATAGGGAGGGGGGTTAGTTGACTTTATGTGAAGTGGGCTAGCCAGGTCATTGTGGACGCCATCACGCCATCCAGCAGTAGAGAAGTGTCCTGGAGGCGATTGGTTCTTATTTCCTACATGCATGTATACATCTTATGTTTGTGAGTATAACGGTTGCTATCTATTTGGATTTTAATAAACTTTTATAATGGTAATGCACAAGGTCGGTGCGCCATTCTCTTTTTGTCTTTCAGTGTATTTAGATACCCTTGGTCCTGAGGGGGCAGCAAGACCACCTATTTTTGTGCTAACAAGACCATTTAGATTACTCACCTAGTCACCTTCTTGCACACCACTTGAGCACAGGAGATATACTGTTTTTGGAATCATTTTAGTGGACTTCCAGTTGAAGGATTAATGGTGTTTTCATGCTGTATATTCTTCTCTATTTCTCATGTAGCTATCCTTGATTCATAGTCATAACATCTTGTTTGTTCAGATATGTCTGACTCTGCAGAAATAGTTTTATATGAGAATATAAATCTGTAATGGGAATACTCTAGTTTGGGTAGTATGCCCAAAAGTATCATGTGATCATGAGTCATACTGGAGCCAAGCCCCTTATTGCCAAATTCATTTTTCTGTTGTTCTAACAGTCCATCTAGCCGTTCTGTTCAAAAGTCCCTAGACCCCCAATGTTTCCATAAGGAGGACCTGTCACCTGCCCATGCTATCACATAAGGGCTTGTTAGAACCATTGTAATATCAATAAAGTAAAAAAAAAAAATTGTAAAAGGGTAAAAAAAAAGGAGGAATAATATCAAATAAATAAAAATAATTAGAAAATGTTTTAACCACTTTACCGCTGCTCACTAGAGCTCTACTGCGGCAAAGTGGCTCTTGTAGGTCTGACGACGTAGACCTACGTCGGCAGACACTCCCCCTTCTCGGCGGCGCACGCGTGCCGCCGGAGGCTCGCTCCCACTGTATTCAGTCACAGCGGGAGTCGGGCCAGGGGAGGAGCAGCGGCGATCACCGCTGCTCTTCCCCAATCGTCGGGGAATCGAGTCTGGAGATCCGCCCGCTTGTGTAAACAAAGCGGGCGGATCTCCTAAGTGACAGGCAGGGTCAGATTGCAGGGTTCAGCATAGCTGAACCTGCGATCTGTCCTTGTGTCACTCAGTCCCCTCCCCCCACACATGTCAGTAAGCACCAGGCATACATTAACCCCTCCCTCTCCAATAAAATTAACCCCTTCCCCGCCAGTGTCATTTTTACAGTAACAGTGCATATTTATAGCACTGATTACTGTAGTAATGTCACTGGTACCCCCAAAAGTGTCAAAAATGTCAGTCAAGGATCGGATCTGTCCGCCGCAATGTCGCAGTCCCACAAAAAAAATCGCAGATCGCCGCCATTATTCGTTAAAAAAAAAAAACACCAAAAATGACAGAAATCTTTCCCTTAGTTAGTAAACGCAATAACTTTTGCGCAAACCAATCAAAATACGCTTATTGCGATTTTTTTACCAAAAATATGTAGCAGAAAACAAATTGGCCAAAAATGTTAAAAAATTATGATTTTTACATTTTTGGGGGGGGGGGGGGGGAATTTCATATAAAAAAATGTGAAAAATATTGTTATTTTTTCAAAATTGTCGCTTTTTTTTGTTTATAGCGCAAAAAGTAAAAATCGCACAGGTGATCACATACCACTAAAAGAAAGCTCTGTTTGTGGGGAAAAAAAGGACGTAAATTTCGTTTGGGTACGGCGCTGCATGACCGCACAATTGTCAGTTAAAGTTGCACAGTGCCGAATAGCAAAAAGTGGCCCAGACGTAAGACAGCAAAATCCTCTGGTGGTAAAGTGGTTAAATCACCCTCATACACAGCATATAAAACGCGTAGTGTAGGGTGAGCATGCATATGTAAACATCAACTGCGGCACAGGTGGCGTATCAGTGTATAGGCAAAAAATATTTTCTATTCTGTTCTGTTTTACTCTATTATATTCTATTATTTTATTTTCTATTACATTATTTTCTATTCTATTCCTTTATTTTCTTATCTATTTTATTCTCTTCGGAAATTCGAATTCGATTCGAAAACTATTTGAATTCAATTCAAATTCGATTTGAAAACTATTCGAATTCTAATTTTGTTTCTTTATTTTGGATTTGTTTAAATTCGTTACTATTGTAATTCAGAAATTCGGATACATCTGAATAGTGAAAAATTCATTCGAATTCAATTCGGAACAAAACAAATCGCACATGTCTATTTATTATTTGCAAGAAGCATTAATGTAGTTTCTGTAAGCTCTGCACTATTGTTTTCCATGTAAATCCTGGTGCCTGTGCAGTTCCTGTCTGTGTTCACAAATGACTGAATGCTGCAGCCTCTCGCTTTGTGACTTGCTACAAAATTACCATGTACAGTCTGATCACTGGAGGAGAGGAGGCAGAGGAAATATTAAATAAAGTAAGGATGATATGTTCTCTGGCTTTTTAGTGATTGGGAAACATATTGGAGAACTTGTCAAGTCTCCGACTGAGGCTGCCAGTCCCGATCATCCTGATTTCAGTGATTTCCCTCTCTCCAGAATGATCTGATGCAGCTTCGGATGGCAGATCTGTGGGTGTTCATCCGCAAGGAAATAGCTGAACATTTTTTCTAACAAGCTGATGTTTAGAGGAAAGTGACGATGTCTCAGACACTGGCCGGGCTCTTGGATGTGTCCGCTGCTTTGATGACAGCCTGGGAACTTCTCAGGAGGAATCGCTTTGCATCTCCAGCAGAAAGTCCCTCTTCTGGAAATGTTCAACCCGGAGCTTTGTGTAAGGCGCAACTCCAGACAAACCAGCAATCCTACCGATAGGATACATGTATGTAAGCTTTGTGACTCATTTATACAGCGCTTTACATACTGCCCTCAAGAGCTTACAATCTATGGTCCCTGTCTCACATGTATCCACATACTAAGGCTAATTAACCTGCCAGCATGTTTTTGGAGTATGGGAGGAAACTGGAGTACCAGGTGGAAGCCATGTTTCAGGGTGGCCCTTTCCCTTGCTGCATCCTATGGAGCCACTCTTGCCGGGACTAGAGTTGTGTCTCCCTACACTATGTGCATCAATAGAAACACACAGCCCCATGGTCTGGGATGACTAGAGTGGATCAGAGGCAGTATCCCATAAGTCACACATCAGAGCAAACCCGCTGTAGTAAAGTATGTGGTAGTCTCAGCCCAGGCTCCCACCAGGCCACGCCTCCAACGCATTTCACTCCATCCCTCAGGGGTTTAACCTCTTATGGACCGTCCCACGCAGATATACTTCGGCAGGGTGGCCCTCCTGCACAAAATTACATACCTGTATATGATTTCGTGCACAGGGTCTGGGGCATGGCGACCCGCTCCCGCTGTGATTGGACCCGCCAATCATTCACAGGAGAGGCAGAATGGCGGTCTGTCTATGTAAACAATGCAGACCGTCATTCTGTCAGAGAGGAAGATGGAGAGCTTGTGCTCCTGCTAAGCAGAAACACAGATCTCTGTCTTCTACCAATTAAGCCACACCCGGCACGGTTAGCAGTTGACTGGCAAGCTGGTGTGCTGCCAGAGCGGTGGGGGTGTCCCTTAGTAGTTTTTTTACACTTTTTTGTGGGGTCCCCCTGGGGACTCATGGAATCTTTTAGAGCACATCTCCCCACCTGATCCCCTCTCTGAGGCCTTCAGGGCCCTCTGGGTCCCAACCATCCATCGACGCACTGACGGCGGTCCTGGAGTACTTTGTGTCCTGGGTGGCGTTGGCTTTTAGGCGACAGGGTGGCAAAAAAGTGCCCCCAGCCTTCCCTTGCCTTATCTTGCCCCTCAGATCCTGAATATGATTCGGCCGCCGCGGACGTGAGTTTCCCTGCTGGGTCTGCGCCCACTCGCCCTGAATCCTCAGATAGTGAGGAGGATTTCTCCACTTCGGCAACCGCGCATGAAAATGCGCCGAGGGACGCACTGATTGTATCTGTTCATAAGACCTTAGAGATGGAGGATGCAGCTGCAGCTGCGACGGAGGCGCAGGTCCCCTTTGGCACCCAAAAGCCATTCAGAGTGGCAAAGGTGTAACCTTTCCCCTCCTATTTTGACAGAATTGTCACTACAGAGTGGGGATGACCTAAGCGCATTGCTGGGCGATACCTCTATTGTCAGGGGGTCTAACCCTCCCCCACTCTATGCATTAAAGATTATGACTTTACATACACTTTAGAAAAAATGGACAAAGGCCTTTTTCCTTACCCTCTAAGGTGGTTGTAAACCCTTATCCACTGAAGTGACTGGCCTCAGGGGGTACACAGAGATGATACAAACCCTCCTACATAAGTAAATATTGGTTGAACTAGATGGTCTTGTGTCTTTTTTCAGCCAGACTAACTATGTAAGTTGTACCTGTTTATTTTCAGTCTCCTCTACAGCTGTTCAAAGTCCAGGATTTAAAAAGCTTGTCTGAGCTTTCATTTAAAAAAAAAAAAAAAATGGGTGGAGAGCTGAAGTTACACTCTGCAGAGCTCAGTGATAATGAAAAGAAATGGCTGCACTGCAGATAAGGTCAAAATCCAGGTTTATTGCTGGACATCCCAGTGTGACAAAAAGGTGGCAAGGTAGACGCGTTTCACAGACTACAGTGCGTGCTTAATCATTACCAAGTTACACTCTGCACAGCTCAGTGAGGAGAGCTCTGAGAGCTGATTGGAGGCAAGGGACACACCCCCACCATCACACAGCACACAGAAAAAAGAGCTGAGGCTTTCAATCCCAGGCTGTATCCTGAAGCTCCCTCCCCTGTCACCTTTTTTTCTCTTGGTGTCAGGAAAATGTGTCAGAAGTGACTCATGCTGATAGCAGTTGAATGAAGAAGCAGACAGAAATGACACTTAATTCTCTGAATTGAGACAAATACACACTATAATGGGATGTGCTTTGTTCAGATTTCATGGGTAAAGTTTACAACCACTTTAAATGAGGAGGAATCTGTTAGGAGTGGAGGAGGAGGTTTGGATATGTGATCAGTGAGGAGTGCAAAGGTTCTCAGTGTCTTCAAGTGTCATCCGAGTCCTCCGATAATATGACTTATTTGTGTCTTTTCTGTTCCAGGAACTGAGCCGTGACAATTGAAATGCAATGTGATAAAGATTCTCTGCATTTCCTCGGCTGTCACAAGTTATCCGGGTGACATTGAATACCGCACGCTGGAATTAAGAAGGGACAGACAGATCTGTGCTCGGTACTCCAACCAAAGATTCTTCAACGCAAAGCCAACAGTGTGATCTTCAACACACACCTTCAAACATGGACATCTGTTTTATCGTCTGTGAATTAGTGGACCTCGTATCAGATAAATGTTAAATGCATGATAAATAATGTGTCAGTGTAACACTTCCAGGTATTCATTACCTCCCACAGAGATCGCAGTACTCCCCCTTACAATGCCTTCATCTGCTTTTCTCTCCAAAAGCACCATCTTTATTCCCGCATCGTCCAGGATTACCATCTACTTCCTGGACTAAGATGTTGGCTCATTGAAAGGTCCACTTTAAATGACCTCAGAACGTCTTTGAAAGCATTACAAACCACTTACAACGCAGATGCCTTGAGATGGCCCGTAAAAAAAATGATCACCAATAGTTGCTTGCAATTGTTTTTTTCTCCGGAAAGCCCAGCGATATTAGTCGCCTTTCCTTCCCTCTCTGTAGTCCCAAATCTGCCCGTTTGTGCACGATCGTTCATTGAAAACACTTAACCTCACCAAGAGGCACTACTGCCACTAAATGAGAGATCCCCTGCCAGCACCCAAGGATGCCGGGTGACATCATTAACCAAATACATGCATGACCATTTTTGGTCAATGACATCACCCAGCATTACTGGCTGGTTTGTTTACAAACAGAAGGTAGACAGGGATCTGTCATTAAAGAGGAAGTAAACCCTCCTCAGGAAGTTGTACCTATAGGTAAGCCTATGATAAGGCTTACCTATAGGTACTGTAAATATCTCCTAAACATGCACCGTTTAGGAGATATTTACCTTTAATGCAGCCAGTGACGTCACTGGCGCATGCGCTCTGAAGGAACGGCTGATCGCGCCGTTCCTTCAGAGCCCTGTGCCGTGACCGTCGAATTCCCGCGCGCGTGCGCGGGCGGGACGTCACTGCGGCTCCGGCCAATCAGATGGCCGGGTGCCGCGATCCCGGACGGGCGACTGAACATGTCGCTTGTCATACAGGTGAGTGAGCGGCACGGCGGGGGCTCGTTCTAAGGTAAGTATTTCATAATGAGCTAGTATGCGATGCATACTAGCTCATTATGTCTTTCTCTTGCAGGTTGTAAAAAAAATAAACATTTTTGAACGAGTTTACAACCTCTTTAAGCCTCGGTTCACATTTATGCGATGCGGGAAGGCTGCGAATCCGCAGCCTGTTCCCGCATCGCACACGCACCCCCGGCAGTTCACACTGCCATATGCGATACTCTGGGGGGTGTCAATGTAATCTTAACGACACCCCCAGTTTGATCGCATATCGCAGTGCGATCGTGCAGTTCGCACAGGATCGGATTGCACAAGTGTGAACCGCTGTGCGATCGGATCCTGATGCGGCTTCCAAAAAGGGTCCCTGTGCGTGTTTGGTGCGGCTGCAGTGCAAATTTAGCCATACAAAATGTATGGCTAAACTCGCACCGCACAGCCGATTGCATGTAATGTCGGAGCAGTGCGCTCCGACATTACATGCGAACCCCACACACGCACAAGTGTGAACCGGGGCTTAGGGATGGTAGTGTATGGGGGGCAGACATGGGAGTAAGTCACACATGTGCAAGTTGTCACAAGCAAGTCTCAAGTCTTTACCTTTAAGTCTCAATTAAGTCCCAAGTTACTGTGGCTAAAAGCAAGCAAATCAAGTCGAGTCCCTGCTAGAAGTCAAGCAAGTCAAGTCATTTATTTTGGTCAAGTCACAAATCAAGTCAAAATACTGATCTACCCCAATTTTCACCTTTAAATCAGTTAAAAGTCAGTGGTCAGGAAAGGTTTTGTTTTATTTTCAACATTAACAAAACTGCTTAGTGCTTTTTTCTTGGCATATTAAAGAAACAATTTGAATGCCCAAACAGCTCAAAATCCTTTGTCCGGTCATGTTTCAACACCACAGTCACTAAAAACATGTTAAGTATTTCCATTGTTAAACAGCCAGTGTCCTAAAAATCAGAGCACACTGAGGGGTTTTAAGTGACTGTGGTGTCCGAAACATAACAGGCACATTAATTTTGCTATAACACATCTTGAGAAAATGCAAATATTTAATAACTTAAAAAAGTAAAGTCATTTCGAGTCATATGTCTCAAGTCAAAGTCAAGTCTCAAGTCATAAATACCAAGTAAAAGTCAAGTCGCGTCTTTTATTCATTTTAGTCAAGCAAATCTCAAGTCCTCAAACTGGTGACTTAAGTCTGACTTAAGTCAAGTCATGTGACTCGAGTCCCCCACCTCTGATGGGGGTGTGAGATCATCAGGCAGTGGACTGTCATCATGATGGGCACTAAGTCCACATGGCTGGACAACATGGTCAATGCTGGATTTACATCATGGGACATTGTTTACTTTTTTTTATTTTGTTTGTAATGAAGAACTTTATCAAAGTGTGGGAGTCTTTTGTTTTTTTACCTTTCTAGGAATGTATAATGGGGGGGCACTTATGTACCCTACCATGTTCATGGGGACAAGGTGACTTAAAAGGTGAAGGAGGGAGAGACCCCCCCCTTTGCATGGTTCCCTATCAATGTTGAAAGGCATATGGCCTGGTAGGGCTGGCCCAAGACATTCTGCTGCCTGGGTTCAAGATAGAAATGCTGCTCCCCCCCCCCCCCAATAAAAAATCATGCCCACATCCATTATTTTATATAAATATAACATTTAGAAAATATTATATTCTGTTATCTTCTTCCATAACTCGCCACCGGACCGGTCCACCAAACGTCCACTGTGTGTCCTCCTGTCACTCCTGTGTCTGCCGCGCCCACCACCCTAGAAGATCCAGCCTGCCCTGCGTAAGATGGAGTGCGCTGATGTTTGATGTCATTGCGCACGTGAGGGACGTTCTCCGGAGGAGACGCTCCTCCTCCACATACTCATCAGTTTGAACTACGGGCGGCAGTATGAGATGGGGAAATGCTGCCCATGACGCGCTGCAAACTAATGACACACAAAACTGCTGGAAAAAAAATCTTGGGAGTCAATTTGCCGCCCCTATCTAAGTTCTGCCTGGGTCCAATGGATCCAGCAGGACCCCATGGTAGGGCCAGCCCTGTGGTCTGGTATGGTTCAGAAATGGGGGCCTACCCTCCCTGCCTGGATAAGGGTCTAGTATGAATTTTAAGGGAAACCCCACTATTATTTTTTATTTCATTTTGTTATGTCGCTTTTAAAAGGTTAACTTTTTCTGTTCCGAAACCTCAAGGCATCCCCCAAACATTTATTATTTAAGGGATTTTTGCATTTTCAATGTTGTCCTTAAAGTAGAACAATAGGCAACATTTTTTTTCCATTTTGGATAGATTAAGGGAGGGTTATAAGCTCTGTCAGATTTTTTTTTTTTTTTGTCATCTGTGTCCTATAGTGGAGATTTCCCTTCACCTCCTGTTCTATATCTATATAGGAAGTGAGAGGAAATCCCTGCAAACTAAGGGGATTCTTTAGGGACTTCCAGGTCACAAGAACTAGCGTCCCCATTGGAAGATTTCCCCTCTATTACTTTTCTGGGGGAAACCCAAAATTTGGGACTTTTACTTTCACTTTTAATGATAATGGTAAACAGGACAAATAGAGAGGGGGGATCTCCTTATTGGGGGCACAGACAGCAAAAGAAACTGACAGGTGTTCTAGTCTATCTCCTGTCTATTTAAAACTAAAAAAAAAAGTTTTGCCTTTAGTTATACTTAAACCACTTTCATGAATTAAAAAAGCAAAACACTGGTTGGGGGTCACTTTGGATGCTGAGGAACATTGCAGTCTACAATGGAAGGTTGGAGGTTGGTGGTAGGTTGGAGAGCACTGTGGAAATTTGGGGGGAGGGGCACTATGGTCAACTATGGAAGGTTGGAGGTTGGTGGTAGGTTGGAGAGCACTGTGGAAGTTTGGGGGGGGGGGGGGCACTGTGGTCCACTATGGGAGACTGTGGTCCACTATGGAAGTTGGGGGGGATGGGAGACTGTGGTCCACTATGGAAGGTTGGAGGTTGGTGGTAGGTTGGAAGTTGGTGGTAGGTTGAAAAGCACTGTGGAAGTTGGGGGGGGGCACTGTGGTCCACTATGGAAGGTTGGAGGTTGGTGGTAGGTTGAAAAGCACTGTGGAAGTTGGGGGGGGGGGCACTGTGGTCCACTATTGGAGACTGTGGTCCACTATGGAAGTTGGGGGGGATGGAAGACTGTGGTCCACTATGGGAGGTTGGAGGTTGGTGGTAGGTTGAAAAGCACTGTGGAAGTTGGGGGGGGGGGGGGCACTGTGGTCCACTATGGGAGACTGTGGTCCACTATGGAAGTTGGGGGGGATGGAAGACTGTGGTCCACTATGGGAGGTTGGAGGTTGGTGGTAGGTTGAAAAGCACTGTGGAAGTTGGGGGGGGGGGGGCACTGTGGTCCACTATGGGAGACTGTGGTCCACTATGGAAGTTGGGGGGGATGGGAGACTGTGGTCCACTATGGAAGGTTGGAGGTTGGTGGTAGGTTGGAAGTTGGTGGTAGGTTGAAAAGCACTGTGGAAGTTGGGGGGGGGGGGGCACTGTGGTCCACTATGGAAGGTTGGAGGTTGGTGGTAGGTTGAAAAGCACTGTGGAAATTGGGGGGGGGGGCACTGTGGTCCACTATGGAAGGTTGGAAGTTGGTGGTAGGTTGAAAAGCACTGTGGAAGTTTGGGGGGGGGGCACTGTGGTCCACTATGGAAGGTTGGAAGTTGGTGGTAGGTTGGAGAGCACTGTGGAAGTTTGGGGGGGGGGGCACTGTGGTCCACTATGGAAGGTTGGAGGTTGGTGGTAGGTTGGAGAACACTGTGGAAGTTTGGGGGGGGGCACTGTGGTCCCCTATGGAAGGTTGGAGGTTGGTGGTAGAATGGAGAGCACTGTGGAACAGTGGAAGTTTGGGGGGGGGGGGCACTGTGGTCCACTATGGAAGGTCAGGTCGGAGGTTGGTGGTAGGCTGGAGAGCACTGTGGAAGTTTGGGGGGTGCACTGCAGTCCACTATGGAATGTTGGGGGACCCTATAGGAGATGGGGGCACTGTGCAAGGTTAGGGGATCAGTAGCTGGCTGGAGGCCCGGTAGGAGTAAGCCCTGGCAGTGAGCCATGGCCTGTTGATTAAAAATTAATGTTCTAACAGAATTCTGGGGACAACCAATGATCTTTCTTATTTTTCAATTGCATACCGTGTTAGCTGAAAAACAGAGTTGGTTGGAAACAGGTTGGTTGCTCTGGGCAACTAGAGCTCTTAAGAAGACTAGGCAACTGGAAGCTTATTGGTTGCTACGCTCAACACAGACAGTTTCCTTTCCTCCAGCATTTTTAAATCAGACTTGATGTACTTCCCAGCACTGAAATGCCATTGGTCTCTTACCTTTTAATATCAGCTCCAGGCGACGTTGCATGTATTAACCTTATTTCTGTTTAATATCACTTTTATTACAGAGTCCGCCAAGGCTTGAAATTACTGAGGCCGTCACTGGCATTTGCAAGCATACACTGTGTTGTAATTAATACTGAAGCTTTTTTATCGTTGTGATGAACCAAAGAAATGAGCAGCGTGTAGAAAAATGTCATCGGTGAGCCAAAATTCTGTACTGAAACTCCACACATTTAAAGGACAACTCCATCCAAACAGCATAAGATGTGTACTGTGTAGTTTAGGCTTGGCATTTCTTAGGGTGGATTTCCTGGTGGTGACAACTAAGGATCAGGTCCAAGTTCGCAGCAACACAGGATTTGCCATAACTCAACCTGTTCCTCCACCCACCAAACCTCCAGCTCCTGGGAAGTTATTGGTTTAGTTGTGGTATTACTACCACTACTAAACATGACAACTTCCTGCTCAGGGCTAGTTGGTTGCTAGGATGCTGGTGGCTGATGGAGTCCTAGCAACCAATGGTGTATCCTCAGGCCCATTAAACTGCCGGCTGGGAGATTCCCCAAAAGGGGCCAGGGTGCTGACTAATGTCATTACCAGATTCAGCCATGCTGGTCTGGTAAAATATGCCACTAGACTGGTAATCTGCATTCAATATTGCTTCTTGTAGGCCTCATTTACACTTAGTTTGGGGGGCAGTAAAAACATGCAGTTGAGCTGCAATGTTGCAACCCCCCTAACTGCTCCCCTTAAAGCGGAGTTCCACTCAAAAGTGGAACTTTCCACTCATTTGCTTCCTCACCCCCTCCGGTGCCACATTTGGCACCTTTCAGGGGGGAGGGGGGAACAGGTACATGTTTTTAACAGGTACCCTTCCCTACTTCCGGGAGATGGCGCCGCCCCTCGGAAGTTTGGCCCCTGGTCCTTCCCCCACCGCCATAACAATCCAAATGCACAGCGCGATTCGCGCATGCGCATTAGGAACCCGCCCATGAAGCCGCAAGGCTTCACTGCCAGGTTCCCTCGCCGGCAATGGCGGCAGGAGCACCCGACAGCCGATGGAAATAACGGCTGGGGTGCCGACATCGCTGGACTCCAGGACAGGTAAATTTCATAATATTAAAAGTCAGCAGTTACAGTACGTGTACAGTATGTGTAGCTGCTTACTTTTAATTTTTGTAGGGGGAGGGGGTGAGACTGGGACACTGCAAAGCTGCAAAGGTAGTGAAGGGGGTGTAAATAAGTCGTGCATTATGAAGTTGAAAAAATCCCCCCCCCCCATATGAGTTTGGTGGGCTGTACCACCTGACAAACGCGACTGAATGGATCCACACCGCAATCAACCCGCAACTGCATGTACTGATCGAAATCAACTTCTCTGTGTGTCAAATCGATCAAATAGGTTGATGACTGTGGGTGGATCAATTATTGAAAGGAATCAATGGGAAAAGAAATCATGATGATTTTGATCTTTTATCAAAGCATGTATAGCCGTCCTAAAGTTGACTGTATGGTCATATTGTAACAAGCATGGTGACCCTAAGATTTACGTTAACAATGATTTAGAACTGGGGTGTCAAGCTCAATTTCATGGTGGGCCGCATCAGCATTATGGCCACCCTCAAAGGGTCAGTTTTACAGGATTTGTAAGACTAGTTGTCAACCCCCCCCCCCCTTACATCCGATTGTCAAGAGCCCCCCTTTGTCAAAAGTCAAGAGACCCCCACCCTCCCTTACATCACAAAGCACACCCTCCCCCTTACCATGTGCTGCTGCTGGGAAGAAGGTGGGGGTGGGGTCTGGAGGAGGACTGGAGTCAGCTGCCAGAGTCTGCTGAATTCTGACACCAGGGGAGGAGCAGACAAGGAGGTGCAGGATCTGTGGGAGGAGTTCTGTCCTCCTCCCTGTTGCTGACTGCTGCAACGGGGGGGGGGGGGGGGTAGGAGACGAGGGGGGGTGCCGCAGCTGCAGGAGTGGTGTGAGGTCCACATGAAATGGCCTGGAGGGCCGTATTTGGTCTGCGAGTCTTGTGTCTTACACATGTGATTTAGAAAATGGCGATGAACATTCAATGTGACCGCCTACAGTGGGGGTTTTATTGTGAAGCCAACCAATCTTAAACTCAGGAACACATTCAGGGACTAATTCCCAAACCTGGACCTGGACACCAGTCATAGCATTTGCTGCTTCTGGAACATCCTCATTTATGTTGAACGTTGCTGATTCAAGTTGACGGGAACTAAGGATGCAATTCTTCTTGCCGCCAGTAGTTGGCCCTATTTGGTACATTTTTTCTAGCAGAGTGTTTGATTTTCATGTGATCAGCCGGACTCTACACCCTATGGTGCTGACAGCTCAGTCAGGGTTAAAGTGAACCTGTCACATGCCCAGGAGAATCATTTGTTAGCTCATCATTAAACATTGTAGCCGCTGTCGCTTCTGCTTTTTCCACTGGATTTCTATGCAATGCATTGTGGGTGCAGATCTGATGGAGGATAATGTATTTTTAGGATGCAAATGCTATTTGTCTGCTTGGTGAAACATGGCAAATTATGTGACAATGCATTTGATAAGAAAAAGCCCTAAGGAGAGGATGTAAAGATTCTTATTTTTTTGTTACTGTTACCATTCTGATTGGCTGTAAGCCTAGTTTACACAATTGTTACTGGAGGAGGGGTCAGTAAAAATAGGAGGCTGAGCCACAGTTTTACTCCAGCCACCCCCCCCCCCCACCACCACACCTAAAACCAAAAACAGTGTTGGGAAAGAGTTTTACACTTGCTGTGACCTCAATGCTTTCCTTGTTGTTCAAATGATACCCCCTGTCACGTTGGGCAGGCAGTACCCTCACCAAACGCGGCCCATTTAAGTGAATAGGGCCATGCTGCAATGTGTCTCGTTTACAATTTTAGTTGTTTCCGTCTGTCTGAAAAGCAATCTGAAGTGGACTGCTTTTCATAGGGTGTTTGACAGGTGACTGTAAGCTTGTACCACTTTGCTGAAACCACAAGTATTGCACCCGGTTGCAGGTCATTCATACAGTGGCCCCATTCACTTGAATGTGTTGCGTTGTTTTGCGGTACTTTCTGGCAACTTTGACAGCAGCTATAATTTTTGCAGTGGCCCCAAAGCATTGCAGCTGCGTCATTTGTACAGCCCCCCTCCAGCCTATTACCCAAACTGAGTCCTTCCTCACAAGCCCTTGCAGAATGATGAAGAGGGAGTACTGGAGCCCCTGAAATGAGTCCGTTGTTTAAAATCATCTTATTATGAATTAATAACAGACTCTTCCGGTCTTTTCTACAATTGGCAGATTTAAGAGACCCTTTACTAGTAAAATAGTAGAAGATCAAAATAGTATTTTAATAATTCATAATAAAATGGCATTAAATAGCCAACGCGTTTCAGGGGTTCTAGCATTCTCCCTTTATCCTGGCTGTAGTTCTGCAAGGGCTTGTGAGGAAAGGACCCAGGTTGGGTAATAATTAAAAACAAAGTTTTGAGTTTGGTGCTTAATCCAGCTGCTGATTTATTGGAACAGATGAATGTCAATTAGTTTGAATCCCTCCTCACAAGCCCTTGCAGAATTGAAGCCCTGATGAAGAGGCAATGCTAGACCCCCTGAAACATGTTGGTTGTTTAACATAATCTCCATTAATATTCAATAAGTCATTATTGAATAAAGGACTCTTTGAGACTCTTATCATTTGTTTGGTGCTCTTACTACTTTGTTGATTTTTACTCATCATTTCGGGGTACCTTGCTTCTTATGAGTGCAAGCATACTGGAGGTACTGAGTTCCATTTATTGGAAAGACTTTTCATAATCATGAAACATTACAAAACAAATATCAGACACCTTACACCTACTCTTCGGAGCAATAAAAAAATTGACAGGGATCCTCAACGCAGCCATATGTCTGCTAACCCTCAACTGGAAAAAAAATGGAACCCTCAGCTCTACTACAACTACATGCTAAAATTTGGGAAATTGAATTAATGGAGAATCTCACAACACATCTACATGGCACTTTATTGCAATTTAACAAGATTTCAGAGCTGTGGCATACTGGGGAGGATCCGCCATGATGTACTGTAGGTCTCCGTGTTTGGAAGCTCTTCATTGGGATACTCTTGCTGTGTGCCTGGTGCTGGAATGACTGGAGATCTTTTGGTTGTCTTCTCTTCATTTCATTCCTTTTATGTTACCTTTTTCTTTTTGTGTTGCTTCTTCTTTATTCAGTGTTGTCTTTACAGTACAGACTTTGTACAGACTTATGCATAACATGCTTGGTTTGGCCCCAACTGGTCGAGACCACCTCTTGCCTAGAACATTGGCTAAATGTTGGCGTAAGAGCACAAGTCCCATCTTGCTACTGTCTTTGAAACAACACTGCACCTCCTGCTGGGACCGAACCCTCCACCATATTGTACCCACTTCATGCCACACAACATCCCAGCCCGTTGACCTTTATATCCCCAAGGAAGGAATGTCTACACAAGAATAAGGTTGTTTCACTGTACTGGTGGTACTTAGGAAATGGCATAAACAGTCACATCACATCAACATTCATTACAGAGTCACTTGACAGTACATAGTCAATCACATTCAATGGATGGTCCACAACAGTCACATGTGACAGCATTATACAGCACTATTAAACAGCCATCTTCCTCTAACATTCTCTCCTTCCACCATAATTGTTATTGGTACTTGTTAGCTCAATTCTCGTCAGGAGGCAATCACGATGATATTACAGCCCTTAAGTTGCTACCCTCCCAATAGATAATGAATTCACCCTCCATCCAGCTGGGAGTTATGACGACACACAGCACTCAAACTTAGTGCAGTCACAACTGTTTATTTCAAGTTTCGTGCTCCCATTTAAAGGATATTTCGGCGGCAGAAACTGCTTGAAACAATCGTAAGTCAATTGAACAGTACAACATCACTCATAGAAACAGTTACATGAAAAGGATTTTGTGTCCTATACATCTGTGTCAATATGGGGTGTCTTGTTATAGTATCGGTCCGTCTGTGTTCAGCTTGTCATGTGTTAATGTAAGCAATTGTCAATTGTTTATGGGTGGCATCAGCAATCTCTTATGCAAAATGTCCAACTGTCAAGTGTTCAAATGAATGAATGGAGAGGTGGTTTAACATGTCGTCTAAATGCAAAACATAGCTGTCTGCTGACCAAGGTGGATGAATGGTTGTCAGTCTTAGCTTGTTAATATGTAAATGCAAGGGCCCACATTTCATCACAGGATGGGCATAAACTGAAATATATATCTGAAAAATCATAAGGCATATTAATACAATCTTTCAACCCAACCTTTGATCCCAGCTTATTCATAACGGTGGGATCACTTAGAGTCTCTGAATAGCACAAAACAGGTGACATTATTCCAAGGTGTATGTAGGCTGGTGACTTGGTTGTGTGCACATAGGGATATAACTTCTTAGAATTCTATCAAATCAAAACAGACATGTTCAATGGGGAGGGCCATAGCTTGCAAGAGTCCATGGCCTGAAAAATCCAACTCCATTATTATGGCGATAAAGTCACTACAAATAGACCATGGCAGCACATACCACCTGTTGACGATGGCATGTGATTTTTCAACATGTCCTAAGGCCTTTTCCAGGAAAGGGCAAAAAATAAACCTCCCGTTTTTAATGAGAGGAAAAAAATTCCCTTTCAACCCTCGTTCAGAGCGGTCAGACCAAGTCCCTGGTGGCTATAACGAAAAAACAATGTCCTTTGTGTCCAATCGGCTTGACTTCGACTGTAAAGTGGAGACATGAACGTCTCGTGTCTCTCTCCTTTCCTGGGGTGAGCAAGGGCAAAATGAGGAGAGGTTCTCGGGTGGTGAGCACATGTTGCAAGTAACCAGACAGTGGCTACTAGTGCTCAGCTTGCTACAAAGCGTACCACTGTCGCACGAATGCGACGTCTTCCAGGAGTAGAGGTGTCCGCTGGCATTGTACCAATGCGTCTGTCTAGATCCAGCTGGAATTCGTCTGGTGCTTGTCGTCACAATCTCCAATGATTCGGCTGGTGCTCGTCACAATCTCCAATGATTCGGCTGATGCTCGTCACAATCTCCAATGATTCGGCTGGTGCTCGTCCCAATCTCTGGTAAGTTGTCGTGGGGTCCAGGGGTGGGGCTTCCGTCTGTCGCGATGCGTGGATCCAAGCCGGGGAGTCGTCTGTCAGTACCGCTGTTCTGGTCACTACTTGAACCGTTGCAGGAGGTCCGTAGGGTCAGTCTAGCGACGTCAGCTTATGGAGGGGCCTTCACCAGGATTCTGTCACCAGGCTTGAATGGGTGGGTTGGTGCACCTGTTGGCAAAGGAAACGAGAGCGAGATATCACCATAATCACTGTTTAATTTTTCAATTACCACATATTCCTCTTGCAAAATCTCTAGATATGAGAATAAATGGACTCATGGGGTTGAGACGGGTCTGAAGTCATTCTGACTTTAGCAAGAATAGCAGGTAAGTACAGAGACAAAAATACAAGTTTTACAAGAATGGCAGGAGTATTTTGCGCCACTGGGCTTCTGGCCTACAGACAGGCAGCAAAAATAAATGCTAGTGAAACTACTCGCAGCACTGAGGTTTCGGGCCTACAGGAAGGCAGGTAACAGGAAGGATACTTAATGGCACTGTTTTGGGAGAACACAGCATGTCTTCGCATGCAACAATGGTGAGGACCCTTGGAGGGGTTGAACTGCCTTGTATTCCTCCAAAGGTGGAGATGGGTTAAATTGCAGTCCTCTGACTCACCCAAGCAGGAAGCTACCTAGAACTGAGTATCCCTTGCATGGCTAAGATGCTGTGATCACTGAACAACAGGGAGTGAAATTCAAGCTGTCTTGTGTACATGGACACATAGAGACTCACAAAACAGCTAGAAGTCAGTACTCATGCAAACATAAATTTATAAGAGATTGCACAATTGCTTGGTGACACCTGAACAGGAAATTGAAACCCAAATAGCCTTGGAGACACAAAATCTGACTTCAAGGACCATTCATATGCAAAACCTGGGCAGTGAGTCACTTTCAGGATGAAAAGAGATCAACTAATTGAATTCACCGCAGGAGGTTACCTTTAAAATTTTATCAAAGTAGTAACGCTGGCATAAATTCATTTTAATTCTTAGCATACTATCAACAAGCCAACCCCTTCCATCCTATTTTTTTTTTTTTTTTTGAATGCCAGCTTTGTATTCTACTATTTAACAATACAGATTTCACATACTGCACATCTGATAACGTGCTGTGACATATAAATGACAATCAGCTCACTAGTTTCCAGAGTTACATATGGTATATGTACACAAATCTGTAAAATTTCATTTGTATCCAAGATTATAATATAAGAGTAGTACTACAGTATCTGCCTGAGCACATTATCCCATACCAATAATCTTGTCAAGAGAAAAGGTAGTAAAAGCATAAGTGCATAAATTCAAAAATTAGTGTTTAGCACCAGAATACAAAAGTATGTACCAATATACCAAAGGAAAACTCTAAAAAAAAAAGACCAGAGATGCTTAATTATCTAAAGCATAGCACCTCATTTATGCCAGAGCTCATATATGTCAAATTTAGAACACATCAAATATCTGACACCCAATAAATAGAAACTTTCTAACACCCATAAAAACAGTCTAATCAATCAGAAAAAAATCTATTTGGAAACAATACTCCCATGAGGTTGGTTGTTGTTGAAGGCTGTGCTTGGTCGTTCTGAAAATCTCAAATTTCACTTATCTGAGGAATAAGCATCAGAAAGGTTTAGTAACAAAACATTTTACTTTTCCTCCTAAAAATAAACCAACGGTTAGAGGAATTGAGCATACAGTAAGCATATCAAACATTTTCCTTCCTAACAGTGCACTTTTCTAATACCAAAAATTGTTGACGTCAAATTAATTATTACCATGTGGATTTCTATATTTTTTTTGCTATTATTATGGTATACCATAAACTTAAAGAAAAAAAAAAATTATTATTGTTCACCATGGTTGAAAAAAAAATGAGCAGCTCAAAACATTAGTAATTTCTCATTTGAATATAAGAACCCATACGTCACCCATTCTTTAGCAATTCGGAACATTCCTTAAAACTTGTTTTCTCTACAAGGCAAAACTGATCGTTAATTTGTATGACAATACAGCTGTTTACAGTTCTTCTTGCTATTACCTGTGTCACAGACCGAAAGAGGTGGGGGGGGGGGGGTTTGTTTGCTAAAAGGGCACTTAGAAAATATATTTTTTTTTAAAAAAAAGCCAGTGATAAAGAAAGAAAAGTTGGTGACACAAAACCTTAATGATGAAAGTTAAAAATTGCTTACGATTTTTAAGGATAGAAATACAATTTTTAGTCCTTAAGGTCACACTTTACACACCAAATATATATTTCCTTGCTTCTAAAAGCTGCCATGACCAGCATAGTACGGCAAAATCACATCACTTTTAAAACATAAGTAATAACCACAAAACAAATTATTATGCAACCAACATTCATTCAATGTTATGAAATGCTTTGCTGATACAGCACCTATAGGGACAGTGTTAAAACGAACACAACATAACGATTCATGGATCTAAGGTTGCCCATACACGATACATTTTTCATACAATCTTCCTAAACGTACATTTCATCATTTTCTCGGAATTCTCCTTACCTTGAAAATTTCCCATTATCTTAAGCTCAGAATACAAAGTGAGATCAGCTGAGTTTGAAGGTTTATATATATCTATATAGGGGTAGTGACATCAGTGTTTATACTTTATTGGAAAAACCTAGTTTCCCAACTTATGTGGTTTCCTGCGTCTAAATAATCAGATTTATACACATCCAACTCATCTATGTTAACTATCCTTGGTGGCCAAGTGTATACCTTCAAGCTCAGCTTAATATCACATACAATCTCCACATACATCTATACAATGGCATGCAATCTTATATAACGTCTAAATACACTTAAGTGTCTGTACAAATATATACAAGGTTTTGGAGGGGGAATTCACCATCACACACAGTACTGCTTTGTAACCGGGTTCCAGACCCCATTTTATCTTCGGCGCTCCAAGCGCTGGAGTATCAAACCCCATCTTTGGGAATTTCAGATTCCCGGGAGTTGCTAAAATTAGCGGTTAACTGGGTACCGTTTATCTGCTCTGACAGTATAGGGTAGTAATAATAATAATAAAAATATAATCACTTACCCCATACTGTGTTTCTGGCAGATCTCACTTTCTGACACCAAAACTGTTAGCTCAATTCTCGTCAGGAGGCAATCACGATGATATTACAGCCCTTCAGTTGCTACCCTCCCAATAGATAATGAATTCACCCTCCATCCAGCTGGGAGTTATGACGACACACAGCACTCAAACTTAGTGCAGTCACAACTGTTTATTTCAAGTTTCGTGCTCCCATTTAAAGGATATTTCGGCGGCAGAAACTGCTTGAAACAATCGTAAGTCAATTGAACAGTACAACATCACTCATAGAAACAGTTACATGAAAAGGATTTTGTGTCCTATACATCTGTGTCAATATGGGGTGTCTTGTTATAGTATCGGTCCGTCTGTGTTCAGCTTGTCATGTGTTAATGTAAGCAATTGTCAATTGTTTATGGGTGGCATCAGCAATCTCTTATGCAAAATGTCCAACTGTCAAGTGTTCAAATGAATGAATGGAGAGGTGGTTTAACATGTCGTCTAAATGCAAAACATAGCTGTCTGCTGACCAAGGTGGATGAATGGTTGTCAGTCTTAGCTTGTTAATATGTAAATGCAAGGGCCCACATTTCATCACAGGATGGGCATAAACTGAAATATATATCTGAAAAATCATAAGGCATATTAATACAATCTTTCAGTACTTATAGCAATGGGATCTCTGTAGTCGCAAGCTCTCCCGGGACCCTCCAGCCAGAGAAATAGCCTCACTCAGGGAACGCTTGGCCTGGCCTAATAGGCCTTATGCAACTCATCCTGGCTCCCACCTCCATAAAGGTCATGAAGTTTACAGCCAGCTCCCCTAGATGCAGGTCTACTTCTCCCTGGCCTCCTGCCCTGGCCAGGGCCTCTACATGCTGGTTACATCTGTGCTGGTGTGGAGTGTTTGGCCCCTTTCACACGGGCGGTCCGATCAGATCCGCCTGTCAGTTTTTTAGCCGGATCTGATCGGATCCTCCATGCATCCCTATGGGGCAGCGGATGTCAGCGGTGACATGTTCGCTGACACCCGCTGCCATCCGCATCCGATCATGTCTGGGAAATCCGGATGGATGGATCAGATCGGATGGGATCGGATGAGAACGGACAGGCGGTCCATTCTCAGCCGATTCCCCCATAGAGAGCAGCGGGGCTCTGACACCTCCCTCTCTGCACACATTGCGCAGACGGAGCTGTCATCCGCCTGCTCAGCGGGGATCGGCAGATCGATCCCCCGCTGAGCAGAGAACGGACCGCACCGGACAGCGGACCGTGTGAAAGGAGCCTTTGGCTTATATGTGGACACTGACTCACCCATTACATTTCTATAGAAGGCCTCTAAGTAAAGGGGGCACAGCACCTGATGATGCTTCTTTTTGTAACCAAACACAGTTCTGGAACAGGGCCACCTAGTGGCAGACTAGCTAACTGCACCTGCCTTTGTGCTTAGAATAGAATACATCTGTATGTAGCACTCTCTTATATAGGTGCTACAGAGTGAGTAAAGTTTTGGCTCTGTCTGCCTATCAGAGGAGCAGCAAGTAAATTCTATATTTCTCTCTGCTTAACAGGGAGCAGAATCTGTGAGTTAGGTCTGCTCAATGTGCCCAGTGTGTGATTCATGTGGTCTGAGGGAGTGTCCCCACTGGTCTAATGGGGAGGCACATTGGACAGTGGAGGAAATCTGGCCAATGAGTACACAGGCTTTGATACAGCCGCAGGAATTGGCACAGACTGCTGTCTTGGTGCATTGTGGGGTGTAGTATAAAAGCCAGGAGCACATGTGCTCGGGGTCTTTGGCTGGTGAGCAGAGTCCTGGAAGTAGGGTGGCGGCAGTTGTTGTATGGTCACAGGCAGTCGGCCTGGTGAGCCAGAAGTGAGTAGCTGAACCCAGAGGTCCAGGAGAGCTGACTGAGGGAGTTGAGGCACTGGAGAAGCAGTATCGTGAGTACAGGGGATTGTGTCTAGGGGCCTGACCAGGAAGGGGGCCACTCCGAAGTAGAGTAGTCAGAGGATGGGTGTCAGCTGGTAGATAGAAAGGGGGTGCTAGGCAAGTACCCTGAAGATAAGTGCTTAAAAGAACTTTAACTCAGATTTATCTAGTGGCAGGATGAAGCGTTCTCAGATAGAAGTCCTCAGCATTGTGAATAGTTCAAGTTTGGAGTATCCCACCCATCCCTTCTCCCATCCCCATATAAAATAAAACAACAAAAACAACAACCCCTAGACTGTTCATTAACTGAGCCAGGAAAGTAAAGTGTTAAGATGCTGCATGCAGTTGCTATCGGTAACCCAGGGGGGCCTGAAAGGTGAGAAATCCAGCAGCCCTCAAGGGGGCAGGGCTACATGGAGATTGCTTTTTTATATGAGATAATGATCCCAGACAATAATGTTGCAGTATTTGTATCTATGAGTGAATGGTATTATTATTATTAAAATTGTGTAAGCCATACTTATAACATACTTGAGTTTTGAGCTATTATTTATGTATATATCTTATGCACATGGATCTACTCACAGGCCTCTCTTCTGGTAGGATGTACCCCTACTAGTCATTGTATTATGAAGTGATGTACCTGGTACTGTATATTGTGAAAGCAATAAAAATATTACATAAAAAAAAAATTGACAGGGGTTCTAAAAATGTGCCTCGATCTTCTGTCTTCTGTCCTTTATGGTACTAACGTCCATCCTAGATGGCCCCAGACTGTGTGTGCGTCATCACTATTAGCATCTTGTGAATATTTTTGTGCTACACAAATAAATAAAATAAATGAAAAGAGATGAACTGGGTCCCGATTCTCACCACCTGATATTATCTGACGGCCCGGGCAGGAGATGAATTCTGCGCTCACTACCAACAAGCATGACAAAGATTTCAGTTTTGTGTACAATGATCTGATGACACGCTGACAGCGAGATGAAAGTTATCAAGCTTCCAGCACAAATAACGTCTTCGGTAAATGGAGCCATTCTGGGAGGTGCTGAACGCAGGATAGAATCACGTTTTCTTCTGCAGCAATAGACGCCAACCTTCCCGCAGCCACCAAGAGGAGGCAAATCGTTGAAGATTTGATTAGTGTAAAGTATTACTGGAAAGCAAAAAGAAAATATTAAACTTTGTTGTCTCTTGGAAGTCTCTGAAATAAGTCCAAATATTGCAGAGGGATTCTATCTATCTATCTATCTATGGTATCTATCTATCTATCTATGGTATCTATCTATCTATCTATCTATCTATCTATCTATCTATCTATCTATCTATCTATCTATCTATCTATCTATCTATCTATCTATCTATCTATCTATCTATCTATCTATCTATCTATCTATCTATCTATCTATCTATCTATGGTATCTATCTATGGTATCTATCTATGGTATCTATCTATCTATCTATCTATCTATCTATCTATCTATCTATCTATCTATCTATCTATCTATCTATCTATCTATCTATCTATCTACCTTCCCCCCCTCCCTTTCTCCCATAAACATGAAAAACATAAGACTTAAGACATGAAATATGAACAAAGCACATCCCTCTATAGTGTGTACTTGTCTCAATCCAGAGAGCTAAGTGTCATTTCTGTCTGCTGCTTCGTTCCTCTGCTATCTGCATGAGCCACTTCTGATAAGTATTCCTGACATGAGAAAAATGGTAACAGGGGAGGGAGCCCCAGCTGATTGACAGCCTCAGCTCTGTTCCTGTGAGCTGAGTGAAGGAGGATGTGTCTCTTCCCTCCAATCAGCAATCAGAGCTCTCCTCAATGAGCTCTGCAGTGTGTGATTTAAATTCTCTGCCCCCTTTTTTTCTGAACACTCAAACAAAGTTTATAAATTGTGGACAGCTGTAGGCAGGGCTGCTGATAAGGCAGTACAGCCAGCCCTCTTTTACTGGGCCCAGGCCCCATCAGTTCCAAAGGGGGGTCCAGGCACTTAAAGAGCAGGAGAGCTGGCTGTGCTGTCTTATTGCAGACACCGATCATCTTCTGCTTCCCCTTGCAGCATTGCCAGCTTCTCCTCCTCTTTCTGCCTCCAGCTGCACTGCAGGGGGGTTGGTTCTAGCACACGTGCCCCTTTTATCTGCTGTTCAGGCCCCCCTGTGTGCCCCTTTCCCCTGCAGTGCTGCCGGCTTCCCTCCTCTCCTTTCCCACCAGGCACCTTCTGTGGGCACACAGGGGATGTTTCAAGATGGAGAGTGGGAGAAAAGATGAATGAACACAATGAGCAAAGGGTACCAATCAAATCAGTCCTGTGTCCATTCATCACAGATTCATAGTAAATTGCGTTTACTATGCTTCAGTTTGTGAAAGAGCAGGAAGCCTCAGAGTGCTTCCTATTTATTCATCTGTGCTGCTGAGACTACAGAGAAAGGTGCTGATAAATTGACAGTATGTCACTTTCAGTCAGGGGGGCCTGCCAGGAAGGGGCCCTCTGATTTCTTACAGCAGTCTTGGCTGTAGAGGAAAGAAGACCGCAGATAAACAGGTACAACTTATGTATGAGCGTTTGCTTAATGCAGGGTTCCACCAAAAGTGGAAGTTTTGCTTTAAGGACTTCTGCCACCAACATGGCGCATTTGGCATGTCATTTTTATTTTGGTGGGGGGGAGCAGGTACCTAGTTTTGTCAGGTACTCGTTCCCACTTCCGCTCGGGCCACCTAGGCAGCTCAAATGGGAGTTCTCCTCTTCCCCTCCCTCCCTGCAATGTTCTGGGACATATCACAGGTCCCAGAAGACTGCCCAGCCATTCAGAACACGCAGCCTGACTCGCGCATGCACAATGCGCACCTGGCTGGGAAGCCGCAAGCTGTCACAGTTGGGTGCCCACACTTGCAATGCTGGTGCCACCAACAGGAGAGGGAGAGGATCGAGGCTTCGGGTGGCCGCATCGCTGGACCACGGGACAGGTAAGTGTGTTCATTAAAAGTCAGCAGGTACACTTTCTGTAGCTGCTGACTTTTAATAAACATCAAAACGGCTGGAACTCTGCTTTAATCTCTGTTTCACCTGAGGCCAGTCACTTCAATGGGTATAAAAGAAAAACAAATACAGAGGCGCCTCTAAATCCAGACTGTAACACTTTTTAATGGTAAGTTACAAGCTACATAAAAAAACTCACATTTCCCATAAGTATAGAAAGCCTTAGTAAAATTGATGAGAAGTCCATCCACGGCGTCATGTGCAGTTGGACTTGGGGGCCTTTAGCTGGTGCAGCAACCGTCTCCCCCCTGTTTGAATACTGCCGGCATTCGAGGAGGAAAGATGGAGACCAGACGGAAGTGAGGGCTGGAACGCAGCAAGGACTGCAAGTCCTGCGCCAATTATGTCATCCACTGTCGACGCATTTCGGAACATGCGGTGTGAAGACAGTAACTCTACAGCGTGCTCCTTCTTCAAGCCGCTGGTAAGAAGGACCATCAGAGTGCTGTCCACAGCTTCCTCACAAGAGCCCTTAGCAAACAGTGAGTTGGATTTTGGGGGGATATCAAAATGACTTGATGGCTGGGTGTCAGTCTGGAGAACAGTGGCGGCTGGTGCTCAAAATTTTTTTTTGGGGGGGGGGGGGGCGCAAACAGAAAAATGTAATAGGCATTGCTTTGCGGCCAAAAACGCTCTAAAAAATTGCGTGACTTTGAGGTCGCAAAAGTGTGAAAGGGGCCTTTAGTAATTAAGGTATATAGTGTGCCCCCTTTCAATGCAGAGAGACCAGCGTGCCCCCTTTCAATGCAGAGAGACCAGCGTGCCCCCTTTCAATGCAGAGTGACCAGCGTGCCCCCTTTCAGTGCACAGTGACCAGCGTGCCCCCTTTCAATGCACAGTGACCAGCGTGCCCCCGTTCAATGCAGTGACCAGTGTACATGCCCCCTTCAATGCAGTGACCAGCGTACATGCCCCCTTCAATGCAATGACCAGCATACATGCCCCCTTCAATGCAGAGATCAGCGTAAATGCCCCCAATGCAGAGACCAGCGTACATGCCCCCAATTCAGTGACCAGCATACATGCCCCCAATGCAGTGACCAGCATACATGCCCCCAATGCAGTGACCAGCATGTAAAACAATAACTTATTTTCCGCGCTGTGATGTATATTTTAGTGAAAAAATAAAATATAAACAATGTATAAAACCTGAAGCTGCTGCTCACTAGGTAAAATACCAGAAAACTAAAAGCATAAATAGACAGCGCTAACAGGTGACAAAATGTAAATGAATTATAAATATATATAAATGTGCTACAATAATTAATTGGTGCCCTAAAACATTGATGCTCTAAAAAATTGATTGGTACAACCAAAAAGTGTATATATAAACAATAATTATAATAAATACTAAAGTGCTAAGATTAAGTGTCCATAATATAACCATTAAAGTGCAAAGTGATTTGTTAAGGTGCAGTCCAAAAAAATGCTTCTTTCAACACAAAACTAAAGTGCCAAACAGGTGCTCGAATCCATAAAAGTGCCCAAGTGCTCTTCAGGAAAAAGGCCCCCAATGGGGATGCACTCACCAGATTTTGGGTAAAAATGAGCCTTGAACATGTATAATGTTCCTTGATCGGATCACAGGATCAATGCAGCTACCCTAGCATATGAGATATCCCTCAAACGGATGGATGGATGACATGCACCTCATAGACTGGCTCCTTAATAATTCGTCTCCTCTCTCTCTCCCATGTGTGTTTCAAATAAAAAGAGAGAAGCCGTACATAGTGAAGCCCGTAATATTTATTTAAACCAGAATGGTAAGAATAATACTCACAAAGTATCTTTAAAAAATCGGCAATGAACAGCATTAAACAGCCTAGCACAGTCAATCCTCCAATTTCCGTGTCGCTGCCGGCGTGCGTTCCACGGTGGTTAACAGGAAATGACGCTGCAAAAGCTCCGCTGCCCGGAAGTGCGTCGACGCGTTTCGCCCGCCTTAATGGGCGTTATCAAAGACATCACTTCCGGTAAGGCGGCTTGTGTTTTTATACTTAATTGACTCTACTCGCAGCCAATCGAAGGAGAAAAAGGGGGGTGGCATATACTCTATCTATCAACTTCCTGTTGACAGTCTACTATTAAGCGTGTCCCCACGGTGCAAATAGCAACTCAATCCGCAATATTTATTTGGGTGAATAAAATAAATTGATGAATATATGCAAATCTATCGAATATTAAAATCACCACCTCATTTCCTGTTGCCGATAACTTATTATATTGTTAAAAAACTTTAAAATTTATTACACTTCATAAAATTCATAAATACAAATCATACATATCAGCGTTATTCAAACAATCTTATTTGTTAAATAAAACAATTCAAATGAGAAGGTCGATATTTGTAACAAGAATATATATTAATATCTATTATTTACAAAATCCCGAGAAAGAATAAAAAACGAAAAAATATATAAAACGAAAAAAATATAAAATATAAAAAATATATAAATTATATATTAAAAAAATATATAAAAAAATATATAAAAAAATGAAAATAATAATAAGTAAAAAATATTAAAAGAATAAAAAATAAAAATAAATATAAATGAAAATAAAAATAAAAATAAAAATAAAAATAAAAAATAAATAAAATAAAAATAAAAATAAAAATAGAAATAAATATAAATAAGAAAAAAATAATAATGATAATAAGAAAAAATAATAAAAAATAAAATAAAATAAAATAAAATAAAAGTGAAAATAATAATAAAAATAAAAATAAAAATAAATATAAATAAAAATAAAAATATAAATAAAAATAAAAATAAATATAAAAATAAAAATAAAAAAGAAAATAAAAATAAAAATAAAAATAAAAATAAAAATAAAAAATTTTACTTCAACAATATGGGATTCAAAATAATCAAAATTATGCCTCAGCCTTAGAAGAAAAAAACAGAGAAGGGGGAAGGGGAGGAAAAGTTTTTTTAATAATTAGACAGAAAACAGTTCAGATCCAATTCTATATTGAGACCCCGGGGCTGTAAGGTCCCGAGGCGATGAATCCATTGCGTTTCATTTTTAGAGATTGCTCTCTTTAGATTACCCCCCCTCCAATGTGGTTCAACCCTATCTATACCACAAAATGCTAGCCCTCTGGGATCACTATTGTGGACTAATCTGAAATGATTGGATACGCTGTGGTGACGAAATCCCTTTTTGATGTTAGTCACATGCTCCCGTAATCTTACTCTGAGTTCTCTCGTTGTTCTACCCACGTACTGTAGCCCACATGGGCACGTCAACAGATACGTTACATGGGTAGATGACGTTACCCATGTAACGTATCTGTTGACGTGCCCATGTGGGCTACAGTACGTGGGTAGAACAACGAGAGAACTCAGAGTAAGATTACGGGAGCATGTGACTAACATCAAAAAGGGATTTCGTCACCACAGCGTATCCAATCATTTCAGATTAGTCCACAATAGTGATCCCAGAGGGCTAGCATTTTGTGGTATAGATAGGGTTGAACCACATTGGAGGGGGGGTAATCTAAAGAGAGCAATCTCTAAAAATGAAACGCAATGGATTCATCGCCTCGGGACCTTACAGCCCCGGGGTCTCAATATAGAATTGGATCTGAACTGTTTTCTGTCTAATTATTAAAAAAACTTTTCCTCCCCTTCCCCCTTCTCTGTTTTTTTCTTCTAAGGCTGAGGCATAATTTTGATTATTTTGAATCCCATATTGTTGAAGTAAAATTTTTTATTTTTATTTTTATTTTTATTTTTATTTTTATTTTCTTTTTTATTTTTATTTTTATATTTATTTTTATTTTTATTTATATTTTTATTTTTATTTATATTTATTTTTATTTTTATTTTTATTATTATTTTCACTTTTATTTTATTTTATTTTATTTTATTTTTTATTATTTTTTCTTATTATCATTATTATTTTTTTCTTATTTATATTTATTTCTATTTTTATTTTTATTTTTATTTTATTTATTTTTTATTTTTATTTTTATTTTTATTTTTATTTTCATTTATATTTATTTTTATTTTTTATTCTTTTAATATTTTTTACTTATTATTATTTTCATTTTTTTATATATTTTTTTATATATTTTTTTAATATATAATTTATATATTTTTTATATTTTATATTTTTTTCGTTTTATATATTTTTTCGTTTTTTATTCTTTCTCGGGATTTTGTAAATAATAGATATTAATATATATTCTTGTTACAAATATCGACCTTCTCATTTGAATTGTTTTATTTAACAAATAAGATTGTTTGAATAACGCTGATATGTATGATTTGTATTTATGAATTTTATGAAGTGTAATAAATTTTAAAGTTTTTTAACAATATAATAAGTTATCGGCAACAGGAAATGAGGTGGTGATTTTAATATTCGATAGATTTGCATATATTCATCAATTTATTTTATTCACCCAAATAAATATTGCGGATTGAGTTGCTATTTGCACCGTGGGGACACGCTTAATAGTAGACTGTCAACAGGAAGTTGATAGATAGAGTATATGCCACCCCCCTTTTTCTCCTTCGATTGGCTGCGAGTAGAGTCAATTAAGTATAAAAACACAAGCCGCCTTACCGGAAGTGATGTCTTTGATAACGCCCATTAAGGCGGGCGAAACGCGTCGACGCACTTCCGGGCAGCGGAGCTTTTGCAGCGTCATTTCCTGTTAACCACCGTGGAACGCACGCCGGCAGCGACACGGAAATTGGAGGATTGACTGTGCTAGGCTGTTTAATGCTGTTCATTGCCGATTTTTTAAAGATACTTTGTGAGTATTATTCTTACCATTCTGGTTTAAATAAATATTACGGGCTTCACTATGTACGGCTTCTCTCTTTTTATTTGAAACACACATGGGAGAGAGAGAGGAGACGAATTATTAAGGAGCCAGTCTATGAGGTGCATGTCATCCATCCATCCGTTTGAGGGATATCTCATATGCTAGGGTAGCTGCATTGATCCTGTGATCCGATCAAGGAACATTATACATGTTCAAGGCTCATTTTTACCCAAAATCTGGTGAGTGCATCCCCATTGGGGGCCTTTTTCCTGAAGAGCACTTGGGCACTTTTATGGATTCGAGCACCTGTTTGGCACTTTAGTTTTGTGTTGAAAGAAGCATTTTTTTGGACTGCACCTTAACAAATCACTTTGCACTTTAATGGTTATATTATGGACACTTAATCTTAGCACTTTAGTATTTATTATAATTATTGTTTATATATACACTTTTTGGTTGTACCAATCAATTTTTTAGAGCATCAATGTTTTAGGGCACCAATTAATTATTGTAGCACATTTATATATATTTATAATTCATTTACATTTTGTCACCTGTTAGCGCTGTCTATTTATGCTTTTAGTGACCAGCATACATTCCTCCCAATGCAGAGATCAGCCTGCGTGCCCCCTTCAATGCAGTGACCAGCATACATGCCCCCAATGCAGTGACCAACATACATGCCCCCAATGCAGAGATCAGCATGCGTGCCCCCTTCAATGCAGTGACCAGCATACATGCCCCCAATGCAGAGACCAGCATACATGCCCCCTTCAATGCAGTGACCAGCATACCATTCCCCCAATGCCTCTGGCTCTAATCAGGTGATGCCAAAAAAAAAAAAAAATTCCCATTGAACTCCATGCGTCAGGCGCCCCTGCATGCAGATTAGGGGGCCGGACGCATGGATGGGGGGGTGGCGCCCCTGCGCCCCTGCGCCCTCGGTACACCGGCCACCACTGCTGGAGAAGTGGGTGTTTCTAGGTAGGCTGCATTTGCATGCAAATGGTTGTAACCATATAGCGCCATATCCCTATGCCCAATGCTCGGGTTCTGGTGACACCGTATTATAGCTCAATTACATTACAAGAGATAGCAAGCACACTGCCCATATACTATAAAAATGCAATTGTAAGAAGCAGATTTCCTTAGGTAATCTCCACATGTGATGCTGAACCTCCATTATTGAAAGAACTAAAATCCAGTGTAGGAAAGGAATTCACCATGGACAATCAGGTTGGGGAAGAAAAAGCTATAAGATGTTATCCTCCAGCCAGGAAATGAGGTTTGCAGTGAAAAAAAGAGAAAGAAATTTGATTATTCTCTAAATAGAAGTTTCCTCTAATTCTGATATTTGCTGCAGACCCCTCAATGCTGTCTATATTTTCCTCAAGGTCAAACTAAGCATCCGGCAGGCTTGATGGATTTATAGATTTTGGGGTTAGACTTTTTTTAGAAATACTTAATCACAGCAAATCACTGCTTTGGTTTTATAGTCCCCAGCCCACCACTTTTCCTGATTAAAAAGACCCCAAAGGATTAGTTCCAAATATGTATAACTTACCAACAATTCATCAAAATAGTTCTATATCTGATGGGTGCCATTCGATTCCTTCTATCAGGATTAGAACCTATTGATTGCACAGTGCAATGGTCTTCATCACATATAAGGCAATTGTGTCACAGATCAGTGACCTTCTTTGTGTGCTGGGGCATCCATCATTTAACATCGATCCCAAAAAAAGAATAGTTTTATCATACAAGTTATTTGCAACTAAACTGGCTACATAAAATAAACACAATGGGGAAGATTTATTAAAACTCTGAATCTGGTGTAGATGTGCATGGTAGCCAATCGGCTTCTAACATCAGTTTGTTCAATTAAGCTTTGGCAATAAAACCTGGACGCCGATTGGTTTCTATGCACCAGATTTTTGAACTAGTAAATAACCTCCATTGTCATTTTAGGACAATGGAAACCCTACTGTAAAAAAATAGGTACTGCTTATGGGGCTTCATCCATCAGCCAGATGCATGGGTAAGAGTTTAACAAAGTAGGACCAATGTGTGTGCCATCCATACCTAGTGGGAAAGTATTGACATTGGCAGTCCTCACGTAGGGGAAAGAGATTGTTGTTGGACATTTCTACTTCAGGGGCAGGGATTCTTATAAGCCATTTCTACCTAGGGGGAAGAGATTGTTGTAGGCCATCCCTACCTTGGGGGAAGGGATTATTATTGACCATCTCTACCTTGAGGGTAGGGATTGGTTTTGGCCAACTCCACCTTGTGGGTAGGGATTGTTATTGGCCATACCTACCTAAGGGGAACAAATTTTCACCGACCATTTCTACCTGGTGAGAAGGGATTGTTAATGGCCATCTCTACCTAGGGGGAAGGGACTGGTAAAAGCCATCTCTACCTTGGGTTAAGGGACTGGTATAGGCCATCTCTGCCAAGGGGTAAGGAACTGTTATTGGCTATTCCATTCCCTACATAGGGAGAGGGAATTTTTATTGGTCATCCTTACCTAGGTGAATGTGTTGTTAATGGCCATTCCTATCTAGGGGAAGGGATTGTTACAGGCCATTCATTCCTAGTAGGAAGGTGTTGTCATTGGCCATCCCTACCTGGGGGAGGTCATGTTATTGGCCATCCCAACCTAGATTGAAGGTATTATTATTGGCAATCTCTACCTTGTAGGAAGAGATTGTTGTTGGCATCCCTACCTTGGGGGAAGGAATTATTTTTAGCCATTCCTACCAAGGGATAAGAAATTGTTGTAGGACTTCCCTACCCTGGGGAAGGAATTATTATTGGCCATTCCTACCTAGGGGAAAGGAATTGTTATTGGTCATCTCTGCCTTGGGGGTAGGGATTGCTATTGGCCATCCCTTCCTAAGGGGAACAGAGTGTCATTGGCCATCCCTACCTTGTGGTCCTCAATTCTTTGCCTCAACCTTTTCTAAAAACCTCTAAGCCCCTCTAACATACCAGGTTGAGTCTACAAACATATAATATCACAGGAATATGTTTGGGTATGTTAGTACCCGATAGTAGTGGTATATCAAAGAAAACATGCACCAAACTAGGTGGTAAAGTCAAATGTAATATATTGTCACCCAATATTGTTGGTAACTAGGCAAGCATAAAATGATTTAAAAATGGTAGTAACACAATTTAGCATACAAAGGCATTAACTGTAAGGACTATGCCTTAGATGACATTAAGCATCCAGATCAGCATAAAAATTAGCAAGGCCACCTCAAATGCAGCTGTGAGCATTAGTAAAGTTTAAGCTACCGAGAACTGGAACCATACTGCCAGATTGCATTTACTGTATATATGAGATGCTAGTCCTAGACCGACTGGGTGTGCAAAAGAAAAGGAGAATGGAAGAGGAGGGGGAGCAGTGGAACAAACAGGGCTTGCAGAATAATTTTTACAGCAGGGATAGTCTTTTAGGAACACTGGTGCACTAAACAGTCCCAGTTAACCTGCGTGCAGTATACAGTAGATACAGTATAGCTATGATATAGTCTGGACACAGGCAAAAGGTAGATGTGGTTTAGATGTGGTAAAGCTTCGGTGTAATGAGGTATAGGTTTGGAATAGGTGCGGTGTAGAGTGTAGTATGGGCAGGGCGGCTGTTAGAAATCACGGGGCCCCGTACAGACTACCTGGCAGGGCCCCCCCAAGAAAAAAATTAAAGATATATTTAGCTAAAATTACAACAAAATCACTATTATCAGACACAAGTATAACATAACTCGCATCATTTCTGCTAAATCTAAAAAAAAAACTATGTTAAATAAAAAAGAAGATGAGATGAGAAAAATATACAGGCTGGGCAGTTGGAGCTCAGTGATCAGAGAGACAGAGAGAGAGAAACAAAGTTACAATTTACAAATAAACTCCCAAACAGAGATAAGTGCTGGGGGGGGGGGGGCACACAAGGGAGGGTGATTAGTGAGGGACAACTGTCTATTTCTCAACAGATAAAAGCTGATAACAGGGAGAGGGACAGAGATCAGATTCAGGTGCTGGAGGAAGATTTCTGTATTTGTTGTCCATCACTAATCCCCCTCTCTGTGTGGGCCCCCTGTGTGCTCGGGCCCCCTACAAGAGGGCTGGTGGTCCCCCCCTATCAGCGGCCCTGAGTATGGGTGCTGTATAGATTAGGTACACTAAGTTACGGCTCTCAGTGGCTCAGTCCCCGCTAGATGTATCAACAATGGATGAATATCCATCTTACTAGTCCCTCGGATGCTGTGGTGATCTCTGACTGTAGAATGGTTGGCCCCCTCAGTCTCTCCCCTCCCCAATCGCCTCCAACACAACCAGGATATTCCTACGGTGCTGGGTGACGTAATGGTATCTGCATATAGCTGGCTGACGCGTTTCGAATGAGGACCCTCTTTCCTCAAAACGCGCCAGAAATGCTATTTGTGGATACCATCACGTCACCCAGTGACGTAGTAATATCCTGGTTGTCTTGGAGGCGATTGGGTCCAATATATTTTTACATGTGTGCTACTTTCATATGTTTGTGAGTATAATGTATCTTGTTTTTTTTTTTTTTTTATATTATTAACCACTTCTGGACCGGAAGGATTTGTATCCTTAATGACCAGGCCATTTTTTGCGATTCGGTACTGCATTACTCTAACAGACAATTGCGTGGTCGTGAGATGCTGTACCAAAATAAAATTGATGTCCTTTTTTTTCCACAAATAGAGCTTTCTTTTGGTGGTATTTGATCGCCTCTGCGATTTTTTTTTTTGCGCTATAAACAAAAAAAGAACGACAATTCTGAAAAAAAAAAACAATAATTTTCATATTCTGCTATATGACATTCGCAAAAAAAAGTCCTCGCTGACGAGTGGGGGCGAGAGCGTGCCGGTGGCGCATGCTCGCCCCCTAGCTGCAGGTGCGCGACCGACGTAAACCTACGTTGGTTCACGCAGGAGGGGCTGCCTGCTGCAGTAAAAACGTTACGAAAGCGGTTAAACCTTTTTAGTGGTAATGCACAAGGTCGGTGCGTCCTTCTCTTGTTGTTGTCTTTCAGTGTATTTGGATACCCTTGGTCCTGAGGAACAGCAAGACCACACACCTTCTTGCATACCACTTGAGTGCAGGAGAAATATTGCTTTTGTATTTTTGCGCGGCATGTCCTGACACGTTGTAACGCATCGCAATGTACTACCACTGCAATGCATTTTAACACAGCAGGTGTGAACAAGTCCTTTCCAAGCGGACTGGGCAATATTGGTGGATAAGCAGTTATGCACTAATTTGCCTCATCTAAATCGAATCTTACTTTAAAAAAAAAAAACGAAAAAAAAGATTTTCTTATCTCTAGTTCTAACTGAAAATACGAAGGATGAAGTGGATGGAAGGTAAGCAGATTCTCTGAGCACGTGGGAGACGGTGTGTCAAGCCCAATCTACAAATAAATCTGGACGTGGGATTTGGTTAACTGAGGCCATATTGGATTACACGTGTTTGTTTTTTTTTAATAGAGATTGTCTGCAGAATAAGGATGATTGGTGATGCTGTAAAAAGCTCCCTATCTTCCTTCTGTGCGGCGGGTAATTATATTATGTAAGATAAACCTTGCCGGCCTCTCATAGACTGATGACAGGATCATAAGAACCATCTTTATCAGGCCCAGATGGGCATTACTCGGTACGTGGTTAAATTGAGTCATTAAGACTGCCAATTTTTAACCCTCAATGGCTTGGAAATGTAAGCTTTACCACTTAAGCCCCGGAAGAGTTTACCCCTTCCTGACCAGGGCCTATTTTGCGATTTGGCACTGCGTTACTTTAACGGACAATTGCGCTGGCGTGCGACGCTGTACCTAAACGAATTTGACGTCCTTTTTTTCCCACAGACAGAGCTTTCTTTTGGTGGTATTTGATCACCTGTGCGATTTTTTGATCATGCGCTATAAATAAAAAAGAGCGTCAATTTTGCAAAAATAACAATATTTTTACATTTTTTTTATATGAAATTCCCCCAAAAAAATGTAAAAATCGAAATTTTTTAACATTTTAGGCCAATTTGTTTTATGCCACATATGTTTGGTAAAAAAAATCGCAAAAAGCGTATTTTGATTGGTTTGCGCAAAAGTTATTGCGTTTACTAACTAAGGGAAAGATTTTTGTCATTTTTGTTGTTTTTTTTTTAACGAGTAATGGCTTAACATCGGGTCCGCCGGGCACACACACGGGGGGGGGTCCGTGAGCGAGCGGGAGCGCGCCTCCGGCGGCGCGCGCTCGCTCCCTAGAGCCTCACAGGCTAGCGACGTGGACCTACGTTGCTTTGCCTGTGAGGGGCTGACTGCCGACGTAAATCGGCGTTAGGCAGTCAGCAAGTGGTTAAAGGGGAACTATTGTGCTTTTAGTGGGTTCGTCTTGTAGATTGGCCTAAAAATATTTTTGGTGGTAGCCTTCAAATTTCTGCTTCCTGTTTCAGGTTTTTATGAAGGTATTTCACATTCAGTGGATTGCAACCTCTGCAGACCTCAACTAGTTGGAGCTTTGGAGCAATGAAGCCATCCACAAGATTGTCCACTCTGTGTATAATCAGATTCATACTGTCAGAATATATACAGTATACTGCTCTGAATATAACAGTGTCTCCATTTATGTAAATAAGCAAAGATCTGTAAGGTAGGAGAATCTCAACTTATTTAATCGATTCATTTATTTTTAACAGCATATACCAATCTTAGTGAGTACAGTCTACAGTATGGAATATATAAGAATATTTATTCACAAGACATGTATTCACAATAAATGATTAGACTTGAGGTAACACAAAGAGATAACTTTACATAAAATACAAACTTAAAACAATAAATGCAATGTGATGTATATCTTAATGATGAAAGTAAAAATAAAGCAAGATTACGTTTTCCCAGGTATAGTAGAAACCATATTTAAATGTTCTATATAATCAGACCACAATTGTCACAACAGTCACTCCGCTGCAGACGGAGCAAGAATAGGCTATGCAAAATGGGAGACTAGATCGCTAATATTGCGCTAAATCTGATATTAATAAAAATGTATAAAAATAAAAATCAGCTTTTAGATAAAAATCTACTATGGTTCATACGGCTGGTACTGTAATCTCGTTACCCTTAAATATGAAATATAAAACATATAAGGAAGGAAATAAATGATATTAAATATTAATCAAATAAACAGTAAGGTATATTTACCACACTTAAGATGGCTGCTAGCTTAAAATGGTCGTTACCAGAGTCCTTAAGATGGCTGCCTTCCCAAAATGGTGGCTGGTTAGGGAGGAGTTTCGTTTGGCGTCCTTCAAAGTTTCAGATGAATGATGGAGCAAAATGGAGTATGTATAGATGAGTATATGTATGGATGTAAGTAGCGTGTGTTTTGTAAGTGTAATGAATGTTGTCGTATGTGTGTGTCCTGTCACATCTGGGGTTCCTTTTTATATTGTATTGAACAAAAGGCAAGAAAAATTACCATAAACTGAACCCAGAAGGAGGAAATTTATCCCCATTGGTTGGGATTACTTATCCATTAACTGGTGAAGTCATTGGGCAACACCTCTACTGGTCGTCCAGTATATTGGATATTAAAACTATATGATGATTTCTTTATTTAAGAATAATCATAAAAAACAACATAATAATCTATCCATACTCTCATCTAATATACACGTCCATTTAATATCTCCATCATGTATCTAGGTAAGGATTGAATCTGGTAACACCATTTAAGAATATATTATTAATAGGGTTGAGCGGACACCTAGATGTCCGTGTTCGACGGGTTCGGCCGAACTTTAAAAAAAAGTCCGGGTCCGTGTCCCGGACTTTTACCGAACTTTTCCCGGACACCGAACCCCATTGAAGTCAATGGGGACCCGAACTTTAAGGCACTAAAATGGCTCTAAAACACCAAAGGAAAGGGCTAGAGTGCTGCAAATGGCAGCAAAACGTAATTAAGAGCATGGCAAGTGCTCTGCAAACAAATGTGGATAGGGAAATAACTTAAAACAACAAAAAAAAACAGAAAAATAAAACAATGTTCTTCTTCATCTCTGAAGGACGAGGCCCATATGGAGTAGGAGGGAGGTTGAGGTGGTGGTGGATGTGGCGGTGACATAGGCGTGCGCACAGGGTGTGCTGGGTGTGCCTGGGCACACCCTAATCACCTAGGGCACATAGCATTGCCAGTGAGGAGATGGGAAAGATCTCCCTGGGACCTGCTCTGCTCTATTTCTCCTTGCCTACAGGTACATGGCCCCGATACATTACTCTCCCTGCTGGCAAACACATGCATGTGTATTTCAACTTTGGGGTGCACACCTTAATGCAATAGGCTGCGCACACCTATGGGCGGTGTAGGTGGAAGCGGCGGTGGAGGAGGACCAGGGCCGGATTAACAGCATCATGGGCTTGGTGCTGAGGATTTTGAAGGGCCTTAGGGCCGTGCCTTGCCATGCACCCAGAGGAGGAAGGGTGCAGCCATGCATGCCTAATTCAACATGGGATGCTGTCTCTGAAGCCCATAAACACATCCATGCATCGCCAACTGTCCCTCCTTGTCCGGCCTTCACGCTGTGTGGGGAGGTTCTGAGGGTGCTGCCTGGGGAAGCGAGCATAGAAGCCAGACTTCTGTGTTTACAAGTGACAGAAGAGCGGTAACAGTGAATATGGCCAACCCGGGGCCTATATAAAAGGTAGGGGCCTGGAGCTGCAGCTCCAATAGACCCTACATTAATCTGGCCCTGAGGAGGAGGACGAGGTAGCCAACACTGCTTCTTTTCACAAATTTTAAATGAGGGTACACCCCAAAAGAGTGAGAAAGAGCAAAAATGGAACAATGGGTGGGTAAGGTCGGTATCCATTGCTATTCTGCATAAGGTACGGAAAAGTCCCGTGGGATCCATGCCTGGTTCATTTTAATGAACGTGAGCTTGTCCACATTGTCTCTGGACAGGCGGCTGCGCTTGTCTGTTATAACGCCCCCAGCCGTGCTAAATACCCGTTCAGATAATACACTGGCTGCAGGGCACGCCAGCACCTCCAAGGCGTAAAGGGCAAGCTCAGGCCATGTGCCCAATTTGGAGACCCAGAAGTTGAAGGGGGCAGACCCGTCATTCACTACATGTAGGCGTGTGCACACATACTGCTCCACCATGTTGGTAAAATGCTGCCTCCTGCTAAGACGTTCCATCTGAGCTGCTGGTGCTGCTGTTTGTTGTGGCGTGCTGACAAAGCTTTTCCACATTTCGGCCATGCTAACCCTGCCTTCTGAGGTGCTGGCGGTGCCCTGGTTGCGTTGGCGACCTCCTCCTCCTCCTCCTCTGCCTTGTGCTTCCACTGTGGCCCCGCTGTCAGATGGGAATGCCAGCAGCATGGCGTCTACCAGCGTGCGCTTGTACTCGCGCATCTTGCGATCGCGCTCCAGTGAGTGAATTAAGGACGGTACGTTGTCCTTGTAACGGGGATCCAGCAGCGTGGCCACCCAGTAATCAGCACAAGTTAGAATGTGGGCAACTCGGCGGTCGTTGTGGAGACACTGCAGCATGTAATCGCTCATGTGTGCCAGGCTGCCCAGAGGCGACGAAAGGCTGTCCTCTGTGGGAGGTGTATGGTCCGTGTCCTCTGTATCCCCCCAGCCACGCACCAGTGATGGCCATGAGCTGGCCTGGGTGCCACCCTGCTGTGAACATGGTTCCATCTCCTCCTCCAGCTCCTCCTCCTCCTCATCCTCCTCATCCTCCAGAACTGTGCCCCTGCTGGACAATTGCGTCCCTGGCGTTTGCGTGTGCAGGAACCCACCCTCGGAGCCCCTTGCGAATGACTGCCCTGAAAGCCTTGGAAATGTTACCTCTTCATCCTCCTCCTCCTCCTCATCCTGTGCCACATCCTCTTCCATCATCGCCCGAATTGTTTTTTCAAGGAGGCATAGAAGTGGGATAGTTAAGCTGAGAACGGCGTCATTGCCACTGGCCATGTTGGTGGAGTACTCAAAACAGCGCAACAAGGCACACAGGTCTCGCATGGAGGCCCAGTTATTGGTGGTGAAGTGGTGCTGTTCCGCAGAGCGACTCACGCGTGCGTGCTGCAGCTGAAACTCCACTATGGCCTGCTGCTGCTCGCACAGTCTTTCCAGCATGTGCAAGGTGGAGTTCCACCTTGTGGGCACGTCACATATGAGGCGGTGAGCGGGAAGGCCGAAGTTACGCTGCAGCGCTGCCAGGCGAGCAGCAGCAGGGTGAGAACGCCGAAAGTGCGCACAAACGGCCCGCACTTTCTGCAGCAGCTCTGACATATCGGGGTAGTTTTTAAGGAACCTCTGCACCACCAAATTCAGCACATGCGCCAGGCAAGGGATGTGCGTCAAACCGGCTAGGCCCAGAGCTGCTATGAGATTTCGCCCGTTATCGCACACCACCAGGCCGGGCTTGAGGCTCGCTGGCAGCAACCACTCATTTGTCTGCTGTTCCATGCTCCTCCACAACTCCTGCGCGGTGTGTGGTTTGTCCCCCAAACAGGCAAGTTGTAAAACTGCCTGCTGTCGTTTACCCCTGGCCGTGCTGAAGTTGGTGGTGAAGGTGTTACGCTGTCCGGATGAGGAGGCGGTAGAGGATGAGGAAGCGGAGTAGGAGGAGTTAGGAACAGGAGGCAAACTGAAGCGCCCTGCAATCCTCGGTGGTGGAAGGACATGCGCCAAATTGCTATCCGCCTCAGGCCCATCCGCCACTGCATTTACCCAGTGTGCCGTTAGGGAGATATAACGCCCCTGACCGTGCTTACTGGTCCACGTATCCGTAGTTAGGTGGACCTTGGCACAGATGGCGTTGCGCAGTGCACACCTGATTTTTTCCCCCACTTGGTTGTGCAGGGAAGGGATGGCTTGCCTGGAAAAGTAGTGGCGGCTGGGCACGACGTACTGTGGGACAGCCACCGACATAAGGTTTTTAAAACTGTGCGTCTCCACCAGACGGAATGACAGCATTTCAAAGGCCAATAATTTTGAAATGCTGGCATTCAGGGCCAGGGATCGCGGGTGGGTAGGGGGGTACTTCCTCTTCCTCTCAAGTGTTTGGGAGATGGAAAGCTGAACGCTTCCACGGGACATTGTGGAGATGGTTGTTGGTGACCCAGGTGGTGGTGTTGCTGACAGATCGTCTGTTTGCGGGGTGGCAGGTGCCGGTATCACTACAGATGTGGCTGGAGCGGCCGAGACTGCAGCAGAAGAGGAAGCAGGATGAGCCAGAGACGTTTCTTGGTTTTGAAGGTGTGTACTCCACTGCAGCTCGTGCTTTGCACTTAGATGCCTGATCATGCAGGTTGTGCTCAGGTTGAGAAGGTTCATGCCTCGCTTCAAGCTCTGATTGCACAGGGTGCAAACCACTCGTGTCCTGTCATCAGCACATTTTCTAAAGAACTTCCACGCTAGAGAACTCCTTTGAGCTGACTTTGGTGCGCTCGTTCCCTTGCTGCGTTGGGCAGTAGCGGGCGTAGTGTCTAGGGCACGGCCGCTCCGCTTCTGCACCCTGCTCCCTCTTCTGCTGTGCTGGTGGCTCTGTGCGACCACCGCCTCTTCCTCCAAACTACTCAGTTCACCTGCATGACGTTCATTCCATGTGGGGTCGAGGACCTCATCGTCCTCCACATCATCTTCCACCCAGTCTTCACCCCTGCCCTCCTTGTCGGTCTCCACAATGCTGAACGCCGCAGCAGTTGGCACCTGCGTTTCGTCATCATCGGAGACGTGCTGCGATGATCCTTGCATGTACTCATCTTGAGGAATAAGTGGTTGGGCATCGCTGCACTCAATCTCTTCCACTTCTGGGGCAGGGCTAGGTGGATGGCCCTGGGAAACCCTGCTGACAGAGTCCTCAAAAAGAATAAGAGACTGCTGTATGGCTTGGGGCTCAGACTGCTGGCCTGATTTGCAAGGGGGTGAGGTGAAAGACGGTTGGACATTGGCTGCAGGTGCCAACTCTGACCTTTCTGCAGTAGACTGGGTGGGAGACAATGTGAAGGAACTGGAGGCACTGTCAGCAGCAAACCAATCTACTATCGCCTCAACTTGTTCTGGCCTCATCACTTCTAGGGGCGTTTGATGCCCTACCAAATACTGATGCAGGTTCTGTCGCCTACTCACACTTGAGGAAGGTGTTTCACTTGTGCGTGTAGCTGGCACAGATCGACCATGTCCTCTCCTTGCAACAGGAGCTCTACCAGCAGCACCACGACCCAGGCCACGGCCCTTATTTGACGGTCTCCTCATATTTCTGTAATTTAAGATCTTGCCCTAGAAAGGTTTTTATTGAATAGCGGAATAGAAAATATGATCCAAAAAAAGTGTATGTATATCACACGTACACAACCACACTAGGCCCCAATTACTATTGTTTGTACCCCTAAAAGGCTAGATGAGGAGTAGGGGGAGTATGGAACAGGCAGCACCCTCAAACCTTCAGAAGTATGAGATGAACCCCAACAACTTGGAAAGGTGGATCTCTCTCACACGTACCGACACAGACTATCCCGCAATTCAATTGATCCTCAAAGGTTTTTATTGAATAGCGGAATAGGAAATATGATCAAAAAAAGTGTATGTATCTCGCACGTACACAACCACACTAGGCCCCAATTACTATTGTTTGTACCCCTAAAAGGCTAGATGAGGAGTAGGGGGGGTATGGAACAGGCAGCACCCTCAAACCTTCAGAAGTATGAGATGAACCCCAACAACTTGGAAAGGTGGATCTCTCTCACACGTACCGACACAGACTATCCCGCAATTCAATTGATCCTCAAAGGTTTTTATTGAATAGCGGAATAGGAAATATGATCAAAAAAAGTGTATGTATCTCGCACGTACACAACCACACTAGGCCCCAATTACTATTGTTTGTACCCCTAAAAGGCTAGATGAGGAGTAGGGGGGGTATGGAACAGGCAGCACCCTCAAACCTTCAGAAGTATGAGATGAACCCCAACAACTTGGAAAGGTGGATCTCTCTCACACGTACCGACACAGACTATCCCGCAATTCAATTGATCCTCAAAGGTTTTTATTGAATAGCGGAATAGGAAATATGATCAAAAAAAGTGTATGTATATCACACGTACACAACCACACTAGGCCCCAATTACTATTGTTTGTACCCCTAAAAGGCTAGGAGTAGGGGGAGTATGGAACAGGCAGCACCCTCAAACCTTCAGAAGTATGAGATGAACCCCAACAACTTGGAAAGGTGGATCTCTCTCACACGTACCAACACAGACTATCCCCCAATTTAACTGATCCCCAAAGGTTTTTGATTAAATAGCGGAATAGAAAATATGATCCCAAAAAAGTGTATGTATATCACACGTACACAACCACACTAGGCCCCAATTACTATTGTTTGTACCCCTAAAAGGCTAGGAGTAGGGGGGAGTATGGAACAGGCAGCACCCTCAAACCTTCAGAAGTATGAGATGAACCCCAACAACTTGGAAAGGTGGATCTCTCTCACACGTACCAACACAGACTATCCCCCAATTTAACTGATCCCCAGAGGTTTTTGATTAAATAGCGGAATAGAAAATATGATCCCAAAAAAGTGTATGTATATCACACGTACACAACCACACTAGGCCCCAATTACTATTGTTTGTACCCCTAAAAGGCTAGGAGTAGGGGGAGTATGGAACAGGCAGCACCCTCAAACCTTCAGAAGTATGAGATGAACCCCAACAACTTGGAAAGGTGGATCTCTCTCACACGTACCAACACAGACTATCCCCCAATTTAACTGATCCCCAGAGGTTTTTGATTAAATAGCGGAATAGAAAATATGATCCCAAAAAAGTGTATGTATATCACACGTACACAACCACACTAGGCCCCAATTACTATTGTTTGTACCCCTAAAAGGCTAGGAGTAGGGGGAGTATGGAACAGGCAGCACCCTCAAACCTTCAGAAGTATGAGATGAACCCCAACAACTTGGAAAGGTGGATCTCTCTCACACGTACCAACACAGACTATCCCCCAATTTAACTGATCCCCAAAGGTTTTTGATTAAATAGCGGAATAGAAAATATGATCCCAAAAAAGTGTATGTATATCACACGTACACAACCACACTAGGCCCCAATTACTATTGTTTGTACCCCTAAAAGGCTAGGAGTAGGGGGAGTATGGAACAGGCAGCACCCTCAAACCTTCAGAAGTATGAGATGAACCCCAACAACTTGGAAAGGTGGATCTCTCTCACACGTACCAACACAGACTATCCCCCAATTTAACTGATCCCCAAAGGTTTTTGATTAAATAGCGGAATAGAAAATATGATCCCAAAAAAGTGTATGTATATCACACGTACACAACCACACTAGGCCCCAATTACTATTGTTTGTACCCCTAAAAGGCTAGGAGTAGGGGGAGTATGGAACAGGCAGCACCCTCAAACCTTCAGAAGTATGAGATGAACCCCAACAACTTGGAAAGGTGGATCTCTCTCACACGTACCAACACAGACTATCCCCCAATTTAACTGATCCCCAAAGGTTTTTGATTAAATAGCGGAATAGAAAATATGATCCCAAAAAAGTGTATGTATATCACACGTACACAACCACACTAGGCCCCAATTACTATTGTTTGTACCCCTAAAAGGCTAGGAGTAGGGGGAGTATGGAACAGGCAGCACCCTCAAACCTTCAGAAGTATGAGATGAACCCCAACAACTTGGAAAGGTGGATCTCTCTCACACGTACCAACACAGACTATCCCCCAATTTAACTGATCCCCAGAGGTTTTTGATTAAATAGCGGAATAGAAAATATGATCCCAAAAAAGTGTATGTATATCACACGTACACAACCACACTAGGCCCCAATTACTATTGTTTGTACCCCTAAAAGGCTAGGAGTAGGGGGAGTATGGAACAGGCAGCACCCTCAAACCTTCAGAAGTATGAGATGAACCCCAACAACTTGGAAAGGTGGATCTCTCTCACACGTACCAACACAGACTATCCCCCAATTTAACTGATCCCCAGAGGTTTTTGATTAAATAGCGGAATAGAAAATATGATCCCAAAAAAGTGTATGTATATCACACGTACACAACCACACTAGGCCCCAATTACTATTGTTTGTACCCCTAAAAGGCTAGGAGTAGGGGGAGTATGGAACAGGCAGCACCCTCAAACCTTCAGAAGTATGAGATGAACCCCAACAACTTGGAAAGGTGGATCTCTCTCACACGTACCAACACAGACTATCCCCCAATTTAACTGATCCCCAAAGGTTTTTGATTAAATAGCGGAATAGAAAATATGATCCCAAAAAAGTGTATGTATATCACACGTACACAACCACACTAGGCCCCAATTACTATTGTTTGTACCCCTAAAAGGCTAGGAGTAGGGGGGAGTATGGAACAGGCAGCACCCTCAAACCTTCAGAAGTATGAGATGAACCCCAACAACTTGGAAAGGTGGATCTCTCTCACACGTACCAACACAGACTATCCCCCAATTTAACTGATCCCCAGAGGTTTTTGATTAAATAGCGGAATAGAAAATATGATCCCAAAAAAGTGTATGTATATCACACGTACACAACCACACTAGGCCCCAATTACTATTGTTTGTACCCCTAAAAGGCTAGGAGTAGGGGGAGTATGGAACAGGCAGCACCCTCAAACCTTCAGAAGTATGAGATGAACCCCAACAACTTGGAAAGGTGGATCTCTCTCACACGTACCAACACAGACTATCCCCCAATTTAACTGATCCCCAGAGGTTTTTGATTAAATAGCGGAATAGAAAATATGATCCCAAAAAAGTGTATGTATATCACACGTACACAACCACACTAGGCCCCAATTACTATTGTTTGTACCCCTAAAAGGCTAGGAGTAGGGGGAGTATGGAACAGGCAGCACCCTCAAACCTTCAGAAGTATGAGATGAACCCCAACAACTTGGAAAGGTGGATCTCTCTCACACGTACCAACACAGACTATCCCCCAATTTAACTGATCCCCAAAGGTTTTTGATTAAATAGCGGAATAGAAAATATGATCCCAAAAAAGTGTATGTATATCACACGTACACAACCACACTAGGCCCCAATTACTATTGTTTGTACCCCTAAAAGGCTAGGAGTAGGGGGAGTATGGAACAGGCAGCACCCTCAAACCTTCAGTATGAGATTGTGTTCACTGTACCCCACAAAGATTGAGTTCACTGCACCCCACAATGATTGTGTTCACTGCACCCCACAAAGATTGTGTTCACTGCACCTCACAAAGATTGTGTTCACTGTACCCCCCAAAGATTGTGTTCACTGCACCCCACAAAGATTCTGTTCACTGTACCCCACAAAGATTGTGTTCACTGCACCCCAAAAAGATTGTGTTCACTGCACCCCAAAAAGGATGTTGTTCACTGCACCCCAAAAAGGATGTTGTTCACTCCACCCCAAAAAGATTGTGTTCACTGCACCCCACAAAGATTGTGTTCACTGCACCCCAAAAAGATTGTGTTCACTGCACCCCAAAAATGATTTTGTTCACTGCACCCCAAAAAGGATTTTGTTCACTGCACCCCAAAAAGGATGTTGTTCACTCCACCCCAAAAAGATTGTGTTCACTGCACCCCAAAAAGATTGTGTTCACTGCACCCCACAAAGGATTTTGTTCACTGCACCCCAAAAAGATTGTGTTCACTGCACCCCAAAAAGGATGTTGTTCACTGCACCCCAAAAAGGATTTTGTTCACTGCACCCCAAAAAGATTGTGTTCACTGCACCCCACAAAGGATTTTGTTCACTGCACCCCACAAAGATTGTGTTCACTGCACACCAAAAAGGATTGTGTTCACTGCACCCCAAAAAGATTTTGTTCACTGCACCCCAAAAAGATTGTGTTCACTGCAGCCCAAAAAGATTGTGTTCACTGCAGCCCAAAAAGATTGTGTTCACTGCAGCCCAAAAAGATTGTGTTCACTGCAGCCCAAAAAGATTGTGTTCACTGCAGCCCAAAAAGATTGTGTTCACTGCAGCTCACACACAGAAAAATGGATGTGGATCACTGACACCTGCCTATCTCCAATCCCACACCACACAGCAATATCGATTGTAGTTTGTAGAACACAGTTTCCCTAAAATTCAGCAGACTCTGTCCCTAACAGGATTGAGAAGAGATCGTAGATCAGGATTGAGTGCAGATTCACCCCACCCCCCACACAGCAATATCGATTGTAGTTTGTAGAAGACACTGACCCTATATAATTCAGCAGACTCTATCCCTAAAATGCCTACAACTCGCCCTGCCTAAACACTCCGACCTGTCCCTCAATTCTATCCGGACACAAATGGTTTTTTCCTGCCTATCTTTCCCTAATCAGCAGCCAGCACGTTGATGTGTGCTCTGTCCCTGAATCTAAGCAGCATAATGACGCCGCTGCGGCTGCCTCGAACTTATAAAGACTTGGTCACATGCTTCAGACGGCCAATCACAGCTACTGAGACATTTGCAGGCATGGCTGGGATGGCTTAAGGCACACCAGTTAAACGATTGTTGATTGGCTGTTGAAAGCCCGCCATGAAAAGAGCGCCAAAGCATGCAAAACCCGGAAATAAAACGACCGAACACGGATTTTTACCCGAACATACAGTAAAGTGTCCGTGTCCGTGTTCGGGTACAAAAAATCCAATTATTCGGTACGAACACGAATAATACAGTCCGTGTTCGCTCAACACTAATTATTAATATATATATCTATATATATTGGAAATGACTTTTTAACAAAAGACTTCACTTAGTAGCAGTCAGAGGGCAGTATTGTATTGTTCTTAGATTCAGTATATAGCAATATAACAGCATTATTTACCTACAAAAAAACTTTGAACCCTCATGTTGATAAACAGCTTATAATCCCAGACCTTCTAGATTCCTTGACAAGGCCAGAAAAGGTTTATGACCACTCTTACAACTTAAAAAAGCTTAACATGAAGTAATGAGTCATCAATCTAAGTAAAACTAGAGTTTAGCAAGAATATAAAACAAAATGAGTATAGAAAGTTTTCCTAAATATCTATGTATGTTATTCATATATATATAATTCTTGTTAATATTCTCTTACATAGGATTATAATATATCTGTAAATCTTATTTTAAAATGGGTCTAGACACAGAAAATACTTGACTAGTGTTCATGGTCACACACACAGATAAGATTACCTTGGTATAGCGTCAGCTAGACTTTATCTAAAGAAAGTAAACAGGCTATGTATTTATAACCTTAAGTCAACACAGCATGTTTGGGTAAACCTTTTAAAAATCTCCTGAATAGACACTTTTGCCTAAAAGGAGGTTTGACCTTTCAGTAACCTTCTAACAATATGGATGCCACTGCTTAAAGTCTCTATGAAAAACAGAATATATATATATATATATATATATATATATATATAGCTTATGACATATTTCCATTTTTCTTTTTTCAATCTCCCCAATAATCCTGACAATACTTTGTGTATCGGGGGGGGGGGGGGGGGGGAAGAACATCTACTCTTTAACCTACTGGATGATCCATATGGCACATTGGAGTCCCTTAGCTTGGGGTTCCAGAAGCTCCAACTGACATGGGAACACTTTGAGAACAACCGAGCCTGGCATGACCTGGATCCCAATGCCCTGTTCCAATCTACTACCGGCCTTGCTCACCAACCAACCCCGCTTAGCCCCTTGGACACAAGTGTTACCTCCAGAAAAAGTCCCCGTATAGAGGTTAGGAGAAGGAGGAGTCCACAACAGGAATCATTTTAACCGGTTTACTGAAGCAAATGAATCAGAATTATACACTCTTCATCCACTTTTTTTAGCTACAACTGTTCATTTGCTTGGTTAAACAAATTGCTAATCAGCCAATCACATGGCAGCAACTCAATACGTTTAGGCCTCTATGCGTGGTAAAGACAACTTGCTGAAGTTAAAAAGGGGATTTAGGTGACTTTGAACATGGCATGGTTGTTGGGGACCAGACAGGCTGGTCTAAGTATTTTAAAACTGCTGATCTACTGGGATGTTCATGCACAACCATCTCTAGGGTTTACATGGAATGGTCTGAAAAAGTGAAAATATCCAGTGAATGGCAGTTGTGTGGATGAAAAGGCCTTGTTGGTGTCAGAGGAGAATGGGTAGACTGATTGTAGATGATAGAAAGGCAACAGTAACTCAAACAACCACTCGCTACAACCAAGATATGCAGAATCCCATCTTTGAACGCACAATACATCGAACTTTGAAGCACATAGGCTACAGCAGCAGAAGACCACACCGGGTGCCACTCCTGTCAGCTAAGAACAGGAAACTTAGCCTACAATTTGCACAGGCTCACCAAAATTGGACAATAGAAGGTTGGAAAAATGTTGCCTGGTCTGATGAGTCTCAATTTCAGCTGTGACATTCAGATGGTAGGGTCGGAATTTTGTGTAAACAACATGAAAGCATGGATCCATCCTGCCTTGTATCACCGGGTTCAGGCTGGTGGTGGTGTAATGGTGGAGGGGATATTTTCTTGGCACACTTTGGGCCCCTAAGTACCAGTTGAGCATCATTTAAACCCCAGGGCCTACCTGAATAGTGTTGCTGACCATGTCCATCCCTTTATGACTACAGTGTACCCATCTTCTGATGGCTCTTTCCAGCAGGATAATGCACCATGTCACAAAGCTCCAATCATCTCACCACTGGTTTCTTCAACATGACAATGAGGCCACTGTACTCCAATGACCTCCACACTCATCAAATCTCAATCCAATAGAGCACCTTTGGGATGTAGGATTCGCGTTATGCATGTGCAGCCGACAAATCTGCAGCAGATGCGTGATACCATGTCGCTAAGGACCAAAATCTCTAAGGAATGTTTCCAACACCTTGTTGTATCTATGCCACAAAGAATTAAGGCAGTTCTGAAGGGAAAAGGGGTCCAACCCGGTACTAGCAAGGTGTACCTAATAAAGTGGCCGGTGAGTGTATTGTGTTGTAAGTCTTTTATTTGGATTTAAATTCATTGTATAATCTATGTTTTTATGGTGGTAAACCTAACTTTTTTGTTGTTGGACTTTTCTCCTGTCTGGAATATTTGTGAGCTGAGCATTAATTCATTTTTAATGTGTTTCACCAAGAGCTTTAAGCTGGCGATGTTAGACGGCCTCATACATTTAAAGGGTCAGTGAACTCCTCAGTGAATCCTAACATCTTTATAATTGACGGCAGGGGGGTACATTATCCCATAGAGACAGTGGATTGCTGTGCTGCCGTGCCTTGGCTCAGCTCATCTCATCTCATGTATTAGAAAGTTGTTGGCTGGCCGGTGCATTCTGCACGTTTTTAGGAATAACTCCGCACTGGTGTAGTTTGTTCCTTATGTTTCCACCTCTGTCTTCATTTCCCCACTCTTGTTTTTTCTGCCTGCAAAGTTTTTTCTATTGTCAAGGTGGATACTGTCTGCATATTTTTCATTTTTTTTTAAATACACACCAGCACTTGTTTACTAGGTATTGACCCACTAGTGGGTACCCTCAAGTTGTAAAGCGCTGCACAAACTGTCAGTGCTATATAAATCCTATATAATAATAATAATAATATCTGACTACCTTGAATCTTGCTATTACACTATATTACCAAAAGTATTGGGACGCCTGCCTTTACACGCACATGAACTTTAATGGCATCCCAGTCTTAGCCTGTAGGGTTCAATATTGAGTTGCCCCACCCTTTGCAGCTATAACAGCTTCAACTCTTCTAGGAAGGCCGTCCACATGGTTTAGGAGTGTGTCTATGGGAATGTTTCACCATTCTTCCAGAAGCGCATTTGGGAGGCCAGGCACTAATGTTGGACAATCTCTGTACATTACGAGGATTTTACCAGACTTTGTTGCAGATTCCAATCTTTTGTTATTCTGAAGAAATCCCTGATTGTTCCTCTCTGCCTCTGTGCTGAGTCGGTCTAATGGGAGTGGTTTCATAATTATCTATCAGCTGTGGCAGCTGCAGAGCTATAATGATGAAATCTGCTGGGTCTGCATCCATTTAGATGTGTTCCTTTTGGGAGTATCTCACCAAAAATGCCTTTTTTTATTGCAGGGGATGCCAGAAATCTGACTTGTATCTTAGGCAGACTTCTGGTAAAATTAGTGAGCCAATCACACAAGCAGGAAATTATGTTTCTGGGGGTGTGGTCATTACACATTCTGTGTACAGAACAGCTCCAGGCAGCCATATTGCATTGTATTTTCAGAAAATTACAACAGCTGCAGATTGAAAAAGAAAGGTCATTTTTAATAACAATCAATTACAATATAATTTGTGTCGCAATTGTATATTCTATACTGCTTTTTCTTTATTTGATATTTTTTTCCCCACGAAAGTGGAGTTGCCCTTTAAATTGCTCCAAATTTTAGGGCTCTTTCACACTGTCCGCCTCCGTAGGCCGATGCGTGCTGCTCAGCAGGGATCGATCCACCGATCCCCGCTGAGCCGGCGGATGACAGCTCTGTCTCCGCTTGCAGTGTGGAGAGGGAGGTGTCACAGCCCCCACTGCTCTCTATGGGGAATCGGATGAGAGCGGACCGCCTGTCCGCTCTCATCCGATCCCATCCGATCCGATCCCCAGGACGGATGGAAAATAGGGTTTCCATCCGTCCGGATTTCACAGACAGGATCGGATGCGGATGGCAGCGGGTGTCAGCGGACATGTCACCGCTGACATCCGCTGCTCCATAGGGCTGAATGGGGCATCCGATCAGATCCGTCTAAAAAACTGACAGGCGGGTCTGATCGGACCGCCCGTGTGGAAGAGCCCTTGGGCTGTCAAATCTGTGCTATCCCTTATTGCATCTACTTACATTTATTCACCCACTTTCCTAAAATAAACAATAAATCTGTTTGTTGGATCTGTAAATATTTCCCTACTCATGGATCTGGAATTTTGCACTGCTGTATACATAGCTCCCAACTATCCCTGATTTGGAGGGACAATCCCTGATTTAGAACAAAGTCCCTCCTTCCTCCTTATTTGTCCCTCATTTTGGTCTGATCTATATAATTGTATATAAAATTTACTATTTATCTTTCAAAAAGTGTTTCCCAGTGGTAAACCTTTCATCCAATTTCTTAATTGCTGCATTTGTAAATGTCAAAAACCTACAGTGCCTTGAGAAAGTATTCGGCCCCCTTGAAATTTGCGACTTTTTGCCACATTTCAGGCTTCAAACATAAAGATATAAAACTGTAATTTTTTGTGAAGAATCAACAACAAGTGGGACACAATCATGAAGTGGAACGAAATTTATTGGATATTTCAAACTTTTTAACAAATAAAAACTGAAAAACTGGGCGTGCAAAATTATTCAGCCCCCTTAAGTTAATACTTTGTAGCGCCACCTTTTGCTGCGATTACAGCTGTAAGTCGCTTGGGGTATGTCTCAATCAGTTTTGCACATCGAGAGACTGAAATTTTTGCCCATTCCTCCTTGCAAAACAGCTCGAGCCCAATGAGGTTGGATGGAGAGCGTTTGCGAACAGCAGTTTTCAGTTCTTTCCACAGATTCTCGATTGGATTCAGGTCTGGACTTTGACTTGGCCATTCTAATACCTGGATATGTTTATTTGTGAACCATTCCATTGTAGATTTTGCTTTATGTTTTGGATCAATGTCTTGTTGGAAGACGAATCTCCGTCCCAGTCTCAGGTCTTTTGCAGACTCCATCAGGTTTTCTTCCAGAATGGTCCTGTATTTGGCTCCATCCATCTTCCCATCAATTTTAATCATCTTCCCTGTCCCTGCTGAAGAAAAGCAGGCCCAAACCATGATGCTGCCACCACCATGTTTGACAGTGGGGATGGTGTGTTTAGGGGGATGAGCTGTGTTGCTTTTACGCCAAACATAACGTTTTGCATTGTTGCCAAAAAGTTAGATTTTGGTTTCATCTGAGCAGAGCACCTTCTTCCACATGTTTGGTGTGTCTCCCAGGTGGCTTGTGGCAAACTTTAAACTACACTTTTATGGATATCTTTAAAAAAATGGCTTTCTTCCTTCCACTCTTCCATAAAGGCCAGATTTGTGCAGTATACGACTGATTGTTGTCCTATGGACAGAGTCTCCCACCTCAGCTGTAGATCTCTGCAGTTCATCCAGAGTGATCATGGGCCTCTTGGCTGCATCTCTGATCAGTCTTCTCCTTGTATGAGCTGAAAGTTTAGAGGGACGGCCAGGTCTTCATAGATTTGCAGTGGTCTGATACTCCTTCCATTTCAATATTATCGCTTGCACAGTGCTCCTTGGGATGTTTAAAGCTTGGAAGATCTTTTTGTATCCAAATCCGGCTTTAAACTTCTCCACAACAGTATCTCGGACCTGCCTGGTGTGTTCCTTGTTCTTCATGATGCTCTCTGCGCTTTAAACGGACCTCTGAGACTATCACATTGCAGGTGCATTTATACGGAGACTTGATTACACCCAGGTGGATTCTATTTACCATCATTAGTCATTTAGGTCAACATTGGATCATTCAGAGATCCTCACTGAACTTCTGGAGAGAGTTTGCTGCACTGAAAGTAAAGGGGCTGAATAATTTTGCACGCCCAATTTTTCAGTTTTTTATTTGTTAACAAAGTTTGAAATATCCAATAAATTTCGTTCCACTTCATGATAGTGTCCCACTTGTTGTTGATTCTTCACAAAAAAATTACAGTTTTATATCTTTATGTTTGAAGCCTGAAATGTGGCAAAAGGTTGCAAAGTTAAAGGGGGCCGAATACTTTCGCAAGGCACTGTACATAAAGGAATAGTAGGGGTAAAAAAATAGTGGAAAAAAAAAAAAGCAGTTGGGTGGGTTTAACTTATTATTTTTTGTATAATTCTACTTTAAGGGGCGTGACAGGGGGTGTGTCCTATGCCTACATACTTTTGCTAATAGGTGTCCCTCATATCCATCTCAATGGGAGGTATGTGTATATAAGTTCAGTTTTTCTGTTTTTATATAAATTTAGCGGATCTAGTTGCACATTATTGCTATACATTTCTAAAGGAATGATAGTTACTTTTATTGTCCTTCCGTGAAGAGTGCGTCCCTTGTTCCCAGGATTGGTTATGGATGTCATTGTATGTGAATACCTTCTGTTCCATAGCGGATGCTATAAAAAAAAAATGCTGAAGGACCGTTCATGAATAGAATCACACAGTGAGTGATCCGGGATATCACTGGAGAAAACATTGTTCAATTATTATGTAAAGTGCGTGAAAGCTAAAGATTTCCTTTAAATTCTTCCCCTTTAAAATTCCTTGTTCAGGATTCCTATCGCCATCTACTAGCCTCAATTTCCATCCAATTACTTTTTCCTCCTCCTGGATAAAATATGCAGTATTTGGGAATTTTATAAAATATTCAGAGCCCTCATAGATGCACTCTTCACGTACAGCATGCAGTTTTTTCAAATGTATTTTTTAAACGTAGGCGTAAATAATTTCACAGATAAATAATTTGTGGTCTGCGGCATCTTCGCGAGTTGTTCTTTGCACGTTTTAGCCGGGCGGTTCGCTAAAGGAGATGACGAAAAATTCAGGGGAAGACCCACCTGCCAATCAGTGAATTAATATATGGCAGAGGAATGTCAACTTCACTGACATTCAGTGCTTATACCCCAGAGCACACAATATTGCAATATATTAATAATACAGTGCGTCATTTTCACAGATGCAGGGGTAGGGGCAAAAGCAAGTGCTGGGGAAAAAATAAAGATGAATTCCACTAAGCCATATTTATATATATATATATATGTATATATACATATTAATAAAAAAAATGTATGTGTATAAATATATATATATATATATATATATATATATATACACATTTGTATATATATATATATATATATATATATATATATATATATATATATACATATATACAGGTGCATCTCATACAATTAGAATATCATCAAAAAGTTAATTTATTTCAGTAATTCAATTTAAAAAGTGAAACCTATATATTTTTTTACAGATGCGTTACACACAGCTATATATTTCAAGGATGTCTTTCTATTAATTTTGATGATTATGGCTTACAGCCAAAAAAAATCAGCATCTCAGAAAATGTGAATATTATATAAGACCAATAAAAAAAAGGATTTTTTCACCCAGAAATCCTGACTGTGAAAAATGTTGCATTTCATTAGGAAATCAAGGTCCCAGAGTCTGGAGGAAGAGAGGAGAGGCACAGAATCCAAGTTGCATGAGGTCCAGTGTGAAGTTTCCACAGTCAGTGATTATTTGGGGAGCCATGTCATCTGCTGGTGTTGGTCCACTGTGTTTTATCAATTCCAAAGTCAGCGCAGCCCTCTACCAGGAAATTCTACAGCACTTCATGCTTCCCTCTGCTGACCAGATTTATGGAGATGCCGATTTCATTTTCCAGTAGGATTTGGCACCTGCCCACACTGCCAAAAGTACCAATACCCGGTTTATTGATCATGGTATCACTGTGCTTGATTGGCCAGCAAACTCACCTGACCTAAACCTCTGTGGGGTATTGTCAGGAGGAAGATGAGAGACATGATAACGACCCCGAACACACCTCCGAGACGACCACTGCCTTGTCAAAGAGGCTTAGGGTAAAGGTGATGGACTGGCCAAGCATGTCTGCAGACCTAAACCCTATTGAGCATCTGTGGGGCATCCTGAAATGGAAGGTGGAGGAGCGCAAGGTCTCTAACATCCACCAGCTCTGTGATGTCATCATGGAGGAGTGGAAGAGGACTCCAGTGGCAACCTGTGAAGCTCTGGTGAACTCCATGAACAAGAGGGTTAAGGCAGTTCTGGAAAATAATGGTTGGAATATGGAGCAAAAATAAATAGTTAATATCAATAAATTGTTTTTAATTGTCATACAAATATATGTTTGTAATTAAATCTTTATTATTTTTTGGCAATAAAACCCCTCCAGCCTGTATCTTAGAATAAAAGGGAGGTGAAGCCTCCATTTATCTGCATGTAACATCCTGCCCCCATTGTGTTTAACTGGTTAGTGGGCATGGAGGAAGGAGGGAAAAAGTGGGCTGTCATTTACCACTGTGCATGTGCCCACATGTGTGACTCTATACCAGGGGTCTCCAAACTTTCTAAAGAAAGGGCCAGTTTACTGTCCTTCAGACTTTAGGGGGACTGAATTGTGCCCAGTGGGAGTAAACAATTCCTGATCTCTGTTATTAGGGGGAGAAATAGTTGATGTCAGTGGCAGGAATTATGCCCCATTGTTGGTACCAGTGGAAAGAATAGTGCCCCGTTGTTGGTATCAGTGGAAGGAGTTCTGCCCCATTGTTGGTATCAGTGGCAGGAATAGTGCCCCATTGCTGGTGCCAGTTTAAGAAATTGTGCCCCATTGTTGGTGCCAGTGGAAGAAATAGTGCCCCATTGTTAGTGCCAGTGGAAAGTGTTATGCCCCATTGTTGGTGTCAGTGGCAGGAGTTTTGCCCAATTGTTAGTGTCGGTTGCAGGAATAATGCCTTAAGGGCCAGAGAAAGGCAAACAAAGGGCCACCGCTGGCCCCAGGGCCGCAGTTTGGAGACCACTGCTCTATAGTCACATGGGCTGCTCAGGGGTGATAGGGAGGAAATGCTTAGCATAGAAATTCACTGAAAACTGAGCATGTGCAGAGTTGCCACCGCAGCTGCAAAGTCACTAGCTGTATTGGGGACATAAACAGAAGGTGGAGCTAGAGAGCAGTAGGATCAACCAGGTTTTTTTACACAATACAGAAAACATATCTCATAGTGACTGAGTGAATATGAACAGCATGTAATACACCATTTATTGATAGTTTTATATGATGTGGGATTGGTGACACTTTAATTTGTTGTATGTAGCAGTTCTTTATTTTATAGCAGCACCTTTCTTTTCAGTTAGACTTCCATTTGCCTTTTAAAGTGAAATGAAAGCGGTGTTAAACCCAAAAGCAAGCATTTTTTATATTGCAGTCTACCAATTCTTAGATGATATGGCTGCATTTGTTTTCTTTTTTAATCTTTCTTTATTCTATTTTCATTTGATGATCTGGCCAGTAAGTCTGTTGTTTCTAATAAGAACAAGCTCTCCGGCAGATGTCTTGCTTACAAGGATGAGACAAACTGTTTACCACTAGCAGGGGTGCTTACAATAATCAGCTTTTATTTACGTAAAACCTTTATCCCAAAAGGAAAAAAATGTTTGCTATAACTGCATATGAAGTATTATCTAGCGCTAACCTTGAAGGAGCCACTGGAAATGTGCCCAGGTTCTTTCCTAATGAATTGCCTCGCAGCCAGGCACAGGCTCACAGTTTTTCTTCTCCTCAAAAACCATTCTAGGGGCTTTCTTTTTGTTGTTTTTTTTTTTAGTAACTGGGATAGGGTTGAAGGAATTGAGTGGGATACTCCAAAATGTTGCGCTAACCCCATGAGGGCAGCTACATTTTTGGGTCCCCCTTTGCATCCAGTAGTCAGAAAACTTGTCCAGGGTGTTTTTTTAGTTTATTGGGGAATAAACTTGGATAGGGATGGGACGATATGAGATGCCCAGAACTGTAGTTAATTGTAACTTGAGGCCTTATGAACAGCAAGCACATGGCAGCATTGCCCTGGAGGGCATAACTCTCCAGGCTGGAATTATCCTCTGCTGGGAAAGACCCAGATGCCCAGCATCTCAGAGTATTTATACAGACTCCCAGCAGCCTTCAGGGCCCTGCTCCCTGGGATTAGCCAGAGTTGTATAAATATTAATGCTGCCACCTGCATAGCTCCACACCTACGTGCCAGAGGGGTGCTACAATTATCTGGAGTTTGGCTTCATTTTTTACTGTTTCTAAATTTGCTAGTACAGCTAAGGGTCCTTTCACATGGACTATCCGCCCGGCAGATTCAGTTTTGCTCAGCAGAGGATCGATCCGCTGATCCCCGCTGAGCAGGTGGATTACAGGTCCATCTCCGCTTACTTTGCAGAGACAGACCTGTCAGATTCCCACTCTCCTCTATGGGAGATCGGATGAAAACGGGCCGCTTGTCCGTTTTCATCCGATCCGATCCTCCAGATGGATGGAAAATAGGGTTTTAATCTGTCCGGATTTCATGGACAGGATCGGATCGGATAGAAGTGGGTGTCAGCAGACAGGTCTCCACTAACATCCACTGCTCCATAGGGCTGAATGGAGCATCCGATCAGGTCCGCCCGAAAAATCTGACAGTTGGACCTGATCCGAAAACCTGTGGGAAAGGGGCCTAACACTCCCCTCTCTCCAGACTGGCAATGCTGATATCTGCTGTTCCCCCTGTGCTCCTTCATCCAGAGTGGGGGGTACTCTAATACAGGAGCTGTGTTACTGCCCAGAATGGAAAAATGTAACAATTTCACACTATTTCTATAAATGATAAAAGATGATTTGGTTTTGGATATGCTTTAATGATGAACTCCAGGTATAGATATTTTGTATATAAAGTATTGTGCAAAAGTTTTAGGCAGGTGTGAAAAAATGCTTTAAAGTAGGAATGCTTTCAAAAATATACTTTTCAATTGCTTATGTTGATCGATTTACAAAATGCAAAGAAAGGGAACAGAAGAAAAATCTAAATCAAATAAATGTTTGGTGTGATCATTCATTGGCTTCAAACCAGCATCAGTTCTTCAATTCTTCTAGGTACACTTGCACTTGTTTTTTAAGGAACTCGGCAGGTAGGTTGTTCCAAACATCTTGTAGAACTAACCACAGATTTACACTTACTATCTTACTAACATTTACTATCTTACTAACACTTACTATGATATATATATATATATATATATATATATATATATATATATATATAAATAAATATATATATATATATATATAAAAATAAATATATATATATATATATATATATATATATATATATATATATATATATAGATAGATAGATAGATAGATAGATAGATAGATAGATAGATAGATAGATAGATAGATAGATAGATAGATAGATAGATAGATATACACACTATATTATCTAAAGTATTGGGATGCCTGCCTTTATGGACCTACTGGTCCAAATAATTTGGTGGAGGGTGGATTATGGTATGGAGTTATATTTTCAGGGTTTGGGCTTGGCCCGTTAGTTCCAGTGAAGGGAACTCTTAAGGCCTTAGCACACCAAGACATTTTGGACAATTTCATGCTCCCAACTCTGTCAGAACAGTTTGGGGATGGCCCCTTCCTGTTCCAACATGACTGCACACCAGTGCACAAAGCAAGGTCCATAAAGACATGGATGAGTGAGTTTGGGGTGGAGGAACGTGACTGGCCTGCACAGAGTCCTGACCTCAACCTGACTGAACACCTTTGGGATAAATTACAGTGGAGACTGCAAGCCAGGCCTTCTTGTCCAACATCAGTGCCTGACCTCACAAATGCGTTTCTGGAGGAATGATCAATTATTCTCATAGACACACTCCTAAACCTTGTGCACAGCCTTCCCAGAAGAGTTGAAGCTGTCATAGCTGCAAAGGGTGGGCCAACTAAATATTGAACCCTACGGACTAAGACTGGGATGTCATTATAGTTCATGTGCGTGTAAAGGCAGGTGTCCCAATAATTTTGGTAATATGGTGTATATATATATATACAGTCACATTCATCCAGGTTGGACCTATGTACCTACCTTCCCTGGCCGATGCTGCTGGAAGCCGGAAATCACCAAAGTATACACCGTTACTTCAGTGATCTTCATTTTCTTCCTGGTGTCCCGTGTTAGGAATTCTCTTATTTTCTGACACTAATGTACGGTATGCTTGTGCCGCATCTGTGACCCAAAAGTACTGTAACCAAAAACAGCCAGGGGACTAGCATTTTCTAAAGAGAGCTAGCAAAGGCAGCCCCCATATTTTCCATCATGAACCATAATAACCATAAAAGGAAATCGGTTCCCCTTTAAATAGAACACACCTTAGTTCTCATGTAGATAGAATAGAACAAATTCAAATACAGATTTCTCAGTAATTTGCCATTAATCAGCCCTCATGGGTGACATCCACTCTACTCAGCAGCTGAGAGTAATTTTCTGCCCATTGGGATATCGCCATCTTGTGGTGACAATGAGAATACAATCCCTTCATTCTCACATTCAGACCCCTTTGTTCTCATCTACCAGACCTGTTGGCTGTTGCAGGAGGAATTCAGAACTTTCCATGCTGACTTGGTTTTCAATCTGCAGGCTCCAGGGGTGCCATGTTTGTCATTCCTTCACTACTTGTTAAACCACTATTTTGAGAATACGCATGTACACTTTTTTCTTCTTTATTGAGAAGTGAACTAGAAGTTACAGCTCAAATCCTTTTCCTGTAGCTGAGTGTAATTGTGGTTGCTGATGATGGTGGAAGGTTAATATTGGATTGAACTGCATTCTATGAAATGGTTAGGTAAGGACACCACACAGGGTATCCATGAAGACTTTACAAATTTGCAGTTTTCTGGTACCCAGAAGGCTTCTCTGGATCCTTACTAAGGGTAAATCTGTATGTAAACTCCATTCTGACCCAGGTACACCGGAACCATGACTCTCCTTCTGGTACAAGCTCAGCCATTTGTGTCATGTCATTATTTTGGTGTAGCACTGTCCCCTTGAGGACTGCTGGATCTCTCTTGGGTCCCCCTGGGTTCCCGTTAGCAACACTGATATTCACAGATTAAGGGTCCTTTCACACGGGCGCAAGCGCCAACGGAGTCCGTTCTGCCCAGCGGGGGATCGATCCACCGATCCCCGCTGAGCAGGCGGATGACAGCTCCGTCTCCGCTCTGTGTGCAGAGATGGAGCTGTCAGATCCCTGCTGTTCTCTATGGGGAGATCGGATGAGAACGGACCATCTGTCTGTTCTCATCTGATCCCATTCAATCCGATCCGCCAGACGGATGGAAAATAGGGTTTCCATCCGTCCGGACAGGATCGGATTGGAGAGCAGCAGGTGTCAGTGGAGATGTCACCGCTGACACCCGCTGCCCCATAGGGATGAATGGAGCAGCTGATCGGGTCCGCCTGAAAAACTGACAGGCTGACCCTAATACTTCTTGGCTCAGTCAATGATCAGTCCAGGGATATGTAGTTGTTTTTGGTGTTTTATTTTATATAGGGATAGGAGAAGGGAAGAGTGGGATACTCCAAATTGAACTATTCACAATGGATGAGGACTTCTGTCTGAAGATGCAGCCCGGCTGCAGATCCACCTTGCCACTAGATGAATTCAGGTTGTCTTCTGTACAGACAACTTAATTGGGTAGACTATCTTCAGGATACCCACCTAGTATCCCCTTTCACTTGGCACACTGACACCCGTCCTCTGACTATCCTACACCGGGGTGGCCCCCCTCAGGTCAGGCTCCTAGACAAGATCCCCTGTACTCACTATACTGTTTTTCAAGGGTCTTCAGTGTCTCTACCCCTCCAGTCAGTTCTTCTGGACCTCTGGGTTCAGTTCCTTTCCTCTGGTCCCCAGGTCGACCACCTGTGACCACGTGCCACTGCTACAGAAGAGGAGGCAGCCGCCACCCTCCCTCCAGGACTCTGCTCACCAGCCAAAGACCCCGCAGCACACGTGCTCCTGGCTTTTATACAATATCCCAGAATGCACTGAGACAGCCAGTCTCTGCCAATCACTGGGACTGTATCCAAGCCTATGTACTCATTGGTCAGGTTTCCTCCCACTGTCCAATATGCCTCCCTATTGGACCAGTGTGAAACACTCCCTAGACCAGATGAATCACACACTGAGCACCATGAGCAGACCTAAGTCACAGATCCTGCTCTCTGGTAGGCAGAAAGCAATACAGAATTACCTGCTGCTCCTCTGATAGGCAGACGGAGCCAAAAACTATACTCTCCTACTGGCACCTACCTAGGAGGGTGCTACATTGGTAAAACTCATTGCTGGGGAGTGCTACAGAAGACAACATAAAGACTTTTTTTATATGCCAGGCTCATTTCCAACAGTTCAAAAGACTAAACAGGATAAAAAAGAGATGGCTACATGTTTCCTCTATAAAGAGCCTTGTGACTCCGAACATTTTCTCGCTACATTTAGGAGTAAATTAAAAAGGGAAGTAAAGTTAGGAAAACTTTATCATAATTTGGACATCTTGAGGCTTGGTGCTGCCACCCCTGTCACTGGTCCAGGAGGGTCATTATAATGAATATAGATTTGGTCAGGGGAGCCGTGCTCTATGGAATGACAAGAACCTCTACCTCGCCATGCTCTATGGAATGACAAGAACCTCTACCTCGCCATGCTCTATGGAATAACAAGAACCTCTACCTCGCCATGCTATATGGAATAACAAGACCCTCTACCTCGCCATGCTCTATGGAATGACAAGAACCTCTACCTCGCCATGCTCTATGGAATGACAAGAACCTCTACCTCGCCATGCTCTATGGAATGACAAGAACCTCTACCTCGCCATGCTCTATGGAATAACAAGAACCTCTACCTCGCCATGCTCTATGGAATAACAAGACCCTCTACCTCGCCATGCTCTATGGAATGACAAGAACCTCTACCTCGCCATGCTCTCCTACTGCCTGGAGCTCAGGAGATTTACCTTGTTGGATGATATATTGCAATATTGCAAAGATTGCTCCTGGTGCAAGAATTCAGGAGTGCAGATCTATCTATCTATCTATCTATCTATCTATCTATCTATCTATCTATCTATCTATCTATCTATCTATCTATCTATCTATCTATCTATCTATCTATCTATCTATCTATCTATCTATCTATCTATCTATCTATCTATCTATCTATCTATCTATCTATCTATCTATCTTTTCTAGCAATCCACCCACCCATCTGTCCATCCATTATTTATCTATCTCTCTATCCATCATCCATCCACATTTCTATCTATTCATCTGTCCAGTCCATCCTTGTATCTATCCATCCATATTATCTATCTATCTATCTATCTATCTATCTATCTATCTATCTATCTATCTATCTATCTATCTATCTATCTATCTATCTATCTATCTATCTATCTATCTATCTATCTATCTATCTATCTATCTATCTATCTATCTATCTATCTATCTATCTAAGAAATTAATATATATTATACAGACATATTACTGGCTGCATAAAAAAAAGTGTTAGCTCAGCCTCCACCCCTCCTCCACACTTTTATGAAGATCCTGTACAGTTAGGAGAATTTGCTGCTAATTAAAGCCATCCCTGCATCTATTAGTCAGCTCCCAGCCTGCAGACAGAATATGATTACAGAAGGTGAGGTCAGACAGTCTCACTACTGAATCCTCCAAGTTCTTTACCTCTTCTTTCTTACGTTGTGCCCAACCCCCCAGTACTGGTCGGATGCCCAGACTTATAATAGTATAGTCCTTCTTTGAACACATAGTCATCACAGTAGATAAAACACTCCTGCAATTTTCCTATTTAATTTAATAGGTTCTCAAAACAGTCCATCCCAATATACTTTCCCTCTGGTTCTGGAGAAAAAGCCCCTAATATGTTCTGGGTCAGTTGGGGTTATACAGGACTGAAGTTTACTAGGGGCCCTACCTTGCCTCCATTTGACAATGGCTGATAAGGACCCCCACCCACCTTCATGTAACGGTCCTTAAGGATCACCTCACTCCCATGTAACAGTAGCCACTCACCCTGAACCCCATCTGACAGTGCCTGATAAGAACATCCCATCCCTATGTGACAGCAGCCACTAAAGACACCATGTCACCCTCCCCATGTCATACCCTGCCCCTATTGTGACAGTGGCTGTGAAGGACCCCATCCATCTGTCCCCATATGAGCATGACAAATAAGGACCCCCTTCATGGAACAGTGGCCACTAAAGCCACCCCGCCCTTATGTGACAGCAGCTGCTAAAGACACCCGGCGCCCATGTCACTGTAAGGTAAACTGGATTTCTAGCATCAAAAGGCCAGTCCAGATTCCTGCTCATGCTTATGCATATTGCACACGTGCACATTTTAATGAGCGAAAGACCAATGTTACTTATGCAGTGCCAAATCATCATGCACATATTCACATTGGTGCGCGAGCACGTGCACATACCAATTAGCAATTGTTTCTGTGTTCCCAAGACCTGATCTGCTGTACCTGATTACTCGTGTCAGTCAGCAGCTCTCTGCTCTGCCCCCTCATCGTTCACTGGAGCGCTAGGCTGTGGAGGGGCGAGGTGCGGCCAGCTCAGGTGGACTGACTTTTGTGATGTCAGCAGAGAGCGGACTTCAGCCCATTCTCTGCTGAAAATGCTTCACAGGAGTGCAAAACGAATTGCACTCCTATGATCCATAGAAGTACAGCCAAATGAGCTTTGGCTATACTTCTCCTTTAATGACCTTGGCGTGCCTCCTGGACTTGCTTTGCCTGCTGATTCGGTGCCTTGCTGCCCATCTCCTGGTCCTGATTCCATCCTTCACTCTGGTGCCAAACTGCTCCTGCATCCTCTTCTGAGGAGGACTGCGACTAGTAGATCTACCCACATACAGAGTGGATATCACCGGCTAGCTCTTATGGCACTCATGCCACTCCTTGCCCGTACACTCTCTGTCTCTACCTTCAGGAGTATTGGGGCGGGAGGTGCAAGAGAGGCCTCCACAACATCCTTCACCAGGTACAGTACGTGATAGACACAGTGCCTGCTAAGCATGTCAAAGTGGCTGTCAAGGTCCTCATCTGTTTTTCTCTATGTGAGCATGGTCACCAAGGAGCCCTACCCATGCAACAGTGGCTACAGAACCCCTCCCTCATGTGACAGTGGCTACTAAGGACACCCGACCCATGTCACAGTGCCTGGTAAACCCTGTGTTCCATGTTACAGTGGCTGTGAAGGGCCCCATCTGTCCATCTCCATGTGAGCATGGCCAACGCCCCCCTCCATGCAACAGTGGCTACTAAGGACATCTCCCCTTGTGTGACAGTGGCTCAGTGGCTGCTAAAGACACCCAGCCCCGTGTCACAGTGCCTGCTAAGCACTCCATGCCCCATGTGACAGTGGTTGAGAAGGACCCAATCTGGAAAAACCCCCTCCATGCAACAGTGTCCACTAAGTCCATCCCCCCTCATGTGACAGTGGATGCCAGGAAATCCAGCGACATACTGTATCACAGTGCCTGCTAAGCAATTCCAGCTCCCTTGTTACATTGGCTGTGAAGGACCCTATCTGCCCATCCATCCTCATGTGAGAATAGGTGCTAAGGTCCCTATCCTGCCTAATAACACAGTGGCCACGAGCAGGGCTATCTTAATGCATGGGCACTGTGCAGGGGCCCCAGGTGCATGAGGGCCCCATGATAATCCTGCCTAAAATTGTGCTTGCCAACTGTCCCAGATTTTCCGGGACAGTCCCACTTTTTACTAAGCTGCCCTGGGATGGCTGTGTCCCAGGCAGTGTCCTGGAACCTATATTGTGCCCTCCTGAACCCAGTATTGTGTCCTCCTGACCTCCCCCTGTAATGTGCCCCTTGTGTTAATTAGTCTTTTGTGGCATGTTCTCCTATGGTTTAAAAATCGATTTTATTCACAGTAATAATAAATATATGTTTAATTCTATCAACTTTTTATAGTTCAATTTTTGAGAGCAGCTGCGTAAATTGGGGCAGGCTGGTAGGGGCCCCAATGCATTACTTTGCCCAGGGACCCATGATGCTATTAAGATGGCCCTGGCCAGGAAGACCCCCTCAGGGACAATGGCCACAAAGGGGAAGGAGCTATCAAGCAAATCTGTTACTTTAACCCGTATAGTTAAAGCACAGGTTCACTTTAGGTCCATTTTAGAACCTCCATCCTACAAGACTTTGTTCTACATCAGTTCTTCTTCTAAGCTCTCTCTAGCCATCTCCTCCTACCTTACAACCCGTGATCCCGGGTTCAAATTCCATGTACCGCCTTCTGCTAGTTGGCCCCCCTCTGGCTCTTTGTTTTCATTTTTGGTTATGACCTTCAATGTGTGTCAATACCTGAACAGGTGAGTGTATGCAGGCAGCCATGAAGTGTTTGCATAATATGGTGTCACATGTAGAGCACATCAGCCATTGTCCCTGTGAATCTAGTTTGCTGTGCTCATCATGTTTGCCATTATGATTTAGTGGTCGATGGCTGTGTTCAGCTTGTCTTCTTCGTCTCCACTCATTGTTCTGCTATTTGTACTTCACATTCTGAACAAACATTGAAAATGACAGTTGCTTTCATTGACTGCTGTGAGCTCTCTCCCTCCTACCCACGATCATGGACGCCCGCTGGGCCCCAAGCAAACGGCAGCACTTATGTCGCCCACGCGCTCTTCCGTCCGATCGCTCGATAATCCGGTCAGATCGGCAAAGAAAAAAAAAAAACAGACTTAGTCCTATAATTTTTTTTAACTGATTTCAATTGACTTTTTTGACGTCCAACTCAAAGAAGTCTATTATGGATTTGCAGTGTGTGTGTGTGGTGCAATTAAAGCGGTTTTCCATTGGATGTGAAATGTATTAGAAAACACCAATTCACACCATGGAAATGCAGTTCAGATGCTTTTCTGCGTGTGTGTTTTTAATGCGTTCTGGATGTATTCCAGTGCGTTTTTGATGCTTTTTTTGGTGCGTTTTGATGTAGTCTAGTGCATTTCCACCCCCTTATCTCTTAAAGCGGAGTTCCGGGCACAAAAACTATATTTTTTTTTTGTGCCCGTCCGCTAGTTCAGCCTAACCTGAAAAGGAATTGGATAGTTAGATGTTTTTTTTTTTTTTTTTTTTTCACCTTGTAATTGAAGATCGTAAATACTCACCTCAGGGTACTTCCTCCCTCGGAGCCGCGGCTCACCCCGTCACTTCCTGCGCTGCGATGATTCCTGGGAGCTAAACATCATCGCTCCCAGGAATCAATGTGACGGCACCGGCCCCGCTCGTCACTTCCGGGCGACGCCGCATTCCCCTGCTAAACAGCTTCTGGGCATGCCCAGAAGCTGTTTAGGAATGCGGCGTCGCACCGGAAGTGACGAAAGGGGCCGGTGCGGCGCATTCTGGGAGAAGAAGACGCGGAAGAAGACGCAGAAGAGGACCGCGCCGGCTTCAGCTGCCCACAAGAGAGATGGAAACGCTGTGGAAGAAATTTTATAAGTAAGTATTTCTTCTTGCAGGTAAGTGCGAACCGGGACAGATCAGAGGCTAGCCATTGTGGAATGTGCTAGCCCTGACTGTCCCGGGGGTATGTTCATTAAAAAATGACATCTGTGCCCGGAACTCCGCTTTAACCTTAAATAAGGACACGTGTGTTCCAGTGCGTTTTTGGTGCGTTTTACAGCGTTCCAGTACAGTCCAGTGCAGAAAAAATGCAGCACCTTCTACCTTTTTTTCTGGAACTGGAACACACTAGAACTGACCGCACTGGTGTGAACTATGCCATTGAAAACCATATAACCTACTTTCCATGCGATTTTGATGCAGACAAAAAAACAAAAAAACACTGGATTGCATGTGGTGTTAACTAGCCCTCAAAGTTTGATTGCAACTTTTACCGAATCAAAGAAAAATAAATAATATACTCCAAAATATGACTAGAAATTCCATAAAACCTTATCACTGTTAGCATCATAGCTTGACATAGTTTACAAGATTTGGGATTTCTAAGTTAAAGATCATATATATATATATATATAAAAATAAATATGATTTCATCATCCTTCCTTCCTTACATCCATACTTCACTCCATCCATCCATCTTTCCCTCCATCTATCTTTCACTCAATCCATCCTACACTCCATCCATCCTTCACTCAATCCATCCTACACTCCATCCATCCTTCACTCCATCCATCCATCTATGCATCCATCCACTAATCTATCCATCCAAGAAAAAAATTTGGTTGTTTATTTTTCTCTACTGCTTTCCATTGAATTTTTTAATGTCCAACTCAAAACAGGCATGAAAATATATTATTAAAAAAATATTTAGTTCCATTGTAACCTTCGCTGAATCCAGGAATATAAATAAAATACTCCCAAATACAACTGAAAATACCAAAAAACAATGGCATGGTTTGCATTAGGGGTGCCATATATCGCTCAAAGTGTTCAAGCAATACAACCGAGTTAACTTAGTTTACACGAATTCTGATGTTTCTAAATTAAGATTGTATTAAAAACAAATAATTCAGTAGTGTATTCCGTAGAAAAAATATTCTATGTATGTTTAACTACTTCTGGACCGGAAGGTTTTACCCCCTAATGACCAGGCCATTTTTTGCAATTTGGCACTGCATGATTTTAACTGGTAATTGCATGGTCATGCAATGCTGTACCCAAACAACATTTATGGCCTTTTTTACCCACAAATAGAGCTTTCTTTTGCTGGTATTTGATCACCTCTACTGTTTTTATTTTTTGCGATATTAACTAAAAAGGCTAAACATTTTAAAAAAAAAAAGACATTTTCTACTTTTTCTTATCAAAAATATCCAATAAACTACATCTTGCCATACATTTAGGCCAAAATGTATTTAGCCACATGTCTTTGATTAAAAAAAAAAATCTCAATAAGCGTTTATTGGTTTGCACAAAAGTTATAGCGTCTACAAACTATGGTGTATATACTGGAATTTACGCAGCTTTTACTTTCTGACTGCCTATCTCATTTCTTAAAGTGCAAAAATGGCAGCCCCCCCCCCCAAATTACCCCTTTTTGTAAAGTAGACACCCCTAGGAATTTCCTGAGAGGCATGTTGAGCCCATTGAATATTTTTTTTTGTTTTGTCACAGGTGTTTGAAAAATGGCAAAAAAAAAAAATAAGTTGTCATTGAAATGATATATTGCTCACGCATGCCATGGGTATATGTGGAATTACACCCCAAAATACATTCTGCTGCTTCTCCCATGTGTGAGACTTTTTGGCAGTCTAGCCGTGTACAGGACCCCAAAAACCAATCACTGCCTTCAGGCAGAAAGGGCAGAAATTCTTGATTTCCCTTCTCACTACCTATCAGAGTTTCAGAGGCCATGAAATGCCAAGATAGCACAACCCCCCCCCCAAATGACCCTTTTTCGGAAAGTATACACCCTAAGCTATTTGCTGAGAGGGATGTTGAGTTCCATGGAATATTTTATATTTTGCCACAAGCTTTGAGAAAATGACAATTATTTTTTTTTACACAAAGTTGTCACTTAAATGCTATATTGCTCAAACATGCCATGGCTATATGTGAAATGACCCCCCAAAACACATTCTGCTGCTTCTTATAGGGATATCACATGCGTGAGACTTTTTGGCAGTCTAGCCACATACAGGACCCTGAAAACAAGCCCGTGCAGCGGCAACAAACTTTTTAAAAAGCCTTTAAAAGCCTTTACAGGTTACCACTTAAGATTTACAGAGAAGGTCTACTGCAAGAATTACTGCACTCGATCTGACATTTGCGGTGATACCTCAAATGCATGGTGCAATTGATGTTTACATATGACACTAGACCGATGCTTGCGTTCGCCTTTGCGTGCAAACGCGGGAGGGACAGGGGTGCTTGCATTTTTTTTTTTTCATTATTGTTTATTTTGCTTTTTTATTTTAGTTTGACACCTTCCCTTTCATTTTTATTGTTATTATAGGGAATTTAAATATCCCCTAAGATAGATGACATAAGTAGTGACTGCTACTCTTTTTAAAAAAAATTGGGGTCTATTAGACTCTAGATCTCTCCTTTGCTCTGAAAGCATCGGACCACACTAAGATTAGTGCGATAAGATGCTTTCCCAATTACCCAAAGGCGCTGTTTATATCTGGCGAAACCAAAGTCATGAAATGCTCGTAGCTTCTGGTATCTTAGGCCATAGAGATGATTGGAGCCATTCTGGTCTCCAATCAGCTCTATGGCCAGCTGATGTAACCACCGGCTGCAGTCTTCGGTTACCCGGTGGGACAGGAGAGCCTGAGAAAAACTGTGGAAGGAGGCGGGAGTCCCCTCCCACTGCTTGTAAAAGCAGTCTAGTGGCTAATTATCTGCTAGGATTGCTTTTACATAAAAGCCGACTGCTGGCTGTAAAAAAAAATACCAGATAGTTTGTGGTATGCCCACCATTAGACCTCCCAGCATCCACCCACTTTTAATGATGGGCATACATGCAATGTTTTTTTTAAAAAAAAAGAACAAAGCAGATTCCTCAATTCGCATCGATCAAAGTTGATGAAGACATTTTTGCCAAGAAAAGTGTTATAAAATATATAGCAAAGCATAGGGGAGATCTGCCCTCTGTGTCCACTTCATTCCCTATGCTTCGCCATATATGCTCTTTTTTTTAACTGCGATGATGAAACCACCTCCTACAGCGCTGTAATCATTGATTTACGTATATGCTGAGAGCAAACGCTGTTGCTGTCAGAATAAACAAATCAGTGCTGCAGCTGATGAGCGTTCCTGCAAAGCAAACTGATTAACAATAAAACACAGTAACAATAAAACATTACAATATAATAGTATACAGTGCAGTAAAACAGTAGAATGGTGGTATCTGCAAAGAAAACAATGGTTAACAATGAAAAACACAGCAACAATAAAACATTACATTATAATAGCATACAGTACAGTAGAATGGGGGTATCTGCAAAGAAAAATATAGTTAACAATGAAAAACAGTAACAATAAAACATTAAAGTATAACAGTATATTATACGGTAAGTACAGTAAAAGTAGAAAGAGTTGGAAAGTAAAGTAAGAATAGAAAATTAACTCAATAAAATGACAACTATTTTTGGCTTTTTTATTTATATATATTTTTTTTAATTTTTAATATTTAATTTTTGTAACTTTTTTTTACACTTTTTTTGTAACTGTAAAAAAACAGTTCCAGGCTAGGGGCTCTCAAAATGCGATAGCCAACATCTTTCGAGACCCTGTGTGAAAAAGTGTGCCCTAGACTGTGCCATGCTGTACCCTATACTAATACTCCACTAGTGTGTGGTAGCGACGGAAACAGTCCCTGATGCAGAGACCAGGTTGGCCAGGACAGGAAGGACAAAAAAAGCGGGTGTCACACCTATATCCGCACTTTCTACAGACACAACATCTTCTTTGTGGTGTTCTTTGGGTAGGGGTACTAGAGAGGACATCGGGAAAATGCCTCTCATGCAGCTGGCTCACTGCATCTTGATTGTGAATTTGGGCCACAGCACCTTCTAGTTATAGAAGGGCTGTGATGATCTCTTCCTGAAATTTTTGGAAGGATTCACTTCTTCCTGACGCTTTGTATAGCACATAAGCATTCAGCAGGGCCATTGGAATAAGTATACAGACACTTTTTTGTACCAGCCTCTGCCCTTATGGGCAATTAAGTACGCCAGTCGCTGTTGCAATTTGGACTGACGTATCTGCGTGAATGGAGGACAGAACGAAAACATTCCGTGTGTCCCTCCACTTCACTGCAAGCAATTTATTATTGTTCAAGCAGGCTCTCTCCCCCCGTCTAAGTCGGGAATCTACAAGCCGTTGGGGGAACTAAAGGTGACTAAAAAGTGGCACGCTTGTGTAATAAAGTATATATCTGGACACAAATTTGTAAAAAAACAGGATATCTCTGCGCTTGTTGGAGGAGTCAGTTCATTAACTGCTAAACTACAAACTGCTGCTACTTCACCAAATAACGATATATATTGGAAAACATAAATAAAAAGAATATTTTATTATATATATTATATATATTATATTTTATATAACACGCTCAATCCCCCAAAAGTGAAGACTCCTTGGGTCCCTCTGATGAAACTTTCGGAAATGTGCGGACACATTGTGTTCTCGCAAACCTTTCAAGATATTGGTGATGTGCTCACCTATTCTCACCTTTAAGGCCCGCTTGGTGCGGCCTATGTACACCAGCTTACAGGGGCACATCAATCCATAGACCACATGTGTAGTATCACATGTGATCAAACTTTTTATCTTGAACGTTTTGTCAATTGCGGGAACTGTGAAGGATTCTCTTCTCCTGAAGTTGGTAGGTGTAAAAGAGCAGGCCCTACATCTGCCACAGGTGAAGAAACCCTTCATGTCTGGGAAAAAAGAGACATTCGGGGGGTCTAATACCTTCTTGACGATCTGATCACCAAAATTCGGGGATCGTCGATAAATAAATGAAGGTTTAGCAGGAAGAACTGGACCTAAAGTTCTATCCATTTGTAAGATGGGCCAATGCTGTCTAAAGATCTCCTCTAGCTTTTTATAGTCATTGGAGAAATCTGACAGAAAGCTCCATTGTTTGGGATCATCATTAACATTTACAGGTTTCACTGAAGGCCTTAGAGGTCTGGGAGCATTCTTGATTTTAATAATCTCCCTATCCAGACAAGATTCATCATATCCCTTGGCAATGAACCTGTCCTTCAAGACCTCTGCTTGCTCCATATAGTCAGTGACAGAGGTACAGTTACGCCTGACACGGACAAATTGGCCTCTCGGAATATTCCTGAGCCAGTTCGGATGGTGTCCGCTCTGGATCGCCAAATAACTGTTCCTGTCCGTGGTCTTGAAAAAAACTTTAGTAGTGAGTCTCTCACCCTCTCTCTTGATTATAACATCTAAAAAGTTAATTTCGTTCAGACTATAATGGAAATCTAACTTGATATTATTCTGATTGGAATTTAGGTGTTCCGTGAAGCCAATCAGGCCTTCCTCTGATCCCTGCCAGATGAAGACAATATCATCTATGAAGCGCCTATACAGTAATAGCTCCTGCCGATGTTGATTGAAGACAAACTTGTCCTCCCACTCCGACATGAACAAGTTTGCCAGGCTCGGAGCAAACTTGGCGCCCATAGCAACACCTGTTTTTTGGCTGAAGAAGTTGCTCTGATGCCAAAAATAGTTATGGCTCAGACAGAAATCTAGAGCCCTGCCAATGAACACTTTCTGTTCCCTAGGCAGATCGTCCCTTTGACTGAGTGCCCAGTTAAGGGATAACAGGGCATCCTCGTGCTGGATGATGGTGTACAGGGACGACACGTCGGCCGTGACGAGAAAGACCGACGAGTCCTCCCCCAGCACAACACCATCCAGCACGAGGAGAAGATCAGCAGTGTCCTTCAAAAAGGCCTTTGTCTTGACCACACTCTTTTGTAGGAACTGGTCCAAATATTGGCCCAAACGTGCACTCACCGAACCAATCCCATTGACAATTGGGCGTGGAGGTGGGTTGGTTGCGTCCTTGTGGACTTTGGGAAGCGTATACAGGATAGGGATGCGGCAAGCACTAGGTATTAGATAATTGCGTTCTTTCTTAGTTAGAACACCATCCCTAAAGCCTGATTCTACCAGACGTTTTAAATCTGCCACAAAATCGTTCGTGGGATCTCGAGATAATCTAGTATAAGTGGAGGTGTCACTCAACATGGTTTTAATTTGGTCATGGTAAAAACATTTATCCATGACTACCACTCCACCCCCCTTATCAGCAGGGCGGATGATAATCTCTTTACGAGATTCCAATGAATCAAGGCCTTCATGTATATGCTTGTACTTCTTGCTGACCTCATACCCAGGTTCCAAGGATTGTAGATCACGCAAAACTAGACTCTTAAATACTTCCACATAGTGGTTGTTACTGACCGGTGGATTAAAAGTAGATTTATTGCGCAATCCACTATTGATCATCCCTCCACTACTCCTATTACTGATAGATGTAATGGGATTGTTTAAAAAGTGTTTCTTTAGATTCACTTTTCTTATATATTTATGTATGTCAATATAAGTGTTGAACTTATTGACAGGTCTTTTGGGGGCACATTTAAGCCCTTGGTCCAGAATATGGAGTTCACTTTTTGTTAAACTTACACTGCTTATATTAAATATTCCCTCGTTTACCAGTCTCTCCTTCTTTTTTTGGAACTGTATCCTTCTTCCGGCCCGTACTCCTCTTCGGGGCGCGGATTTTCTCGGAACAGTTGCCTGTCGGGTTGTGGATATTTGTGTGGTCGATTCTGACCCCTCCCCCTGCCCCTGCCCCGCCCCAAAAAAGGCTGCCTGGGTGGGTTTGAGGGGGTCTTTGGGCCAGTGTCCTCTGTCCCTCCATTGGATCTGTTGGCAAGGACCTGGTATTGGTTATGGGTGGGGATCCCAGTTCCCTGGAAATTCCCTCTTGGCAGGCCCCTCTTGGTTTTATTTCCCCTATTAGTACCCTTAATAGGGGGTCCTGTCCATTCTAGCACGGGTCTAATGGGAATATGTGATACACCTGCCCTAGGGCGCACCACTGGGGTCTGATTTGAGGGAGCAGGTCCTTGACTGCCAACAGCTCCATTACTCACAGCCTCCATAGGTTCCTCTCTTACCGGGGCTTCTACAGGAATGGGTCCTGGTAACGTTGCTTGCCAGCAAAAAACCTGACCATTATTAAAATCCTGTCTGTCCCTCGTAACTTTTTTAACCAAGAAAGAACGCAATTATCTAATACCTAGTGCTTGCCGCATCCCTATCCTGTATACGCTTCCCAAAGTCCACAAGGACGCAACCAACCCACCTCCACGCCCAATTGTCAATGGGATTGGTTCGGTGAGTGCACGTTTGGGCCAATATTTGGACCAGTTCCTACAAAAGAGTGTGGTCAAGACAAAGGCCTTTTTGAAGAACACTGCTGATCTTCTCCTCGTGCTGGATGGTGTTGTGCTGGGGGAGGACTCGTCGGTCTTTCTCGTCACGGCCGACGTGTCGTCCCTGTACACCATCATCCAGCACGAGGATGCCCTGTTATCCCTTAACTGGGCACTCAGTCAAAGGGACGATCTGCCTAGGGAACAGAAAGTGTTCATTGGCAGGGCTCTAGATTTCTGTCTGAGCCATAACTATTTTTGGCATCAGAGCAACTTCTTCAGCCAAAAAACAGGTGTTGCTATGGGCGCCAAGTTCGCTCCGAGCCTGGCAAACTTGTTCATGTCGGAGTGGGAGGACAAGTTTGTCTTCAATCAACATCGGCAGGAGCTATTACTGTATAGGCGCTTCATAGATGATATTGTCTTCATCTGGCAGGGATCAGAGGAAGGCCTGATTGGCTTCACGGAACACCTAAATTCCAATCAGAATAATATCAAGTTAGATTTCCATTATAGTCTGAACGAAATTAACTTTTTAGATGTTATAATCAAGAGAGAGGGTGAGAGACTCACTACTAAAGTTTTTTTCAAGACCACGGACAGGAACAGTTATTTGGCGATCCAGAGCGGACACCATCCGAACTGGCTCAGGAATATTCCGAGAGGCCAATTTGTCCGTGTCAGACGTAACTGTACCTTTGTCACTGACTATATGGAGCAAGCAGAGGTCTTGAAGGACAGGTTCATTGCCAAGGGATATGATGAATCTTGTCTGGATAGGGAGATTATTAAAATCAAGAATGCTCCCAGACCTCTAAGGCCTTCAGTGAAACCTGTAAATGTTAATGATGATCCCAAACAATGGAGCTTTCTGTCAGATTTCTCCAATGACTATAAAAAGCTAGAGGAGATCTTTAGACAGCATTGGCCCATCTTACAAATGGATAGAACTTTAGGTCCAGTTCTTCCTGCTAAACCTTCATTTATTTATCGACGATCCCCGAATTTTGGTGATCAGATCGTCAAGAAGGTATTAGACCCCCCGAATGTCTCTTTTTTCCCAGACATGAAGGGTTTCTTCACCTGTGGCAGATGTAGGGCCTGCTCTTTTACACCTACCAACTTCAGGAGAAGAGAATCCTTCACAGTTCCCGCAATTGACAAAACGTTCAAGATAAAAAGTTTGATCACATGTGATACTACACATGTGGTCTATGGATTGATGTGCCCCTGTAAGCTGGTGTACATAGGCCGCACCAAGCGGGCCTTAAAGGTGAGAATAGGTGAGCACATCACCAATATCTTGAAAGGTTTGCGAGAACACAATGTGTCCGCACATTTCCGAAAGTTTCATCAGAGGGACCCAAGGAGTCTTCACTTTTGGGGGATTGAGCGTGTTACCCCGTCGTGGCGGGGTGCGAATTGGGTGAGGGAATTGTCCAAGCGTGAGACCAAATGGATTTTTCTCACCCAGGCCCTCGCCCCGATGGGGTTAAATATAGAATTGGATCTGAATTGCTATATTAGTGATTCGTGAGACTTTTTGCCTAGATCCTTTTCTTTTATTCTTTTTACTATTTTTTGGGATCACCTTCTATGTGTGTGGGCCCCAGTTTACTATTGGGTTGTGGATTATCTTCATTATTACCAATGTTTGGTGTTAGTGATTTTTCATTTAGCTCTACTACAATTTTATATGGGTGTGACTTTGTAGTAATATATTTTATATATATTTTTTATAGTTGGGTGTTATTTTTGTATATGTGGGGTTTATGTGATATGGGTCATTCCATATAAACATATACTGATTTGTTTTACGCATGTTCTTATGTTATTTGTTATGTGCTCAATTGCTGATATTGTGCTATGTGTGTTATGCGGCTGGCAATTCACTGCAGACCTAAGATCGGCACAGGGGAGACCCTTAAATTAATGCTTCAATTGTGCTTATCGTCACTATCTAGCTGGATTTATATATGAGCATCTCTGTGTCCTCTGTATATTAGGTTGAACATTTCTGGCGCTGTTTTATTTCCCAGCTGTGCCTTGATGGTTGTCCCTAGGCAGAGGATACCCGGAAGTGCGATGTGTTTGTTTACTTCCGCCGTTGTGAGCGCTGGTTATCTTCCGGCCGTCCCACCGCTGTGCCGATTGGTCGCGGTGCGTTCCAGCGGAGGTATTTAGATGGTGGATGGCGACGTCTGGTCACGCCCCCAGTTGAAGTCGGAAATGACGAAACGCATCGGGGCGTGACCAGACGACGCATCCGACATCACGTGGCACGGAAGAGAACCCACCCGGAAGTATCGGGGTTGGCTTGGAGTCAACCCGGGCGATTACACGAGTGTGGATCCTTTCCTGGCCGCTTTGTTACTACTTAGAAGCCTGATTTTTCCTACAAATGTAAGTGCAATCTATCTTTCAATAAAGCTGAGTTTTACAATACTTCACTATTGGGGTTATTTTGCCTTGCATGTGATCACTATGCTGAGGGAAATTTGTGGAAAGGAGGTCTGATTAAGTGTGTGCAGCGGTGACATATCCAGGTCGTTTGTCTACACCCATCATCTGTATCTTGGATATCTGCTCATTTTGCTCTTGTGTGAGAACACCTGAGCCACTTTATCTGGTGAGTTGCCATTTCTGCTGACCCCTTGGTGTGACACTTGGTGGTGGACAAAAAAGGTGATCCAGTAGTAACATCACTCATTCCTGGACGGTCTATGGACTTTAAAGGACTTTTATACCCTTATGAGAGTGTTTTTAGTAACACCCTTTTTATGTATTATTTTATTGTTTTACATTTCTAAAGTCACATCCAGTGACTTTTTGCGCTACTATTCTTTTTATTTACGCTTGTGTAATAATTGTCCACGTATAATTGGTACCCCTTTCTGAATAAGGGTGACACCAAGTCCCAAACTATCTTGCCACTGCTCCCTATGTATTCTGGGCACTTGGGGGGCTCCACATTGCTATCTTTTCCTTCGTAAATCTGGAAACTACATGTATAGCCTGTTGCCCTGTCACAGAGCTTATACACCTTGACCCCGTATCTGGCACGCTTACTGGGGAGAAACAGTTTGAAAGCAAGGCAGGCAGAAAATTTAATCAGGGACTCATCAATGCAGACAGCTTGTTGAGGCGTATACAAGGCTGCAAACTTCTGGTTGAAGTGATTTACGAGGGGCCGAATTTTGTGGAGCCGGTCATATCCAGGGTCTCCCCGAGGACGACAGAGTTTATTGTCACTGAAGTGCATGAACCGCAAGATTTGGACCAATATGACCGCGAATCACTATTTTTAGTAATGTCCACGAGGAGGGATAGGCCCAGAAAAGTTTTAAATTTGAAAACAGTGATACATTTCTGTGCAAATTCTTTGGCAAGGGTCAAATTTTGATCTGGGGCGATAAATTGATTGGCATATAAATTGCTTTGATCCACAATAGATCTGTACAGATCATCCGTGAAAAACAGCTCATGAATATCAAGGGGAGTAAAATCGACTGTTCCCACCTGCATTCCAGGTTGGCCAGTGAATGGGGGGAAGTACGGGCGCTGCAGAAGTGGTGGGCTTCCATTTAGAATTTGCAAGCGCATCAGGAAGGACACTATGGGCTCTACGGGCCTGTCTTCGAATTATTGGTGGCTGCGGGACACTACTTGTGCTAGCCACCGCACCAGCTTATGGGAGTCGCCACGTCACCAAGTCTTACTGCAGTGCTGGTTTGACTACGACCAGGATGTACTAGGCCACTGGTGCTTGCCAATTCACCAGAAGGTTGAGCGGCACTAGTACAGACACTCTGCTGCATACGAGAATCCTGCGATTGTTGCACCTCAGCAACAGAAGAACGGGGTCGGGTACGCCTGACCTTAGCAGGGACTGCTACTCCATCGTCAGAGCTATCTGTCAGGCTGACGCTGCTCTATAAAGGTTCGAATACTGAGCCTGATTCGGACAGTGAGGCTTCCCCATCACTCTCATCCGTCATGCTCAGCATTGTGTAGGCTTCTAGTCTTCACTAGTGTAACTCTGGACATTTGCCCAATAAATTTATAGGTACCTAGTGTGACTCACAGGTAAAAAAGCACCTGGTTGTCAAAGACTGTTTGAACCGCTACCAAAAAATGTAACTTTAACTGCTAGTGCTAGCAGAGATCAGGCCTGACTCTGTTAACGCTCGGTTTAGTCTGCTGTGTATTTGAAGTGACAGTAATCTGCTGATTCTGCACTTCTTGAGGGGGAGGGGGGGCAGAGGGGCTAAGCGCAGGTGCTGGCAGGTGTTGGGGATTATCTTGCTAACACTGCATTCTGGGAACACTATACTAAACTTTTGGAGACACTAGTATAGTTCTGATCAGATCTAAGATAGTGATCTGTTCAGACACTATACTATTAATGGAGGTGTATAGCGTGTGTGTGTCACTGGCAATCTAAGGGTTAAAATTTATTACTAAATATGCAGCGGGCAATCTGACGATGTTCTGTATTGACGCTACCTAACGTTAACGCTAACTGATGTCACCTGTGACACTAATACAGTGATCAGAAAAAAGATCTATACACGATACAGTAATAGTGACACTGTGACAGGACAATAAGGGGTTAACTGGAGGTGATCAGGGGGTTAAATCTTTCTTAGGGGATATATGGCGGGTACCCTAAACCTATCTGAGACTGCCTCTAACTACCACTAACTGTCTCTCACACTAACTAGTACAGTGATCAGTAAATTATCTGTATACTGTATATAGTGTACACTGTGACAGGGAGTGAAAGGGTTAACTAGGGGGTGATCAGGGGGTTAAATGTGTGCCTATGTGTACTAGTGTCAGTGTAGTGCTTGTGTACTCACTGTTGATGTTCTCTCTTCTCACGCTGGAAACGAAAAGGGCTCCAGTAGAGAAGATTGCATCATATCCTGTGCCTGTGTTTACATTACACGGGCACAGGACGTTCTGCAATTGGTCAGAACCGATCACCAGGTCCAGGCCAAAAATCATTGAACCAAATCAGAACAACGCGGTGACGACGGGGGCATGTGCACCCCCTAGCCCTGCGCGCGACCGACATGCAGTTACGTCAGTTCAGTACAGATCTCTTTCCTCTTCCATCCCAATACAGACTTTTTCACCTAGTATGACCTTTTAACCCTAGTATAGACCTCACCCCCAGTACATATCACGGACCCCCCAGTACAGTCCTCATCTCCCTCAAAACAGACCTCATCCATGGCACAGATTACAGACCCCACAGTTCAGACCTCATCCACCCAGGTACAAACCACAGACACCCCTCAATACAGACCTCATCTCCCTAATACAGACCTCATCCCTGGTATAGACCACAGACACCACAGTTCTGACCTCATCTCTTCCAGGAACAGACCACAGACCCTGCCCCAGTACAGGCTTCATCTCCCTAATACAGACCTCACCCCCGATACAGACCACAGGCCCCACAGTTCAGACCACATATCTCACAATGCAGGCCTCTCCCCTCTTTCCCAAGTACAGACCTCTCCCCCCAATATGACCTTTCCTCCCCACTACAAGCCTCTCCCCCAGTACAGACCTGTTCCCTTTCCCCCAGTACAGACCACAGACTCCCCTGCTTACAGATCTCTTTCCTCTCCCATCTCCGTACAGACCTTTTCCCCTAGTATGACCAGTTTCGAAAACAGACACCCCCCCCAGTACAGATCTCTTTCCTCCTCCATCCCTGTCCAGACCTTTTTCCCAAGTATGACTTTTCAACCCCAGTACAGACCTCACCCACAGTACAGATCACAGACCCCCCAGTACAGTCTTCATCTCCCCAATACAGACCTCATACCTGATACAGCCCACAGACCCCACAGTTCAGACCTCATCACCCCAGTACAAATCACAGACCCCAGCCCCAGGTCAGGCCACATCTCCCCAGTACAGACCTTGCCCCCAGTACAGTCCTCATCTCCCCTCTTTCCCGCGTATAGAGCTTCCCCGTTACTAAGACCTTTTCTCCCCTCCCAATACAGACTGCAGACTCCTACAATACAACCTCCCCACCCCTCAAAATGAGGACTGTCCCCGGGAAAAGGAACAAAAGGCAGCCATACAAAACTATGTAATATGAGGACCAAACCAATCTATCCAATTAATCTGTATTCTGTCAGGCAACCCCTAACACTACCTAATTGCTGGTGGATCTAAAAGATCAGATTGTAAAGTGTGTGATCAGCCTTAGTTCTTGAGTGCTGTATTTGGAGAAGGAACTCTATGCCAATGCTACGAAATACAGTAATGAAAACATGGTACAGCAAATAAATAAAAACGTAAGTTGTATTAAAAATTGCTGGGAAACATTACATTAGCCGCTCAGGAGTCTGGATAGGATGCTGGCACAGAATACACATGAAGACAATGGCCTATGAGAATCTGACAGACAGGTAGGCTTGGCGTTGGGTCTCTGGCAGCAGATGATACGGACAATTTCCCAGTGACTCCAGACCTGGCAGGAGGCCAGCCCAAACTACATTAAGGATGCCCCCTCTCCTCCAATCACGGGAGTGACGGGTGGAATGAAAAGCAGGTGTTGGAATAGCAGGTTCGGTGGCGGAAAAAAAAAAAATAAAGAAAAAGCTGCATGTTTGCAGTAAAGAACCTAGTCAGCAAATTTCCTAAAAAGCTGAGCGTGGCTAATGACATCTCCCGAGCGCCTGTGAGTGGCGGTATTACGCGGGGAGAGCCAGATACGCAGACGGTGAACACAAAGGTTGCGAGAACTCCATTTTCTGATTATACGGCGTGTAATTCGGCTTTCTGAAGCCTTGTAGGCCATTGTATGGCAGGAGTGCTTGTCTGTGTGTTTGCATGCATATTGCACATGAAAGGTTCAACACATTATCTACTTATATGCAGAGCGCAAAGCCAAGTACTTAAACATACATTACGCTGATCAGAATAGACTGGCTGGTGTTTATATAGACTTCCTTTATAGGCTTGAATTGTAAGACCTCAATTTTATTTATTTATTTATTTATTTATTTTACAAAATGCAATTTAACACCCAACAGCCCCCATTTATTACCGCAGGAACACTTAAGGCACCTTAATTCCACATTAAGCTGTGCACAACACAAATGAATGCAGCTCTGTCTTCAATAATGTATTCATAAATGTATTTCTAAATACAAGCCGTGTAAATAATTAAATAAGACTTAGTTTTGGCTTCTTGTAGTCCCTGTACAGCAAAGCTCAGACTGGGAGAGGGAGAAACAGCACAAGGAGCCAATCAGTTTTGCTGCAGTGCTCGTGTGCTAACAAGGAACATGGAGATAGGAAGAGAGAGAAAAAATAAAAACTTCTCTGTGCCATTGCATAATGGACTCCTCATAGAGTCCCTGTAAAGTAGAGCGCCTCCCTCCAAAATTGAAGGACTACAAGTCCCAGCATGAACCCCTGAGATCTCATGAGAGGGGGGGAGTGAGAGGGGGTGGGAGAGAGGGGGGGGTGGGTGAGGGAGAGAGAGAGGGGGGGTGAGGGAGGGAGGGAGAAAGAGGGGGTGGGTGAGGGAGGGAGAGAGAGGGGGTGGGTGAGGGAGGGAGGGCAAGAGAGAGAGAGGGGGTGGGTGAGGGAGGGAGGGCAAGAGAGAGAGAGGGGGTGGGTGAGGGAGGGAGGGCAAGAGAGAGAGAGGGGGGAATCAGAGAGAGAGAGAGGGGGGATGAGAGAGAGGTGAGGATAAGAGAGGAGGGATGAGAGTGAGAGAAAGGGGGATGAGAAAGAGAGTGAGAGAGAGGGGGGGCATAAGAGAGTGGGGGGATGAGAAAGGGGGAATTAGAGAGAGAGCGAGAGAGAGGGGGTGAGAGAGAGGGATAAGAGCGGAAGAGAGGGGGGGATGAGAGAGAGAGGGGGATGATAGAGAAAGAGAGAGGAGGTGAGAGAGAGAGGGAGGGGTGAGAGAGGGGGGTGAGTGAGAGAAAGAGAGTGGGGGGGAGAGAGAGGGGGGGATGAGAGAGCGGGGGGAGAGAGAGGGGGGATGATATAGAAAGAGAGAGGGGTGAGTGAGAGAAAGAGAGAGGGGGGAGTGAGAGAAAGAGAGAGGGGGGTGGGAGAGGCGGTTCTAGCAACCAGTGGCCAATAGAGTCTCAGGTGGTGGGGGGGTGGCTTTTTTGCTGCCCCCTGCAAAGTGCCGCCCTAGGCCTGGGCCTTGTTGGCCTAGGCCAAAATACAGCACTGTCTAAGGCCCCATGCACACAGGGCGTTTTTGCAGCTGCTTTTAGGAGCGTCAGACGTTTTTTTTGCAGCTTAAAAACGCCCCTCGAAGTTATTCTAAGGCTTTTAGGAGCTCCAAGTGGCATAGGCGTTTTTAAGCTGCAAAAAAAAAAACCAGGGCCAGTGCGTTCTGATGACCAGCGTCCGAGCTGTAAAAACGTCTGACGCTGCTAAAGGCTAATTAACGTTATACTTATACTGCGTTAAGCCACGTTATACGTTTTATGTGAAAATCAATGGTTCCCTATGGGAGCCCATTGATTTGAATGGAAGTCGCATCATAAGTCGGATCAGGATGATCTGAGTTGTGGTGTGACTTGCGCTCTGAGGATCTTGAGGGGGACCTCCATGCCAAAATGGGGAAAAAAATGGTGTGGGGGTCCCCCCCAGGTTCCAAGCCAGGCCCTTTAGGTCTGGTAGGGATTTTGGGGGGGACCCCACGTCGTTTTTTTCCCCATTTTGGCGTGGAGTTCCCCCTCAAGATCCTCAGAGCGCAAGTCGCACCACAAGTCGGATCATCCCGATCCTACTTGTGATGCGACTTCCATTCAAATCAATGGGCTGAAAGCCATATCAAAGACGGCCCATAGGCAACCATTGATTTTGAATGGAGGCAGAAAAACACTGCTAAAAGCCAACGTGGCCAAACGTGCAATAACGCCAATGGAAAAAGGTACTAAAAGCACGTTTTTACAGCTGCTTTTTCCTGGCGTTCTAGAAGTGGCACTTTAGCTCGTGTCAATAGGAATGCTCCAGTAATTCACAGAGATGCGGGTTCCGGCATCCACAGAGCCCATCCAAGCCCAATAGATCATTCTAGAATGGAAAGACGGCACACCCCAATCAGTCCAAGTATAAGATGAGGATCGAGAATGTCCTCAGCCTTGGCTCTTCACAAGCCACACCCCTCTGACGCGTTTCACCCCACCCACAGGGCTTAGTCATAGAGACCTTCATGACTAAGCCCTGTTGGCAGGGCAGAAAATGTCATGGGGCGTGGCTTGAGAGGAGTCGAGGCCCTTTTCAATCTTCATCTTATACTTGGGCTCAGGCTGCTGTTAGAAATCACGGGGTCCCATACAGCCTACCTGACAGGCCCCCCCCATCCCGGCTGCAAGTAACTGAGGACATAGATTTATCAGTCCCTTTCTCTGCAGCCTCAGCTTTACATATAAGTGAATAGGAAACATTTAGAGGCTTCCTGCTCATTCTCAAACTGAAGCATAGTAAACACAGTTATACTTGACAGGCAGCAGCTCCTGCGCAAACCGCCGTAGGTATACGTCGGTCGCGCACATGGAGCTAGGGAGCGAGCGCGCCCTGCCGGCGGAGTGCTCCCGCCCCCGCTCGTCAGCAGGGAAGCTGATGCACGGGGCAGGCAGCTCCAATTGCCGCCTGACACCCGCTATCGTTCCCCACTGAGAGAGAAGAGCAGTCGGCTGTTGTAAACACAGCCGATCGTCCTTCTTCCTGGAATGAACATGTCTCTATGATCATTTCACAAGCCATGCACAGTTAGAATCACTCCCCTAGGGTCACATTTAACCCCTTGATCACCCACAGTGTTAACCCCTTCCCTGCCAGTGTCATTATTACAGTAACAGTGCATATTTTTAGCACTGGTTACTGTAGTAATATCACTGGTCTCCGCAAAAGTGTCAAAAATATCAGCCAGGGGTCCGATCTGTCTGCCACAATGTCGCAGTCCCACAAAAAATTGCAGATCGCCGCCATTTCTAGTAAAAAAAAAAACAATAAATCTTTCCTGTAGTTAGTAGATGCGATAACTTTTGCGTAAACCAATCAAAATATGCTTATTGCGATTTTTTTTTTTTTTACCAAAAATATGTAGCAGAAAACAACTTTGCCTAAAATGTAAAAAAAAAAAAAATAATAATTTTTGGGAATGTTATATAGCAGAAAGTGAAAAATATGTTTTTTTTTTTTTCAGAATTGTTGCTTATTTTTTGTTTATAGCGCAAAAAAAATAAAAACCGCAGAGGTGATCAAATACCCCAAAAGAAAGCTCTATTTGTGGGAAAAAAGTACATCAATACTATTTAAGGCCCGTACACACATACCGATCGTCGGCATACAAACGTCAGCGGATGAAAGATCTGCCGATTGTACGCTTGTTAGTATGGTGCCTGCGACAGCCGTCAGCGCACATTCTGCCAAGAGTCTGTCTTGCAAGCATTAAAATTTTTGTATGCCGACACCAGAGCGGCCGATTGTTCGCCAGTCAGTACAGAATTCGGACGACAGACCGCAGATTTGCAAGACTGGGCATGCTCAGAAAAGAAAAAACACAGGGAAAGTTAACCATTACATGACATCACTTCTGCAGTCGGCTGTAGTCGGCGGACAAAATTCTTGTGCTGTCTTTGCACTTTTCAACAGACACCGACAGCCCAGGGACAAAAGACGGCCGATCGTTCGCTGATGATCGGTACGTGTGTACGGGCCTTTAGGTGCAACGTCGCACGACCGCACAATTGTCCATTAAAGGAACACAGTACCAAAATAGGTGCAAAATAGGGCCTGGTCATTAAGGGGGCAAATCCTTCTGGTCCAGAAGTGGTTAATTGGCCACATGGTGGTAGGCCAGATTTGAGCACGCTTGTCAAAATAAGGGTGCAGAACTGAAGCTATTTTCTTTACGGTATTTACGCCATTGGGTATCGATGTATATATTTTTTGGTGTATATTTTGAAGCTGTTTTTAACTTAAAACATTGGCAGAAGTCCTCCATTAATTGCACTTTGGCGATCGGACACATATAGAAGGGCTCACGTAGTACTTGTATTGTGATTTGTGGTGACTGGCGCACATAGGACTTTTCCTATAACATTGTTAATTTGTCAGACCTATAGCCCTGCAATCGACCGCGTCCCATGCTAATTGGCCATCTCTAGTTTTCCCTTAGTAGGAGGAGTGTTAAACCTCTGCAGAGAGACCACTGCTTCCACACAAAGAGCAAGGGTCCTTCCCAGCAGCCTGCTTGCAGAGGACAGACACTTCTTCTCAATCTGTGACTGCTTTCTAATGAAAATCAACTTTACGAGTAAGTTAACACATGCGGCAGACCTTACTGTCCCTCTGAAAAGTGATTCACGGGAGATCGCACCTCCTTAGTACCTGTTTTAACTCTGTAAAGCTCACGGCACTGCACCATAGGGCAGTTTTGGCGTGGCGTGGCGTGGCCCTGTTCACTTGAATAGGTTGTGTTAAGTGGTGGCACTGTCCTCTGAAAGCAATAGGGGGCATTATTTTTGGTGAGGAACATCAGAGCCGTGACATGTGTACATCCCCACTTGCCTGTCTTAGTCACAGCTTAACCGCCTATTTTTACAGCCCCCCCTCCCACTGCAAGCGTTAATTACCTCTAAGACTTTGAACCACATAAGCATAATAGCAGGCTCACGAAACGCGTTGATCCGCAATGCCAGCATAAATATCAAATGGATACTTAATGTACATGTTAATCACTGGGCATGATTGCATTTTAATTGTGTTTTTAATGTACAAATACAGTTTGTGGATATTTTACTTATGTACATGTATAGGACCTCATTGTGGCACGCAAAAAGTTTTCTATTTCCGCCTTAACCACTTGACCTTCGGAATATCCCCCCCCCCCCCCCTTTATGACCAGGCCATTTTTTGTGATACGGCACTGCATTATTTTACTGACAATTGTGCGGTCGTGTGACGCTGTACCCAAATAAAATTTATGTCCTTTTTTCCCCAAAAATAGAGCTTTCTTTTGGTGGTATTTGATCACCTCGGCACTTTTATTTTTTGTGTTATAAACAAAAAAAGAGAGATAGTTTTGAAAAAAAAAAAATATTTTTTACTTTCTGCTATATAACACATCCAATAAAAATTTTAAAAAATGTAATTTCTTCAAAAATTTAGGCCAATATGTATTCTACCACATGTTTTTGGTAAAAAAAAAAAAAAAAAATCCCATTAAGCGTATATTGATTGGTTTGCGCAAAAGTTATAGCGTCTACAAACTATGAAATATACTGTATACTGGAATTTTTTTATTTTATTTTTTTTACTAGTAATGGCGGTGATTAGCGACTTATAGCAGGACTGCAGACATTCAAACACTAACTGGCACTTTTGGACACTTTTTGGGAACCAGTGATATTAATACAGTGGTCAGTGCTAAAAATATGCACTGTCACTGTACTATTGACACTGGCTTAGAAGGGGTTAAACATCTAGGGCAATCAAAGGGTTAAATGTGTGCCTAGCCAGTGTTTTTGTGTACGCTGTGTACTGCTTTTACTAAGGAAGGTAATGGATTTTCTTTCCCTGCTTTGCAGGGAAAGAAAATCCATTCCTTCCCCGCTGACAGGACAGGGCTCTGCCTTGCTTACATAGGCATGGCTCAGTCCTGTGTAAGTTCATGATGATCGGCGGGTGCCGGCAGTAATCCATTGGCCGCCACCTGCTGATTGACATATGCTGTGTTTAATCACAGCAGATCTGGGATGCCAGTGGCACACGAGGCGTGGCCCCTACCCAGAAGTGACAGGTCATGTACCTAATACGTGATCTGGGACAGCAGAGATGTCTTGCCACCGTATATCTATGTTATACGGTCAGTAAGCAGTTAAATGCCCATTATCGGTCTGGGTGGGGGGGCATTTGATGAAATATATATTTATATATCATTTATAGATATCATGCTTATTTGGCTTCAGTACTTCAGTACGGTAGGGGTAATGATATAAGGAATTCCGACTCGTTTCTGGCATTTATGTTGCTTCTTCAGGGTCATTGACTCAGTAATCCTAAAGTCAGACACAGCCAGGCAAAAAGTATTTTCAGTAGGAGACAACGGCAGCTCTTATATTGCTGCCCAGGCAGGTGTACAGTTGCAGAAGGGTAAAAAGGAGTTAAACTTTTCCCAGCCGCTTGTTCCAGAGAAATATTCAGACACTAATTTGGAGATTATTAGTAATTATACAAAGTTTTGTCTTCTCCGCTTCCAATATAAACAAGGGAGAGAGGGGAATGTTTCAGATTTTGCTAATTAATTCCAGGCAGGCTGTTTACAAGCAGAGAACACTGCGAGGAAGGGTGGAATTAATGATGCCGGTATTGATGTAGGGTGATGATTTCATGCAGAGAGAGACAATGTGGCTCAGTGGAAGGTGTTTTCCTCATCAGAATCATTAAATATGACAGGAAACTGGGACTTCTAAAGAGTCCTGATTTTGGGGTCCTCTAAGGGGCAACTATGCAGAATAGTACCGATTGTCACCAAGGCTGGCCGTACATGCTGCAATTTTGGATGTTTTCTGGCAGCCTTTAATTATTAAAGAACGCATGTGATTTAAAACCCATTTGAAGCCTTTCACCTTTTTATCTGTTTATTCCATTACCGCTGTATATCAGAGGGGTAGATAAGGGGGGGGGATAGGGGGGTGCAAATTCCCACCGAGTGTCTGCAGCGTGCTAGGATCTGACTCCACTTTTCTTTGCTGCAGCTAAATCAGCACAACTTGGTCAAGGACTTGCCCTGCCTCTGCACCTTATTAAATAGAGACTTTTTTGATTGCGCAAGCTATAAGAAGCTTTATTATTTATTGCATTGGCCTTTTTTGCATTATGGATTTAATTTGCACTGGCACTTTATATATATGAAACACATATTTGGTCATGTTTTGTCACTTTCTAGTTATTTTTTTTACCTTGATTTAGAGGCAGTGCGATCACACAATTTAATATTAATTTATTGCAGATGTGGGAACACATTTGGTGATTGCAGCAGCTGCACCCTGTAATTTCTTCATTTCTACCAATAGGTGGCAGCGCGCTACAAACACATTTATATATTATACAGTCTGGCCCTATGAGGGCAACCATAATGCTGATGCAACCTGCAATAAAAATGAGTTTGACACCTCTGATTTAGAGAATAAAATAGTGATGGTTCTAATTTTTTTATGTTACCCAATATTAGCACGATGGTATATGAAAAAGCAAAAGCTAATTTTAGGGCAGGTAAACTCTATATATTACCTAATTTATAGTAAAATATAATAGATGAGGTTGTGCCGAGTATATAGATACCCAACATGTCAAGCCTTAAAACTGTGTGCGCCCGTGAAACGTTGACATACTTTAGTACAATATATTTTTCATAGGCGACACTTTTAAAGCCCCAGGTTATCACTTTAGAGTTAACTGCGAAAAGTATGCCTTGAATTATTGCCCTTTCTCCGAGTGGTGATACGTAACATGTATATCCCGAAAATAACATTTTATTGTGTAGGCACCCCCAATGCGTGCATTTACATTTGTAAAAGCAATATGGTGTGGAAGGGGGGGCTCAAACATTTTTATGAAGAATTTTAAATGCTTGGGTAAAAAAAATTTTTTACACTTTTTTTTTTTTTTATATGCGAAACTTTTTTTTTTTGGTTATGTGATGCATTTTTTGCTAATTTTTTTAAACATTTTTTAGAAGCACTTTCTGAGTATGCAGCTTCTTTAGCGTGATTGATTGATTGATAATGCAGCTTCTGCAGTGTGTAAGCAGGTTGAGATTTATGCCGCCTCAGCAGCATGGGAGGGTTAGTGTTAATATGTTTCCCATTCTTTCTTGGCAGGCTTTTCTTGGTCTGACTCACTGGTCCAGCACCGCACACCTTGCACATATGGAGAATATGCCACTGGATCCGGAGCACACAGTGACTGAGTAGGTGTGCATATTGGGGATCAACCGATTATCGGCAAAGCCAATATATCGGGGGCCAAATTGCACTTTCCCCGATATATCGGAATCAGCCCCTGAGGTTACTGATATTGGCGATAGTTCGGAAAGTGCTGTACCGGAGTGATACCTGCAGCTAGAGGCATCACCCCGGTACCGGCGTCCATAGCCGACGGCCGGCGGTCTTGTAATGACAACTGAGAAGCTGCCCGACTGTCATTACAAGGAGCCGGAGGGGACATCCCCCCCTCCAGCCGCCTTCCACGGCTCGCCCGGGTCTCCTGTCCCACCGGGAGACCCGGGCAACCAACCTGCACGGCCACTGAAGAGAATACCCGATCAAAGCCGCATTCGGCTCTGATCGGGTCTCCATGTAAAAACCCGGAAGTAATGTCATGACATCACTTCCGGGTACTCAACACCAAATTCAAAAAAATTACAGCATTCAAAACAGCCAAACTTGGCAGCCAGATCCCTCCACAAGAGTACCTGTCAAAAAAAAAAATGTACGAAAATATCGGCCGATACCGATATGCGATGACCAAAATATCGGTATCGGCAATAAAAAAACGATATCGGTCGATCACTAGTGCATATTACCTGAGATGTTGCCTTTACTGGAGTCCGTCCACACAGCCTTCAGCGGGGACTGGAGCACCTATGGATGAAGAACCTATACAGAGTACGGGACCACTGAGAACTACAAAAAGACATATAGAAAGTTGAGACGTGACTCCGTGCTGGGTGGCACCACATCCAATTCGTATATATGTGGAAAAAATTTAGAAATGTGTAGCACTTTAAAGGTAGCCAACATTAATCCCATGAGGGATATAAACCACTTGCCGACCGCCCCACGCAGATTTACTGTGGCAGGGCGGCTCGACTGCACATAATCACGTACTGTAGATCTACATGATTATGTGTACGCGGAGCCACGCTCCCACCGTAATTAGACACAGCGGGTGGCAGACCGCGGGAGAAGCGGGCTCAATTGCCGCCGGCCTCCCGCGATCTTCAGCAATACTGACAGGAGAGCCGTCTGGAATGTAAACAATATAAGACGGCTCTCCTGTAAGAGAAGCAAGGAAAGATCATGTGATTCAGCTAAGCTAAATCACCAATCCCTCTCTGCCTCTGTTAAATCCCCCCCCCCCCCACAGTTAGTAAGCACAAATAGGAAACACATTTAACCCCTTGATCACACCAGTGTTAACCCCTTCCCTGCCAGTGTCATTTATACAGTAACAGTGCATATTATTTAGTAGGGATGATCGAACTTTTGAAAAGTTCGGTTCGACCAGAAGACCCGAATTTTCCAAAAGTTCGGTTCGGATTTCAGAACCCCATTGAAATCAATGGGACCCGAACTTCGGTAATCAAAAAACACCATTTTTTAACCCTAAAACCCAATAAATGCCCCTAAAAAGTGCCTAGGGTTCTGGGTCATGCCCCATTAACTATTAATCACACAAAAAAAAGTTCTTAAAAACTGTCATTTTTGATAAAAAAGCCAATTATTGAAAAAAAAAAAAAAAAGAGATTTTTTGATTTTGACTTTTTTTTGTGTGTGATTTAGTATCTGGGGGGGTCTAAAAAGTGTACCTGTAAAGTTTCAGCTCTGTAGCATGTCCAGAACCATGAAAAAAAAAAAGATAATTTTTCAGTAGAACAGGGATGTGGGACCCTCCTTTAACTTTAACACCTATATGATCTTTTTTTCTGGTTCTGGACATGCTACAGAGCTGAAACTTCACAGGTACACCAGTTTAATAGAAGGCATTTTTTTGGGTTCTTTGCAGTCAGGAAAAACATCTGAACTTGTGTATAGTGGTACTGTGCACAAGTTCAGATGTTTTGCCTGCCTCCAAAACCCCCCAAAAAATGCCAGCAAAAACACACCTGGGCATTTTTTTTTGACGCTAGCGTTTTTTTGGCATTTTTTTGGGTTCTTTTGAGGCAGGCAAAACATCTGAACTTGTGTATAGTGGTATATATACACACATACATATATTTATATACACACCTAGACATATATAGGTGTGATACTAGCAGAAATATATTACTGTAAATGATTTCATTAGCGCAAGCATATATTTCTGCTACTATCACACCTATATATGTCTAGGTGTGTATATAAATATATGGATGTGTGTATATACACCACTATACACAAGTTCAGATGTTTTGTCTGCCTCCAAAACCCCCCAAAAAATGCCAGCAAAAACACACCTGGGCATTTTTTTTTTGACGCTAGCGTTTTTTTGGCATTTTTTTGGGTTCTTTTGAGGCAGGCAAAACATCTGAACATGTGTATAGGGGGTATATATACACATATATGTCTGAATATATACCCCTACACATATATAGGTGTGATAGTAGCAGAAATATATTACTGTAAATGATTTCATTAGCGCAAGCATTTATTTCTGCTACTATCACACCTATATATGTCTAGGGGTATATATTCAGACATATATGTGTATATATACCCCCTATACACATGTTCAGATGTCATGTCTGACATCAAACATGTCCTCAAAAAAGCACTGGCAGTGGCAGCCCCTGCAGCATAAAAAATGCTTGGCTGGTGAGAAGCCATATGGGTGTGCCGAAGCAATTCAGAGAAATGATCATTTCTCTATAGCGGGCTCCCTGCTATGGAAGGGTTTTGTCACCCTGCCATAGCAGTCACTGCCAGTTAACCCTACACTACACTATGGTCCCCTTACACTTAACACTTTCCCTACAGAAACAAAATTTTTGAAGCTAACTTAAGTGTAAAGGAGCACTCTAACTACACTAGATATCCCTTTCCTCACACTAAAAATAGCTAAATGACACTTTTAAAGTAAAATTAACAGAACTGCTTCCACTATCTTCCATGTCCAGTATAACAATGCTAGGAATATGGCCGGAGCGATCTTATATACTGGGGGGCGTATTCACTAATGATTGGTCTAGGGACCCCCTAGTCACTCCAATCACATTCCTAGCATTCTCCTGCCCCCTCAATTGGCTTTTGCTAATGGTTCTGGTCCAATCACGGGCTTTTAAAGCCCATTTCCTGAAGCATTGCATTTTGGGCGGTTCTGGTTGCTGAATTCTGAACTTTTTGGGCAAAAAGTTCTAAATTCAGCCGAACCTCGAACACCCAATGTTCGGGCCGAACCGATGGTCGACCCGAACCGTTCGATCATCCCTATTATTTAGCACTGATCACTGTATCAATGTCACTGGTCCCCAAAAAGTGTCACTTAGTGTCACATTTGTGTGCCGCAATATCGCAGTCCCGATAAAAATTGCTGATCACCGCCATTACTAATAAAAAATAAATAAAAATAATTAAAAATCCATAAAGCTAACCTGTAGTTTGTAAACGCTATAACTTTTGCGCAAACCAATTATTTTTTTGGGATTTTTTTTTTTACCAAAAATATGTAGTAGAACACAAATTGGCCTAAACTGATAAAAAAAAAATTACATTTTTAAAAATTTTTTTATCGGGAATGTTTTAGAGTAGAAAGTAGAATATATTGGTGTTTTTTTTTTTACATTGACGCTATTTTTGTTTATAGTGCAAAAACGAAAAATCACAGAGGTGATCAAATACCGCCTAAAGAAAGCTCTATTTGTGGGGGGAAAAAAAAGGCATCAATTGTCTTTGGGTACAGCATTGCATGACCGCGCAATTGTCAGTTCAAGCAACGCAGTGCCGAATCACAAAAAATGGCCTGGTCATTTAGGCCCCTTTCACACATACGGTCCGTTTGTCCATTTTTCATCCATCTGTTGATGGATGAAAAACGGACATCAATGCATCTCTATGTAAAAACGGATGACAACGGATGATCATCCGTTAACATTCGTTTTCATCTGCTTCCGTCAATGTCCGTTTTTTGGAACGGATGAATGTCCTATTTTTCATCCGTCAAAAAAACGGATCGGACGACAAAAAGGATGTAAACGGACTTTGACGGAAGCGGATGAAAATGGATGTTACCGGATGATCATCCGTTGTCATCCGTTTTTACATAGAGATGCATTGATGTCCATTTTTTATCCGTCAACGGATGGATGAAAAACTGACAAACGGACAGTATGTGTGAAAGGGGCCTTAGGGAGTAAAACCTTCCGGGCTGAAGTGGTTAATGACAACAAAATAAAATGGTTAAAACCAAACATATGAAAAATGTATAGAAAGGTGCTAAGTAATATCTTCCCAAAGCACCAGAACCCATTACATGCCCATAGCGTGCCAGGATCTGGTATAAATATAATCACAAAAACGGCAAAGGTCTTTCGTGTCTGGGCCAAAACAGGGTTCTAGTGCATATGTTCCCAATGCATCACTACGTGTTTCGCTCACAATGGCAGGGAAGGGGTTAACACAGTAAGGGATCAAGGGGTTAAATGTGTACCTAGGGGCGTGTTTCTAAATGTATGGGGCGGGGCTTGTGAAATGATAATAGAGACATGTGATCCTATATAGCAGGATCACAGGGGCTCTGTGATTATTCCAAGGAGAAGAACGGTCAGCTGTGTTTACAACAGCTGACCGTTCTTCTCTCTCAGCGGGGAGAGATTGCGGGTGTCAGGTGGCAATCGGAGCCGCTTGCCCCATGCATCAGCATTCCCGTTGCCGAGTGGGGGTGGGAGCGCGCCGGCGGCGGCACGCACTCACCCCCTAGCTGCAGGCCCGCGACCGACATATACCTACATCGGTTCGTGCAGGAGGGCCGTCTGCGGCAGGCGGTCGGGAAGTGGTTAAAATCGAGAGTTTACTAGACTTCAGTCTAGCTTAGCCCAGAAAAACCCACCCTGGGGTAGGCTTCTTATGTGACCCTTGCTGGGTGCCCAATGAAAAGGGAAACATGGAGGACATAACGACCTCCCCATTAAACACACTGGCTAATTGAACAAAAAGATCCAGAATACGGCCAGCTTTCTGAAGCTGTCCAAACACCCTTCTGTTTAAATTAGGCAAGCTGTTACCATCTCTACACTATTACATACAGAAAGCAATTTTAATTGCAAAACACACGCAAGTAAATGAGCGGCAATACATCATAATGAGACTGTATTCACTACCAGTGTACGGTTATGGCTCGGTCTGCGCTTGTAAAATATATTCGTCAAAACAAGCTGAATAATTGATCGGCAATGGTCCTGTCTGCCTTCATGAGAGGGAAAACATTGATTACTTGACATAATCTCTCTCGTTACATGAAACATGAATTGACAGCCACTGATTTAATTTTTTTGGACTATTGATGAATCCCCTCCCCCACCTTTTAATACTACTTTCCATTGACCCGTCAATTGTGAAGAACACTAAAATTATTGCTTTGGCATCCCTATTAATATAAAAACATGTAAGCAGAGCTGTTTAAATAGACAGTCCTTAGTCCAGTGTCAGCCAGACAGAGTTCGATGTAAAAAGGGATTCTCCACCCAGGTGAGAAGAAACATGTAATGGTGAGCCCGATCCTCCTCCTCCACCACACACGGACTATTACCAAAGATAGAGGGCCACTGTTTCCATAAATGGCCAGACAGAGCAGTGGGTGATTCAAAAGAGCCTTAGACATCCTGATCGCTCTGATGATTAAAATCCTTCCAGGGCCAAAAGGTACCCAGAAGTAAAATACAAAGTGCATGTAATATGAACAGCGTTCCTCTTAATAACCAAAGTAATGGCGGACTTCCGGGCGCGACGATGTAGCATAAGGCTGGCTCCTCCCAACGTGTTTTGTCATTAAGACGTCATCAGGAGGTGTGCCTCCACGCCATCTCATGTCCTCCCAACACGTTTCGTCGTTTAGACGTCATCTGGGGGCATGCCACCCATGCCCCCTGTTGAAGTCTTAATGACGAAATGCGTTGGGAGGAGCCAGCCTTACGCTAAGTCGTCGTGCCTGGAAGTCCGCCATTACTTTGGTTATCAACAGGAACGCTGTTCATATTATATGCGCTTTGTATTTTACTGCTGGGTACCTTTTTGCCCCAGAAGGATTTTAATTATCAGAGCGATCAGGATGTCTAAGGCTGAGTAATCCTTTGAATCACTCACTGCGCTGTCTGGCCATTTGTGGAAACAGTGGCCCTCTATCTTTGGTAAGAGTCAGTGTGTGGTGGAGGTGGAGGATCTGGCTCACCATTGCATGTTTCTTCTCACCTGGATGGAGAATCCCTTTTTTCATCGAGCTCTGTCTTACTCACGCTGGACTAAGGACTGTCTATTTAAACAGCTCTGCTTACATGTTTTTATATTGTTTATTTTTACCAGTATTTTAAGTTGGCAGCTGTTATATATATTTGGGAAGCACATAGATTGTTATATTATTGTTTTTATATGAATATGTAGGAAGAATGTTAAATCTGGATTCCAGGTATTGCATTGTTATATTGGTCCAGCTTGGATCCATGTAACTATATCAATGTTATACCTGAGGGACTGCTGTGGAAGCAGAGAATCTCTGTTGTAGTTGGCACTACTACAGTGATCACTGCGACCTTATGGATCCTGTAGTATCGATACTCTCATCGCACACTTTCCTGGAAAAGGCTTTAGAAGTAGCGGGTTCTGCAGCAACAACCAGCTGGGACTGGAGACATCACAGTTCAAACGCATATATTCACCAGCACACCACAGATCATCAATTGTGTCCGAAGAATGATCACATCACAGAAGACATAGTGCAACGTTTCCGAGCCATGCAGGATCCCTTCATCAGGCATTTGATGACAGATCCAGTGCCACCATTGACAGAATGCCTTTTATTTGTTTCAATGAATACAAGGTATTCTCTGATTGGATGAGGTGTAGAAACGGGGCGGTGATGTTACAATCTTCACTTTGTCCATTCACAAAATGCCTTATATTCACAGTTATCAAACGTGCCTTGACGAGTAATTGAAACAGATTGGTTAGTTTCTTGCTGGCTAGTTTGAAACTGTGCTGGGGGCCCACTTTGTATTATTCTGGATATGAGTGTAGGTGTAGAGGTGTAGAGGCAGGGTGGTGACAACATGATCTCCACCCCATCCAATAAATGAATGCTTGAAATGGCCGTCATTTAGAAAATACTCAGTCTTTTTACAGTTAGGGCATTCTCTGACCAGTGGCATCACTAGGGGGGCCAAAGGGGACAATGGCCCCCCAACATTATACTGTGCCTTCCCATGTGCCTCCCCAACAGGATCCTGGCCACCTCCTGTTCTGGGATGGCGGGTTGGGAAGCCCAGATTGCGGGTTCCTGACCCCCTATCCCCGAGCATCACTGTGATAAAAGGGAGCCGGCACTAGAGGAAGCAGAGCCGATGCTTCTTCTATAGTGCTGGCTCCTGTCACAGGCGGAGTGATACCAAATGTACTCCACCTGTTATAGTCACAGGAGAGATACAGGAAGCATTGGCTCTGCTCTCTACTGCAGCCGCATGCTTCCTGTCACACTAAAGCTGGGGTATGGTGGGGCAAGAACCTACCAGCAATACCCACCAACAGTACCAGCCAGCAGTACTAGCAAGCTTACCGTATATACTCGAGTATAAGCCGACCCGAATGTAACCTGAGACCCCTAATTTTACCACAAAAAAGTGGGAAAACGTATTGACTTGAGTATAAGCCTAGGGTGGGAAATGCAGTAGCTGGACCCAACTGGACCACTACAAGACACAAAACAGGGGCTGCGGGCATGGTACAGGAGATGGCGCAGGTCATAGTATAGGTATTGCACAGGTCATGGTAAGGGCATGGCACAGGTCAGGGCACAGGTCATGGTATAGGCATGGCACAGGTCATGGTACAGGCATGTCACAGGTCATGGTACAGGCATGGTACAGGCATGGCACAGGTCATGGTACAGGAGATGGTATAGGCATGGCACAGGTGATGGTATAGAAATAGCACAGATGATGGTATAGGCATGGCACAGTACGTACAGGCATGGCACAGTACGTACAGGCATTGCACAGTATGTACAGGCATGGCACAGTATGTACAGGCATGGCACAGTAGGTATAGGCATGGCACAGTAAGTACAGGCATGGCACAGTACGTACAGGCATTGCACAGTACGTACAGGCATTGCACAGTATGTACAGGCATGGCACAGTAGGTATAGGCATGACACAGTAAGTACAGGCATGGCACAGGAGATGACTCGAGTATAAGCCGAGGGGGGCACTTTCAGCATGAAAAAAACATGCTGAAAAACCCGGCTTATACTCGAGTATATACGGTAACTTAAGCTTAACTTAAAAAAAAAAAAAGGGGGATCTGTCCCCTTCTGTCTGGGCGGATCAGATCGGGGGGGCCCATAGAGTAGAGCGGGTTGTGTCCGTGTCTGCTCTGTCATCTGCCCTCTCCGCTCATCGTCGTCCGCCACCGGTTACCAGGTCGCTAAAGTGGCCCTCACTTCTCAAAAGGTTGGGCACCCCTGCTGTAGGGGCATGAGTACCAGATAGTTTTAGTTTTGCCACGATGTGTGGCGGAGGGAAGGAGTCCCAGATGGTGAAGTGGCCTGTACTGTAGCGCATCAGGATACCCACTGGGAAATCATAAAGATCTCCCATGAAGTTGATAAAAGACCGCCTGGCCTTAACATTTCCATTACTGTGGTTAGCAGGTCTCCCTATTCTTCCCTACCTCCTCTGCTCTGAGTGCATGGCATCAATACTGGAGTTTATTACTACGTAAACTGGCACCAATACTAGGGGTTATTACAGTGTAAACTGACATGAATACTAGGCTTTATTACTATATCTATCTATCTATCTATCTATCTATCTATCTATCTATCTATATATATATATATATATATATATATATTTTTTTTTTAATAAGATATTCTGCTGTTTAACCCTTTATTAATCCATAGTTTATTCGACTCATCCCTAATTTCCTAAATAACTCATTATTCTCCTTCTCTCTTAAACTATTATTTTCCTGCAGATTTTTTTTTTGTTTCTGTTTGAATCCTAGGGTTCTATTAATATTTAAACTTTTTGTGTTTTTTTTTTATTGGGTAATATTCTTACACATTTAACATTTACATGTTTTCCATTGAAAACGTGCAAAATTAAAAAAGAAAAAAAATCTTTATTTCATTTTTAAACAACTTTTCTATGCTTTGTACCAGAATCATATTTTAGTCTAATTTTAAACAAGACAAATTAAAGAATAAAATGTGCACATTTTTTAAGCAGCAATGCTATTTATTTTTAAATTAACACTGCTCAAAAAAAGGAAAAAGTGTCTTTTGTTTAGTTTTGTATAATAGAAAGCCAGAGGTGGAGACCTAAACTGCTGAGCCTACATCCCGATAACAATTGAAGAGAACAAAGAGAAATACCCTCTATGGGATTTTAAAGCGGAGTTCCGGCCTGAAAAAAAACTATTTAGCTAAAAATACCCCCGGGATAGTCAGGGCTAGTGCATTTCAGAATGGATAGCCTCTGAACTGTCCCGGGTTGCACTTATCTTTTAGAAGAAATACTTACCTTGAAAATTTCTTGTCCAGCGCTACATCTCAGGTGTAGGCAGCTGAAGCCAGGGCGTCCTATTCGGTCCCAGAATGCTCAGCACCGGCCCCGCTCGTCAGTTCCGGCACAGGCGCGTCATCCCTGCACAGCTTCTGGGCATGGCCAGAAGCTGTTTAGTAGGGAATGACGAGTCTGCACCGGAACTGACGAGCGGGGCCGGTGCAGGCGCATTGACTCCTGGGAACGGTGACGTATAGCTCCCAGAAGTCAACGCAAGCAGCAAGTGACAGCGGGCCGTGGCCGCAGAGGAAGTAAGGTAAGTATATTTTCTTTAAAAACAAGGTAAGTGAATAAAAAAAAATAATTATTCAATAGTTTTACGGGTAATTTAGAGCAAGCGGACAGTGAAAAAATAATAATTTCAGGGTGGAACTCTCCGCTTTAAGGGGCTCTAGTGTAGTGACACATATGAAAGTATCAAATATCTAAACAAATAGTTTTATTTACACAAAGGTAATATTACATACAAAAACAATGCATGATAAATCAAAGCAGTTGTGACAATAAAAGCACATACAGCAGAGATCTCCAAACTACGGCTGTTGCAGAACTACACGTCCCATGAGGCATTGTAAAACTCTGACATTCACAGACATGACTTGGCATGATGGGAATTGTAGTTCCTGAACAACTGGAGGGCCATAGTTTGAAGACCCCTGACATACAGTATAATGTATGAAGCTCCACCCACCCCATACTCCTAGGGGTTGAGTCATACCTGGTTTTTGTCCCTTGTGGACATTATACTGTATGTGCTTTTATTGTCACAACCGCTTTGATTTATCATGCATTTTTTTGTATGTAATATTACCTTTGTGTAAATAAAATTATTTGTTTAGATATGTGATACTTTTCATATGTTTCGATATACTAGAGACCCTAAAAGTCCCATAGAGGGTATTTCTCTTTGTTCTCTTCTACTGTTTAATTTTGTTGAGTTTTATCGTCTACTCTAAAAATAGCAAAAGAAAATAAAAAAAAAAAATCATTGTTGCAAGACAATATCACAAAAAGTAATCACTGTTTGTCCTTAAGGGCTCTTTCACACAGGCGTTCCGATCAGATCCGCCTGTCAGTTTTTTAGGTGGATCTGATCGGATGCCCCATTCAGCCCTATAGAGCAGCGGATGTCAGCGGTGACATGTCAGCTGACACCCGCTGCCATCCGCATCCGATCCTGTCCGTGAAATCCGGTAGGATGGAAACCCTATTTTCCATCCGTCCAGGGGATCAGATCGGATGAGAGCGGACAGGCGGTCCGCTCTCATCTGATTCCCCATAGAGAGCAGCGGGGCTCTGACACCTCCCTCTCGGCAGACACAGTGCGGAGACGGAGCTGTCATCCGCCGGCTCAGTGGGGATTGGCGGATCGATCCCCGCTGAGCAGAGCACGGTCCGCAACAGAATGCGGACCGTGTGAAAGGGGCCTAAGGGTCCTTTCACACGGGCGGTCCGTATGTCCGTTTTTAATCCCATCCGATTGCGTGATGAAAAACGGACATAATGCATGTCAATGGGATTGCGGATGTCAGCAGATGACCATCCGCTGACATCCGATTTGCGTCCTTTCCTATCAGTGCTGTTTTTTGGAATGGAAGAGAACCCTATTTTTCTTCCGTTTAAAAAAATGGAACGGACGCAAAAATGGATGTCAGCGGTGTCATCCGCTGACATCCGCAATCCCATTGACATACATTATCTCAGTTTATCATCCGCAAACGGATGGGATGATAAACGGACATACGGACCGGATGACACAAGTGTCATCCGTGTCCGTAAAAAAAAAAAAAAAAAAAAAAGGTGCCAGAGCGGTTAAAAAAACGGTCCGCCCCGTGTGAAAGGACCCTAAAATGTATCCCACTTTATGTGTTACCTTGTTATCTGTAGTAATGACAAAGTTAATGTTGAATAAACGGGTCCAAAGCAGAAATGTAAAAATTGCTCTGGTCCATAGGGGGTGCACAGGTGTGAGTGGCGAAGACTGATTCCTCCAAATCCCCCCACCCCACTAATACAGTACCGCTCTAGTAATCTATTGCTGCCAGCATCAAAATATCCAGTGCTGGCTTCTGATGGAGCCTGGAGGTGGTGGGGATGTCCCCTTCTCCACCATGTAATGAACTGCTAGACCTGAGCACTATCACATGGGAGGACGTCATTCCCCCTATATCTGTAATTGGTGGGTAAATTTGGGCTAGTTTTGGTAGAGGAAGGAATAGTGGGGGATTGCTGGACAGGTAAGTATTCCCTATTTTAGGGATTTATCACAAAGAGTGATTCGGTAATACAGGTAAAATAGCAATGATGACATGCAAGCACAGCGCCCATGGCATCCAATCAAACTTCAGTTTACCCTTCTAAGTCAGCAAAAGTTGATTCTGATTGGTTTCACAGCATTAATGATCTTTGTTTTGCACCCTACTGACTACACCTGGAGCATATAAAAAAAAAACGGTTCCAGTATTCAAAGCAAATAATATTATTTAGTTTAGCACATAAATGTCTGCAGCGCTCGCAGGGAATTATTTGAACATTGTATTTGCTTTTTAATTGCACAGGTGCTCTCTAATCTTTTAATTTACTCTCCGTGTGTCTTGTGATACATTTTTCTTTCTATTTCATAAACTATTTAAAGGCTGTATATAAAAAAGACATGCAGCTGCTAAATAAAATATCCTTTGGCAGGACCTGTAACATGCTGTTTCAAGTGCGAGAGAAGGGGCTTTTCACAACTAATCCCGCCAAAGTGCAACTGGTTTTTTAAACATGCGGACTCTTAAGTAAAAAAAGGGGACTAATTAAATATCGCCTATTGTTACATCTGGTTTAGTCTGTTTGTGGCAGAAAGTCAAAAAATTAGATTTTGGCCAGAAGTCCCCTTCTAAAAACACATCTGTGCTTTTCTTAAAGGATCAGACCACCCAAAAATGATTTTTGGTGGATACTGGAATCTTAAAATGATTGTAAAGTCTCGTTTAAAAAAAAAATAACAAAGATGTTATACTTTCCTCCTCTGTGCAGTTTGTTTTGCACAGGGCAACCCGGGTCCTCCTCTTCTTGGGTCCCTCGTTGCTGCTCCTGGCCCCTCCCTCCTATCGAGTGCCCCCACAGCAAGCAGCTTGCTATGAGGGCACCCGAGCCGAGCTACCGTTCGGCCCTGTCCCCTCTCTCACCTGATTGGTTCACTGACTTTGATTGACAGCTGCGGGAGCCAATGGCGCTGGGGCTGTATCTCAGCCAATCAGGAGGGAGATTACCAGGATGGTTGAGGGACTCATGGATATATATGTATACCTTAGATTGTAAGCTCCTTGAGGGCAGGGACTGATGTGAATGTGCAATGAATATGTAAAGCGCTGCGTAAATTGACAGCGCTATATAAGTACCTGAAATAAATAAATAATTATACATGTATATATTAGGGGGTGCTGGGACCGCTGCTACACACAGATGGCTTTTTATCTTAAAGGGAAACTCCAGTCAAAAATGAAATTTTTCCTATTAATAGTATGTTAAATATCTTTGATATTATTCACTTTCTGGCTAGCTGCCTGTGTAGCTTAGAAATTCTTATCTAAGCTGGACAAACAGCTTCTTCTTGTTCTCCATCAACAACGCTATTTCCAGTGGTGGGATTCAAAAATTTTAGTAACCAGTTCCGACTTTCAAGCATGGTGTAATTTTTTTTATCTAATGTCAGTTAGGGGTCCGATATGTCAACCGCAATGTTGCAGTCGTGCTAAAAATTGCAGATGGCTGCCATTTATAGTAAAAAAAATATATAATAAATATAAAATAAAAATGACATAAATCTTTCCCCTAGTTTGTAGACGTGATAACTTTTGCGCAAACCAATCAAAATATGCTTATTGGGATTTTTCTTACCAATAATATGTAGCAGAATACAAATTAGCCTAAAATGATGAGGGGGGGAGAGAGAGGGAAAGAAAGAGGGATGGAGGGAGGGAGAGAGAGGGGGGGGGGAAAGAAAGAGGGAGGGAGGGAGAGAGAGAGAGGGAAAGAAAGAGGGATGGAGGGAGGGAGGGAGAGAGGGGGAAAGAAAGAGGGATGGAGGGAAGCAGGGAAGGAGAGAGAGAGGAAAAAGAGTGATGGAGGGAGCGAGAGAGAATGAAAGAAAGAGGGATGGAGGGAGGGAGAGAGAGGGAAAGAAAGAGGGATGGAGGGAGGGAGGGAGGGAGAGAGAGGGGGGAGAGGCATGGAGGGAGCGAGACAGAGAGGGGAGAGAGGGATGGAGGGAAGTAGAGAGAGAGGGAAAGAGAGAGGGATGGAGAGAGAGAGGAAGAAAGAGGGATGGAGGGAGGGAGAGAGGGGGGAAGAAAGAGGAATGAATGGAGGGAGGGAGAGAAGGAGGGATGGAGGGAGAGAGAGGGAGAAAGAAAGAGGGATTAAGGGAGAGAGAGAGAGGGATGGAGGGAGGGAGAGAGAGAGGGGGGAAAGAAAGAGGGATGGAGGGAGGGAGAGAGAGAGGGGGGAGAGGGATGGATGGAGGGAGAGAGAGAGAGATAGAGGGAAAGAAAGAGGGATGGAGGGAGAGAGAGGGAGAGAAAGAGGGATGGGGGAGGGAGAGAGAGAGGGGGAAAGAAAGAGGGCTGGAGGGCAGGAGAGAGAGAGGGAAAGAAAGAGGGATTGAGGGAAGGGGAGAGGGCGGGGGGAGAAAGAGGCATGGAGAGAGGGAGAGAGAGAAAGAAGGAGGGAGGGAGAGAGAGGGAAAGAAAGAGGGATGGATGGAGGGAGAGAGATAGAGAGAGAGAGAAAGAAAGAAAGAAAGAAAGAAAGAAAGAAAGAAAGAAAGAAAGAAAGAAAGAAAGAAAGAAAGAAAGAAAGAAAGAAAGAAAGAAAGAAAGAAAGAAAGAGGGATGGAGAGAGAGAGAGAGAGAGAGAGAGAGAGAGAGAGAGAGAGAAAGGGAAAGAGAGAGGGATGGAGGGAGGGAGAAAGAGGGGGAAAGAAAAAGGGATGGATGGAGAGAAAGAAAGAGGCAGGGAGGAAGGAAGGAAGGCACTTCTAGCAGTTTTTAAACATGTTGGAGCATACAGTAACACACTTCTCCTTCCTCACCTCCATTTGCAGTTGCAAAGCAGCTCCATGCCACTTCACAGGAAGCCTGCTGGAAGTAATTGGCAATGCACCCATTGGCTGAGAGGCAAGGGAAGGTGGTGCTGCCCACCTCCTGCTACCTCCTCAGCCAATAGGTAGCTGAGTCTCAGCCCAGCCAGCTGCCTGTGGGGGAAAACGTCAGTGCCAACCAGAAAGCAGAGGCTGCCTGCAGTGCAAAACTTATACCCGGCTCATGCAGGACAGGGAAAGCGGAGTGCTGTGACCTTTATAGAGGAGAATCAGACCGGCCTTATCTCCGGATTGCATCGGTTTGGCGAACTTGTAAAATGTTAGTAACAGGTTCAAACGAACCGGTACGAAACGGCCGAATCCACCACTAGCTATTTCCTACTATCTGAATTTGCTAAGCTGTCTTTCACTTCCTGAAAAGGTTGTCGTCTTTCCTAGACAGGCATGCCTACACCTGCCCTATCCCACCCCATACCTCCTATCCTTCACAGAACAAGATCTCCTCCTGTCTTCATAGCCTCATTTAGGCCAGCAGCTTCTCCTGAGCGAGAGAGAGGGAGAGGGAGAGAGAGAAAGGGAGGGGGGGGGGGGGTCACGTGACCGGTGCAATATATGAAAGAAATAAGGTACAAAGGAACATTTGTGAAAGTTTAGAAGGATACAGATCAATTTCCTATTGTTTATTACATGTGAGTAATGAGCTTTAGGCTCTTTTTCCACTAGTGCGACTAGTCATGCGACTTTGGACACATAAAGTCGCATGTCAAGTCACAGTACATTGATTTCAATGGCACTCGTTCCCATCTATGCGACTTTGAAAATCAGCGACTTTGAAAAGGTGCTTGCACTACTTTGATGTGACTTTGATCCAGAGAGCATAAAGTTGGATCATAGCTGCACTCAAAATCACACAACTTAAGAGTCGCACTAGTGGAAACATAGCCACTAGGCTAGAGTGCGACTTTGGAGTGTAACTTTAAGGGCTGTTTTGATCCAACTTTATACTCTCTAGTCTAGATCAAATTCACATCAAAAGTTGCATCAAAGTACTGCAGGTAACTTTTCAAGGTCGCTGACTTTCAAAGTCGCATAGATGGGAACGGGTGCCATTGAAATCCATGGGCTGTGACTTGCCATGTGGAAAAGTAGACTTAGTGTTGTGGCCTGTACTATGATCATTGTAGACTGTGAGCCCAGAGCACTTTCAGCTACACTGACGGAACCCATCCCCCCCCCCCTTTTCCTGTGTGAATTATTTATTCTTTTTATCATGAATTAGGATGTACAATGCATCCTTGCTGATGAGAGAACACTGGGCAGTAACCTATGATCAGCCCCTCCCATCCTGTATATGCTCACTGGCTACACAGGAACAGTGTCCCTCCCTGGAAGTGATGTCACTAGCTTTCAGTAACCACACCCATTTGCTGCTCTTGGATTCAGCAGGAAGAGGAATTGAAGTCATGTGACAGCACTGAATATTGCAAAATATAGGGAGAAAAACTTGGATTTTTTCATTTTGACACATAAGGCTGAACTCCACTCACATTAATGATTGCTGGGGAGAATTTAAGGTATTAGGCTGTACTTCCGCTTTAATGCATAGAATGCATTACGATAAAAAAGCTTCCTGACTTTACAACGCCTTTAAAGCACTTCTTGCTTAGGCCCCACGCGTAATGTGCTCCGCTCCTCTGAACAACTTTTATCCTAGCAGAAGAAAAGCTGCTTTAAAAAATGCTGTAAATGTCGTATTCTATTGGCTAGAATATGAATTTATTTGAGCCATTAGAATGCAATAACGTACAAACGCGCATAGGTGCGTGTTTATGCGCATGCATGTTCCACATTATTTCTACCCAAACCCTCCTCTCCTAAATACACTGCTGATTGTCAGACCAATAGCCCAGCAATTGGCAATGCCCCCTCTAATTGAACAGCTCTAGTGTTGGACCTCTGCAATGAGACCAGTATACTGGCATCGGACAGGCTTTTCTACTCAGACTCTAACAGCGTTCTAAAGAAAATGAACTATAAGGCTAAGTTTACACATTCTGCAGACCTTGCTGCCTCTCTGAAGAGCAATCCTAGGTGGATAATTTTTCTGGGGAGTCTGTCAGGCAGTGAAGAGGCAATATGTCCCCTTCTCACCACCTGTCTTTAACTCTGTAAATGCCTTACCACAGTGCCACAACCATGCGCATTACAGGCATTTGCAGAGCGAATATGGCATGGTCCCAGTCACTTGAATAAGTCCCATTTGATGGCAGTACTGCCAACCCAACATGTCGAGAGGAGGTAATTTTTGCCATGGCTGCGAAGCAAAGCATTGTGGCTGTGGCATGTTTGCAACCTCATCCTTCTTTTGCAGCTTAAGGAGGGCAGATGGGAGGAGGTAAAAATTATTACTCAAATGAGCCCTTAGAGAAACCTTTCTCAACCTTTTTAACATGGATGAACCTTAAGAGCCGGTCCACACTAGCGCGACTTGTCAGGCGACTTGTCAGCCTGACAAGTCGCGCTCCCTAGCGGTCCATTGACCGCTACAGGACCCGTTCTAATAGGAGCAACACAAGTCGCTCCGACTTAGAAAAAGGGTCCTGTACTACTTTGGGGCGACCTCAGAGCGACTTGCATAGACTTCCATTATGCGAAGTCCATGCAAGTCGCTCCAAAGTCGTGGTGCATGGTAATGCACAATTCGCCCCCGAAGTAGTACAGAGTCGTGTAGCCTCAGTGTGAACCGACTTTTAAAATAACTATGTGGTCTTAGGGAACCCCTGCTAATAATTACTATATCTACAACTCACTGTACATTAGTATGATGGTCAGTGGGAGGAACACTCCTTATATTGGTGGTCATTGAGAAGAATTCCCCCCTCCCAGATGGATAAAAGGATCATTGGTGTCAGTGGGAACTTAACTGAGAGACAGAAGTTTCTCATGGAACCTCAAGCAACCCTTAGTGGAATCCTAGGGTTCCATGGGGCTTTTGTTGCAAAAGGCTACCTTAATGACTCAATTAATGATATTCTAGGTGTGCTCACCTGCCGTGCCCATTATGAAGGGTTTCCACCATCCCTGCCATGTTTGTATTTCGTTTATATTATGGCAAATGTAATATGAGTTGGAATGCACATAGGTGAGCAGTACCCCCAAAAACTTCAAGATAGACACGAACAGAGTCAACACTTGGTAAGGAGATAACAATGTTGGAGAATTTATGCAATATAAGAAAATGAGCTGAAACAGCATTGCATGTTCCACTTATATCTAAAATATCACTTTCAGGTGGACATGGGCAGGCTTAATATTGGGTACTTTGGTCCCTGAACCTTATACTTTCAGGTTCTTACATGCAAAGGCCAAAGTCCAAAAACCTGGTACTCTCATCTAATTTAACTTTTGATAACAGCTCTAGCTAACCTATTCCACCCTAGTTCCTCATTAATGATATTTAATATGACCGGATGCTTTATTGGCTATTCGCAATGTTGAATGGAGTGGGCCAGAGTTCGAACATCTTTCTCAGGCTGTTTTGCTCCTAGTCAATTCTGATACATTATAAAAGGTCTAAAGATGGCCATACACTGGTAGAATTTTGTTCAAAATGTTTCATTTCCAGAATGGCTGTTGGGGTCAAACTGATGTTCGCTTTCAACCGTATGTAGGAGAGGTGCCTCCTTCCTGACTATGCCATGTTAAGGATGTGTATATAACAAAAAGTGCAGCGCTATCAAATATGGATTATGAAGAAGATATCGAGGAGAGCAGTCCACAGGTGAAAATTATGGTGAAGCATGCACAAGATATAAACATTCAGTGCTCTTCAATGTGCTGGTAATCCTCCACCCAGTCTCATTAGCCTCTCACCTCACACTTAGCCCCTGTGTCACCAGACGGGCTAGTAAGACAAACTTTCTCCAAGGATATCACCAATATAGATCAAATCAGTATTCCTCTTCATCAGAAGATAAGGCTCACAGGTAACAGATCACAGGTCCATAAAGCGGGTCACAGGTCCATAGGAAAACAAAGGTCCGGACATAGTGCATTACCGCAATAAATTACTTTATTGAACATAGCATAAAATCATAAAAATTACCTTGTAAAGCACTATACAAGTGCATGTGATGAGCAGATTGTATTACACACAGCGGTCTCGACCGCAATGGATGGCGGGTGACGTCACCGGCCCCTCCCCCTTCGCACGCGTTACGTCCCACTGCACGGGACTTCCTCAGCTGAGGAAGTCCCGTGCAGTGGGACGTAACGCGTGCGAAGGGGGAGGGGCCGGTGACGTCACCCGCCATCCATTGCGGTCGAGACCGCTGTGTGTAATACAATCTGCTCATCACATGCACTTGTATAGTGCTTTACAAGGTAATTTTTATGATTTTATGCTATGTTCAATAAAGTAATTTATTGCGGTAATGCACTATGTCCGGACCTTTGTTTTCCTATGGACCTGTGACCCGCTTTATGGACCTGTGATCTGTTACCTGTGAGCCTTATCTTCTGATGAAGAGGAATACTGATTTGATCTATATTGGTGATATCCTTGGAGAAAGTTTGTCTTACTAGCCCGTCTGGTGACACAGGGGCTAAGTGTGAGGTGAGAGGCTAATGAGACTGGGTGGAGGATTACCAGCACATTGAAGAGCACTGAATGTTTATATCTTGTGCATGCTTCACCATAATTTTCACCTGTGGACTGCTCTCCTCGATATCTTCTTCATAATCCATATTTGATAGCGCTGCACTTTTTGTTATATATTTGTTATTGGGACTTTTGGTTTATTGATCCTTTAGTGCATAGCAGCTTTCTATTATATTATTTTATACAGTTGCGCTGAATTTTTATCTATTATTATTTGCATGTTAAGGATGTGGTCTACTGCGCTCATGCTCACTGGAGTTCCTCCCACGCGGAGCGTGCACATTAATGCCCCGGGACTAGTTGGAGACTGCAGTCATGATTGTAAACTCCACCCTTTAGATTGTAAGCTCCATGAGCAGGGCCCTCCTATCCCTTCTGTATTGATCTGTATTGTAATTGTACTGTACCCCCTCTACATTGTAAAGCGCTGCATAGACTGTTGGCGCTATATACACACTGTATAATAATGATAACAATAATGTAAAAAATATATCATTAAGGCAGTTCCCCCAACTTAGACTTAGAGGCTTTAGTGTGTGCAGTAATAAACATACAGAGTTCCCCTGAAAGTACTGTCCCGTGTCACTACACATTGTAGGCTGATGTATGTTTCCGTATGGAGGTACCTGCTGAGTCCGTGCCCTCTCCGCCAGTCCAGAGTACCTCTGTTACCTCGCTCCCAGTAACAGAATAGAGTCCCGCCGAGCACATAGTGCAGACATCATGTGTGCTCTCCTTCCTTCCCATACCTCATAACCAGGCCATAGATCTACGTTATGCTAGTGTGCTCCCAGTTGCCATCAGAGATGGACCGCTAGGAAGGCAGCCAGATCAACGGCCCCTCAATTCCCGAAGGACCTGCCACCTTACCAGTTACCACGCCTAACGGTGCAGCTTATTTCTTCACTTGGTTACCCATAGCAACTACACTCCTCCACTTGTGTCCTACCAAGTTACCCTCTGGTAGTAGCATTGCTTCATACCCCAAAGTGCTATTACAGACCCAGGTTCTTTGGAATACACCAGTACTAACATGCACCCCTTGTTGTAACTCCAGACCAGGCTAAAATGGTTAATGAAACTTTACTGTTAAAATGCAGCATGACCGTACATAACAATTAATGTTCTTTACCTAATCCTAATCTAGCACTGCCCCCTAGGGAGCTGCTGAGTGTGGATTCCCCTGGGTTACCCATAGCAACAATCTGTAAAATGTGTCACTTTAAGACTTGGCTCAGACATTGAACAGTCCAGGGGATTTGTTTTGTTGTGTTTTATTTTAGAACTTGGATTGGAGAAGTGATAAGTGGGATACTCCAACTTAAACTATGCACAATTTCTGAGGACAACTGACTGTAGTGTGTGCGCCAAGGCCGCTGCTTCACCTTGCCACTGAAGTGAAGTAGAAGATATGTTCCTGAATTAGAAGATATATTCCTGAATGAATTCCTCTTCAGGGTCCTAACCTGGCACCCCCTTTCTCGCTTCATGTGCATGCTAGCCCCTTGTCCACTGACTCTCCACTGGGGTGGTCCCCTTCCAGGGCAGACCCCCGATAAGCTTCCCGATATTCACGGACACTGTTTTTCCCTGGGTTGCTCTGCCTTCAGCTCCACTCGTCAGTTTCCTGGACCTCCTGGCTCAGCATCACACACCTGGTCCACTAGGCCTACTGCCTGTGACCACCTTCCTTGCTGACAGGAGGAGAGACAGCCATCACCCTCCTCCTGGGACCTGGCTTCCTGCCCAAAGAAGCCCTGTCACATGTGCCCGTGGCTTAACATATCCCAGGATGCATCACTGTTGTGCCAACCCACTGGGATAGTCATAAAAGCCTGTGCGTTACTGGCTGGGTTTCCTCAACTGTCCAACAGGCTCCCCTATTGGATACAGTGGGGACACTCCCTCAGACCAGATGAATCACATCACACCCTGGACACATGCAACAGGCAGAACTAACAATCAGGCTACCCTGATAAGCAGATAGAGCTGCTAAGCTTTTACCTAGCACCTACCTAGGAGGGTGCTACACTAACTAAGATAACTTAGTGGCCCAGGCATACCTCCATAAGGTGAGAGTCCATAATGGCACTGTGCATGGCGTGATCCCTGGTCTCTTCAGTGCCACGCTTGCGCTCACAGGTGAGTCTATGATCCACCCATACCCACGTCTCATTCCTCAAACCACCCTGTGAAGGAGCTGAAAATTCCATTCTGTTGCTTGTCTGTGTCCTCTTCCCATGCAGACTGCTCCCTGTGCAGTGCCCTTCCCCCTTTTTATTTACCGCACAGGGAAAGAGGCAGAGTTTAGAGGGAAAACCGGGAAACTGCAGAAACAGGTTTAACTCCTTCCCAGCCTGGGCCAGCTAACTCCAACCTGCCTATATGTAATGCCAAGTAAATTCTAACAAGCAGGGTGGAACATTTTTCTAGAGCTAAAAATAATTTAACTGAGAATGTGGTGGAAAAAATTGTATACAGTATTTTGTAATAAAACCTGTTTAACTGCCTGCGGATCTGTTTCATTGCGCTCCTGCCTGCCAACTCCCACTGTCATTGTACACAGTGGGAGTTTGTCAGTAGGTCCTGGCCAGTGATTCGTGGCCAAGACCTCCTGATTGGCTGTGTCAAGTTACAGCCCCGAGCCCTGTGTTGACAATCAACACAGGGCTCTGTACAGAGGTAACAATCTCTCAAAGATCGGGAGCAGGGAGAAGAAACAGAGAGATATTTAGTTCTCCCTGTGCCTGCGTGGGTTTCCTCCGGGTACTCCGGTTTCCTCCCACACTCCAAAGACATGCTGGTAGGTTAATTGGATCCTGTATAAAAAAAATTGGCCCTACTGTGTATGTATGTGAGTTAGGGACCTTAGATTGTACGCTCCTTGAGGGCAGGGACTGATGTGAATGTACAATGTATATGTTAAGCGCTGCGTAAATTGACAGCGCTATATAAGTACCTGAAATAAATAAATAATAAATAAATAAAAAGCAGCACACACGCTGACACTTGTTTAACCCCCCATTACCCAGTGATAAATAGCAAAAAATGTCCTGGTTATGTGGAGGGATTCCAATGCTGAAGTGGTATATACGTCTGGGATTCCATTTAAGTAGCATGTCTGTATGAATGTTTTGGAAATTCTAGGAGAAATTAGCTAACTCAATGATGAAAAGAAAGAAGTAGGTTCTGATGAAAAATCTTTCAGAATTACTGTACAAAAATTTGATCGAAAAATGTAATTGTTTACAGCCAGCTTAAGCCATGAAAGACAGGAACAGGGATAACCACACTGGTTCTCTAGAGTAATCTGTGACTATAAAAATGACCAACTGGCAGGTACACTAGGCTCCCTCTATTCATTTTTTTTTTTCATTCTGACTGGCAAAAATAAGTATTTGTAATCTGTATTCAGAAGTCCACACTTGTTCTATTTCCACTCATTGGTCAAGGGAAAAAGATCCTGCGGTATACAGATTGAGCCCGGCCAAGCAGACCTGTCACCATTTGTCATTCTCAGCAAGAACCTTGTATGAACAGCCTTGGGTGGATGTTATCTCATGCAGAGATTATCCAATGTGTTTTCAAACATCTGGCCAGCCTACAGGTGACCATACATGGGCAAAGTCTTGCAGAGCACAATGGGAGATGGGACATCTGCCTGTCATGCATCAATTTCCTTCCCAATTTGGCCAATGGGTATTAGTGGAGCGCGGATGGTGAAAACTTTTATTTCCTAATGAGAAGTGGACAGTTGGTTGTTGGTTACAAAGAGATTTCAAAGCATACAGTCTGATTTTTTTACTACTTGTGATGATCACAGTGCCTAAGTGCTTAGCACGTTCACCTAGCAGCACTAGGGTTGTTGGTTTGAATCCCAACCACAGCACTACCTGCATGAAATTTGCATGTTCTCCCTGTGCCTGTATGGGTTTCCTCCCACACTCCGAAGACATGCTTATAGGTTAATTGACTCCTGTCTAAACTGGTCCTTGTATGCGTGAATGTGAGTTAGGGACCTTAGATTGTAAGCTTCTTGAGAGCAGGGACAGATGTGAATGTACAATACATATGTGAAATGCTAAGTAAATTGACGGTGCTAGATAAGTATCTGAAAATCATATAAAGAAGAAGTATTTCTGCCCCTTTTATGTATGAAAGCTGAGCTGTCAATGAAGCCCCAATATTCCACACCCCCACCTGTATGTGAATGAGTATACACACTGCCAGTGGCGGCTGGTGCTCAAAATTTTTGGGGGGGGCGCAAAAAGAAAAATGTAATAGGTATTGCTTCGCGGCAAAAAACGCTGTAAAAAAATTGCGTGACTTTGAGGTCATGGTACAGGCATGGCACAGGTGATGGTACAGGCATGGCACATGTGATGGTATAGGCATGGCACAGGTGATGGTATAGGCATGGCACAGGTGATGGTACAGGCATGGCACAGGTGATGGTACAGGCATGGCACAGGTGATGGTATAGGCATGGCACAGGTGATGGTACAGGCATGGCACAGGTGATGATATAGGCATGGCACAGGCATGGCACAGGTGATGGTATAGGCATGGCACAGGTGATGGTATAGGCATGGCACAGGCATGGCACAGGTGATGGTACAGGCATGGCACAGGTGATAGTACAGGCATGACACAGGTGATGGTACAGGCATGGCACAGGTGATGGTATAGGCATGGCACAGGTGATGGTATAGGCATGGCACAGGTGATGGTACAGGCATGGCACAGGTGATGGTACAGGCATGGCACAGGTGATGGTATAGGCATGGCACAGGTGATGGTATAGGCATGGCACAGGTGATGGTATAGGCATAGCACATGTGATGGTATAGGCATGGCACAGGCATGGCACAGGTGATGGTATAGGCATGGCACAGGTGATGGTATAGGCATGGCACAGGTGAGGTCACAGGTCGGCTTCAATCACTTACCTGCTCTCCTCCTGGGCTGCCTGCTAGACTTCCACGGCGCTGCTCCTCTCCTCGAGTCCTCTTCTTTTGACGGCGGCGGGATTCCGGGAACCGTCCACGGCGCTGCTCGTCTCGTCCTCTTCAGTCTTCTTTCGACGGTGGCGGGCTCCGATCAGTCCGGCGGGAAGGAGATCGGGTGGTGACGGTGCGTGACTGACGCACGCACCGGCACCGCCCCCATTGCGACGTCAGCAGGGTCAGCAATCGGATGTCCTGGATGATGATTGGTCCAGGCTGGAGACTGGACCAATCACAGACAGGATATCATGAAAGTGGGGGTGACCTGCGCCCAGGTTACGCCCCAGAAGGCAGCCAATCGGTGCCTCTGCTGGGTCGTAAATCCCACCCCCCCCCCCCCATAGCCACCACATAGGCCGGGAACGGGATTTTTTTTTTTTTACTTTATTGTTCTTTTTGTAATCTTTTTTTTTCTTTCCTTTTTTTAGGGGGGCGGCGCCCTGGCGCCCCCTATGCACAGGCCACCACTGCACACTGCAATCCTATACAATTCTGTTACTTAAAGCCCATCACTGGGGGTTACAAAAACAATATCCTTGCACTGCGGGTCCCTCATTAAAGTGTAACTAAGGCAAAACTCTTTTTTAAGCTCTGCGAGATGAGGAATAAGGTGTATTAATTACCCTAACTTCTCGCTCTCATAAATTCCCTACATCTGTGTGTTGGTCCCCCGAAGTCTCTTCTATGAGGCACTCTGAGCCACAGTGGCATAATGACATCAGCAAGTACAATGCACAGCCAATAGCCCTGCAATGTAGATGAGGGCAGCAAGGGTCCACCCACAAGCTGGAGTGGAGGAGAGAGAACCAGCCAGAGCCTGCTGAAAGGAGTAAGTTAAGTATTACATCTTGTTCCTCCTCCCTCAGAGTTAACAAACTTTTAACCCTTTCAGTAGAGGGAGGGGACCCTACTGCAAGGGTATTTTTTTTTTTTAATTCTTGGAGTTGAGACTTAAAGTGAAATTTCAGGCTATTCCTAACTATGCTTAACTCATTTTTTTTTTTTTACAATTTTCATTTTTTTTTTCACAAGCTTTTTTTTACATACTCTCACCAGAGAAGTACAGTGTCCACATAGTTACACTGTACTACTCTGTAAAGGTGATTAGGATTTTTTTTTTTTTACGCTATGACTGCTTATTTCAGTGACAATTGCTGTAATAAGCTATTGTTTTAAGTGTCATGAATGGCTTTTATTCATGATTCATTGTTTACTATTGTTATTGCTGTGATTGGCTAAAGCTATCACTTGGTACAGGGCCACTGTGATTGTTTCTATACCATGTGATCACTGTGCCCAATCACAGAGATTACAATAGTAAGCAATGCTGTCATAACCAAAATCCATTCAAAAGACAGTTGTTCATATGTTAGCACGTGATTACTGTGATTGGTCTGCTGAGTCTGGTGACATCCTCCCAGAACTGGAGAGCATCCTGCCCAGATATATATATATATATATACAATGCTCAAAAAAAGGAACACTTTGAAAACACATCAGATCTCAATGGTGAAAAATATCATGCTCAATATCTATAAAAAAAGAAAGAAGGAGAAAGAAGAAGAAGAAAGAAAGCAATTTGGGAGGTTCCCCTAAATTGGGACTTTTTAGGCACAAAAACTATAGATAAATTGATATTCAAAATTTGTTTATTTAAGCAATAATATACGTATATTTTTGCTTAAATAAACAAAATTTGAATATCAATTTATCTATAGTTTTTGTGCCTAAAAAGTCCCAATTTAGGGGAACCTCCCAAATTTCTTGCATTGTAAAGGGATGTGGCACTATATATAAGAATACTGGTCATGAGCAAGTCTTCATAAGAAAGAAAGGATGACACATCGTTTGAAGGAAATTAAAATTATGAACCTACAGACGGCTGAATTCAAAGACAACCCGAAAATCAAAGTGGAAAAATGATGCAGCAGGCTAGTCCATTTTAATGAAATTTCATTGGAGCAACTCACAATAGCTTGCCAGTAGTTTGTTTGGCCCGCCACGTGCTTGTATGCATGCATGACAAGGTTGGGGCATGCTCCTTTTGAGACGACGCATGGTGTACTGGGGTATTTCCTTCCAGATCTGGACCAGGGCATCACTGAGGTCCTGAACAGACTAAAGTGCAATCTGGTGGCTTTAGATGGACCAAAACATAATGTCCCATAAGCGTTCTGTTGAATTTAGGTCAGGTGAGCGTGGGGGCTATTCAATGGTATCAATTACTTCATCCTCCAGGAACTGGCTGCATAATCTCTCTACATGAGTCCGGGCATTGTCGTGCACCAGCAGGAACCCAGGACCCACTGCACCAGCGTAGGGTCTGGCAATGCGTCCAAGGATTCATCCCAATACCAAATGGCAGTCAGGGTGCCATTGTCTAGCCTGTAGAGCTCTGTGTGTCCCTCCATGGATATGCCTCCCCAGACCATCACTGACCCACCACCAAACCGGTTTTGCTGAATGATGTTACAGGCAGCATGCGTTCTCCACGGCTTCCCCAGACCTTTTTACATCTGTCACATGTGCTCAGGGTGAACCTTCTTTCATCTGTGAAAAGCACAGGGCGCCAGTGGCTGGCCTGCCAAAGCTGGTGTTCAATGGCCAGCGCCAATTTAGCTCCACTGTGTCGGGCAGTGAGCACAGGGCTCACTAGAGGACTTTGGGCCCTCAGGCCACCATCCTGAAGTCTGTTTCTGATTGTTTGGTCAGATACATTCACACCAGTGGCCTGCTGAAGATCATTTTGTAGGGCTCTGGCAGTGCTCCTCTTATTCTTCTTTGCACAAAGGGGCAAATACCGGTCCTGCTGATGGATTAAGGACCTTCTACAGGCCCTGTCCAGCTCTCCTAGAGTAACTGCACGTCTCCTGGAATCTCCTCCATACTCTTAAAACTGTGGTGGGAGACACAGCAAACCTTTTGGCAATGGCACGCATTGATGTGCCATCCTAGAGGAGTTGGACTGCCTGTGCAACCTCTATAGGGTCCAGTTATCGCCTCATGGTACCAGTAGTGACACTGACCCTAGCCAAATGCAAAACTAGTGAAAAACATTTAGAAAAGATGAGTAGGGAAACAAATTTCAGTGGCCTTCACTTCTAAAACCATTCTTTTTTGGAGGTCGTCTCATTGTTGCCCATCTAGTGCCCCTGTTGTTAATTTCATTAACACCAAAGCAGCTGAAACTGATTAACAAACCCCTCTTCTACTTAACTGAGCAGATTAATATCCTAGAAGTTAAATTGACTTGATGCTATACTCTGATTAAAAAGTGTTCCTTTCATTTTTTGAGCAGTGTGTGTATATATATATATATATATATATATATATATATATATATATACACACACATGCATACATACACACACATATATATATATATATATATATATATATATATATATATATATATATATATATATACACTATATATACATTGACCCAGTGGGAAGTGGTTAAACCTTCCCCCACCCCTCTTCTAAATCCTATTCTAACTACCGTGTAAAAAAAAAAAGGTATCTATACTTACCCATTCTGAGGGCACTCCGGTCTGGTCACATGATCTCCATATTGGCCAACTCAAGTGTAGAGGAGGGATCACCGACAACGGCTGCAGAACCTGGGGGGTGACGTTACCCATAGACTTACTATGGGGCCTCTGTTGTCGGTTGTCCCTCCTCCTACGCTGAAGCTGCTGCTGGGAGCCAATCATGCGGACCCTGGAATAGGTAAGTATAAACATCTTCCTTTCACAGGGTGGTTAGAGTAGGATTTAGAAGGGGGTGGGTGCAGGTTTAAGCACAGTTAGGAATTGCCTGGATATCTACTTTAAAGCGGAGTTCTGGCCACAAAATTGACATAATCGATTTTGTGGCCATCTGCTTGCTTTTCGGCACCTGAAAAGGAAATGGATAGTTATGATTTTTTTTTTTTTTTACTTACCTTGTATTGTAGAAAAATATACTCACCTTTCTTCCACTTCCTCCCTCGGCGGCCGCGGCCTGCGCCGTCACTTCCGGTTTGCAATGATTCCTGGGAGCTGAACGTCATCGCTCCCAGGAATCAATGCACCAGCACCGGCCCCACTCGTCACTTCCGGTGCGGCGCCGCATTCCCTGCTAAACAGCTTCTGGGCATGCCCAGAAGCTGTGGAGGAATGCGGCGCCGCACCGGGAGTGACGAGTGGGGCCGGTGCCGGCGCATTCTGGACGCAGAAGAGGACGCAGAAGAGGATCGCACTGGCTTCAGCTGCCCACATCCGAGATGGCAACGCTGGAGAAGAAATTTTAAAGGTGAGTATTTCTTCTTGCAGGTCAGTGTGTCCCGGGGGTATTTTTATTGAAAAAAAATTTTCATGGCCGGAGCTCCGCTTTAAGATCAGATGGTAACATATGTGTTCAAATTCAGCTAAACGATCCACTGGAATTTGCCCATTCCTCAGGGATACATGCAGTCACACGCTAGTCTCCTGTATGACCTCCTTACTGTAATTAAGGCTGGCTGATCCTTCCTTCCGTTACGTATCAAGGTAATGTATTGCTTTGCCCGCAGGGCAATCATTGGGGTTAATCTCTATTTGACACAGCAGTGGGGAAGCATAAATAATTCCATAAGAGGATGCCGGAGCCCAGGCGCAGCGCCCACCGTAATAGAACGACCTCCTCCTCCGTCTACACCTTATAGAAAAATTACCATGCAAATATTGGATTTACAGAGTAACTATGCAAATTGAACCTCGTCTCCGAGGTGCCTCCTTGTTGAAATAATTTTACATAAATACATAAAATTGAAAGGATCATTCATTGAGAAAAGCAGCAAGGCGGAATAACTAGAGATGGATGGCAGTACAAGACCAGGTAATTGGTAGGTGTGCAAAAACAGGTAAAGTTATGACCCAAATTGCTATGTGCAAAGCGGTCACTAATAATACTTATGTGTATGTAAACCCATACAATGAACTTCTGTTATTTGCTCGCTTTTGGTCTGTTAAATATACTCATGAATGTGTTTCGTTATATCTGTTCATTTAGTGCAAAAAGTACCTGTCGATCCCTTGAGGGAAACTGATGCCCTAAGCATAGCCCAACAATATTGCTTAACTCACAAGGCATTAAACCTTGGGTAAGCACCACCTCAGACGGTGGCAAACCTCACACATGATTGATGACTTCCTCCCCTTTAGTGACAAGGTTCTGGGTAACAGATGTCGTATTATCTTCTAGACTTTGAACCACCAGGTATTTTAGAATGATCCTAAGAGGTTTGAGTTCAAACCCTGTGTAAGCTTCATAATGGACAGTAGCATAGCTTAAAGAAACAAATCACCGCTCTAAAAGCAGCCAGCTGAGCCGGATGGATCCCGAGCAACAGTGGCAGTTCTGCAGGAATGGGTGCTCACCAAGGTCCGCAACCTGAGAAGTCCATGTAAGTAGAAAAGAAAGTGGCACTTCCAGACCCAGGAACTTGGAAACTTGAGTTTTATTCTTCAAATCAAAGGTACAACATCAGACAGGAACACAAGACAAACTGGACAGCAGACGCGTTTCACACCTTGTGCTTATTCAAGCAATGAACAACCTATATATACGTAATGCGGTCGGCAAATGGTTTTAAACAAAAAAATCACTGTGCAAATGCCTCAAGCATTTATTAGTATATTACCACAAAGAGAGTATGCTCTATACGGTCAGCAGCACTAGCTCTTACAAAATAATTTTATATATACTGTATAATGCACCAATCAACCACATTTATTCCTTGTAAATATTACAACAGAAATACTGTGATATATATACCTTTAAAGTGCTAATAAAATTATAAAGTGTTCATACAAAAATAAAGAAAAATTTCTCCATACACCCAATGTTTTTATAAGTGATAAAAATAAAATAAAATATTATAAATAAAATAAAATAATAAAAATGAAAGTTCCATGAAGACAGTCCAACAATAATAATGTATTGAATCCTTTACTAATTTCCGCCTGAATGTGCGCAGTCTTCCTGCCAAAGAGGCCAGATGCGTAGTGAAGATCAGAGGTGTAACTAGAACCTTCAGGGCCCCAGTGCAAGAAACCATAAAGGGCCCCCCGGACCCCTGGCAGCACAGTAGGGGGGGGACCAGGGGAGCACACAGGGGCCCAGAGACAGCAGAACACAAGTGAACTGGATAGGAGGAGTGGCGGGGGCAGCATATAGAGGAACCAATCTCCTCCATTTTCCTCCTGCAGCTACAGAAGGAAAAAGGAGGACAGCGATTTATCTACATGCTGCCCCACCGCTCCTCCTATTCAGGTGTACAGGGGAGCTGCATGGGCCCCCTGGAGCATGGGGCCCGGTTGCAATTGCAACCCCTGTAGTTACGCCCCTGGTGAAGATATATCTTGAGTATAGTGATGGTGACACCCTCCGTGCAAAATATGGAAGAAATTCCCCTCTCACCAGACGGTGTTGATCCCTCTTACCATATGGCAAGTGAGATCAAAGTAGACTTTAGTGGTCTCCGTGACCTGGATACATGTCTCCTGGGTATTCTCCCAGTAGGATTCCTCCACAAAGTAAATGGTGATTAGGATGGTCCCAAAGAGAGGAAACAAAAAGCAGGCGGGCTCCTCATAGCGTGATAACGTTCAAGCTTTTATTATTTAAAAATATCCCCTTAAGGGCCAATATATAAACAAATATGATGTTGATTAAATAGAATTATAAAAGAAAATTAAAATGGTAAAAGGAAAAATAAACTCCCATGTGGTTTTCTGCACTGCTCATGGAAGCTGGACAATCCTGCAGCGGCGTGCATTCCAGCTGGCACTAAAAGCGAGGCGACGTACGTCCCAACTTGATACGTCTTCAGAAGCTCATTTGCAGAGCTGTCACAAATTATCCCCATCCTTCCCCTAATACCTTTATTTTCCTATTGTTTGTAAGCTCCATCTAGTGGCCATAATGCAGTATTTTCCAGATTGAGGTATTTTATGTAAATACTACAATATGGCCACTAGAAGGAGCTGGCGATTATTGAAAAAAACATATCAGACACATTGTGGGGATTATATGTGATAGCTGTGCAAATGTTTGAGCAAACTTACCCTAAGGTGCTATTCACACCTGAGCATTTTGCAGCTTAAGGGTTCCAAAATGCGCAACATACAAAATCCTTGTCCTTGTCAGTTGAAGCTTTTAGTTTGAAAAAGTAAACAAGCTTTATTTGAGCTCAAGCGCTTTTCGACCCCAATAGCCTTCCATATAAGCGTCTAAAATAATGCATAAGCGTGCGTGAAAAAATATATGAAAAACACCCTTACTGAACATTTTTTTATCCTCCAGGAAGTAACTTTCTTTTGGCAAAAAAAACCTGAAGCTTTAGATGATCTCAAAAATGGGCATAAAACGCAAAAAAAAAAAAAAGCAAAACACTGAAGCTTTGGATGCCCTCAAAAATGGGCATAAAACGCTAAAAAAAAAGAAAAAAAGCATGCAAAATGACCGGGCGTCAATGTAGTCAGATAACAGTTTGAAAATCTATAGACCTCCCTCAGCCTTCTTCCAGCTCAACCCTCAGGCCAGACCTCACAATATGAAACAAAAACTTTTTTCATTTTGTTTTTTTTTAACTTATTGGGCATAGATCAAAATTAAGCAACAGACTGAGGCCTTTTATTTAGAAATTATAATTAACGAGAATGAACTTTACTGTATATTTGTTTTTCGTTCAGAGCTAACATTTTTTACTTTGATGTTAACAAATATAGTATCAAAAATGTATTTAAAATGCTACTATTCAAAGAATTTAATTTTGAACTTTAAATCCTGTAAGCAAATTATTTATTTAAAGTGGCTGTAAACAACTGGAAAAAAAAAGCAAAAAAAAAAACCTGCAAGGCAATGGCATAATGTGCTAGTATGCTTTGCATTCTAGCACATTATGAAATACCTACCATAGAACAAAGCCCTCTCAGCGGCGTTCGGTCACTGCTGAGAGGGCTGACATCTTCTATCGTCCTTTCTTCTGGGATCGCGGGCTCTGATCGTCCCACAGGGTATGCTGGACCTTCAGAGAGCATGGGCCGCTGACATCAACGGTGCAATTTAGGAGATATTATACCTACAAGTAAGCCTTATTATAGGCTTACCTGTAGGTAAATATAACAAAGTGGGGGTTACAACTGCTTTAATATTTTACCTAATGTTTATTTACATTTTAGAAAGTTTTCTTGCATAATACCTAAGGGAATAGTCTGTGGTGCTCCAGGAACAAACCTATTTTACTTAAAGAGTAACTCCACTTTTGTGGGGGTAAAAAAAAGGAAATAAAAGAAAATAATATCACGTATTAACCACTTCTGGACCGGAAGATTTCCACCCTTAATGACCAGGTCATATTTTGCGATTTGGCACTGCGTTACTTTAACGGACAATTGCGCGGCCGTGCGATGCTGTACTTAAATAAAATTGATGTCCTTTTTTCCCCACAAATAGAGCTTTCTTTTGGTGGTATTTTTTCACATGTGCGATTTTTATTTTTTGCACTATAAATAAAAAAAGCGCGACAATTCTGAAAAAAAAAAAAAACATTTTTCATATTCTGCTATATAACATTCCCAAAAAAAATTAAAAATCAAATTTTTTTAAACATTTTAGGCCAATTTGTTTTCTGCTACATATTTTTGGTAAAAAAAAAATCACAATAAGCATATTTTGATTGGTTTGCGCAAAAGTTACCGCGTCTACTAACTACGGTAAAGATTTATGTAATTTTTATTGTTTTTTCTTTTACTAGTAATGGTGGCGATCTGTGATTTTTTGCGGGACTGCAACATTGCGGCGGACAGATCGGACCCCTAACTGATATTTTTGACACTTTTGGGGGGACCAGTGACATTACTACAGTAATCAGTGCTAAAAATATGCACTGTTACTGTACTAATGACACTGGCAGGGAAGGGGTTAACGTTGTGGGTGATCAAGGGGTTAAATGTGAGCCTAGGGGAGTGATTCTAACTGTGGGGGGACGTGGCTTCAGAAATGACCATAGAGACCTGTGATCCTATATAGAAGGATCACAGGCGCTCTATGATCATTCCAGGGAGAAGAACGGTCAGCTGTGTTTACAACAGCCAACCGTCCTTCTCTCTAAGTGGGGAGCGATCGCGGGTGTCAAGCGGCAATCGGAGCTGCCTGACCCGTGCATCGACTTCCCCGCTGCTGAGTGGGGGCGGGAGCCCGCCGGTGGTGCGCGGGCTTGCCCCCTAGCTCTACGTCGGTTTGCCTGGGGGAGCCACACTGTCGCGGTAAATACAGGACGTGTGGTCGGCAACTGGTTAAATTGCGACACATAGTGTAACTGAATGTTATTAAAAACAACCTTTTTCCTTTTCAATCTGCAGTGCTGTAATCTTCTGTAAGTTTCAATGCAATATGTTAACCTGGAGGCCTTCTGCACACAGATGGTGTACAGAATGCCCCCCCACAAATGTCATTTCCTCATTTCCTGCTTGTGTGATTGGCTCACTGAATTTCCCAGAAGTCTACACTAAGATACTTATAAGATTTTGGACATCCCCTGCAACAAAAATGTCATTTTTGGTGAGATAATCCCAAAAGGAAATAATTTTTAAAGGGATACAGACCCTGTCACTTTCCTCATTTAAACCCATGCAGGTGCAGCAGCTGATTCGACAATAAAATCACTCTTATTAGATTCACATGGACACAGACAAACAAACTATTTCTTCAGAATAACAAAAGGTAAGAATCTGCAACAATGTTTGTTAAAATCCCTGTAATATACAAAGATCACCCAGAAGGGAAGGTCTTTGTTTTTTTTTTTTCAAGGTCCCAGAGGTGCCGCAGGGGGAGTGAAAGGAAATCTCTCCAAAGAGAGGTTAGAGTGACAACTTGGAGAACTGTCACTGGAACACTGGAACAGGTGTCCCTATTATAGGACTTCCCCACACTTCTTGCTCTTGTAAAAAATAGAGAGGCTTACTCTTCCCAGTAGGCACACAGAAAGCAATAAAAACTTGACAGAGATTCTAACCCTTCCATACTTTATCAAAAGTTTCAAAAAACTTTCCTCTAGATACACTTTAACAAGTTTCTAATCGGGGCAAAATGACATATTCTCTGGATAGAGAAGCCCAGTAGTCATTGATATCTACCTTTGCTGCCCTCCTTTGCCAGTCTATTGTTCCATCAGAGCACTTAGGAAATACCTGGGGTCTTTGGAAATGGGGGAGCCTTTTGCTAGGATAAACTGCTGAGATTGACCACTGAAGGCTGAACAATGTCATGTAAGTGTAGCACTACTCCCTTGGGAGCTGCTGGTTACGGATTCCCCTTGGTTATCCTTATCAACAACTTGACAATAAAGCATGTTCAAAGTACTTGGCTCAGTCAGAAAACAGTCCAGGGGTATTGTTTTTTTTTGTAGTTTTATTTGAGAACTTGGATAGGAGAAGGGATGAGTGGGATACTACAACTTGAATGAACTATGCACAATATGCTGGGACGTCTAGATATAACTGAGTGCAGCAAGGCCACTGCTTCACCTTGTCAGTAGCAGTGAAGAATAATTTATTGAACTTGTATTTCTCTGTAAATCGCTCTTCAGGGCCCAACTAGGCACCCCCTTTGTCCCTATTCTTTAACTGTAAATCTCTCTGTGTGAGCTAGCTCCTCTTCCTGGGCCTACCCTTTGGCAACTCCCTTAGTACTCACGGACACTGTTTTCCCCAGAGATTCTGCCAGCAACTCCACCGTCAGCTACACCGGATCCTCTGCAGCTCAGCTCCACACCTGTTTCACTAGGCCGAGTGCCTAAGACCACCTTCCTCATACACAGCAGGAGGAGAGACAGCCGTCTGCCTCCTCCTGGGACTCTGCCTTCCGCCAAAGACACCCTGTCACATGCCCCCAGCTTTTATGAGCAATCCCAGGATGCATTTCACGATTGCCCTCCCACTGGGATTCCCACAAAAGCCAATGTGTCACTGGCTGGGTTTCCTCCACTGTCCAACAGGCTCCCTCATTGGATACAGTGGGGACACTCCCTCAGACCCAGTGAATCACACCTGGAAACATGTGACAGGCAACCTAATAGATCAGGCTCCCCTGATAAGCAAAAGAAGCAATAGTTGCTTTTGCCTAGCACCTACCTGGGAGGGTGCTACATAAGCCATGAGAGGAAGTCATTAAGGAAGGACACAGATTATTTGATTTTCTTTCCTGCAACCACAGGTTGTAGGAAAGAAAATCACTTGATTCCCTCACCAACACAGTCAGGGTTGATGAGGGAATGCTACCTGCAGAGCTATTTTTGTTCTTCTGGCGGGTGGGGGCACAGGGAGCTGTCCCTGTTGGGAGAACACAGTGTTTATTGCTAGTGGTTATAGCCACTGGCAATAATAGCATGCTACAAAATCGGACATGCTGGTTGTACCCACCAAGTCGATCAATGGATCAACTTGGGTATAATCAGGCTGCCCATAGATGGATCGAATCTCGGCTAGTCCCTGCTGAACTGGACAAGATTTTATCCATCTTTGGCCAGCGTACAGTAATTCTCTGTAAGCTCCAGCATTATCTAATATAGCGCTTACACAGGACTCCAGGCCCCAACAGAGAAACAGAGTGGTAGGGTAGGGAAGATAAACATCAGTGGGTGGTTGATTATTCCTAATAGTTATCATTCTGCTCTGAATGGTCAAAAAATTCAAAAAAAAAAAAAAAAAAAAGTCTTACGGCCATGTAATGACACTGGAAGATGCAAAACTGAACCAGTTCAGGAAAAAGGATCAATTAACTGGCTGGCTATGCAGTGTGGCGAGGTTAAGCAAATCACAAGACTTGATTTGTTCCACCAGCTTTTTTTGCCAGATCTAGCCCCATAATTCACATTCCCTATGACAAATTTTCACTGGGGTAAAATTACCTTTTAAAGGGGTTGATTGGACTCTTTACCATCTCACTTCCTCAACTAGAGCGAAGACCCCTCTTCTGCAGCACAAAATGAGCGCATTGGACAGGCAGATTGCAGAAGATGAATAAAATCCCACCTCAATCGAATTGTCCAACCCACGGTGAATCCTGGTGCGGGATGACAGCCATTTCATCCCTAATCCTCTAACTTCACTAAGCCAGATCTTCAACATTTTTGCAATTTAGAACAAACCTGTTATAGTGATTAGAGTAAGAACCCAGCCACAGGGTTTAATCCCTCTAAAGCTGATCATACTCCTTACATTCTGATTGTAGAATAGTTTTGTACAATTTCCTATGGATTTACCAAAACAATGTAAAATAAGGTTCTAACTAAACAATCAGTTTCATTAGGGGCCAGGTGGGTTATTGCACTACAGAGTTGTTGGCAGAGATGTATAGTAACGAAGTAGAACTACTTAAGTACTGTACTTAAGTACCGAAATGCGGTATCTGTACTTTCCTAGAGTAGAATTTTTTTCTCCTACTTCTACTTTTACTTCACTACATTTTTTCAATGATTTCGATACTTCTACTCCGATATTTTTTTTTGTGCTGCATAGTTACTCGTTACAATTATAAAAATTACCACTGCCAGAACAGTAGATGGCAGGTTTCATGAAGCTCAAAAAAATGTGTATAATGTCATTTGTAAATCAGCGCATACGAAAATAAAGGCTGTGTATAATTAAAGCTGCTATACCAAATCTTTCCAATAAAAAGAAAATATGAAACAAACAAATAAATGGTGCTACAGCGCTTAAAGTGCATCAAGAAACTACTAACAAACACAGGTTAATCATTTGAATAAATCATTTGAAATAATAAAAAACAATATGATGTTCAAACTTTTGACTTCTTTCTTTAATAACTACATAACACAGTACTTGTACTTTTACTTTCAGTACTTGAGTAGAATTTTTTTTTCAAAACTACTGGTACTTTTTACTTTTAGTACTTAAGTAGCAAATTTTTTGAAAAAACTACTTGCAATACTTAAGTAAAAAAAATGTTGAATACTTTAGTACTTCTACTTAAGTAACTTTTTCTGCGAGCACTTCCACTTCTACTTAAGTCACTTTTCGATCGAGCACTTGTACTTTTACTCAAGTAGAAATTTCGAGTACTTTATACAAGTCTGGTTGTTGGCCAAGCTAAAGGAGATCGTATAATGTACAGTATATAGTTAGCTTTCCATGGTGAAAATTATTTAGACAGCTCTATCATCACAAAAAATTGTACATCACTATAACTTTATCAAAAGAGAATATGTATAATATAACATCAAAAATATAAAGTGCAAAGTTTCCTGAGAAAGTGTCCAGTACTATAAATTGAAAAAAAAAAAAATAATAATAATAATAATAAATTAATTCAAAACATTCAATGTCTCAATTTCTTTTCTTGTGCTCAATCAATAGTCCTGTGCAGTAAAGTGAAATTAATCCTTATTCATATTCTGTCAGCCGCCCACTGTTTTTCATGCTGCTCTGCTCCACCTCCAAGTGCGTGTTCCACCACCAAACATGCCAAATCACTCACCAGATTTTATTGCTGGCAAACCAATATAACCAGTTTGGCAGAGCATTGCCCTGCCAGAGTCTAGAAGGAGGCTGTTACCCAGAATTCTCAACCGGAGAGGATGATGGGCTCCAGGAAGCTTGTGACATGAAGAGGAAACCGGCTTCTCCAGTGTTTTCTTAGGTTTGTTTTGGGACCTGGAGCCTGGAGACTTCAAAGTTATCTGGGTGGGATGAAATCACCAATCCTGGATCCAGGTATTCAGAACGGCCAGCGTACTGATTGGTCAGGTGTGTGCTGGGATTTTACTAAAAACCTGACCATGGTTCTGAGCTTCACCCCGGCAGACAGGAGGTCTTGCCCAGGAGTCAGGAGGGCTCCATGTGGGATTCAGTGCAGCAAGAGGCTGCTAGCTGTGTGCACCAAGTTGGTCGGTGACAGTGGTGGCTGGTGCTCGACAATTCGGGCAGCAAACCAATGCGCATCCCCCCCCCCCCCCCGATCGGTCGGTCAGTTAGTCAGTCTCAGTCAGTCAGTTGGCAGGGGACATGTTCCTGCCCCTTCTGCCTCCTTACCTCCTCCTTCCTCCTGTCCGAGCTGGGGAGTGATGGATGGCTGAGTCGCTGTCCTTCTCCTCCAGCCGTGTCTCTTCTGGCTCTTCCTGGCCAGTAAGATCGCTTCTCCTTTTGGCCAATCAGGAAAGGGGTCTCACAAACCTCTTGCTGATTGGCTGGGAGGAGAGTCAGTGTGACAATAGGGAACATTCATTCGCTATTGTCACACAACGGGGTGGGCTCAGGGCGCAGTGCTCTGCGCCCCCAAGCCCACCCTTTTTTGAAGCCCATTAGAGCCTCTGGCTCTAATCACGTGCTTAAGAAAAAAAAATCCCCATTGGAATCCATGCGTGTGGTTCCCCCGCATGTAGATTAGGGGGCCGGACGCATGGATAGGGGGGGTGGCGCCCCTGCGCCCCCAATGGACGGGCTGCCCCTGGCAGGTGAATAGTCTGTAGGAGACAGAAAAGGGCCTGGAGTGTAAGGCCAGAGCAGCAGTGCTGCAAGTGAGAGCCAAAAGAGCCGAATGTCGTTTATGTTAATGGAAAAGGAATGCTGAAAACCACTGCGAGGGAAACTCATATTTTGTGTTTACAGAACTTTCTTTTAATAAAAATGGGCAAACAAAGCCCTTAAAAAGAGGAAACAGCGAGTGGCGGTGTCCTTAAAGCTCTACATATGATACTAGTTCTCACACCAGCAAAAGCGCATGTGGGTGTATAACCAGGAAACATAGCTTATCCAGGTTCAGTGAATCCCACTCTGGAACTCTCACCACTGACAATCCATCATCTACTCATATCAGGCCAATCCAAAGGAGGTAAAAACATGTTTTAAATAGCGTAAAACAGTAAAATACTTTACTTTTAAAAAACGAATTTTAAACACTTTCAGTTGGCAGTGTCACCCCCGACACTAGTACAGGGCACTATATCATGTTACCAAGCTGTCTCCGGCCACATATTCAGACTGTGAATATGGACTCAATGTGCAAGGTGACATCCAATGCCCAACCCACTTTTTCATTATGCATTTTGTCATCCAACTTTCTCCAGGAAAGTATGCACACGACCTCTAAACTTTTTTATATACATATCTCTAATTGAATACTTATAAAACGAAACAAGCTACAAAATAAACACAGAGAGGCATCCTAATATCTTATAGCCTGGTAGGTCTTTTGGTAACAGTGTGGTCTTTTTTTTTTTTTTTGGGATATGTCACAAAACTAGGGTTGTCACCTTTTCTGAAAAAAATACCACATTTTTTATTGCATTCAAAATAATAATATTGGCAGCAAGACTCATTCGTACTGGCGAGGTTAGTTAAATTCCCGACAGGTGGCTACCCTACACCTAACTTTTTGTGTCTGTTGGAAAGGGTTTTCCCTTTTAAGGCATAGGCCCTGATGACCCCTTATCCGGCCATCATCTCCGCAACTTCCAATTTTGCCTTTAGTCGTCGGGGAACTGGGATGCTCTTCATCATACTTCAACTTAAGGGCCTACAGCCTCCAGCAACCAAACATCCTTGACTGTAAAAAATCAAGTTGTCATGTACCCCTTTACAATGCCACTGTTGGAAGGAGAGGCATTGTATGTAGTAGTCAGAAACCTACGGAGGCACCCTGAACTTTGTGGCTTCTCTTCTTGCCTTTTCTTCTGCCCAAACATTTATGGAACATTATTTTTTCCTGAAGTCTTAAAATAAAATTTAGATATTTCTTGTGTGACATGATTGCATGATGTATTTTCCCTGGAGCCCCACATCCAACCTAAAGTGTTTTCTGAGCTCCAGCATGAAATGTGTTAAGAGACGCAAAGAAAATAAAATTATTATCATGGCTGTTCATTTTTCTCCTCAGACACCACCTCAGTTCACTCTCGGTTCAGACCGCATTGATCCATTTTTAAAATACCATTAACTCCCCCGGTGATGATGAGTGAGAGGTTTAGGACACCAAGAGAGCTGACATTATAATAACCTAGAAAAATCTCTATGGTTTATATATATAAAATAACCCTTCACATTTGTATTGCATGATAGTGAGAGCTGAAAGGAAGGAAGAAAGGAAAGAGTTTAAGGTGAAGGACCATGATGAAGAGTGATAGGTTTGGGACATGAAAAGAGCAGCTTCAAAAAAGCTCTGAGTATTGTACTGATGTAGCACCCTCCCAGGTAGGTGCTAGGATTGTTAGATAGTTGTTAGATTGTGTTTTTGATATTTGGCAATGTGGCTGCAATTATTTGGTAGACAAAAGCATATTCTGCTCACTGTACTCAGTGAAACTGTAATCTGCTAGTTAGGTTTGCTCAGTGTGTTCAGCTGCTGCCAGTCTGGTCAATAGCTCCCTCTGTATCCAGGAGACTTGAAAAGTTTCTGGAAAGTAGTGCAGCTCCTAAAGCAGAAGCACTACTATCAGAATAGATTCAAAGGCCACAGGGTTAACCATTCTCTTGATTTTGAACAGCCCTATGAACTTTGGGCCCAACTTCCGTGAGAGAAAAGGTAATCTGAGGTTAGCTGAAGATAACCAAACTTCCTCACCGACCTTGAAAACCGGGTTCTCCTTCCTTCCCCTGTTGTAGTACTTCTTATAGTCATCCTGGGCCTTCTGCATTGTTTCCTGAATCCTTTGAAAGTTCCGTTGGATTGAGGCTATTCGATCCTGGACAGCAGGAACAGATAATTCAGGGGTAGCATTTGGAAGGAAAGAAGGGTGAAACCCAAAGTTAGACCAGAAGGGTGTTTGGTTGGTGGCTGAATGAACTGAATTATTATACGTGAACTCTGCGTAGGGTAGCAGAGAGGACCAGTCATCCTGGGAGCCGGAAGAGAAACAGCGGAGATACTGCTCCAGAGTTTGGCTCGTTCTCTCTGTCTGACTGTTGCTTTGAGGGTGATACGCAGAGGAGAGACAGACCTTTATTTCTAGTGCTTCACAAAGTTCTTTCCAAAATTTGGAGGTGAATTGAACCCCTCTGTCAGAAACAACACTGTCGGGTACTCCATGTAGCCTTATTATTTCTTTGATAAAAATGTTAGCTGTCTCCAAAGCAGAGGGGGCAAGAATTGTGCCATCTTGGAAAGGCGGTTGACAACGACCAGAATGGAGGTGAAACCTTCAGAGGGAGGAAGATCAACAATGAAGTCCATAGAAACTTCCGCCCATGGGTGTTCTGGAATGGGTAAAGGTCTAAATAATCCCCAAGATTTGGTGTTAGCCACTTTACTGCGCTGGCAAGAAATACAAGAGAGAACTTACATTTTACAGTCCTGCCTCCAACCAGGCCACCAAAAAGAACGGGCAACCAATTCTGAAGTCTTTTGAGTCCCAAAGTGACCAGCCAGTTTATGGTCATGAAGCAAATTTAACGTCAAGGGTCTAGCCTCCGGTGGTACAAAAATTCTTCCTTGGGACCAGAGCAAGTCATCTCGTTTCTCCAAGGAGGATACTTCTGGGTCAGTACAATGGCTGGATGCCAACTTGATGGTGGTCAAAAGATCAGTGTGTGTGAGCAGAAGGAAGTTTTGCAGAGATAAGATGGTGCTAGGTTCCGTTGACTGGGGAGATTCAGGGAACATCCGGGAGAGTGCATCTGCTTTCCCATTCTTGAGGCCAGGTCTGTAAGAAATATGAAAATTGAACCTAGAAAAGAAGAGGGCCCACCGGGCTTGCCTGGGTCTTAAACGTTTGGCTGTCCTGAGGTATTCTAGGTTTTTATGATCGGTGAAGATCATGATGGAATGGGATGCACCCTCCAACAGATATCTCCACTCCTCCAGAGCGAACTTGATGGCCAACAGCTCCCGGTCTCCCACATCATAATTCCTTTCCAGGGAACTTAGTTTCCGAGATGCGATAGCTACAAGATGGAGGAGAGCCTTGGGGCCCTTTCTTTGGGAGAGGATGGCTCCAGTGGCAGTTTCTGAGGCGTCTACTTCCAACACAAATGGCAGGGCTGGATCCGGATGCCGTATGATTGGTGCAGAGGTGAACAGGGCTTTGAGTTTGGTAAAAGCTTCCTGGGCCTCTTGGGACCACTGAAAACTACTGTGTTGGCGGGTTAGTTGGCTGATGGGTGCAACAATGGATGAGAAGCCAACGATTGTAATGTTCTGGTACCTTTGGGTACCCTAATTACTCTTTCATAAGTGTATGCGCCCCACCATTCTCTTTTGGTAAGGTGCGCATACACCTTTAAGACTGATGCTGTCATCACTGAGCGCCGGACTGGATGGCTATTTAGATCGCCGGCTCTCACTCACATGTGTTCGTTCAAACTGCTTTGTACCTTAATGCTAACCTGTCTTGAAGCTCTCATGCTTGCAAGCATACCTCGCTGTCGGAACCACGCTGCGCTGATCCCTGTATCCCGCTACCGGATCATCCGCTCTTGCCGAACCTCTCCTCTGCTACATTGCTATTAGTGATAAGTACCCCACAGGGGAAACCTCTATAACCTTTATACTAAAGCTTACACTATCTAGCTCTGCATACTAAGGACTATTACTACATCTGCATTATCTAAGATTGCTTGCTCTTGAGCCTACTACCACCTGTTCTTGCACTGGGTTGATCTCTCTTGTATGTCCACCTGCTACTCTGTCATCTGCTACCATACATGATTGCTAAACCTATCTGCATCCCATCTGCTACTATCTTACTTTCAAGAACATTTCCTTTCAAGTATCTGTCATCTACCATCTCTACCCAACCTGTCTCTTCAGCCTATCATCACTGTGTTACTATATACATAAGTCACTCTAGGAAACATCTTATTGAGTGTGTGTATTTACTTGCTGAATTGAGATCATCCACACATGATGAGTCATTGAGAGTTGGGATTGGTGTCTCAGCGTTTCTCTACATGACTACTGAAGTGGAATATTTCTGCAGCTGAAAATCCACATCATACGTAAAACGCAGGAGCGTTACAGATTGAACGAACCACAAATGGATTCAGCAGAAATAACCACTCAGATGCCACAATTAAAACAGCAAGTAACTGCGTTAATACACGCACTTGCTGAATTAAAAGAAGACAATCAGGCTCTGTCGCAGCAGGTAATTAGACTGACACAACTTACCACTGCTCAGTCCCCTGAACCCAAAATAAATCCTCCTTTGGTATTTACAGGCGATCGCAAAAAATTTCGCGAATTTAAAAACGCATGTGAGTTACTTTTCTTGCTAAAACCCCTTACCTACCTTACTGATCACATTAAGGTTTGTACTATTATTTCTTACCTAACAGGCGATCCTCGGGCCTGGGCAGACTCTCTTTTTAAAAAAAACGACCAGCTTCTCAACTCCTATGCCTTGTTCCTAGCAGAACTCACTAGCCTATATGATGATCCCAATAGGCAGAGTACTGCCGATCTTCAATTAAGATCCTTGAAACAAGGTAGGAGACCTGTAGAAGACTTTGTCGCAGAATTCAAGAGATGGACCCTTGATTCAGAATGGAATGATGCATCTCTGAAAACCCAATTTAGGCTTGGCCTATCAGAGGCCGTTAAAGACGAGCTCGCCCGAGCGGATCTGCCAAAAACTCTGGATGCATTGATACAACTCAGTATCACCATAGATAGAAGACTACGAGAAAGAAAGGCTGAGAAAATGGGAATGCCATTATCCAGTTCTTCTCGGATTTCGGCCGTTGACCCCGTTCCTATGGAGGTAGGAACCATACGCCCACCTCTTTCAACTATGGAAAGAGCCAAAAGACGATCTGGTAATCTCTGCTTGTACTGTGCATCCCCGGATCACAAGATAAACGTCTGTCCCCTAGTCTAAAAAAAGAAGGGTGAGTGTTCACATGTCCTCCTAGGGGGATTGACAACTTCAATCACTAACCCTTACCTTTCTGTTTGCTTAACATTACAGTGGGACCAGAACAGGATTACTACTAAGGCCATGATTGACACAGGATCTTGTGGAAATTATATTGACATACGTTTTGCTGCTTTAAATAAAGTTCCTATTATTTCTAAACTTAAACCTGTCTCAGTAAGTCTTATTAACGGTGTTCCTTTATCCTCTGGTCCGATCACTGATCAGACACAGGCACTCCTAGTCACTACTAACGGGTCTCATATGGAGACCACTACCTTCGATCTAATACCTTCACCCCACTTTCCCATTTTGTTGGGACTTCCCTGGTTGCACACGCATCAACCAACCATAGATTGGAAGGAACGGACCCTGGCCTTCCTCTCTTGCTATTGCAAGGGTACGTGTAACCTCCCGTCTTTCGGGAAGATCCTGTCTGTGGTGACAGATGAGATTGCACCACTATGTTATCAGGATCTCTCTGAGGTTTTTCTTGAGAAAAATGCTCAAGCACTACCTCCCCATCGAGACTATGATTGTAGCATTGATCTACTCCCAAATAGCAAATTGCAGTTCGGTCATGTTTATCCTCTTTCACAGGATGAACTTTCCCATCTCAAAGACTATTTGGATGAGAATTTGAAGAAAGGTTTTATTAGACCTTCCACTTCTTCCACAGCAGCAGGACTCTTTTTTGTCCGCAATAAGGACTCAAGTCTCAGGCCTATCATCGACTATAGGCAATTGAATGCTATTACAATAAAAGATCGCTATCCTCTACCGCTTATCCCTGAGCTCATTGAGCAGGTGCGTGGAGCTACCTATTTTTCAAAATTGGATCTGAAAGGAGCATACAATCTCATTCGAATCCGTGCTGGACACGAGTGGAAGACTGCATTCAGAACCAGATACGGATTGTTCGAATATCTTGTAATGCCATTCGGGCTATGCAACGCCCCTGCAGTTTTTCAACGATTTATAAACGATATTTTCAGAGACTTACTAGATGTCTGTGTTGTGGTATATCTGGACGATATACTTATATATTCACGATCCCTGTCTGAACACATAAGACATGTAAGACTAGTATTATCGAGATTGCTTGCACACAACCTTTATGTGAAACTGAAAAAATGCTTGTTTCATAAAGAAGAGGTACTGTTTCTAGGCTACATCATATCCAAAACAGGAATCGAGATGGACATGAGTAAGATATCCTGCATTCAGGATTGGCCTACACCAACCACACGCAAGGCGCTACAGCGATTCCTTGGATTTTCGAATTTCTACAGGAAGTTCATCAGAAACTTTTCTGCCATTGTGAGACCCCTCACACAGCTCACTAGCATTAAAAAAACATTCAAATGGTCAGATGAAGCAAATAAAGCTTTTCACCTGTTAAAGACAAGGTTTACTTCTGCTCCCATATTACGCCATCCAGACCCATCCCTCCAATACATTCTGGAAGTAGATGCGTCAAACATGGCAGTAGGGGCAATACTCTCCCAACGACCAACTCACACTTCACCACTTCATCCAGTCGCCTTTTTTTCTAAATCCCTAAGCAGTCCAGAGATAAATTACCCCGTGGGTGAAAAGGAACTGCTTGCTATAAAATTGGCTCTGGAGAATTGGCGACATCTACTCGAAGGCACCCAATTACCAATACTTATATACACGGACCATAAAAATCTCCAATATCTTCAGACTAACAAAACTCTCTCTCACCGACAGGTACGATGGTCACTATTCTTTCTAAGGTTTAACTTCCTAGTGACCTACACACCTGCAGATAAGAACAAAAAGGCGGATGCACTATCACGACTAACTGAAGAAAACTACTTCGAAATCCCTTCCGTTCCTATAATACCTCACAAACTCATTATTGGAGTTGTCCGTTCCTTGAAGGAAGAGGTTTTGCATGGTATAAGTTTGGATTCACCCCCACCACAACTAAATACTGATGCAGAAGGCTTCCTCTACTACAACGACAAACTTTACATACCACCTACCATACGCACCAAGATCTTGGAATTATCGCATGATGTGCCTATGGCAGGACATATGGGTATGACAAAGACTCTTAATCTGATTACCAGACAATTCTGGTGGCCTGACATGAAAACATCTATACAAAAATTCGTCTCTTCATGCAATGTCTGTGCCAGGTTTAAAATTGACACTACGAGACCATCCGGTCTACTATGCAGTCTACCAATACCCCAAACTCCATGGGAAGTTGTGTCCTTGGACTTTATAGTGGAATTGCCTCCTTCCAAAGGATTTAATACCATCTTAGTGTCAGTGGACCGTCTGACAAAAATGGCACATTTCATTGCTATTCGCAGACTACCTTCGTCCAAACAAACGGCAGAACTCCTGATGAAACATGTCTTTAAGTTACATGGTATCCCAAAAACACTTCTGTCTGACCGTGGATCACAATTTATTTCCAAGTTCTGGCAAGAACTATGTCACATACTACGGATCGAGCGGAAGCTCACTTCTCCTTACCATCCGCAGACCAACGGACAGACTGAAAGTGTCAACCAATGCATCGAGCAATATTTACGTTGTTACACTTCTTACCAACAGGATGATTGGGTGGATCTTCTCCCTCTGGCAGAATTTGCCTACAACAACGCAACCCACAGTACGACCAAGCAGAGTCCGTTCTACTTGAACTATGGGTTTCATCCCTCTATTCTTCCACCACGCATCCTTCCTTCAAATAACCCAGTAGCCTCAGACTATCTTACCCAAATAAAGGACTCTCTGGGTTTGCTTAATACTACCATTGCACACGCTCATAGTCAACAAAAGAAGTACTATGATCTTCGCAGAAGACCTTCTCCTCAGTACGCTATCGGGGACCTCGTTTGGCTCTCAACAAAAAATTTAAGACTGAAAATCCCTAGCAAAAAGCTTGGACCTCTGTTCTTGGGACCTTTCCCAATCAAGAAACTTATTGTAAAAGCTGCAGTACAGCTTACATTGCCAATAGACCTCAAAATACATCCCATTTTCCATGTGTCGCTACTGAAGCCCCATGTTCCTGACCAAGGAATAAGGCCTACTATCCCACCTCCTCCTCCTGTACAAGTTGAAGGTGGAGAAGAATATGAGATAAAAGAGATTCTGGATTCTCGTATCCACAGAGGAAGACTTCAGTACTTGGTTCGATGGAAGAACTATGGGCCCCAAGACGACACCTGGCTAAACACCTCTGACATACATGCCTCTAGATTAATCCGCAATTTTCATGCGAAGTACCCAGACAAACCAGCTCCAGAGGCCTTCAGGAGCCGGCCTTAAGGGGGGGGGGTACTGTTATGTTCTGGTACCTTTGGGTACCCTAATTACTCTTTCATAAGTGTATGCACCCCACCATTCTCTTTTGGTAAGGTGCGCATACACCTTTAAGACTGATGCTGTCATCACTGAGCGCCGGACTGGATGGCTATTTAGATCGCCGGCTCTCACTCACATGTGTTCGTTCAAACTGCTTTGTGCCTTGATGCTAACCTGTCTTGAAGCTCTCATGCTTGCAAGCATACCTCGCTGTCGGAACCACGCTGCGCTGATCCCTGTATCCCGCTACCGGATCATCCGCTCTTGCTATTAGTGATAAGTACCCCACAGGGGAAACCTCTATAACCTTTATACTAAAGCTTACACTATCTAGCTCTGCATACTAAGGACTATTACTACATCTGCATTATCTAAGATTGCTAGCTCTTGAGCCTACTACCACCTGTTCTTGCACTGGGTTGATCTCTCTTGTATGTCCACCTGCTACTCTGTCATCTGCTACCATACATGATTGCTAAACCTATCTGCATTCCATCTGCTACTATCTTACTTTCAAGAACTTTTCCTTTCAAGTGTCTGTCATCTACCATCTCTACCCAACCTGTCTCTTCAGCCGATCATCACTGTGTTACTATATACATAAGTCACTCTAGGAAACATCTTATTGAGTGTGTGTATTTACTTGCTGAATTGAGATCATCCACACATGATGAGTCATTGAGAGTTGGGATTGGTGTCTCAGCGTTTCTCTACATGACTACTGAAGTGGAATATTTCTGCAGCTGAAAATCCACATCATACGTAAAACGCAGGAGCGTTACAACGATAAACCTCCAGTAAAAATTAGCGAATCCAATAAACCACTGTACCCCCTTCTTGTCTACTGGAGCCGGTCACTCCTGAATTGCCTTGACCTTCTGGGGATCCATTGCGACCCCGTTGGTAGAAATGATAAAGCCTAGGAATTGCACAACAGATTTTTCGATTTCGCATTTCTCTGCTTTAAGGTACAATTTGTGTCTCCTGAGAATTGCAAGGACTGTCTTTACGTGAACCCGGTGTAGCTCAATGGTGGCAGAAAAAATAAGAATGTCGTCCAGGTAAACAACTAGGAAATTGTCCAGATATTCTCGAAAAATGTCATTTACTAGGTGCTGAAATGTGCGTTACACAGCCCAAAGGGCATTACCAAATATTCATAATGTCCAAACCTGGACCTGAAGGCAGTCTTCCATTCGTCTCCAGGCCTGATTCGAATGAGGTTATAGGCACCTCGCAGATCCAACTTAGAGAAAATTCGGGCGGACCGGAAACGCTGAAACAACTCTGGGATGAGTGGAAGAGGATAGCGATTTTTTATCGTTATTTTGTTCAGTTCTCTATAGTCTATGCATGGTCTTAGGGAACCATCTTTATTTTCCACAAAGAAGATGCCGGCTCCGGCCGGTGAAGAGGATGGACGAATGAAACCCTTATCCAAGTTCTCATCAATATAAGTCTTAAGAGCCGCTAGTTCAGTCTCTGATAGTGGAAAGATGCGGCCAAAGGGTATTTTGGAACCAGGTAGCAAATCAATGGGGCAGTCATAAGACCGATGAGGTAGTAGGCAATCAGCTTTTTGTTTATCGAAGACATCTCTAAATTCAAGATATACCGGAGGGACGTGCTGGAGATTGTCAGGTGTAGGTGCTACTGTATGGTTAAACAGGCGGCCGGAGCTGGAAGAAGGCAATGCTGGGAACAGTAGGGAGAGGAGAAGGAGACTTTCTTCTTGTTCCAATCAATGTCAGGTTCATGTGCCTGTAGCCAGGGGAGCCCCAAAATTATGGGGAACTTGGGAGAGAAGATGATGTCGAAGCTTAGAAGCTCCTGGTGGCCGGAGTCCATGGTGACAAGGATGGGCCTTGTTTGTTGTGTGACAAATCCAGAGTGAGGAAGAGACCCATCAGCCAGCTAGACTTGGAGGCCTTGTTCTTTGGTCTGCAGTGGAATGTGGAAAGCAAAATCAATATTTGCTGGTGGATGAATTTCCTTTTCTGTTAGCTGTAAGGAGACAGAGAGGGTGACATAAGTCTGGGATAAACCAGGGTTTTGAAAGTTCATGAAAAACTGCGAGCGTGACTTACTGGGTCTTACATGGCAGGTACGCAGAAAATGTCCAGTTCCCCCACAGTGCAGACAGAGATTGGCCTGTCGCCATCGTTGTTTCTCTTCAGGGGTGAGAGGAGCACGGACCAATCCAAGCTGCATGGGCTCAGCCTCTGAAGCAGAGGTAACAGAGTCATCAGAAAGGATGGGTGAACGGGAGAAGATTTAGGGAGCATACATCTAGGTCGGGGACCCTGGAAGGGATCAGTGCAATGCTCGCCTGTCTAACTTGGTAGCAGATTGGATTAAATCCTCCAAAGTAGCAGGGGTTTCAATCCTGGCCAACTCATCTTTCAAAGCTTCTGACAGCCCCTGGCGGTACTGGTATTTAAGAGCGGGTTCGTTCCACCCTGTGTCAGCTGACCATTTGCGAAATTCAGCAGTGTAGTCCTCCACCGGTCTCTTTCCTTGAGACAGAGAGTGTAGCACGGCTTCTGCGGTAGCTGTGCGTTGAGCGTCGTCATATAGTTGAAACATACTCTCAAAAGTAAAGGTCCAAAGAATTCAGTGGAGAGCTCCTCTGTTCCATCTGGCCGTGGGGAGATGACAAATCCCACCTTAACTACTTTGGATGAAAAAGTCCTTGACTGAAGGGCTAAGTACAAGGAGCAGGCATTTTTGAAGGCACAGAACTTTTTGCCATCACCTGAAAAATGCTCCGGCGTGGGAACCCTGGACTCAGGGGTTGCCATGATCACTGTGGGGCTTGATGCAGTTTGAGAAGAGGAGGCTCCACTGATGGGCAAGGGGCTGCGGCTGTTGATGCGGGGGACCCTGAAAATTGCTGGAGACGACCGTCAATCTGGGCATACCCTTCCTGCAGTTTCTGGACTGCATCAGTGAGGGTTGTGACCTGCTGGCACAGGATCTCAAGAGGAGAACGCGCTCTGTCGGCCTCTGACATGGCTGGTTTGTACTATCAGAATAGATGTACTCACCTAGGCTGAGATGCAGAGAGCAGTTCAATGTTGAAACTAAGCGCACTCCGCCCCCTCTGGAGGTGATACAGAGGGTGGATGGCACAAAGAGGCACAAGCTACCAGCAGGCAGGGTAGAGCTTGTGTGGAGGTCCTGTAGAACTAGAGCAGAGACTGATCAGGATCCAGCAGAAGAAGAAAGTAGAAAGTCTGGAGCAGGCTGAGGGTCAAACACAGCTAAGCAGACAATCTAGGACACAGGCTTAGGGTCAAGGCACTGGAGATAGGAGGCAAGACCAGGTCACAAGCAGAAGGTCAAGGCACAGGAGACTTAAGGTGAATCCGGGTCGCAGGCAGAGGGTCAAACACATGAGGCAAGAGCAAAGTCCGTAAAACAAGTCAAGGTTGGGTCCAGGAGAAGAGCAGAATAGGTCAGGGTCGATCTGGGTCACAGCAGATAAATGATCAAACAGAAAACAGGCACTCAGGTACAGGAAGTTGAAAGACAAACCAGCAATTCCTCTGAGCAGTTGCTCAGCTTTTATAGGCAGCCAGGAAGTCATGTGGAAGTCATGTGGTGCGTGTCATGTGACGGCCAGTCTGCAGCTGAAGGTTTCTCTGACAACTACACTGGGTAATGTAACCCATCAAATTGTTTTCACATAATACTTAAAGGTGGAATCAGGTAGGATAAACAGAAGGAAAAGGGAGGCAAGGAAGGAGAGATGGAATGGAAAAGGGAAGCAAGGAAGGAGAGATGGAAGGAAGAAGCGAAAGAGATGTATATCACCTTCTTACCCCCTAAGCAGATGAGGAGGACCCCAGGAGGCTAAATGATCTAGCATCTCAACCCTCAGGGTGTAATTCTTTGCTTGTTGTGAGGTAAAAGAAAATTGGATACCAGTCACTTTAGAAAGACAATAAACTCAGCAGAGAGGGTTAGGGCACAGAATATCCCAAAATGGCGAAAAAAATAAAAAAACAATCTCAGGGCTTCTAGTAACAGTCAATACAGGTTGTGGACCTTTAGGCAGAGACCAGTAATTCTGTAATTGTGGACCATTAAGAGCACCCAGGTTGTACAAGTACCTACAAAAATGAGCAGTGAGAGCTTCTGGCAATGTCCACCAGACCTTGTACACGGCTCTCCAGAACACTATTCAGGACAGAAGCCTCTTCCTAAGATGCTCCAACAGGTGGCCACCTTCCAACGCCACTTCTTCTGGATGTACTCTCCAGCAAGACAGCATAAATTCCCTGTATCTAGGCTCAGGACCCTCTTTAAACAAAGATCTTCCCCAGGCAATAGGCCTGAAAGGCACTAACTTACAGCACAAACTCCTCTCTAGGCAAAACCTGGGAGGGCAAGCAGCCTTCTAGAAGGTCACCCAAAATATTTTTCTCCTTCCCTAGCATGCATCATTTTCATTAAGAATCTTAGTAAATGGCAAGGGAGAAAATTAATAACTTTAGAACTCATGAGCTTGTTTCTCCTTGTTCTATCTACTTGAGAACACATCCCTAGCAACAGGCAGAAACCAATAATTTTCTGAACTAACAGGGAAACCCACAGACACAACAACAATAACTGGAGCTCAGGCTGACTATCTGGGTCCCTACAGACGGAAGAAAAAAGGGAAACAAGGAAGGACAGAGGGAAGAAGGGAAGTAGGGTCCCTACAGAAGATGCTTTCCAGGCAAAAGACCTGAAAGTAACAGACTTTAGCACACACTCTTCTCTAGGCAAAGCTTGAGAATGCAAGCAGTCTTTCCAGAAGGTCGCCCCAAATATTTTTCCCCTTCTGTAGCATGCATCATTTTCAATAAACCTCTTAGTTATTGGCCAGAGAGAAATAAATAACTTTATAACTCATGAGCTTTTTTCACCTTGTTCTATCTACTTGAGAACACTCCCTAGCAGGGGGAGACTGGCAACTTTCGGGCCAAGGGGCAAGTACAAACCAGAGGCCCATGGTGCAGCGACTTGGCCCCCTTCCCACTTTCCCTTACCCCCTCTTACTCTCCCAATCCTCCTCCTGACCCCAATTCTGAAGCTCCGCTTTAGATACTCTCTACTTACCAGCAGGGGGAGGTTGGGGGGAGCCGGGACAGCTCGGTTGGGGCTGGCGGGGGCAGAAGAGTCTCCAGTGGGGCATGGAACCGGCCTCTGCTCAGACACAGTTTACATCATTCATGCTGGGGGAAAGGGTAGGCCTGAGCTTTGTCCTTATCTTCAACTTGCGCTCAGTAGGTCCGCGGCAGGGGCTTTTTTCTTCTCTTCACCAGGAATCCTTTAGGCATGTCTGTGGCAGAAGCGGTGCAGCCTTTTTACAGGGCATCAGAGCGGCCCAGGGGGCAATTGCCCCCCTGCCCCCTGGCCCAGTCCTCTCCTGCTCCCTAGTAAGTGAACTTACTAGAAAACCCATAGACACAATAACTGGAGCTCAAGATGACTATCTAGGTCCCTACAGAAGGAAGAAAAAAGGGAAACAAGGAAGGACAGAGGGAAGAAGGGACAAAAGGAAAAAAGAAAGGGAGTTAGTGATGTGACAGGTGCACTTTACTAAAATAGCAAAAAAGTATATATTCTTAACAGTCTCTTACACTCACAAGTTACATAAGACTTTTTTTTTTAAAGCATTTTAAAGGTGTATAGGTAAACTGGCAAATCAATATAGAAGAAGTTCTGAACTAACATCACTCCTTTCTTTGCACAGAACTCCCTGGCAGCATCTGATATGGATGTTTGCGTCCGTTATTGTCCTGCTAAGTGCAGCCTTCCAGCCACAAGCCCGTATATTCTTCCATTACGTCTGTAACAAGCCCCAGTCTAAGTGGTCATTTGTCATCGTACTCCAGCTACAGGTCTTATCTAGGTTGATGGGGGCTCACACAAGTGTCTTATCGCCAAGCCCTGCCGTAGAGTTCCAGGAAAACAAAAGCGTTGCAAGCAGCCAGGATGTCTCTTATGGACATGAGATCAGGAAAAGGTCAGGAATATTCCTAAATTATAAATGAGATTAGGACATATAGACTGGGACTGGCGGCATGTATGTGCTCATCGGACACAAGACTTTTACCTGATACTTGAGTGACTAAACCATTTGTTTGTGGACCAAAGAAGAGTTCAAATTGTACTTGAAAGTGTTAAAAATGAGAGGTGAATCTATACATTTAGGAAACATGTACCTGTTGTAGCTTAAACATGTATTTACTAGGAATCTGCAAATTGGGAGTTTCTCTAAAATTTAAAAAAAAAAAATAGAGATTTCTCCATGCACTAGAGTAAGTGGCTTCTGCTGTTATTTAAATCTTGCAAAGGGTTTTAAAGTTGTCTTTTAAGCAAATTCCCTACACCCCTCAGCCCACCTGGACAAATACTTAACCTTCCTAGCGGTATTCCCGAGTGTGACTCGGGGTAAGATTTTAGTGCCAAAAGCGGTAACCCCGAGTCACACTCGGGGTAGCGCTAAGAAGATCGCTGGATGCTGGAGGAGGTTTTACTTACCTTTTCTCCGGGATCCAGCGAAGACTGCGAGTGGTATGCGGCGGCGGAGCTTCCTCCCGATCGTCTGCGAGCCCCGGCTTCCGTCTCCGGCGACGTGACGTCCGCCGGGGGGTGGAACCGGCGGCAAATTCAAATGTAAAATGCACCAAACACACTGATACCGTTCAAAATAAAATAAAATCACATTACATTGCCCCCCAGTGCCCTTTCCTGCAGTTTTACTGTACTTTTTATGTAAATATATGTATATATATATATATATATACATATATATATATATATATATATATATATATATATAGTATATATATATACACACATATATATATATATACACATATATATATATATATATATATATACATATACATACATATACATATATACATATATATATATATATATATATATGTATATATATATATATATATATATATACACACACACGTATATATATATATATATATATATATATATATATATATATATATATATATATATATATATATATATACGTAATTCTTGTGAATGAGCAGCCCAAACCAACTGTATACATTATATACATATATATATATATATATATATATATATATATATATATATATATATATATATATATATATATATATATACGTATATATATATAATATATGTATACATAATATATGTATACATACATATATATATATATATATATATATATAATATATATAATAAATGTATACAGTTGGTTTGGGCTGCTCATTCACAAGAATTACATGCAAAATAATGGTACCGCTTTCAGCACCTAAAATCCAAAAGAATCATACCGCCAGGGAGGTTAAATAACATTACTGTACATATGACTTCGCCATTTTCATTATGCAGTCCTTTGTGGCGCCGCTCAGCCTTTGCATAGAAAACATCCAGGCCAGATATTTTCCATATTGCTCATGGCAGCCTTCAGCAGTCCAGTGGAGTATGGCTAAAAGTATAATTGTATATTAAATGGCTCCTTAGGGTTGTGAAAGCTCTCTTTAACTATCCTGGACCTGTTCTTGTGTCAAAAAAGTGCCCTCATTAGCCTTATTATTTATTTCCCAGAAATAAAAAACAGACAGTGCACAAAAAGTTAAAGGGTAACTTCTCTTTTGTGGGGGGGGGGGGGGGGGGGGTAGGGAATCATCAAATAAAGAAAAAAATAATATAGCGTATACAATTGCAACATAAATCATATTGTAATTGAATGCTATTAAAAATTACTTTTTCTTTTCAATCTGCAGCTGCTGTAATTTTCTGTAAAATGCAATATGGCTACCTGGAACTGTTCTGTACACAGAATGTATACTGACCACCCCCCAGAAACATAATTTCCTGCTTGTGTGATTGGCTCACCAATTTTCCCAGAAGTCTGCCTAAGATACAAGTCAGATTTCAGGCATTCCCTGCAACAACAATGCACTCTTTTGGTGAGATACTCCCAATAGGAACACGTCTAAAGGGATGCAGGCCCAGCAGCTTTCCTCATTAGAGCCCTGCAGCTGCCACAGCTGATAGATAATTATGAAAACACTCCCGTCTGACCCACTCAGCACAGAGGAACAAACAATGATTTCTTCAGAATACCAAAAGGTAGAAAAACTGCAACAAAGTTTATTTAAAATCCTTGTAATGTACAGAGATCACCCTGAGGGGAATGTTTCTTTCTCAACAAAAGTGGAGTTACGCTTTAAATAGAAAATATAAACAGTGTACAACAATCAAATGCACAAAGAAGAGAAAGCAAACACAAATACAAAGAAAACTAAATAAAATGATCTACCCTAAATAAGCTCTGGTGCTATTGACTGCAATGTTAAATCACAAAAAACGCAAGCAAGTGGTACGACTTTGGGATTGCAGCAATGTCAACTGAGCCTTACCGTCCCTCAGCAGGACCCTTTTACATGTTCTGCAGTAGCCCCCTTTCTGCTGTCTTGGGGCCCCCTCATGGTGGGCCCGTTCGCAAGTGTGACCTGGTGGTTCTGCCACTAGCAGAGACCGATGTGAATGTACAATATATATGTAAAGTGCTGTGAAATTTAGGTGCTCAGGAGCTATATAAGTATCTATAATAAAAAGATTATGATATTGGTCTACCCTTGCCTTTTTTGTTTAAGTTGCAACTAAGTTATGTCATGGAAGGGAGGGATTGACTCGGTGTAGATTGGGCCAGTATGTCTAACTGCATTAGAAAGTCTTTGGAGAGACCTAAAAACATACATACAGGTCTGACATTATAATTGCTGCTTTAGATAGAAGGTTGTGTGAGAGACCCAACCGGGACAGGGGCTTTTTCAGGGTAGCCTCTTGCCTACCAACTATGGGCCCTGGGTTTTGAAGGGGCTCTATTCTTTGGGAAGAGTGTGCCTGGAGGACCTTTTGGAGTGGTTTTGCTTTGTATTCGGGTCCATGTCTCCTCGAAACACACAGACTCTGGAAACTTAGGACCTGGATACAGATTTGGGGCCTCTGAGAATAAACGTTAATATAATCAGCTCAAAACAACCTGATGCTGGTGTACCCTACTATAGTCTGTTTATAAAGGTGTTTTTCTCTCATGGTATAATTTACCCATTGTGTGCCTCCTAGGCGTGAATTCCCATTGTTAATTGAGTCACCTATTGTTTCTGCCTGTCTACTAATCCTCTTGTAGATGTGACTAGCATTGAGTCCACTTTACCTTGTTACCGAACCATTGTGAGATGTTTATGTGTTTATATTTGTAAGCTGTTTATTACATAGTTACATAGTTAGTCAGGTTGAAAAAAGACACAAGTCCATCTGGTTCAACCAACAAAAGAAAAAAAAAAAAAAACAGTATTGAAAACCCAACCATACAATCCCATATACACAATCCTTTACCTGCAGTTGATCCAGAGGAAGGCAAAAAAAACCCAGCAAAGCACGATCCAATTTGCTACAGCAGGGGAAATATTCCTTCCTGATCCCCCGAGAGGCAATCCGATATTGCCTGGATCAACTTTACCTTAAAAAAATTTTTTAGTACCCACTTACTGTACATTAAGTACACCCAGGAAAGAATCCAGACCTTTTTTAAAGCAATCTAGTGAGCTAGCCAGAACCACCTCTGGAGGGAGTCTATTCCACATTTTCACAGCTCTTATGGTGAAGAAACCTTTCCGTATTTGGAGACGAAATCTGTTTTCCTCTAGACATAAAGAGTTCCCCCTTGTCCTCTACGTTGACCTTAAAGTGAACAACTCAACACCAAGTTCACTATATGGACCCCTTATGTATTTATACATCTTGATCATACCCCCCCCTTTAATCTCCTCTCAGTTTGGTTGCCCTTCTCTGCACTTTCTCCAGTTCCCCGATATCCTTTTTAAGAACTGGTGCCCAAAATAGAATTGCATATTCCAGATGAGGTCTTACTAATGATTTGTACAGGGGAAAAATGACACCTCGTTCTCTGGAGTCCATGCCTCTTTTAATACAAGAAATTACTTTGCTATTAGATGCACTGTTAGCTGTATTGAATATATTACTGTTTACAGTTTGCATTGTTTAGGCTAATGTGATCAAGCACTTGTTTGATATATAGTCTGTGTGAGTTCACAATAAAGTCAGTTCCAGTTTGCACCTAAGCTAGTGTCATCTAGTTCCTGGGTGCAATGCTTACCTATAATACCTGGTTCCTGGTTCCAAAGTGGAGGAAGCTGTATCTTGGCGGAAACACCCAAGTGGGGTTCCAAGCGTTCCATCACAGTTGTCTAAATTCTGGTTAAGCTGAGTATTTAGTCTAAACACGTCCCACCCAACACTAGTGAATCTAATATCACTAGAGCTGCCAACAGGGAAGACCACAGTGTTTTGTGTCAATTGGTCCAGCCCTATAACTTGTGTAGATACTTCTGTTGTCAGCTTGGTTTCTTGAACATGATGGTGGGCATTTATGGGAAGAAGCATTGCTGACCCTGTATAAAGCCAAATGCAGGGGCTCTAAGCCTATTCCTTACTCAGTTTGGATTTTTTTTTCCAATAATACCTACATTTGAGAGACATTTGAGGGAAAACAGCTTATATTTGCTTTACAAAACTGCAATAGAGTTCCAAACATGAACTATTACTTCTGCGGTATTATGCAAATGATTCCATTTGAAATCAGGAGTGTGGAATTGTATTTTATTTAATTTATTTATTTATTTACAAAAATTGCTGGATGTGTAATTTAGCTTCCAGCAACAGAACCTTTGAAATGAATATTATCATTAGTGTTTTTACACCTATGATGTTGCAAAGGGACAATAAAGGTTGAAAGACTGACTGTGGAATTCATTAGAATAAGTTGGAACTCAGACAGTTAGCTAATTAGGTGGATCTGTGTTTTGCGAGTATTGTGAAATGGTGATAACTTTGACAGTAACTCAGCTCACGTGCCAAGTGTGAGCAGATGCTGCAGCGGCAAAGCGGTAATAAACTTCAATAAGTGCTGGAACATAGTCTGGCTTTCATCATATCTCTTATATAAAATGTGGCTATACTATGAATACCAAACTTTGACCCCCTCCACCTCCCCCACTTAAGCCTTTTGTGACTAATGGTTATCCATGTCTAGATGCCATGGAAAAATTAAGCAGCGTCCGTATGCCTCAGGTTAGCTAGCTGTAGTTCTCTGAATAATGTGCATACCTCAAAAAATATATGCTGTTTTTTTATTTATTTATTTTTTATTTGGTAAATTGTTTTAATAAATACCCTGCTCGTTTTAGTTATTATAAGTTGATAAAAAAAATGTGAAAAATGCAATTTTCATTAAAACAGCTTATTGCAATGCAGGAGAGGCGGTGATCACCGCCGCTCTTCCCCGATCGTCTGAGATCGAGTGTGGAAATCCGCCCGCTTGTGTAAACAAAGCGGGCGGATCTCCTAAGTGACAGGCAGGGACAGATTACAGGATTCAGCATAGCTGAACATGTGATCTGTCCTTGTGTCACATAGTCCCCTCCAGTGTTGGGGGTAACGAGTTACAATGTAACGGATTACAGTAACTACATCACTTTTTTGGGTAACGTAGTACCGTAACGCGTTACATTCGTAACATCGGTAACTGCATTACTTTACAGGGCTTGAGGAACGCACTTTCCTGCGTTACCCAAGCCGTGCTATACAATCAGGCAGCTTTATTTATTCTTCTTGCCTTGCCTTCTTTCAATCTTTATTGTTTCCCTGGGCCCCATCTGCTCAAAAGAGGGTCCCAGGAGGCTGTAGCAGAGCAGGAACTTTTTTTCCATTTTCGGGCGGAGGTATATGATGTGCACTGCTGCACATTATAGTTCCGGCCGGCCGCCCACTGCTTATGCTCTGCCCTCCTCGGCGGAGTGATTCTTTGTAACTCCGCTCACTCCGCAGGTGCTGTGGAGTGAGGGAGAAGTTCCTGACAGGGCGCAGATCAGCAATCCCAGTGGCGGGTGGCGGACGGTGCACAGGCAAGCGGCACAGTGACAGTCTCAGACAACTCAGAGGACTCGAGGAGGAGACGCGGGGGATCGTGTGGCCGAGGAGGAGGCGGGAGGACTGATGAGAAGACGCCTACCACTGCAGGTAAGTGCACTGGCCTCTCTGGCGTGTTCACTCTGAAAAGGGGGAACACTGAAAGGGGGAACACTGTGGTCAATCTAGGGGCACGCTGTGGTCAATCTGGGGGGCACGCTGGCTGTGGTCACTCTGGGGGCATGCTGTGGTCACTCTGGGGGCACACTGTGGTCAATCTGGGGGGCACACTGTGGTCAATCTGGGGGCACACTGTGGTCAATCTGGGGGGCACACTGTGGTCACTCTGGGGGCACACTGTGGTCAATCTGCGGGGCACACTGTGGTCAATCTGCGGGGCACACTGTGGTCAATCTGGGGGGCACACTGTGGTCACTCTGGGGGCACACTGTGGTCACTCTGGGGGCACACTGTGGTCAATCTGGGGGGCACACTGTGGTCACTCTGGGGGGCACACTGTGGTCACTCTGGGGGGCACACTGTGGTCAATCTGGGGGCACGCTGTGGTCAATCTGGGGGCACGCTGTGGTCACTCTGGGGGCACACTGTGGTCACTCTGGGGGCACACTGTGGTCAATCTGGGGGCACGCTGTGGTCAATCTGGGGGCACGCTGTGGTCAATCTGGGCGGCATGCTGTGGTCAATCTGGGGGGCACGCTGTGGTCACTCTGGGGGCACGCTGTGGTCACTCTGGGGGGCACGCTGTGGTCACTCTGGGGGGCATGCTGTGGTCACTCTGGGGGGCACGCTGTGGTCACTCTGGGGGGCACGCTGTGGTCAATCTGGGGGGCACGCTGTGGTCACTCTGGGGGGCATGCTGTGGTCACTCTGGGGGGCATGCTGTGGTCACTCTGGGGGCACGCTGTGGTCACTCTGGGGGCACGCTGTGGTCACTCTGGGGGGCACACTGTGATCACTCTGGGGGGCACGCTGTGGTCAAATTGGGGGGCACGCTGTGGTCACTCTGGGGGCACGCTATGGTTAATCTGGGGGCACGCTGTGGTCACTCTGGGGGCACGCTGTGGTCACTCTGGCATTGAAAGGGGGCACGCTGTGGTCACTCTGGCATTGAAAGGGGGCACACTGAGGTCAGTCTGGCATTGAAAATTAGTGAAGTTACTTTTCAAATGCAGTAACTAGTAAAGTAATTTCATTACTATTTACAGAAGTACCTAGTAACTAGTAATTAGTTACATTTTTTGAGTAACTACCCCAACACTGGTCCCCTCCCCCCACACACGTCAGTGAGCATCAGGCATACATGAACCCCTTGATCACCAATAAAAGTTAACCCCTTCCCTGCCATTGTCATTATTACAGTAACAGTGCATATTTATAGCACTGATTACTGTAGTAATGTCACTGGTACCCCCAAAGTGTCAAAAATGTCTGTTTGGGGTCCGATCTGTCCGCTGCAATGTCGCAGTCCCGCAAAAAAAAAATCGCAGATTGCCACCAGATTGCCACAATTACTAGTTAAAAAAAAAAAACAATAAAAATGACATAAATTTCCCGTAGTTAGTAGCTGCGATAACTTTTGCGCAAACCAATCAAAATATGCTTACTGCGATTTTTTTTACCAAACATGTAGCAGAAAACAAATTGGCCTAAAATGTTAAAAAATTTAGATTTTTACATTTTTCTTTTGGGGAAATTTCATATAAAAAATGTGAAAAATATTGTTATTTTTTCAAAATTGTCGCTCTTTTTTTGTTTATAGCGCAAAAAGTAAAAATCGCACAGGTGATCAAATACCACCAAAAGAAAGCTCTATTTGTGGGAAAAAAAAGAACATTAATTTGGGTACACGACCGCGCAATTGTCCGTTAAAGTAACGCAGTGCCGAATCGTAAATTATGGCCTGGTCAGGAATGGGGTAAAATCTTCTGGTCTTAAAGCGGTTAAAAATACGCTCATTGAGAATTTTTTTGTCAAAGACATGTAGCTAAATACATTTTGGCCTAAATATATGACAAAAATTGAATATATTGGATATTTTTTAACAGTCAAAGTAGAAAAATATTGTTATGTTTTCAAAATTGTCGCATTTTTTTATTAATATCGCAAAAAATGAAAAGCACAGAGGTGATCAAATACCACCAAAAGAAAGCTCTATTTGTGGGAAAAAAAGGACGTAAATTTCGTTTGGGTACGGCGTTGCATGACCGCGCAATTGTCAGTTAAAGTTGCACAGTGCCGAATCGCAAAAAGTGGCCTGGACGTAAAGCAAGAAAATCCTCCGGTGGTAAAGTGGTTAAACTTGTAGAACAAAAAAGTGCCAAACGTTCTCCGACTTAGAAATCCCACAAAGCATTGAGTTTAGCCAATAGTGCCCAAAGTTTTGCACACAGCTGTAAATAAGTCATCTAAACAAATATTTTTTTTGTCCAGAAGGATTAGGGGACATTATTGAGCCGCACACAGTGATCTATGCCTTCCGTCTGCTCCAAGCCCGGAGAAAGACGAATTAGTCTCAGAATATGGAAACAGGTCACTACGCCTTTCCCTGCCAACCACGCCACATTTTTCTAAACATCTCCTCTTTTTTTTTTATTGATCACCATTTAAAAGCGCACATTTCTATCCTGGCAGACCCAGGCTCTGCCTTCCTTTCTGCTTCCATTAGCCTCAGCTTCATGAATTTCAAATTACGGAGCAATTTCAGAAAATAAAATGATCAAGGCACTATATGGGTAACCTCAGCCAAGGGGAGGTCAGAGGTTAAAAGGCAGATTAGAGTGCAGGGAAGGGTGGAAGATTAGATTTATATTCATTGTCTTGGTACAAGGGCTGCAGTTTATTTCGGGATCAAATACAGAGACTTCTCCACTTAAAATCATACAGGGTCTCATTTATTTAAAATGAAAGAGCCGGGGGCCCAGTAATGGTTTATCCATGGGGCCTTGTCACATCTACTTATGTCTCTGACCATTTCAATGCTTAACCACTCTTAACCACTTTAGGACCAGAAGGTTTTACCCTTAATGACCAGGCCATGTTTTGCGATACGGCACTGCAATTTTTTTAACTGACAATTGCGCGATTGTGCGACGCTGTACCCAAATCAAATGAAAAAAGAGCAACATTTCTGAAGAAAAAAAAAAAAACAATATTTTTTACTTTCTGCTATAAAACATATCCAATAAAAAAAAATTAAACATTAAATGTTTTCATCAATTTAGGCCAATATGTATTCTGCCACATATTTTTGGTTAAAAAAAAAAAGTCCCAATAAGTGTATATTGATTGGTTTGTGCAAACATTTTTTACGTCTACAAACTAGGTGATAGATTTATGTCATTTTTCTTTATTTTTTTTTTCTTTACTAGTAATGGCGGCGATCAGAGATTTTCAGCGGGACTGCGACATTGTGGCTGACAGATTCGACGCCTAACTGACATTTTTGACACTTTTGAGGGGACCAGTGACATTACTACAGTAATCAGTGCTAAAAATATGCACTGTTACTGTACTAATGACACTGGCAGAGAAGGGGTTAACACCAGGGGCGATCAAAGGGTTAAGTGTGCTTCTAGGTAGTGCTTGCTAACTGTGTGGGGGATGGACTCAATAGATAAACACATTAATCGTTATATAAATCCAATGTATATTAAAAATTCAAGGAGAGACTACATTTCAGAGATTTGCATCCCCTTCATTAAGGCTAAAAACAATAATAATTATTGATATTATATAATTAAATTCATTGCTAAATTCTTAAATGTAAATACTATACAATAAATAATAAAATATAACTATGTATGTAAGAGAAATAGAAAGGAATGTAAGCATTTGCACCATCAGAAGTAGCAATGCTTGAGCCCCAAGGAACGCCTTATGCCATGGCAATCTTTATATAAATGGAACGTACATCAGAAATTCTAGGAGAGCCAATTTATTTCAGAGATTTATATCCCCTTCATCAAGGCTAAAAACAAGAATAATTATTGATATTGAATAATTAAATGAATGACTAAATTCTTAAATGTAAATACTATACAATAATTTTTACAATAAAACTATGTTTGTAAGAGAAATAAAAGGATTGTAAGCCTTTACTCCATCAGGAGGAACAGTGCTTGAGCCCAAAAGAATGTGTTATGCCATGGCAATCTTTATATAATTTGAAGGGTTTCTTTTTAATTCTAGAACCATTGTGTGTTGGAGATCTCCATCCCCTTTATGAGGGCTAAAAGCAAAAAAATATTATTCATAAATAATTACATATTACATACTTAGAAATAAGATAACTAGTGTATCTCCACGGCCTCGGAAAAGGTTTTGATTAAATATAAGATAAAGGTATAAAAATGTGTGTAATTAGTAAGATATAAATATAAAAAATATAAAAATATATATTGTGTGGCAGCAGCTGTAGATTTAAAATGGATGATAGAAAAATAGCCTAGGCCAGGAGTTGCCAAACTGTGGGTCGGGACCCACTGGTGGGTCGCGAGCTGCGTTTGAGTGGGTCGCTGAGAGCTGGAAATCACTGGGAGGGCCCGCTTAAATTGTGCTGTGCAAGCCCGCGCAAATTACAGAGAGCCAGAGCAGTCAAATCGCGATGGATTCAGGACTCCGCCCACGCAGTTTAACCACTTTACCTCCGCCCACAGTAATAGTACTGCGGCAGAATGGCTCGTTATCGTCTGACGACGTAGTACTACATTGTCAGACACTCCCCCTTCTGGGCGGCGCTTGCGCGCCGCCGGAGGCTCGCTCCCGCTGTTTTCATTCACAGCGGGAGTCGGGCCATAGTGACAGGGAGTGACAGATCGGACTGTTCAGCATAGCTGGACATCCGATCTGTCAATGACTCACTCAGTCACCTCCCCCCCCACACGTCAGTAAGCACCAGGCATACATTAACCCCTCCCTCTCCAATAAAATTAACCCCTTCCCTGTCAGTGTCATTTTTACAGTAACAGTGCATATTTATAGCACTGATTACTGCAGTAATGTCACTGGTACCCCCAAAAGTGTCAAAAATGTCAGTCAAGGGTCCGATCTGTCCGCCGCAATGTCGCAGTCCCGCAAAAAAAATCGCAGATCGCCGCCATTATGCGTTAAAAAAAAACACCAAAAATGACAGAAATCTTTCCCTTTGTTAGTAAACGCAATAACTTTTGCGCAAACCAATCAAAATACGCTTATTGCGATTTTTTTTACCAAACATAGGTAGCAGAAAACAAATTGGCCAAAAATTTTTAAAAAAATTGGTTTTCACATCTTTTTTGGGGGGAATTTCATATAAAAAAATGTTAAAAATATTGTTATTTTTTCAAAATAAACGCTCTTTTTTTGTTTATAGCGCAAAAAGTAAAAATCGCACAGGTGATCAAATACCACCAAAAGAAAGCTCTGTTTGTGGGAAAAAAAGGACGTAAATTTCGTTTGGGTACGACCGCGCAATTGTCAGTTGAAGTCGCACAGCGCCGAATCGCAAAAAGTGGCCTGGACGGAAGACAGCAAAATCCTCCAGTGGTAAAGTGGTTAAGGAGGCTGGTCTGCATTTCCTGCGAGGAGAACACTTGCAACAGTGAGTATGTATGTGGGCTGTTATGTAGGATATGTTCATGGGGTGCACAGCCAGCTCCTCGGTCCTGCTGGCGGCAGCGGTGGTGGCTAGACTGGCGGCGGGATTCTCTCATCTATAGCGAGCAGAGACGGCAGCCTCAGTGTCATAGGAGGACCAGGTGGCCCGGCGGTTTCAGGAGTTCATGGCCGCTTCTGTGGCCTCAGTAGAGGATTTGAAGGAGGAGAGCCAGGACACCAAGACCAGCATAAAGCTCCTCATCATGGAGACTCTGGGTGAGGTGTGCTGTGCCCTGGAGAGGACAAACGGGGGCTTCACCTTCACTGTGTACCGCTGGGAGAGGAAGGAGGGTGAATGCCATATAGCCTGCTGATCACTGTCCTGGGGTGGTTGATTTCTGTCCTCTGCCTTATATGTCTATGAGGGTGCTGATTACTTACAACTCCGCTTATATGCCACAGGTTTCTGACCCCTCACTTAGAACATCTGGCAAGTGTATTCAATAATACATTGAAAAGTAGTAAATTGATATTTTTAATTTAACATCCCCCTCCCTTTAAAATATGTATTATTATTATTTGCATTTATATAGTGCCAACAAATTCTGTTGCACTTTACAATATTCAATTACAAGCAAGTGGGTCCCGAAAAATAACTGTATTCCGAAGTGGGTCTTGGCCCCAAAAAGTTTGGGAAGCCATGGCCTAGGCTATATACAGCGCTTGCCGCAAAAAAAACAATTATCTTAATCAGGGCTTTTTTTCTCCAAGAATAGGTGCAGGTACTCCCCTCTTCTGAGTCACCCCTTGTCTCCACCCCCTCATCCACCTCTGAGCACTGTCCTTTGGTTCCACCCTCTACCCACCTCCCAGTACCCTCTCCCCTTTTAGAGAATACAGAACCAAGTATCATGTTGTGGCTCTAGGTAATTTGTATAGAATTTGTTAATGATAACTAGAAAAGCAGTAAATAAGATCCGCCTGGAATCAGCAACAATAGACCCTCCCAACAATAGACCCCCCCCCCCTTCCCCAGCAACAATAAATCTTCCTCTGCAACAATAGAAAAACAGTAAAATAGATCCCCTGCAATCAGCAACAATAGACCCCCAACAACAATAAATCCTCCCCTGCAACAATCGCCCCCACCCCCAATAAATCCTCCCCTGCAACAATTGACCCCCCCCCCAACAACAATAGCCGCCCATCAACAATAGTTCCCCCAAGCAACAATAAATCCTCCACTGCAACAATAGCCCCCCCACAACAAAATGCCCTCCAGCAACAATAGATTCACCCCAGCAACAATAGATCCCCCAGCAGCCAGCATCAATAGGCCATTCAGCTCACCCCACTGACCCCAGCACCCCTTTGCCATTGCATACATTCAGACTGGAGGTGCCGGAACTGCGTTCCCCTGCGTTCCCGCTGAAAAAAAGCCCTGATCTTAATGTACGTGAACAATGTTGAAAACGTATCTTTACAGTATAAGTGAAAATACAAATCAATTGAACATATGGAAATTAATAAAAAGTTCCAAGAAATTGATAAATAGATAAATAAGTATTTTCCAGTGGTGATCAATATATGTGAATAAAATACATGTAAAATTCAATAAATAAAGTCTTTTCAAGTAGTGATCGGGTGCAAAGTGCTTCGTGCTCAATAAATAAAAGTTTGTGACTTTCGTGACGTGGATTCCTCTTTTCCTGTGGCTTGTGGTAGAAATAAATGGCTTACCAGAATTATTGGGTCCTATGTGCTGTATAGCACTAGGACCTACAGCGCTTGGAGGCCGTTCAGGCCGGATTGGGGATCCCCTTTGTGGATGATCCTGGTGGGATACAGGTTAGGTTCCTCCTTACCCAATCTCGATCCTTAGGATATGGGGTTAAAAGAAAGGTTCCAGATAGTGTATTATCGTTTTAAAAGTTTATTCATCAAATATTCATAAAAATCGGAGCGAAGACTCAAACTGCAAGTTTGCAGGCAAAGAAATCACTTACAAACACCTCCTAGCAGAGTGGCGAGCGGAGTGTTCTGGCTTGCGCTCCACGTGGTGCGTAGCGTGCTGACGTGCGTTCCACAACCTTGACGCGTTTCGTCACTTCCTGTGATGTTTTCGTAAGACCTTTTGAGAGTTTGCTTGTACTGTATACCTGTATACTGTATACAGCAGGTAAAATAAGTATTGAACGGGTCTCCATTTTTCTGGGTAAATATATTTCTAAAGGTGCTATTGACATGAAATGTTTACCACATGTCAGTAACAACCCATGCAATCCATACATATAAGGAAACCAAAACAAATAAGTTCAGAAAAGAAGTTATGTGTAATAAAATTGAATGACACAGGGGAAAAGTATTAAACACATTACGAAAGGGAGGTGCAAAAAGGCATGGAAAGCCAAGACACCAGCTGAAATCTATCAGTAATTAGAAAGCAATCCCGCCTTTTGTCAGTGCAAATTATTATCAGCTAGTTTCAGTCTCAGTCTCAGCTGATGGCCTATAAAAGGGTGTCTCATTACCAAGGTGTCACACAAGAAACATCTCATAATGGGTAATAGCAAAGAGCTCTCTCAAGATCTTCACAACTTTATTGTTGCAAAACATACTGATGGCATTGGTCACAGAAGGATTGCTAAACTTCTGAATGTTCCAGTGAGCACTGTTGGGGCCATAATCCAGAAGTGGAAAGCACATCATTTCCCCATACACCAGCCATGACCAAGAGACCAAGGAGGGAAAATAATTATCAGAAGAGTTGTCCAAGAGCCAAGGACCACTTGCAGAGAACTTCAGAAAGGCCTGAAATTAGCAGATATGATTGTTTCAAAGAAAACCATATGTAGTGCACTCAAATGCCATGGCCTGTATGCACACCCACCATGCAAGACTCCATTGCTGAAGAAAAAGCATGTTGAAGCTCATTTAAAGTTTGGTGCACAACATTTAGACAAGCCTGTGAAATACTGGGAGAATATAGTCTGGTCAGATGGGACCAAAATTGAACTCTTTGGATGCCATAATACACACCGTGTTTGGAGGTCAAATGGCACTGCACATCACCCCAAAAACACCCCCATACCAACAGTGAAGTTGGGAGGTGGGAAAATCTTGGTGTGTGGCTGCTTTTCAGCATACGGTACTGGCAAACTTCATATTGTGGAAGGAAGGATGAATGGAAAAATGTGAAAAAACATTCTTGATAAAAATCTGCTGCCATCTACCAGGATGATGAAGATGAAACGAGGGTGGACATTTCAGCATGACAATGATTCCAAACACAAAGCCAAGGAAACTTTCAATTGGTTTCAAAGAAAGAAAATAAAGCTGCTAGAATGGCCCAGACAATCACCTGACTTTAATCCAATAGAAAAAATGTGCAGTATATCAGGTTTGTTCCTATACACTGTTGCGGTAAAGGTCAACCATGTAATATGTAAAACTGAATTTTGGATGTAAAAATGATATTGTATATTTTTTTTAGATAAGTAATGTATGGTCTGTATAGCCCTGAAGAAGAATGCGAAACGCGTCGGATTGAAGACCGGCACTACATTGAAGATAGGACCTACTGAATCAATTAATACTCCTAAATAGGAATTATTTTTAATCTGTATTGGATACTGTTTTGTTTCTATGTAAAGAATTTTAAACTTTTTTGGATATAATAAAAATATGTATTTTACACAATTTTGATTATCCCTCCTTTGCAACCTGTAAAGTTCAATTTTTTCTTTCTTTTTTTTTTTTTTGTTTAACTAAAGTTCAGAGTTCATAGAAGAGGCCTACTGAACCTTTAAAGTTTGAAGACTGTTTGTGTGGAAGAATGGACCAAAATCACACCTGAGCAATGCCTGCGACTAATTTCTCCATACAGGAGGCGCCTTGAAGCTGTCATTACCAACAAAGGATTTTGTACGATGTATTAAATACATTTCAATTAGCATGTTCGATATTTATGTATGGATTGCATGCGTTGTTACTGACGTGTGGTGAAAATTTCATGTCAATAGCACCTTTACAAATATATTTACCTAGAATAATCGTGATGTGTTCAATACTTATTTTACCCGTTATACAGAATATTACTGTGCAAAAGTTTTAGGCAGGTCTGAAAAAATGCTGTATATTAGGAAATCTTTCAGAAACAGAAGTGTTAATAGTTTATTTTTATCATTTAACAAAATGGAAAGTAACTGAACATAAGAGAAATCCAAATCCAAACAATATTTGGTGTGATCATCACCCTTTGGCTTTAAACCAACATCAGTTCTTCAGTTCTTCAGTTCTTCTAGGTACACTTGCACACAGTTTTTGAAGGAACCCGGCAGGTAGGTTGTTCCAAACATCTTGGAGAACTAACCAAGAAGATCTTCTGTGGATGTAGGCTGCCTCAGATCCTTCAGTCTCCTCCCATAATCCCAGACACACGCCATGATGTTGAGATCAGGGCTCTGTGGGGGCCAAACTATCACTTCCAGGACTCCTTGTTTTTCTTTACACTAAAGATAGTTCTTAAAAATATTGGTTGTATGGTTGGGGGTGGTTGTCCTGCTGCAGAATGAATTTGTGGCCAATCACACTCCTCCCTGATGGTATGGCATGATGGATAAATATTTGCGGGTATTTCTCAGCATTGAGGACACCATTGATCTATAATGACGGGTACGTGTCGCTCAGTCCTAGAGCAATAGGGGATATGTAGAAATGAGGCTGGGCTCACTGTAAATGGGCGGAATTACATAATTGTCGTTCTGCCACTGGAGGACTGTCAGAGCTGGACAGAGGACAAATTCATGGGCAGCAATGGAGCGTAGGACAGGAAGCAAAAAAATATTAGAAAAAAAGTCTAACCTTTTTCAAATGTTTCTAGGCAAAACCAAAAAAAAAAAGGTTTGCCTTTACACTTACTTTAAATAAAATTGACCCCAAACCATTATTTCTTTCTGATGAAGACCATCCCATCCCACTTCTGGTTTCAGAGCTGTCCTGCCAGTGAAGCAGCTAATCAAGCATCATCTGTGCTTAATTTGCTGGAGGGGAGAAATGAGGGCTCTTAGACCCCCAATGTCTAGATAAAGAGGTTCTGTCACTTGCCTAATGCTACCACAGGGCTGAAGGCTAGTAAGAAGTAGACCTGCACCCAGAAGATTCAGCCCTAAACTTCCTGACCCTTATGGAGGTTGGCGCTAAGGTAGGTTGCAAAAAGCCTTTTAGGCCAGGCCAAGAGTTCTTTTAGTGAGGCTATTCCCATGGAGGATCCCATGGAGGTTATTCCCATGGATGATGGAGGTGACTACAGAGATTTCATTCCAGTGAGTACTAATGACCACGGGGTGGAAGGAGAGACTGTTAGAGGGATATGGCTGCTTAAAAGTGCTAGATAATGTTTTCACATGTGACTCCTGTGGACCATCAACTGAATGTGATTGACTATGTGCTGCGGAATGTATGTCGATGTGACGTGACTGTTATGCCATATTCTGAATGCCACCAGTAATGTGCAGCAACCAGGGCCAGATTAACATAGGGGCTATTGGAGCTGCAGCTCCAGGTCCCTACCTTAATAGAGGCCCCGGGTTGGCAATATTCACTGTTACCGCTCTTCTGTCACTTGTAAACACAGAAGTCTGGCTTCTATGCTCGCTTCCCCAGGCAGCTCCCTCAGAACCTCCCCACACAGCGTGAAGGCCGGACAAGGAGGGACAGTTGCCGATGCATGGATGTGTTTATGGGCTTCAGAGACAGCATCCCATGTTGAATTAGGCATGCATGGCTGCACCCTTCCTCCTCTGGGTGCATGCCAAGGCACGGCCCTTAAGGCCCTTCAAAATCCTCAGCACCAAGACCATGATGCTCTTAATCCGGCCCTGGCAGCAACCATATTCTTGTGTGGACATTCCTTCCTTGAGAATATAAAGGTCAATAGCTGGTAATGTTATGTGGAGGCCTCTGGCATGGAGTGGGTACAATATGGCGAGGGTTTGGCCTCAGCAGGAGGTGCAGTGTTCTATCAAAGACAGTAGCGAGGCAGGGACTTGTGCTCTTGGTGCCAACTTGTAGCCAATCACAAAGCCCCCTTTACAACTTTTTGACTTTATTACAGTTGCTGTGTGGTTGCCTTTAAATGCTCTTTATCTACTTGCCTGCGGGGCACTTTTACCCCCTTCCTGCCCGGGCCAAATTTCCAGCTTTCAGCACAGTCTCACTTTGAATGACAATTGCGCTGTCATGCCACAATGTACCCAAATAAACATTTTTATCATCTTTTTCACACAAATAGAGTTTTCTTTTGGTGGTATTTAATCACGACTGTTTTTTTTTTTGCTAAAAAAATGTAAAAAAAAGACATGAAACTTTGAAAAAAAAAACGTTTTTCTTAGTTTCTGTAAAACTTTTTTGTAAATAAGTAATTTTCCTCCTTCACCGAGACAGCACTGAAGGGCACTGATGAGGTGGCACTGATGAGGAGGCACTAATATGCAGCACTGATGGACACTGATAGGCCACACTGATGGGCACTGATAGGAAAAACTGATGGGTACTGATAGGTGGCAATGATGAGCCCTGATAGGTGGCACTGATAGACGGCACTGATGGGTACTGATAGGTGGCAATGATGAGCCCTGATAGGTGGCACTGATAGACGGCACTGATGGGTACTGATAGGTGGCAATGATGGGCCCTGATAGGTGACACTCATAGACGGCACTGATGGGTACTGATAGGTGGCAATGATGGGCCCTGATAGGTGGCACTGATGGTCACTGATGAACAGCCACTGATGGGCACTGAAAGGCAGCACTGACTGGCATCACTAATGGGCACTGAGTGGCATCATTGCTGTGCACTGACTGGCATCACTGCTGGGCACTGTTGGGGTTGCACTGGTTATCAGTGCCCTGATTATCTGTGCAGGTCTCCCCTGTGAAGAAATGCCGCTGATCGGACCTCCTCTCCTCACACACTGTCAGTGTGAGGAGAGGAAAGCCGATAACTGGCATTTCGTTGTTTACATGTAATCAGCTGTGATTGGACATAGCTGATCACATGGGTAAAGAGACTCATCATTGGCTCTTTACCGGGATCGGGTATACGTCAATGTCCTAGAGTGGCACCACCAATTGACAGCGGGACAACGCTCATATGACGTCGTCCCAGAACAAGAGAGCCACCTTGTGCCCAACATTTCCCTGTACGGCGGGCGGGAGGTGGTTAACAGCGCTTGGCAGAGTTCCCCTCTAATTCTTCAGCAGTTCTTCTACAGGGATAGGGGACTTGGGCTGGTGTCACCAGACAGTAAAAGAACGCACTGTGTCATTCAGAAAGTTCAGCTGTCTAATCAACTGTCTGTAAGCCTCATCGGCGGTTCCATCTAGACAATTAAAAAACACATTATTGTATTCAGGAACATCTTTCCACATTGTGCCGCTGCTGTTTACGTATGAATAAAACGCCAACAGAACAAAGGACAGATGGATCATAATATTTTCCCAATGAATGGGCTGAGGAGCTGACAGTGCATTTACACTGGAGAACGTCAGATTGGAAATGATCGGGGTTTATGTCTCCTCTACTTAAAGTGGTCTGATCATCAGATATATTTTTTCATGGTAAGTATATATATAGCACTACTCCCTTGGGAGCTGCTGGTTACAGATTCCCCTTGGTTACCCATAGCAAAAACACAATAGTTTAGCGACTTTAACCACTTAAGCCCCAGCCCTATTTCGGACACTTTTTGTTCACAAGTTAAAATCAATTTTTTTCCCTAGAAAACTACTTAGAACCCCCAAACATTATATATATATTTTTTAGCAAAGACTCTGGATAATAAAATAGCAGTCATTGCAATATTTTTTGTCAGGCGGTATTTGCGCAGCGGTCTTTAAAACGCCATCACTACTTTTAAAAAATACTAAACAGTAAATATAGCCCATTCTTTGTATATTGTGAAAGATGATGTCACGCCGAGTAAATAGATACCCAACATGTTACGGTTTAAAATTGCGCACACCCGTGGAATGGCGACAAACTACGGTCAATAGAAATCTCAATAGGCAACGCTTTAAAAATTTTTAACGGTTACCAGTTTAGAGTTAGAGTGTAGCTCTTTTTTTTAATTATTGCTCACCCTCTGGCGATCGCGGCAATACCTCACATGTGTGGTTTGAACAGTGATTTCATTCGTGTCTCAACTTCCGTATACGTTTTTTTTTCATGCGCGAGCTAACGGTGACGGGGGGCGGTTAAAATTTATTTTTTTTTCTATTTATTTATTTATTTTTTTTAACTTTATTACAGGTTTTTAAAAAAAATAAAAAATAAAAGACCCTAGACCCCTCCACTACACTTTCATGTATGCAAAACGCCGAAAACTGCATTTTTGCATACAGCCGTTTTTTAAATCTGCCGCCTTTTGCAGCAGAGTAACCCGGAAGTGACGTCATGGACGCCGCCTCCGGGTTACGTCATCGGAGACCCGATTGAAGCCGCTTCCGGCTTCGATCGGGACTCCATCCAGCCGCCGGACGCGCCGGCTGGGTGCTCGGGTCTCCTGGTGGGACGGGAGGCCCGGGCGAAGTCACGGAAGGCGGCGGGAGGGGGGGGGGAACGTCCCCTCCCGCTCACCCGGGTAACGATCGGGCGTCTCCTGAGCCGCATTGGTCGTTACCGACGGAAAGCCGACCGTCGGCTATAGACCACGGTAGCGGGATGGTGCCTCTAGCTAGAGGCATCATCCCGGTATAATGCTGCAAAGTCTGCCGACGTACCCCTACGTCACTTTGCGGTAAGTGGTTAAAGTGCTTGGTTCAGTCAAGAAACAGTCTAGGGTTTTGGTTTTTTGTAGTTTTATTTGAGAACTTGGATAGGAGTAGGGATGAGTGGGATACTACAACTTGAATGAACGATGCACAATTTGATGGGACGTCTAGAAATAACTGAGTGTGGCAAGGCCACTGCTTCACCTTGTCACTAGCAGTGAAGAAAAATTAAAGAATTTTTATTGCTCTGTGAATCGCTCTTCAGGGCCCAACTAGGCACCCCCTTTATCCCTATTCTTTAGGGTTCTACACGGCACCCCCTTTACTGTAATTCTCTCTGTGTGAGCTAGCTCCTTGATCCCCTGGCTTCATTGGAGTGGTCCCCCTTCCTGGGCAGACCTTTTGGCAAGTCCCTTAGTACTCACAGACACTGTTTTTCCCAAGAGACTCTGCCAGCAGCTCCACCGTTAGCTACACTGGATCCTCTGCAGCTCAGTTCACTAGGCCGACTGCCTAAGACCACCTTCCTCATACACAGCAGGAGGAGAGACAGCCGCCTGCCTCCTCCTGGGACTCTACAATGATGCCCTGTCACGTGTCCCCCTGGCTTTTATGAGCCCGGCTTTTATAATAATGGTGCATTGCAAGAATGCCCTCCCACTGGGACTCCCATAAAAGCCAATGTGTCACTGGCTAGGTTTCCTCCACTGTCCAACAGGCTCCCCTATTGGATGCAATGGGGACACTCCCTCAGACCCAGTGAATCACTAGGAAAATGCATCTATTGCTCCTTCTGCTTATCAGGGGAGCCTGATCTGTTAGGTTTCCTGTTGCATGTCTCCAGGTGTGATTCACTGGGTCTGAGGGAGTGTCCCCATTGCATCCAATAGGGGAGCCTATTGGACAGTGGAGGAAACCTAGCCAGTGACACATTGGCTTTTATGGGAGTCCCAGTGGGATTTGATTTGGTTTTAGATATGCTTTCATTTCTGATGTTGATCCTGGTCCTGGATGATGCCTGAACAAAGATGGCTTGTCCTGATGAGAAAAACAGTAGAAGACATTGTCAAGTGGAGTCCTGTGATCTTTGTGAGTGTTAGACTTACACATTACTGGTCTTGTGTATAACACTCACAAAGATCACAGGACTCCCCCTGACAATGTCTTCTACTGTTTTTCTCATCAGGGCGAGCCATCTTTGTTCAGGCATCATCCAGGATCAACATCTACTTCCTGGTCTGACGTGCGGGCTCAGAAATGAAAGCATATCTAAAACCAAATCAAACATTGAATACATTGCAGCTTACCTATCCTTAAAGTGGTTCTAAAGGCAGAAGGTTTTTTTTGGTCTCTTAATGCATTCTACGTGAGCCAATGGGAAGAGAGAGGTGGCGGGGCTTGGCTAAGGTGTCCCCATAGCAATTTGCCTGCTGTGGGGGCACTCAACAGGAGGGAGGGGCCAGGAGAGCAAGCAAGGGACCCAAGAAGAGGAGGATCCGGGCTGCTCTGCGCTAAACCAACCGCACAGACCAGGTAAGTATAACATGTTTGTTACTTTTAAACAAAAAACAGGACTTTAAAATCACTTTAAAGTGGAGTGGCACCTTTCGGGGGGAAGGGGGTAACGGGTTCCTGTCCCCACTTCCGGGAGATCGCGATTCAATGTGATTACTCAGAAGTTCGGCCTCCCCCTTCCCCCACTGTCAGGCCATTCAGAAAGTGTAGCATCTGAGAGCCAATGGAAACATTGGCTGGGGTGCCGACATCGCTGGACTTTAGGACAGGTAAGTGTCCTAAAACTCAGCAGCTGTAGTATGTGTAGTTGCTGACTTTTCATTTTTTTTCGTGGGGGGGGGGGGAGGCTCCACTTTAAAGCAGTATTAAGTCAAAAAACAAAAATGTATTACATTGAAGCTTGCCAATTATTGGATGTGGTGGCTGAATTTGATTTCTTTTCTTTATTTTGTTCCCTTTATTTTCACTGGGTGATCCAGGCATTTAGTCTGTTATTTTTCATCTTCCTTTGGCAGACCAAGCTGTCCAGACAGCATAGCGTTTAAAGGGCTGAAACAAACCAGTTACCATTGAGAGAGGTCCTTACAATGGTCAGCATTTATTTATTTAAACTGGTTGTAATCCTCAGACACAAAATATAAACAAAGCATATCCCTCTTTAGCAGACTTCCATGGACCCTAGGGTTCCTCCTGAGGTTGCTAGGGGTTCCTTGAGCAATGTGCAGTTTCTGCCTCAGATAAGTTCTCACTGACACCATTGATTTCTTTAGCTATCTGTAAGGGGGTAATTCTTCCCAATTACCACAAGTGTAAGAAGCATTCTTTCCTCTGGCCATCCCACTAATGTATCATGAGTTGACAGCAGGTGCGAGGAGTGGGACAGCGAAGGCGGAAAGGTGCGACCAGGATCCTTGATGACATCGAGGCTCCAGATACTTCCATCTACCTTCCAGCTGACAGGGAGTGGTACATGGGGGCACAAGAGGGACTGCAGACAGGGCTAGGGGTCTCTCTCTCACGCCCCCTCTATCTCTGTCACCCCCTCTCTCTCTCCCTCTGTCACCCCCCTCTCTCTCTGTCACCCCCTCTCTCTCTCTCTCTGTCACCCCCCTCTCTCTCTGTCACCCCCTCTCTCTCTCTCTCTCTCTCTCCCTCTCTCTCTCTGTCACCCCCTTTCTCTCTCTCTCCCTCTCTCACCCCCCCTCTCTCTCTGTCACCCCCTCTCTCTCTCTGTCACCCCCTTTCTCTCTCTCTCTCTCTGTCACCCCCCTTTCTCTCTCTCTCTCTCTCGCTGTCACCCCCTTTCTCTCTCTCTCTGTCACCCCCTCTCTCTCTCTCTGTCACCCCCTCTCTCTCTCTCTCTCTCTCTGTCACCCCCCTTTCTCTCTCTCTCTGTCACCCCCCTTTCTCTCTCTCTCTCTGTCACCCCCCCTCTCTCTCTCACCCCCCTCTCTCTCTCTCACCCCCCTCTCTCTCTCCCCCCCTCTCTCTCTCACCCCCCTCTCTCTCTCTCTCACCCCCCTCTCTCTCTCTCAACCCTCTCTCTCTCACCCCCCTCTCTCCCTGTCACCCCCCTCTCTCCCTGTCACCCCCCTCTCTCTCTCTCTCTCTCACTCCCCTCTCTCTCTCGAAAGGAAAGGAGGAAGGAATGGAAGTAGAAAAAAGGAAGAAGGAAAAGAAAGGAAGAAGGAAAAGAAAGGAAGAAGGAAAGAAAGAAGGAAAGGAAGAAGGAAAGTAAAGAAAGGAAGAAGGAAAGTAAAGAAAGGAAGAAGGAAAAGAAAGGAAAGGAAAGGAAAGAGATATGTAGACATTTTTGGAATGTATCCACACTCTCAGCTCATATTCATCAAAAAAGGGGAACATTGTTCCTGCTGTTATCAGAATCTGAATTTCATGATTTGCATCAGACACATAAATGGGATATTGATTCAAAATTGCATGCAATGAAAGTTGTATCCAGATCAGGTACATTAAAAGCAGACATTCCTTGTCTAGTGCACAGCGCTAGAGATTTGGCAGGGCGATCTTATATACTGGGGGGCGTATTCACTACTGATTGGCCTCTGGACCCCCTAGTCACTCCAATCACATTCCTAGCATCCTCCTGCCCCCTCACCTCAATTGGCTTTTACTGATTTTTCTGGTCCAATCACGGGCTTTTAAAGCCCAGTACCTGTCCCATTGCATTTTGGGCGGTTCTGGTTGCTGAATTCCGAACTTTTTCCGCAAAAAGTTCGGAATTCGGCCGAATTTCGAACAGTCAATGTACGGGTCGAACCGATGGTCGACCCGAACCTTTCAATCATCCCTAACCCTTACTACCATTAGGTATCAAGATGAAATCCTTGGACTAATTGTCAGACCATACGCTGGTGCAGTGGGTCCTGGGTTCCTCCTGGTGCATAACAATGCCCGGCCTCATGTGGCGAGAGTATGCAGAAGGAAGTAATAACATTGAATGGCTCATCTAAATCCAATAGAACACCTCTGGCACATTATGTTTCGGTCCATCCGACGCCGCCAGGTTGCACCTCAGTCTGTTCAAGAGCTCAGTATTGCCCTGGTCCAGATCTAGGAGGAAATACCCCAGGACACCATCCGTCATCTCATTAGGAGCATGCCCCGACATTGTCAGGCATGCATACAAGCACGTGGGGGCCATACAAACTATTTTGAGTTGCTGCAATGAAATTTCTTCAATATGGACTAGCCTGCTACATCATTTTTTAACTTTGATTTTTGGGATGTCTTTGAATTCAGCCCTCTGTAGGTTGAAATTTTTTATTTCCTTCAAAAGATGTAAAATCCTTTCTTTCCTGACACATTACCCAGTCCATATCAGCATAGATATCCAGCATGATATTTTTCCCCATTGAGATCTGATGTGTTTTCAAAGTGTGCCTTTCATTTTTTTGAGCAGTGTATAATATTTGGGGGTTCTAAGTAATTTTCTTCAAGTGGTTAAGTAAAATACATTGAAGATTTGTTGCATTTGTGCATCTTTTTTCTACACATTCCTTATCTCCTGTAATAAAGACCGGCCACTAATGCTCACTCTCCAGGTGCAGAAGGACTGGTCTTGGTGTGCAGATTTATTTTCTTTGTGTCTATTGAGAAATGTATTAAGGTTTTAATTTTAATAATTTTTTTTGCACCCAGAGTACCGATCGTAATTCACACCGACAATCATTGAAGTTTTCAATCTTCCTTTTCTATGATGCAGTAAAAATTTTAGTGTGCTTATATTCCATTGGCAGATGAACAGAAAATTATTTTTGATTGGCTGTCACAGTTTACCGCTCATGCCAAGTTTTTTAAGCTCTTGGTGTTCTTCATTTATTTATTATATTTTTTACTAATACTGATATAAAAAGGTTGTTCTGCCACAAATGCCGGTCTTTCGGCTGTCACTGCCGGCGCTTGGTGACTTGCAGCGAAGATGTTAATGTCATTTTTTTCCCTATACAGAAGTCACACAGCTGATGATTCAATGTAATCACAGAAAAGGCCAAAGTATATTTACAAAGTATACATGTAAAAATAAGAATAAAAGGTCACTGATAGTGTTGGATGGAATATAATATATTAGTCTCTAAGGAGGAATTAGATTAAAGACTATCCTTAAAGGCCAAAGGCTCTCAAAATAGATATTTCAGGCATCAGATGGTTGAATCCGGTTCAGGTTTCTGATGCTTCTGATAATGGGCAGTTGTACTTTGACCATGCAGTGAAGCTGAACTCCATGCAGATATAAAAGACACAATTGATGCAGCTCTGTGTCATTAATAAGTCATTATGTTTATTTGTTAAAGCAAGCAGTGTCAATACCTACATTGGACTTGTTATCAGCAGGGCTCAGACTGGGAGAGGGAAAAGTAGCACAGCCAGTTGTCCTGCAGTGTTCTTGTATTAACCTCCCTGGCGGTATGATTTTGTCAGGAATTATGTACCAAAAGCGGTACAATTTATTGCATGGAAATTTGGCGTTATGTATTATAGGCCTACAATTCTTAGTAATTACTGACTTAAACCTGACCAAAACAAGACTCTAGTAGACATCCCAGATGTGATAAATTTGAAACACAAAGGCATGAATTATAATCAAATCAATAATATAATTTTATTATATAATATATAATATAATATATAATATTATATAATAAAATTATATTATTGATTAGATTATAATTCATGCGTTATATATATATATATATATATATATATATGTATATATATATATATATATATATATATGTGTGTGTATATATATATATATATATATATATATATATATATATATATATATATATGTGTGTGTGTGTAAGTCACCCTGTGTCTAATAGGGGCACAGGGTGACTGATAAAATGAGGGGACAACTACATAATAGACCCTGAGAATGTGGTTTGGATTATTTCAAATGGGACAGTAATATTTATCAACCATATCCCTCAAGAAATCTATGATACAATAATTTCACTGTATCAGAATGATGGAACATTTTATGAGCTTTGCCTCATAGACTATTGTAGGTAGGAGCTGGACAGTCTGCTACTGGGGTCTCCTGCTATTGTCTTTTTAATAAGGTGTTCTGTGTTTATACTTAGGATAATGTGTAATGTACTTTGTTTTAGTCTTGTTGCCGGCAGTCTGCTCACCCAGGCTGGTTAAAGTCCTGAGTTAATTAGCATAGTAATCATACCATTGTCAGCTAGTAGTTGCTAGAGGAGGGAAATCATTGTTTGTATGGTATTTTGTGATAATTAACTCACCTATTGTCTGCTGGAGAATGTGTTTACACTTGTAATGATGTGTATTGTATGAGTGGTGGCGGAAAGTCTGACCTAAAATAAGATCCCTGATTGCCCAGGTGGCTAGTTTAATTGACTTAATGTTTAGCTATGGCAATTATATTTCTGTGTGTAGTTTGTATTGTTAGGGCAATATGATCAGGAGGGGGCATGTCCTCCTGTGGGGTATATATTCTGTCTGAGTTTGTTCAATAAAGTGTTCCAGATCTCATACAGGCTAAGTTGTAGGCTAGTCTTATATGTTATGCAGCTACAATGTCTGATATCTATGTTCAAAAATGGAGAAAGCAGTATACTGACCGAAGCACTCAAGCACAGTGTGGGTCGGTTCCGTCACATTGGTGGCAGGCAGTGGGATGCTTTCTGCAGTCTGGGACATCCAAACCTGCACTGGGACCCTGCCTTCTCCTCTGCAACAGTGGCACGAGGTCGGCCTGGGGACCAGAAGGAAGAAGCTGAACCCAGAGGTCCATGAGAGCTGACTGAAGGAGTAGAGACACTGGAGACCCTTGAAAAAAACAGTATAGAGAGTACAGGAGATCATGTCTAGGGGCCTGACCTGAGGGGGGCCACCCCGGTGTAGGATAGTCAGAGGACGGGTGTCAGCAGGTGGAGTGAAAGGGGTGTGTATCCCGAAGATAATGCATCCTAACAAGTAATCTGCATAGAGACTTAATCCTAAACTCATCTAAGTGGCAAGGTGAATCTGCAGCCTGGCTGCATCTTCAGACAGGAGTCCACATCTATTGTGAATAGTTCAAGCTGGAGTATCCCACTCTTTCCTTCTCCCATCCATAATTTAAATAAAACCACAAAAACAACTACATCCCCTAGACTGTTCATTGACGAAGCCAGAGAGTAAAGAGTTAAATTGTGCATGCTGCAGTTGCTATTGGTAACCCAGTGGGATCCCAAGGTGAACCATTCCGCAGTCCCCAAGGGGGCAGTGCTACATAAAGGCTGGGTTAGGGCCAGTTCACACCAGATGCATTTTTATTTAATCAAAAAACGCATGAATAGTAGGTTATATGGTTTTCAATGGCATAGTTCACACCAGTGCAGTTAGTTCCAGGGCATTCCAGTTCCAAAAAAAAGAAAAAAGAAAAGAGTAGAACATGCTGCGTTTTGTCTGTACTGGAGCACGGTAAAAACGCACCGGAATGCACATATCCACATTTAGGGCCAGTTCACACCACATGCAGTCCAGTGCATTTGTTTTCTGCATGAAAAATGCATGGATAGTAGGTTATATGGCTTTCAATGGCATAGTTCACACCAGGGCAGGCAAGTCCAGCACGTTCCAGTTCAAGAAAAAAAAGTAGAGCATCCTGCCTTTTTTCTGCACTGGACTGTACTGGAACGCGGTAAAACACATCAAAATGCACCGGAACGCACCTAAACGTACTGGACTGCATCAAAAACGTACCAAAAACTTACTGGAACAAACATATCCTTATTTAGAGTTAACAAAAAAGAGGGGGGAAAAATGCATTGGACTGCATCAAAAACACACTGGAACGCATCAAAAACGTGCATGCAAAAAAGTATATGGAAGACATCCGGACTGCGTTTCTATGGTGTGAACTGGCCCTGAAAGCAGGTGTGTCTGCTGTGTAATCTGATAGGCAGAGGAGAGGATGACACTTCGAGGAGAATGAGGGCAGGGCCTGGGACAAGGGGTGGGCAGGAGGGGAAGCTGCCCTGGGCGCAATGGGTTATTGCAGGGTTTGGGGTGCCCTGACCCTAACTCTAAGGTAAGGGGGCAGAGCAATTTGGCATATTTGCCCTGGGCGCTGGATGACCTTGTCCCGGCACTGAATGAGGGTTCAGGTTGGACTTCCCCATTGTGCTGATATTTACTAACAATCCAAAGAGCAGGCAGGAGGGGAACAATGAAGGTGACACAAACTTAGGTTTTCAAAATGTGTTTATGCTATTCCCCCATAGAGCACAGCAGGAGAGGGGGGGGGGCACATAGCGGCTATGTGCATTACTTTACAAATCTTTTCTCGGGTCAAAGACTTCCTATATATGCGTTTCAATGATACATTTCACAGTGTGGCTGATAAGGCCTTTGAAAGATTTTATACCTCAGCATGGACACCCTACAGGTGTTCGGCGTACGACAGATATGGAAAATTGTGCTACATTTTAAAACTGGTGTTTAATATTCAGCGACTTTCCGCAGCCTTCCAAAGATTTCCTTGGAATGTGTTCCCCTCAACCTTGCCGGCGAGCTGTGGCATTTATCTGCGGCTCTTAGCGGATCCATGGCATAGATTGCTGCAGGGTTACAACAGGTTAAACATGGCAGCCAGGAAGAAGAGCGCACACCATTACTGCCACTGGCGGGAAAGGAAGGAAAATGAGAGACACGTGCGAGAAGGAGATAAGGAACAAAGAAAGGAGAAAAATGATAGCAGGAAAAGAAAGAGGTAAAGAGGGAGCGAGGGGTGGAGAATGGAGGAGAGAAAAAAGGATGAGATGAGAGACTTCAAAAGAATGTTAGAAAGAGAGAGAGAAAAGGAGACTGAAGATGGAAGAGAGACAGGGAGAGAGAAGAGACAGAGGAGAAAAGAAAGGGGGAGGAATGAGAGAGAAGAGACAGAGGAGAAGAGAAAGGGAGAGGGATGAGAGAGAAGAGACAGAGGAGAAGAGAAAGAGGAGAAGAGAAAGGGAGAGAGAAGAGACAGAGGAGGAGAAAAAGGGAGAGGAATGAGAGAGAAGAGACAGAGGAGAAGAGAAGGGGAGAGGAATGAGAGAGAAGAGACAGAGGAGAAGAGAAAGAGGAGAAGAGAAAGGGAGAGAGAAGAGACAGAGGAGGAGAAAAAGGGAGAGGAATGAGAGAGAAGAGACAGAGGAGAAGAGAAAGGGAGAGGAATGAGAGAGAAGAGACAGAGGAGAAGAGAAAGGGAGAGGAATGAGAGAGAAGAGACAGAGGGGGAGAGAAAGGGAGAGGAATGAGAGAGAAGAGACAGAGGAGAAGAGAAAGGGGAGGAATGAGAGAAAGGAGACAGAGGAGAAGAGAAGGGGGGAGGAATGAGAGAGAAGAGACAGAGGAGAAGAGAAGGGGGGAGGAATGAGAGAGAAGAGACAGAGGGGGAGGGAAAGGTAGAGGAATGAGAGAGAAGAGACAGAGGAGAAGAGAAAGGGAGAGAGAAGAGACAGAGGAGGATAGAAAGGGAGAGAGAAGAGACAGAGGAGGAGAGAAAGGGAGAGGAATGAGAGAGAAGAGACAGAGGAGAAGAGAAAGGGAGAGAGAGAGTAGAGACATTGATGGGAAAGGGGGAGAGAGAGAGAGAGAGAGAGAGAGAGAGAGAGAGAGAGAGAGAGAGAGAGAGAGAGAGAGAGAGAGAGAGAGAAAAGAGACAGAGGAGGAGAGAGAGAGAAAGAGAAGAGACATAGAAGGAGAGAAAGGAAGAGGGAAGAGACAGAGGAGGAGAGAATGGAAAAGAAAGAAGGAGAGAATGGAGAAGAAAGAGTGGAGAAGAAAGAGTGGAGAGACAGAGGAAGAGAGAATGGAAGAAACAAAAGAGAGAAGGAGAGACAGATGGGAATGAGGGAGAAAGAAAGAGAGAAAGGAGGAGAAATTGGGAGAGAAAGAGCAAGAGGAGGATAGACAGAGGAGGAGAGAATGGAAGAGAAAGAAAGAGAGGAGGGACAGTGGAGGAGAAATTGGGAGAGAAAGTGCAAGAGGAGAGACAGAGGAGGCGAGAAAGAGAGATAGAGGGAAAGAGGGGGAGAGAGAGAAGAGAGAGGAAGGACAGGGAGGAAGAGAAGTCGATTGGGGAGATGGAGAGATGCAGGAGAAAGGAGAGAAGGGAAAGTGTGAGAAGTGGGGGAGAGAGTGAGGATGAGAGTGGGAGATAAAGATAATGAAGCATAGGAGAGAAGATGAAAGTAAATTACAAAGTGAGAGCAAGACAGACGGACAGAGGGAGTCAAAAAAGAGGGATTAGAGTGGGAAAGTCAGCGAGAGACAGGAAACGAGAGAATGGGAGGTTGGCTTTCATTTTTCCAATGAATCAGGTTGTCCTTTTAATTTTTGTCTTTGATCTGTAGACCAGGTGAACACACATCCCCTCCCCCACTTCCCTATGTAGAATTACATAGCTTGTATATAACTGTCACTGGATGATGTGTGCACACCTGACAGCAGCCAGATTGGAAGTAGAAGCAGAATGTCCCATGGTGGGTCAGACGAGGAAGGAACCTTATACTGTAAATTAGCAGAATCTTAAATTACAGTGGCTTTGAAAAGTGCAGAACGGCATAATATATAACTATATACCATATACTTATAGAAATGTGCAGGCTGCTGTTGCTGATCTCCTTATGAAAATGCTAGTTGGCTGGCTGTCTCTGGCTTCTGAGTCACTGACCTGGGACAAGCATGCAGCCAATGAGGTTGGGGCAAAATCAGAAGACCTGATCTACATTCTGGCTGTAGGTTATTCTTTTCCAAGTACTGAACCCATGCATGATAGCCAGGCAAGTTGCATTTCCAGAAGAAAAGGCCCAGAGTGCTAGTCCCTATATTTTCCTATGTACACATTTCCTTAAAAGTGGAGTTTTCCCTTCCAGGCAAACCTTGCTATCTGTCAGCTGTAAATACCATCCACTAAAAATAACAATCAAATGGTTTTATTCATTACATATTCAATTAATACCCTGGATGGCAGAGGCCATTTGTAATGAGACTTTTGGCTGAGTTCCCAAGAGGCTGTGGGATTTGACATTCTGCACTCCATGCAATTATTTCAAATGTCACTTTGTACAATAATTAATTTCAGAAAAGGCATGCCTATAGGATTTTACATGTACCGCGGCCCAGCCAGCACGTCATTGGCTACTAGCGAACGTATCATTTATCATCAGAATTCCCGGACTGCGGGCCGGCAGCTCCTTCTGGCACCTGAGAGGTTAATGATTTGATTCTTTTATAGGGCAGTAATGAATTGCTCCATCTGCCAGACCGTTCTGTCCCATTCACATGATAATGCCTGCCCTGTACAGTTTAAATGGGAACTCTGCTTCCCGGCAGCGGTGTATAAAAAGCGCAAGACTATTTCAAAAATAGTATTAAAATGTAAATCTAACAATGGACTTCTCTTATTGGCTCCCTTTAGGTTTGTTAACCTCTTGCCATCCGCCCACCGTAGTATTAGCAGGGTGGCTTGGCTGCGCAAAATCACGTAGTACTACGTCATTTCGTGCACGAGGTTTCGCTCGCGCGTCGCCAGAGGTAGGCCACGGGAGGAGCGGCGGCGATCGCCGTCTTCCTCCCGTGATCGTCAGATAAACTGACAGAAGATCCGCCTGCTCATGTAAACAAAGCAGGCGGTTCTTCTGTCACACAGGCAGAGAGAGATCAGGAGTTTCAGCTAAGCTACAACCCCGATCTCTCTGTGCCTGTCCCAGAAACCCCCCACACACAGTGAGTAAGCACATTTAGGCACACATTTAACCCCTTTGATCACCCCCAGTGTTAACCCCTTCCCTGCCAGTGTCATTTATACAGTAACAGTGCATATTATTTTGCACTGATTACTGTATTAATGTCACTGGTCCCCAAAAAGTGTCAAAAATTTTAGTTAGGGTCCGATCTGTCCCCTGCAATGTTGTAGTCCCGCTAAAAATCACTGATCGCCGCCATTACTAAAAAAAAAACCCAAAAAAATAAACAAAAACATTCCAAAAATCTATCCCGTAGTTTGTAAACGCTATAACTTTTGCACAAACCAATTAAAATACGCTTTTTGGAATTTTCTTTTACCAAAAATATGTAGCAGATCACAAATTGGCCTAAACTGATAAAAATAATTCGATTTTTATAATTTTTTTTATTGGGAATGTTTTATAGCAGAAAGTAAAAGTTAAAAAAATATGGCGTTTTTTTTTGGAAATTGTCGCTCTTTTTCTGTTTATAGCGCAAAATCTAAAAACCGCAGAGGTGATCAAATACCACCAAAAGAAAGCTCTATTTATGGGGAAAAAAGGACATCAACTGTATTTGGGTACAGCGCCGCACGACAGTGCAATTTTTTCGTTAAAGTAACGCAGTGCAAAATCGCAAAAAATGGCCTGGTCATTAAGGGGGGTAAAACCTTCCGGAGCTGAAGTGGTTAATTATATTATTGAAAGTGTTTTGTTGTATCTGTTTGACAAGTGAACAAAAAAAAAAAATACCTGTTGGCCCTGCCAGAAATCTTGTGAGCCCATAAATTCCTGTGCAGACTCTTATCTATTATCATTCATAGCGCTTTCTATGGACTACAGACCCTCTCCCCATATTATGAAGAAGAGGAGAGTTGGAGGGTTCTGTAGTCCTATCCAGGGTGACAACCGGGGCCGGCCCTACCATGGATCCCACTGGGTCCATTGGACCCAGGCGGCACTTTGAGAAGGGCGGCAAATTGATGCCCAAGATTTTTCCACCAGCAGTTTTGCATTTCATCAGTTTGCAGGGTGTTACGGGTGGCATTTCCCCATCTCATACTGCCACCTATAGTGAAAACTGATAAGTATGAGGAGGCGGAGCGTCTCCTCGGGGGAACATCCCTCACGTGATCGTGGCGTGCGCAATGACGTCAGACATCAGCACACTCCATCTTACGCAGGGATGGCTGGATTTTCTAGGGCGGTGACTGCGGCAAACACAGGAGTGACAGGAGGACTGAGGACAGACAGCGGGTGTTTGGTGGATCGGTCCGCTGGGGAGTTATGGAAGAAGATAACAGGATATATAATATTTTATATTTATATAAATTATGGATGTGGGGGGCCTTTTGGTGTTTTGGTGGGTGTGATTTTTTTTTTTGAGGGTGTGGGGGGTGAGCATTTCATTCTTGGACCCAGGCAGCACAATGTGTTGGGCCAGCCCTGGTGACAACACTGCTCCTCCATGAATACAATAAGGTGACCCTAGGACAAGAATTCATCTAATGGCAGGATTACTAAGCAAAAAAATGGGAAAAACCTGAAAAACAGAAAAGAAAATGAATGCATCCACTACATGTATAGACTGGTATTCTTGTTCTTGGGGTTTGATTTACTTTAGTGTTCTGTTAGGTTCATACAAGTGTTCATCATGCCTTATATAGGAAAATAATAATAATAGTAATAATAATAATAATAATAATAATAATAATTATTATTAACTATTATTATTATAGGAAAATAATAATAATAATATTATAATAATATTTAAACAGTAATAAAGGGAAAAAAGCCTGAAAAAAAAAGAAAAAGAAAAACGAATGCATCTACTACATGTAAGGACTTGTGTTCTCCCTCTTGGGTGTGGATATCCTTTACATAGTTACAAATTTAGTCAGGTTCAAAAAAGACACAAGTCCATCTAGTTCAACCAATATAAAAAAAAAAAAAAAAACACATACAATCCCATATACACAAGCCTATACCCACAGTCGATACAGAGGAAGGCAAATAAACCCCAGCAAAGCATGATCCAATTTGCTCCAGCAGGGGGGAAAAAAGCCTTCCTGATCCCATGAGAAGCAATCAGATTTTCCCTGGATCATTTTTACCTATAAATGTGATTACCCAGTTATATTATGTTAATTTAGGAAAGAATCCAGGCCTTTTTTAAAGCGATCTACTGAGCCTGCCAGAACTACCTCTGGAGGGAGTCTATTTCACATTTTCACAGCTTTTACTGTGAAGAAACCTTTCCGTATTTGGGGATGAAATCTCTTTTCCTCTAGACGTAAAGAGTGCCCCCTTGTCCTCTTTGATGAACTAAAGTGAATAACTCAACAAACACCAAGTTTAACCTCCTTAGTGGTATTCCCGATTGTGGCCCGGGTGGAAATTTTAGTGCCATTAGCGGTAACCCGGAGCCACATTCGGGGTACCGCCAGGGAGCATCGCTGGATCCTGGTAGAGATTACTTATCTTGTCCCCGGGATCCTGCAATGTGTCCCTGCAGCATACGGCGGCCGGATCTTCCGCCCGATGCTGTGAGCCCTGGCTTCCGTCTCCTGCGAGTGTCACGTCGCAGAGGGGTGGAACCGGCGGAAAATTCAAATAGTAAAACACACAAAAACACTGATATATTGTAATCCTATTGGATTACATTACTAAATAAAAAAATAAAAAATGACATTAGTTTGCCCCCCCAGTGACCTTTCCTGCAGTTTTACTGTACTTGTGTGTATATATATATATACACACACACACACACATTATATATATATATATATATATATATATATATATATATATATATATATATACATATATATATGTATATACACGTATATCTATATATATATATATATATAAGTATACACACACATATTATATATAAAATATATGTATACATATAATATATGTATACACACACACATGTAAATAAATATATATATATATATATATATATATATATACACACACACACACATTATATATATATATATATATATATATATATATATATATATATATATATATATATATATATATATATATACATATATATATATATATGTACATACACGTATATCTATATATATAAGTATACACACACATATTATATATAAAATATATGTATACATATAATATATGTATACACACACACATATAAATAAATATATATATATATATATATATATATATATATATATATATATATATATATATATATACACACACACACACACTTTAACTTATTTATAGTTATTTATTATATTATAATTTATGATTTTGTGTTTCAAACCTTATCATACCGAGATGTTATAAAGGAGAAAAAAAAAAAAAAGCAAAAAAAAAATCATATGTACATAGTTGGTTTGGGCTGCTCGTCCTTAAGAATTACATGCAAAATAATGGTACCGCTTTCAGCACCTAAAATCGGAAATAATCATACCGCCAGGGAGGTTAATGGTTCATACAAGTGTTTAACATAAATGGAAACAATAATAATAATAATGAAATAAGAAATGACAATAATATTATGGGGAAAAAGAGCCTGAAAACAAAAAGAAAACCGATGCATCCACCACCACCATGTGTAAGAACTGATAAACTGCGATTTTCTTGTTCTTGGGTTTAGATATACTTTATTGTTTGCTCTGTTAGGTTCATGCAAGTGCTCATCATACCTAATAGGAAATAATAATATTACTAATAATAGGGAAAAAATAATAATGGGGGGAAAAAAGCCTGAAAAAAGAAAACAAATACATCCATCCAGTGGCGTACCTAGAGCATTTGGCACCCGGGGCGGATCCCATATCTGGCACCCCCCCCCCCCCCCCAACTTTAAAATGTAAAAACACCCACAGAAATTTGTAATGTTTTCAAGAATATTTATTGCACAAATTTCACAGCCCCCCATCACAGTGCCCCTTGCCGTCTGCCCCCTCCCCCGTCTCTCTAATCACAGTTCCTCCTTTTGCACTCTCTGCCTCCCCTGCACAGTCCTACCTTCAGCATAAATAGAGACTGCAGACATGGTACAGGAGATGGTCAGAGACTACAGACTTGATACAGGAGATGGTCAGAGACTACAGACTTGATACAGGAGATGGTCAGAGACTACAGACTTGATACAGGAGATGGTCAGAGACTGCAGACATGATACAGTAGATGGTCAGAGACTGCAGACATGATACAGGAGATGATCAGAGACTGCAGACATGATACAGTAGATGGTCAGAGACTGCAGACATGATACAGGAGATGATCAGAGACTGCAGACATGATACAGTAGATGGTCAGAGACTGCAGACATGATACAGTAGATGGTCAGAGACTGCAGACATGATACAGTAGATGGTCAGAGACTGCAGACATGATACAGTAGATGGTCAGAGACTACAGACTTGATACAGGAGATGATCAGAGACTGCAGACTTGATACAGGAGATGGTCAGAGACTGCAGACATGATACAGTAGATGGTCAGAGACTGCAGACATGATACAGGAGATGGTCAGAGACTGAGGACATGATACAGGAGATGGTCAGAGACTACATACATGATACAAGAGATGGTCAGAGACTGCAGACATGATACAGGAGATGCTCAGTCAGAGACTGCAGACATGATACAGTATATGGTCAGAGACTGCAAACATGATACAGGAGATGGTCAGAGACTGAGGACATGATACAGGAGATGGTCAGAGACTGAGGACATGATACAGAAGATGCTCAGAGACTGCAGACATGATACAGTAGATGGTCAGAGACTGCAGACATGATACGGGAGATGGTCAGAGACTGAGGACATGATACAGGAGATGGTCAGAGACTACAGACATGATACAAGAGATGGTCAGAGACTGCAGACATGATACAGGAGATGCTCAGTCAGAGACTGCAGACATGATACAGCATATGGTCAGAGACTGCAGACATGATACAGGAGATGGTCAGAGACTGAGGACATGATACAGGAGATGGTCAGAGACTGAGGACATGATACAGAAGATGCTCAGAGACTGCAGACATGATACAGGAAATGGTCAGAGACTGCAGACATGATACAGGAGATGGTCAGACTGCAGACATGATACAGGAGATGGTCAGAGACTGAGGACATGATACAAGAGATGGTCAGAAACTGAGGACATGATACAAGAGATGGTCAGAGACTGAGGACATGATACAGTAGATGGTCAGAGACTGAGGACATGATACAGGAGATGGTCAGAGACTGAGGACATGATACAGGAGATGGTCAGAGACTGAGGACATGATACAGGAGATGGTCAGAGACTGAGGACATGATACAGGAGTTGGTCAGAGACTGAGGACATGATAGAAGTTAGAAGAGCACTAGGGGGGCCGGAGAGCACAGGCGAAGCAGAGAGCACTGGAGGAGCTGAAGGGCACGGTGGGGGGGCTGGAGAGAATTAAGAGGGGGTTTGGAAAGCATTGCAGGGTTGGTTGGAAGGCGCAGGGGGTGGAGAGCACTGGGGGGGGGGGGGGGGACAGGGAGCACTTGGGGGCGGGCAGGGAAAACCAGGGAGGTGGAGAGCACTGGGGGGGACAGGTAGCACTTGGGGGGCGGGCAGGGAAAACCAGGGGGGTGGAGAGCACTGGGGGGGCAGGGAGCACTTGGGGGGTGGGCAGGGAAAACCAGGGGGGTGGAGAGCACTGGGGGGGGCAGGGAGCACTTGGGGGGTGGGCAGGGAAAACCAGGGGGGTGGAGAGCACTGGGGGGGCGGGCAGGGAAAACCAGAGGGGTGGAGAGCACTGGGGGGGGGGGGGCAGGGAGCACTTGGGGGGTGGGCAGGGAAAACCAGGGGGGTGGAGAGCACTGGGGGGGGACAGGTACCACTTGGGGGGTGGGCAGGGAAAACCAGGGGGTGGAGTGCACAGGGGGGGCAGGGAGCACTTGGGGGGTGGGCAGGGAAAACCAGGGGGGTGGAGAGCACTGGGGGGGACAGGTAGCACTTGGGGGGCGGGCAGGGAAAACCAGGGGGGTGGAGAGCACTGGGGGGGGACAGGTAGCACTTGGGGGGTGGGCAGGGAAAACCAGGGGGTGGAGAGCACAGGGGGGGGGCAGGGAGCACTTGGGCGGTGGGCAGGGAAAACCAGGGGGTGGAGAGCACAAGGGGGGGGGGCAGGGAGCACTTGGGGGGTGGGCAGGGAAAACCAGGGGGGTGGAGAGCACTGAAGGGGACAGGGAGCTAGGGAAAGATGAATTCCTCATATGCAGCTGCCCCATCCCCCTCCTATTCAGCACACACACTTCGGCACTCACCTTCTTCCTGCCGAGGCTGAGACTCCGCCCCTTCGTCCCACCGAGGGCCCGCCCCTTCTCCCACCGCGGCTCTGCCCCTTATTCCCGCCGCGGCTCCGCCCCTTATTCCTGCCGCCGTTCCGCCCCCCTCCCCCCCCCCGCAGCGCTGACTGAAGGAGCTGCCTTCACAGCGATACGGAACACGCCGGGCAGGACACCGGCTGATACCCCCCAGTGCGTGGCACCCGGGGCGGGCCGCCCCCCCCCCCTTGGTACGCCACTGCATCCATCACATGTAAAGACTTTTAACCACTTACCGCAAAGTGACGTAGGACTACGTCGGCAAATTTTGCGGTAGTATACCGGGATGATGCTTCTAGCCAGAGACACCATCCCGGTACCGTGGTTTAGAGCCAACGGTCGGCTTTCCGTCGGTAATGACCGATGTGGCCCGGGAGCCGCTCGATCGTTACCCAGGTGAGCGGGAGGGGACGTAGCACCCCCCCACCCCCTGCCGCCTTTCCGTGACTTTGCTCGGGGCTCCTGTCCCACCAGGAGCCCCGAGCACCCAGCCGGCACGTCCGCCAGCTAGATGGAGTCCCGATCAATGCCGAAAATGGCTTCGATCGGGTCTCCGATGACGTAACCCGGAGGCGGCGTCCATGACGTCACTTCCGGGTTACTGTGCTGCAAAAGGCGGCAAATTTAAAAAACGTCTGTATGCAAAAACGCCGTTTTCGGCGTTTTGCATACATGGAAGTGTAGTGGAGGGGTCTAGAGTTGTCCCACCCTTTGTAGCTATAACAGCTTCAACTCTTCTGGGAAGGCTGTCCACAAGGTTTAGTAGTGTGTCTATGGGAATGTTTGACCATTCTTCCAGAAGCGCATTTGTGAGGTCAGGCACTGATGTTGGAGAGAAGGCCTGGCTCATAGTCTCTGCTCTAATTAATGCTAAAGGTCTTCTATCAGGTTGAGGTCAGGACTCTGTGCAGGCAAGTCAAGTTTCTCCACCCCAAAGTTGCTCATTCATGTCTTTATGAACCTTGCTTTGTGCACTAGTCCAAATCATTTGGTGGAGGGGGGATTATGGTGAGGGGGTTGTTTTTCAGGGGTTGGGCTTGGCCCCCTTAGTTCCAGTGAAGGGAACTCTTAAGGCGTCAGCGTACCAAGACATGTTGGACAATTTCATGCTCCCAACTTTGTGGGAACAGTTTGGGGATGGCCCCTTCCTGTTCCAACGTGACTGCGCACCAGAGCACAAAGCAAGGTCCATAAAGACATGGATGGGAACAGTTTAGGGATGGGAATGGCCCCTTCCTGTTCCAACGTTACTGCGCACACAGTGCACAAATCAAGGTCCATAAAGACATGGATGAGGGAGTTTGGGATGAAGGAACTTGACTTGCCTGCACAGAGTCCTGACCTCAACCCAACTGAACACCTTTGGGATGAATTAGACTGTTACCCAGGCCTTCCTGTCCAACATCAGTGCCTGACCCCACAAATGCACTTCTGGAAGAATGGTCCAACATTCCCATAGACACTCCTAAACCTTGTGGACAGCCTTCCCAGAAGAGTTGAAGCTGTTATAGCTGCAAAGGGTGGGGCAACTCAATATTGAACCCTACGGACTAAGACTGGGATTCCATTAAAGTTCATGTGTGTGTAAAGGCAGGCGTCCCAATACTTTTCACAATATAGTGTATCTCGGGAATGGGCATAGGTTTTGAATGGTCTTTCTAACTTGTAATCTCTCCAAGAGTGGTAATCCATCAGGCATCTGCACAGCCCCATACACAAGTAATTATTCTGAAATGTTGCCATCTTCTCCTGAATCCGGTGGCAATCCTACAGAGATGTAAAAAAGTAAATGTTTCCTTTAAGAACAATATGTAATAAGGTCTGCTGGGGTTTCCTGTGATCCTCTTCATGAGATCCAGTGGAACAGAGGGTTAACAGGCCATAGAAGAAGCTTGTTAACAGGAGGTCTCTCTTTATTCCTGCCGATGTAATAGAGAAGGAATACAACCTAAAGAGACAGTTGCGTAGCAACCAAAACTGAGTTCCCATTGATAATACCTGACCTGATTTCCCAGAAGGCCGAGGGAAGGCACCGTGGTCTGCGAGGCCTGTTCTATCAAGCTCTGTTATGACAAAAGAGAATAGTAAAGTATGAGAAATGGTTATGCTAAACTGTATTCATTCTGCAAATAAAGCAACTTTGGCGACTTGGGAACTGCACTTTGCATTTGTCAATCAACCCGCTTTGTCTGCCTTGAGCATAAAAATTTGGGACAAAGTAAATGCAAACCATACCTGAGTGTTATTTCATTTGCTGAACCAAAGGGGATGATTTGCTAAAACTGGAGAGTGCAAAATCTGGTGCAGCTCTGCATAGAAACCAATCAGCTACCAGGTTTTATTGTCAAAGCTTAATTGAACAAGCTGAAGTCAGAAGCTGATTGGCTACCATGAACAGCTGCACCAAATTTTTCACTCTCCAGTTTTAGTAACTCAACCCTGATGTGTATTATACAAAAATGCCCTTTTTAAAAAAAAAAAAAAATATTTATTTTCACCTAGTTATTTTCAATAGTTGTATATCTGCACTGCCAACCTTTTGCAGCCTCTTTCGGTCTAAGGCTGCATTCACACTTGAGCGTAGCGTTTTTTACCGCGATTTTACCGCAATTTTTTCAGGAGTTTTTCATTGACATCTATCAAAAACGCTGGTAATCAGCCCAAAAAGAAGCTCATGTACTTTTTTCAGCTACAGGCGTTTTGCAAAACGCTCAGATGTGAACAGGGGCCATTTAAATGAATGGGGTTTTACTTGTTGGGTGTTTTGGAAGCGTTTCTTTTGAGCGTTTTTGGAGCTGAAAACGCCCAGGTGTGAATGGAGCCTAAAAGCCCTCCAAGGATGGCTGCATGGCCTTTCTCAGAGAGGGTTTCCTGATTGTGACAAAAATGTACCATGCCTCTGTAATCTGCAGCAGAATGACATATTCATTTACTAAAGGCAAACAGACTCTGCACTCTGCAAGTGCAGTTGCTCCAGAGCTTAGTATATAAGGTAAAGCTTCACTTTGCAAAGAATACCCAATCACATGCAGGGAAAATAAAAAGAACAGCATTTTTGCTTGCACACGATTGAATGATGGAAGCCAGCAGAGCTTCTATCATTTACTAAGCTGTGGAGGAAATGCTATTGCAGAGTGCAACTGCACTTTGCAAAGTGCGCGGTCTATTTGCCTTTAGTAAATCAACCCCAAAGTATCCATTGGGAAAGTTTGTTGAAAGTTGACAACACAAGAACACAACAGGAGCACAGGGACACAGTGTTGTCACCAGGGCTTTTTTTCAGCGGGAACGCGGGGGAACGCAGTCCCGGCACCTCCAGTCTGAATGTATGCAATGGCAAAGGGGTGCTGGGGTCAGTGGGGTGAGCTGAATGGCCTATTGATGCTGGCTGCTGGGGGATCTATTGTTGCTGGAGGGCATTTTGTTGTGGGGGGGGGGCTATTGTTGCAGTGGAGGATTTATTGGGGGAAGGGCGATTGTTGCAGGGGAGGATTTATTGTTGCTGGGGAGATATTGTTGCTGATTGCAGGGGATCTATTTTACTGTTTTTTTTTTTTCTATTGTTGCAGGTGAAGATTTATTGTTGCTGGGGGGATCTATTGTTGGAGGGCTCTATTGTTGCTGATTCCAGGGGATCTTATTTACTGCTTTTCTAGTTATCATTAACAAATTCTATACAAATTACCTAGAACCACAACATGATACTTGGTTCTGTATTCTCTAAAAGGGGGGGTACTGGGAGGTGGGTAGAGGGTGCAATCAAAGGACAGCATTAGGGGGTGGAGACAAGGGGTGACTTAGAAGAGGGGAGTACCTGCGCCTATTCTCCGAGAAAAAAAGCCCTGGTTGTCACCATATAACACAAAGTGCATGAGCAAGAACCCTCATCACAGGACAACCAAGTATTATTTTAATAAAATCTGTAGATTGAAAAATATCTAATATTTTTTTTTTTTTACCATTAACATATGAACTACTTTAGTCCCAGCCCCATTTTAACCACTTTACCACTAGAGCATTTTGCTGTCTTACGTCTGGGCCACTTTTTGCGATTCGGCGCTGTGCAACTTTAACTGACAATTGCGCAGTTGTGCGACGCCATACCCAAACTAAATTTATGTCCTTTTTTTCCCACAAACAGAGCTTTCTTTTGGTGGTATTTGATCACCTGTGCGATTTTTACTTTTTGCGCTATAAACAAAAAAAGAGCGTTTATTTTGAAAAAATAACAATATTTTTAATATTTTTTTTATATGAAATTCCCCCCAAAAAAGATGTAAAAATCTATTTTTTTTTAAATTTTTGGCCAATTTGTTTTCTGCTACCTATGTTTGGTAAAAAAAATCACAATAAGCGTATTTTGATTGGTTTGCGCAAAAGTTATTGCGTTTACTAACAAAGGGAAAGATTTATGTCATTTTTGGTGTTTTTTTTTTTAACGAGTAATGGCGGCGATCTGCGATTTTTTTTGCAGGACTGCGACATTGCGGCGGACAGATCGGACCCTTGACTGACATTTTTGACACTTTTGGGGGTACCAGTGACATTACTACAGTAATCAGTGCTATATATATACACTGTTACTGTAAAAATGACACTGGCAGGGAAGGGGCTAATTTTATTGGAGAGGGAGGGGTTAATGTATGCCTGGTGCTTACTGACGTGTGGGGGGGGAGGTGACTGTGTGAGACAGGGACAGATTGGAGGTCCAGCTATGCTGAACACTCCAATCTGTCACTCCCTGTCATTGAGGAGATCCGCCCGCTCTGTTTACACAGGCGGGCGGATCTCCAAACTGGATTCCCCGACGATCGGGGCAGAGCAGCGGCGATCGCCGCCGCTCCTCCCCTGGCCCGACTCCCGCTGTGAATGAAAACAGCGGGAGCGCGCCTCCGCCGGCGCGCGAGCGCCGCCTACAGGGGGAGGAGTCTGGCGACGTAGGTCTACGTCGTCAGACCTACAAGAGCCACTTTGCCGCAGTAGTACTACGGTACTCAGCGGTAAAGTGGTTAAAACAGTGCTGGGACCAGACTAGGAACATGTGTTTTTTAATAGCAATATATTTTTTTATTAGATTATTATTGCAAAGAGTGAAAGAACCGGTCCATTAACCACTTCCATGTTGGGCCAATTCTGGCATTCCTCTCCTATATGTAAAAATCATCATTTTTTTTGCTAGAAAATTACTCAAACATTACCCCCAAACATTATATATATATATATATATATATATATATATATATATATATATATATACATATATAGATATATCTATATATAAATATGTAGATATATCTATATATAAATATATAGACATATCTATATATAAATATATAGACATATCTATATATATCTATATATATCTATATATATATATATATATATATATATATATAAACATATAGATCTATCTATCTATCTATCTATCTATCTATCTATCTATCTATCTATCTATCTATCTATCTATCTATATTTATATATATATATTTTTTTTTTAGCAGAGACCTTAGGCAATAAAATTACAGTCATTGCAATTTTTTATGTCACACAGTATTTGTGCAGTCATGTTTTAAAATTGCACACACTCATGGAATGGTGCCAAACTTCTGTACTTAAAAATCTCCATGGGCTAAGTTTTAAAAATTGCAGATGCAGCTGCAAGCATCAGTCAGATATCTCCATTCAAAATCCAGGACGTCATATGACGTCCCTAGGAGGTCCAAAACTCCCTGAATATGACCAGCAGTTCCCAACTGCCTCTGACAAGTTTACCTGCAGGTCTCGAAACGCGTTGTGAACCTTGCCAGTCATAACACTTTTTAGTTTAGCATGCTTTTACATGTAATGCTGAGTTTTCTGAGTCTCCCCCATTCTTTTTTCCCAGGATTGGGTTCAGGTGACTTCCAAACCATTTTTTCTGCACACTCTTTATCGTTTTTCCCATTATCACGTTCAGTATTTTCTTTTTTTTTTCTTTTTCCTCCCGCCTGAGCTGCTACAGTACAAAACAAGATACTTGTAGGAGGTCAGATCAAGGGCTGACTCGCAGCTTATTAAATCTATAAATAAAACAAGATCCAGGTCACCTAAAATGGCCAGTTACTCTTCTGTACCTACTCGACAGAAAAAAAAAATCTGGGAAGGTGAAAATGAAATAATTACATTGGGAGAAGCACCGTGCCGATCATATTGCATTATTTCCATGACACAGTGTATCCCAGCAGATGCAGGACTGCTTTTGAATGATTCTTCTGCCACAGCAAAAAACGAAAACACTGTTTTTTTTTTCATTCTTCTTGGTCGTTTGAGGTCACTGTTGCTGACAATTGGCTGCTGGGTAGACAGTTTTGATAGTTGAGTGTTTTTCAGCCAAAAGAATTCTGGGAATAAAAAATGTGAGTTTCGAAGTATAGCATTTAGTGTTTAGCATTATCAAAACATCAAAGACATTTCCACCGCATTGGAAAGCATGACATGGAGGCTCTTTATTACAACTGTAGCACCCTCTTAGGTAGGTGCTAGGTAGGTGTATATAGTTTTTGGTTTCTCTGCTTAACAGGGAGACAGCCATGTAAATCTAGATGCTGTCTGCTTAACAGAGAGCTGTGATTGTAGATAGAACCTGCCCAGTGTGCTCTGATGCTGCTCATTCTTGCTTGATGTTTCACACTGATCCAATAGTAGTGCAGTTTATTGGGACAGTGTGAGTAAACCATGCAGATGAGAGCAGGGGATATCTGTACAGCCCTGGCCAATAGGTATGGGAGGTGCCCCGGTGCATGCTGGGTGACTGTACTTATATCTGAGGTGCACATATGGCTCCTGGGATTTGGCTGGAGAGCGGAGTCCAGGTGGGGAGAAGGCTACTGCCTCTCCCCAGCACAGGCTGCCATGTGGCCTCAGGTAGTCAACCTGAGGGCCATAGTCAGAGATACTGAAACGCAGGAAATGTTTTGAGAGCTCACTGAGGGAAGATGCGTGTCATCTAGTACTTTGGGAGAAGGTGACCTGCGCACAGGGCCTTGTGAGTACAGACTTCCCACAGGGATCCTAGAGATCCCTCTCTGGGTGCTAGAAAGTCAGCGTGCTGGGTGTAAGCTAAAGGGGATACTGGCTAGCGTCCTAAAGATACAGAGTTCACTGAGTCTGCTGCTAACACAAGCAAAGGACTTATTCTTTCCACGCAAGTGCTATATGGTTCATCAGAAGATCTGACATTCAGTTCCACTAAAGTGAGACCATGTGAGAGTTGTCCTCACCTTTACAAAAATGTTCTCCTATCCAAGTTGATGAGCACTGATTGGCAGCACTGATGGACACTGATAGGTGGCACTGATGAGAACTGCTAGGTGGCACTGATGGGCACTGATAGATAGCACTGGTGGTCACTGATTAGCAGCACTGGTGGGCAATAGGAGGACCGGTGTCCCTCCAACAGAAGTCGGTTAATGGCTTTCTTCTTTTCTTTACGCTGACAGCGTGAAAAGAAAAAAACAGATTATCGGCTTATGTTTACTTCCGTGATAAGCTGTCATTGGCTGATCACGTGGTAAAGGGCCCACTGTGCTTGACCCTTTACCCTGATCTGTAAACAGCAGAGTCCCAGAGACTCATAGATCACAGAGCATGCCGCCCCAGCACGAGAAAAAATGAGAGAGGATCTCCATGTAGGCACCCCCCAGGCAAAGGAAGCCTGCGCTGTAGCCATCTTACGGCTTTAGCGTGGGTGCCAAGTAGTTAGTACAATACAAATATGATGTTTCTGATACAAAACATGGCAAAATTATTCAAAATTAAATAAAGGCGTGATTTTTGCAAAATGTTGCGCATTATGCCGTAGCTCTACTTCCAGAGGGGCCACAGTTTCCACAGGTTTTTACCCAAAACAGTGAAAGGCAGCCAAGCTTGGCTTTTTGTACGTTTATTTGCCCGTAGGAACTTGGGTGGGGATTTGGGGTGACATGGGATACTCCAAAACAGAATGTTTTACTAGCAGAGCACACTTCCTACTGCAGCAGTCACACTAATATAGGTAGACTGGAAAAGTCCATGGTTCATGGCTGGGGACCATGAAGTAGTTTTAGCACAGAAAAGTGGCTCTACTCACTGGACCCTGGCAATCAAGTGCAGCCTCTTGCAATGTAGTCCAGCATTTAATCCAAAAAGTTCCAGGGACAAGCAGGCCTCCCTCCTCTCACAGACCCTTCCCCACAGAGGGAAAAAGACAATCTCCTCAGGGCTCCAAATATTTAACAGCAGCCCAGCCACCACCAGGGCATGCCTCCCCAAGGATTGTCCAAGCCCAGGTCAATATTCAGGCTGGTCATTTGTATTCTCCCTGTCCAAAGTTCCTGAAGCTGCTTTTAGAGACAGGGCGAAGTAACCAAACGCTCAGCCTCTTTAGCCCTGAACAGCCCAGACCAAACAACCACTGCTCCTCTGATTACAGAGCAATCCAAAAACTAAATGTTATTACCACTCTAGCTAGAAGGGTGCTACATGACTGAGGGACCTGCAGAATGCAGAGGCTCCGGTTATCTACAGTATATAACATTAAACACTTTGACCCATCCCCTTCCAAAATGACCAGACGACCCATTTTATTTGGGATTTCAATGGCCAAAGCAGCCTTTTTATTGCAAACCATTAAATGCAACATTCACAAGAAAACACGTTTAATGCATGAAATACAGTCAATGCATACCAAATAAACCAACCTGAGCTTATGCCCGGCCTAAGGTCTTTGAAGACCTATATACTTACGATTAACTGGTTGTATCTTCCACCCATTTAAAGGTCCCACGGCTGCAACTACAGTTTCCCCATTTCAGGCAAAAAAACCTTGCTACCTCCTTGTTCACTTTTATCCTGGCTTTGTTAATCTTTTCAACAGAGTGAGCCATATGCCACTCAGACCTGGCAACCATATCAGATCACACAAATATGGTATCCGAGAAAAAATGACTGAAGTCGTAACAAAAATCTAACGTAATATCTCGTATTAGCTCACGCATGGATCGCAAGCCAAGGTCATTACCCCCGACATGCAAGAGGACCACATCAAGGGGCCTGTCCAATCTTGAATAAAGATGCATGTCGGGCAAGATCCTAGACCACAGGATTCCTAGAACACCCAGCCAGCAAACACTGACCTCACTCCAGGACTACCCTTACTGCCTACCCTCTGTCCTAAACTCTGTCTGCCTGGCACCCCAAAAAACATACGAGTGACCCAGGATCCACACCAAGCACAGCTCGGAATCAGCAAGAGAAAAGAAAATGGGGAGGGGGAAATACAACACCCCCAAGAATCGTAACCATATCTACAAACAACAAGAGGATAGGAAGCACATTAAATAATGAAGACAGGTTGTACCCTATAAGACGGCACAACTTAGCCCGGCACAACAGATAGCAAACCTTATAAGTTACAATAAATGAGGGCGCACATATGACCAAAATCTGACTGATTCCCCCGCCCGATGTGCTGAACGACCTGGTAGTTAAGTTCCCATTGGACCGCTTCTATTGCCGCCCTAATCTGAAAGTAATGAGAAGAATAGTTGTTTGTACTCAAGCCAGCGGACGACAGGCATTTCCTGAACACCTGAGAAATCAATGCATAGAAATATTGCTGTGCCAAGTGAACATAGGAAAATAAATTAATTCCGTGTAGGTACTAAAAATATATCACATGTGAATATATATATAAATATATAAATAAATCCAGTGAAAAAATGTCCAGTCAAGTGATAAATTTCCTGAACACCACCCTAAACTGAAATTGGTACATTGCTGTCCCATCCACATGCATAAAGAAAACTCCCGGAAGATTTGGCCAAAGCCGTGAAAAAAAACCCCACAGGCCGGACAGGGCACACTGGAGAGGGGGCCACACACAGCTCAATCGAAGAACCCCTCCTTCTGATCTGTGTTTAGTTTTTCTTAACAGAATACCCAATGTAGTGTCCCATAACCATACATACTGTACGCTTAAACCACCCTCACTTTGTTCCGGCTCACCAATTCCCCCACCCGAAAAGCCCCAAAAAAGGCCAGCACAAAGACGGCCTGGAACAAAGCAACCTTAAAGGTGGAATAACAAACCCTATCCAAGTGACCCACTACAGCATCAAGAACTTCAAATGAAACTGGGCGTCAAGCGTCCGCCACAGAGCGACCCTTCCCATATTCCTGCATAGCCTGCCTGGCCAGAAAAACCTTAGTAACATCTCAACAACAATAAAATAAAGCAACACGTGTACACCTTCCTCCTCATGAGAACACCCCTCCCCCCCCCCAACTTCATTCACCAGATCGCTCCATTCCTGCCACATTCTGTAGTATGAGGACCAAACTGTCGCACATACCACATGACGAATTGAGAACATGGAAGTGGCAATGCAATGCTCCATAGATGCTTGGGGCATGGAATTCCGCGCTGCTCCGCTTCCAGTGCCAACCGACAGAATCTGTCCCACTGGAAATGAGACAAAGATTCAGCCACTGAGTTATCAACTCCTGGAACGTGCACAACTCCACGGACCGTACATTGGGAAACAGTTCCCGAACAGCCAAATTACACAGTAAACCAACCTCCCTCCATTCCACTGGCAACCCCCAGCAGTTCAACAACCCTAACAGTAGGTTCCATAACCAGCAGAGCCCGCTGCGTCAGTGAACAGTTTTAGATCAAAATTCGAATTTACCTGCTCCTGCCAAAGAGAGTGATCATTGTAAGAAACCAGAAAAGAATCCCACACTCGCATTTCTTCAAGCTGATCCTGCCCCAGTCTAATATAAGGATGTTGCTCCTCAATGCCAACTGTAGCAGCTGCCAGACTACAAAAAACGTGGCCCATGGGCATACTGCAACAAGCAAAATTCAACTTGCCCAAGAGAGATTGCAAAGCTTGAAGTTTAATTTTTTTTGCATTGCCTGGTGGCAGAAACCGTCCCCTTTAGATTTTCAAGTTTGTCCAAAGGCAAATGGCATTCCAGTGCCACGGCGTCTATGAAAATACCTAGAAACTCAGTGGCAGGGCCTTCGGTCTTGTCAGGGGTCAATGGCACATCAAAAAACTCGCAAAAATTTTGGACCATGGCCAAAAGTGAGGCAGAGATAGTACTTCCAGCAGACCCTATGCACAAGAAATCATCTAAATAATGGATGACTGAATTAAAGCGGAGTTCCACCTAAAACCAAAAAAATACCCCCGGGACAGTCAGGGCTAGTGCATTCCACAATGGATAGCCTCTGAACTGTCGCGGTTGCACTTACCTGCAAGAAGAGATACTTACCTTGAAAATGTATTGTCCAGCGCTGCCATCTCAGGTGTGGGCAGCTTGAAGCCAGCGCGATCCTCTTCTGCGTCCTCTTCTGTCGTCTTCGGTCCCACAATGCACTGCCCCAGCCCCGCCGTCACTTCCGGGGCTGCAGCGTCATCCCTGCACAGCTTCTGGGAACTGACGTCGGGGCCGATGCAGGCGTGTTGATTCCTGGGAGCGATGACGTTAAGCTCCCAGGAATCATTGCAAGTCAGGAAGTGACGACTCGCCGTGGCTGCCGAGGGGAGGAAGAGGAAGTAAGGTAAGGATATTATCTTCTAAAACAAGGTAAGTAAAAAAAAAAAAATAAAAATTTGCGATTATCCATTCGTTTTTCAGGTGACCCGGAGCAAGAAGATGGATGGAACTTCAATTTTAGGGTGGAACTCCACTTTAAGCCCGGAAACATCCCCAAACTACCCATTCCAAAAAGGAACTAAACATTACAAACAACAAACAAGAAATGGCCAGCCTATTGGTCAACATCCATCAAAAAAAATTCCACCATTGCCATTTGCTCCCCAGCAGAAGGCACCAACTAGGATCAGTCTTGGCCAACAACGAACCTTTACCATACCTACGAACCCACGACACTGCCATATCAAAAGAAGCATAGGACACCGTGCAACGCTCCAGATCAATGGCCTCATTCACTGAATTCCCTTTAGGATGCGACAAGTAAAGAATGAGGCCTAACTTATTGTGTTCTTTTTTGGGGATAATACCCAAAGGGGAAATACTGGGGGTGAATCAAAAGGAACAGCCATGCAAGCCAAAGGAACTTATTTGAAAAGTTTTCCTGAAAACGACAGTTGGATTTAAATGAGATGACTGCAAGTTATCTGCCATAGGAGGAATAACCAGCAACTGGCAGGATATAAGAAAAACCCTACGAGAAGCCCAGCTGCAACACACAAGCTGCCTCTCTGTTAGGATAACGCTTTAGGAAAGGCGCCATCTTTTCTATCTTTACCGATGTCTTCCCTCTTTCAAGCGTCGCCTCCTTTTTCTTTTCCTTGCTTGGAGCATAAGGACAGCGAATGAGACCTTCCACACCCTAAACAGTCATGACGGAAACAGAACATGGTGCCAAACTTGCACTGAATTGCCAACATAACCCCCTGAGTTTTGTGGCCAATTGTGAAGAGGCTGCTGCACCCCTGGCCCCACCCTGAAAGGAAGGAATCAAATTTTGTGGCAACTACATCAGTTTCATCCAGATACTGATGTTCTTGTGGTCCTACCGTAAGGATGGCTGGACTGCCTTGCGCTGACAAAATTGCTTGTAATAGCGAAACCAAGCAACCCTACCTGGGCTTCGCTGATAGGGTCCAGATAATGAAAGAACGGGGGGGAGCAATTCTCAGGGGTCTTTATCCAATGACACTAGCTAAAACTGCATTCGCCAAAACCAGTTTTAGAACATATGGGGAATCAGCCAATACTGCCGTTTTCCTTCTTCCTCGTTCTTACTTTCATCTGGTTTAAATTTCTCCAATGGCAACAAAGAAAAATTTCCACATACTCACTCTTCCATATATGCTCCTTCACTTCCGTTTTTAGATGCGCACCCAAAGGCCCTTTTAAAAACACATACCCTTTGCATTTTTGCAGCATTTGCCAGACATATCCCATCAACCCCAGCAACTCCTTCATCAGCCGCTTTGTCGTCCAAACCCTTACCAGCCGTAGTTACCACATACGCCACTAGCCATTGACCAGAGGAATCCAATGATCCCACACCAAGAGGGCGAGCTGAGGCCTCAGATGGAACCCTGACTGCCTGACCACTGACACTGGAGGTGGCAGCTTGTGAGGTGGACCACGTAGCTACCAGAGAGGACCTCCCTATGACCTGCTAAAAAGGTGTATACAACACCATCAGCACCAGGGGCCCCCACCAAAGAAGGGACTGAGGACCCAGCACTGCCCCCAAAAACTCCAACCAACCCCTCATTGCTCCAATTCCTGCTGAGCTGTCAACTAAGCCCCCGAAGCCCCCTTGAACAAGAAAAAGAATGAGAACAAGAAAGAGGACATGAAACAGAAGGCTCACCTGGCTGCCTCTGTCCCTCAGGACATCCAGCCGCAGATCTGGATCCCTGTGCAGCGTGCAGAAGTTCACCATCTTCAGAGCCACTGAGCACCCCTTCAGACTGGCTCTGTTCACCAAGCTGCGTCTTCGCTTTCCCCCTCAGCAGACTTCATAATGCAGTTGCTGGCTTCAGAGCCCAATGCACGCCCATTGATAACGTCATCAGCCGACGCCACACCAGAACCCTGGATGCTCCCTCTCCAACTCCCATGCTGGCAGGACACAGGGGAAAGTTGCCGCCCACGTCTATTGTCATTGGGGGCCCAATGTAAAGTTCATGTGCGTGTAAAGGCAGGTGTCCCAATACTTTTGGTAATATAGTGTATAAGTGTGGAGGTCATTGGAGTACAGTGATCTCATTGTCATGCTCAGGAAACCAGTGGTGAGATGATTTGAGCTTTGTGACATGGTGCATTATCCTGCTGGAAGGAGCCATCAGAAGATGGGTACACTGTAGTCATAAAGGGATGGACATGGTCAGCAACAATACTCGGGTAGGCCGTGGTGTTTAAACAATGCGCAATTGGTACTAAGGGGCCCAAAGTGTGCCAGGAAAATATCCCCCCCACCATTACACCACCAGCCTGAACCATTGATACAAGGCAGAATGGATCCATGCTTTCATGTTGTTTACACCAAATTCTGACCCTACCATCTGAATGTCGTATCTGAAATCGAGACTCATCAGACCAGACAACACGTTTTTCCAATCTTCAAATCTGTGCGAATTGTAGCCTCAGTTTCCTGTTCTTAGCTGACAGGAGTGGCACCCGGTGCGGTCTTCTGCTGCTGCAGCCCATTTGCTTCAAGGTTCGATATGTTGTGCATTTAGAGATGGTATTCTACATACCTTGGTTGTAAGGAGTGTTTATTTAAATTACTGTTGCCTTTCTATCATCTTGAGCCAGTCTGTCCATTCTCCTCTGACCTCTGATATCAACAATATATTTTCCTCCATACAACTGCTATTCACTGGATATTTTTTCTTTTTTGGACCATTCTCTGTAAACCAGAGAGATGGTTGTGCATGAAAATCCCAGTAGATCAGCAGTTTTTGAAATACTCAGACCAGCCCGTCTGGCACCAACAACCATGCCACGTTCAAAGTCACTTTAATCCCCTTTCTTCCCCATTCCGATGCTCGGTTTGAACGTCAATAAGTCCTCTTCACCACATCTAGATGCCTAAATGCATTGAGTTGCTGCCATGTGATTGGCTTATTAGAAATTTGTGTTACCAACCAAGCAAGTAACAGGTGTACCTAATAAAGTGGCCGGTGAGTGTATATTGCTTCTAAGGTTTCTCTAACAGATGTCATAAGCCTGTGAAGGGTCACACCTTTGTTCTTCATATGAATGAAATATAAAGGAGTTAAAAAAATGAATACACTGTTACATTGAGGTTGATTTACTAAAACTGGAGAGTGAAAGATCGGGTGCAGCTGTGCATGGTGGCCAATCAGCTTCTGACTTCAGCTTCTTCAATTAACCACTTCTGGATCAAGGCTATTTCTGACACATGTTGTTTACAAGGTATAATCAGTATTTTTAGCTAGACTATTACTTAGAACCCCCCGAACATTATATATATATATTTTTTTTTTCAAAGACGCTGGGGAATAAAATGGCGGTCATTGCATTATTTTTTGTCAAGCGGTATTTGCGCAATGGTATTTCAAGCGCCATTTTTCAGAAAAAATAAATTTCACTGTATTTAAAAAAAAATAGCCCTTTTTTTATATATATTGTGAAAAATTATGTCACGCCGAGTAAATAGATACCTAACATGTTACATTTTTTAACGGTTACCAGTTTAGAGTTAAAGAGTAGCTCTTTTTTTTTTAATTATTGCACTCGCTCTGGCGATCGCGGTGATACCTCACATGTGTGGTTTGAACAGCGCTTGCATTTGCGGGCACGACTTACGTATGCGTTTTCTTTTGTGCGCGAGTTCACGGCGACGGGGGACGTTTTTTTAAAAAAAAAATTTCCTATTCATTTTATTTCGTTTTTTAATTTTAGCACAGTGTTAAAAAAAAAAAAAAAATCTGATCACTTTTATTTCTGTCACAAGCAATGTATGGATCCCTTGTGACACTAATAGGCAGTGACAGGTACTCTTTATGGAGGAATCGGGGGTCTAAAAGACCCCAAACCCCTCCACTGCACTTCAAAGTATTCAAAATGGCGAAATCCACACTTTTTTAAAATTCAGCGCCTTTAGCCGGCAAGTAACCCGGATGTGACGTCATCCCGCCACTTCCGGGCTACTACATCGGAGACCCGATCAAAGCCAAATTCAGAAATGCCGGCTGGTTGCTCGGGTCTTCCGGTGGAATGGGAGACCCGGGCAGAGCCGCAGAAGGCGGCGGGAGGGGGTGGGGGCATCCCCTCTTGCTCGCTGGGATAACGGCTGAGCGGCTCCTGAAAACCAACCGCCGGCTATAAAAATGGTAGCGGGATGATGCCTCTAGCTGCAGGCATCACCCCGGTACAACCACTTCTCCGAGCCGACGTAGGGCTACATTGATTCCTGGGAAGTGGTTAAAGTGGTTGTTAGGCCACTATGTTATCTTTACACCATCCCCTCTGTTAGATTACAAACTGTATCCTAGTTTCTGTGCTTTATTTAAAAAAAAAAAGCAGATTTCTACCTGTTTTCACAGCTCCTATCGGCGATCACACGGCTCTCTTCTTTCCCTGTCTGACATCTCCAGGGGGCGGAGCCGAAACCTTTCTCTGACGTCAGCTGGGGAGGAAAGGAGGAGAGAGTCAGGAGTCACATAACGGACGTGCTGCGCTGAGAAAACAGGTAGGAATCAACTTTTTAATTAATAAAGCACAGGAACTAGGATACAAGATGTAATCTAACAGAGGGGATGATGTAAAGATCACATAGTTTTGTAGCAGCGGGGAGGGAAGCAGAGCAGCACCAGTGAGCTGACAGGCAGTGAGGGGAGAGGAAGACAGAGGAGAGCAGTGCAGGGCTGCGGATGACGGAGACACGTAGGCTGACCACGGTGTCAGGGCTCAGCAGCCATGATACACCGTGGTCAGTGTACAGGGAGGAGGGTAGAAACTGTCAGAATCAGCCAGGTTTTTAAGTGATATGGGGGGCCAAATTACACAGCATAAGCACTGTGCTGTATATTATGCTTTAAAGGATCAGGATCAAATTTCTTTTTTTTTAGGGTAACAAACACTTTGACAAGCTTTGACAATAAGCCCTCGTTCACACTGAATGTGGGTTTGAAATTGTGCGAGTTCAGCTGAACTCACATAATTTCAATCTCGCATTTCAGTCCAACTTCGGGGGCGTATTTGCTCTGCGGGTTCATGCACAGATGTCTATTGAAATCGCCCCCCCGAAGTTGCCAAAAGTAGGGCAGATTATTTTGGGAATCGTCGTCGCACTAATTCTGACGGTGCCATTGCCAGCAATAGGCTCCAATTTGGCTTGTGATTTGACATATCAAATCCCATGTCAAATCGGCTCGATGTGAATGGGGGCTGAAACCTGGAAGCTGATTGGTTTCTATGCACAGCTGCACCAGATTTTGCACTTTCCGGTTTTAGTAAATCATCCCCATTGTATTTAAGTATCTTCAAGTTTCATTTTACACTGGAGCTGCTGCATTTTGACAGCAACTTCCGCTGTGTAAAACAAACCAATTCCTGGTTGTCATTTTTGCCAGAAAATAGGAGCGGGGGGAATGGCAGCAGGGGAATAGCAGCGGGGGGGGGGGGTAGCAGTGGGCGGGCTAAAATAGCAGTGGGGGGGAATAGCAGCTGGGGGGGAATAGCAGTGGGGGGGACAGCAGCAGGGGGTGAATAGCAACAGGGGAATGGCAGCGGGGGGGGGGGGGGGGGGGAATAGCAGCGGGGGGGAATAGCAGTGGAGGGGGGCAGAATAGCAGTGGGGGGAATAGCAGCAGGGGGGGAATAGCAGTGGGGGGGCGGGATAGCAGTGGGGGGAATAGCAGCGGAGGGAGAAGACCTAGATATAAAAAGATGCGTCCTTTTTTGATGCTTTTTAGGACGTATCTCTTATGCTCAATATGTGAATAATGTCATTTTTGCCAGTAATAGGAGTGGGGGAATTAGCAGTGGGGGGGACAGCAGCAGGGGGTGAATAGCAACAGGGGAATGGCAGCAGGGGGGAATAGCAGCGGGGGGGGAATAGCAGTGGAGGGGGAATAGCAGTGGGGGGGGGGGGGCAGAATAGCAGATAGCAGTGGAGGAAATAGCAGCAGGGGGGAATAGCAGTGGGGGGGGGGTGAGATAGCAGTGGGGGGGGGGGATAGCAGCAGGGGGGGGCAGGATGGCAGTGGGGGGAATAGCAGCGGAGGGAGAAGACCTAGATATGAGAAGATGCCTCCTTTTTTGATGCTTTTTAGGACGTATCTCTTATGCTCAATATCTTCATGTGAATAATGTCATTTTTGCCAGTAATAGGAGTGGGGGGAATAGCAGGGGGGGGGGTGGCAGTGGGGGAATATCAGCGGGGGGAATATCAGCAGAGGGAGAAGACCTAGATATAAGAAGATGCCTCCTTTTTTGATGCTTTTTAGGACGTATCTCTTATGCTCAATATCTTCATGTGAATAATGTCATTTTGAGTGGAGCTGAAAGTCACAAAAAATGCAACCTTTCATCTGACGGCAGGTTATAAACTTGTGAAAGGGATAAGCGACTAAACCGATGAATAAAAGGATCTCGCTGGGAGAGATTTTTGAAGCTAGAGGCAAATGCATCTATAAAGAATAACAGTCCTAAAAATGATACAAAAGATGCAAAGCATTGTTGTATATGACAAAAAATGAACATAGCAGTGCGATAAGATGCCAAAATAAAATGTGACGCCATTCTCTGATTCCCCCGTGTCCTAAGGGAGTGTTTAAAATGTTAATGCCTTTGAGGGGGGAAGGAATAGTTTCTATAATTGAGCGGTTGGTATTTAGGAACTGTGTTGTTCTCTTTTTTTCAACATTTAAATGTTTTTTTTTTTTTAGTCTTGAATAAAGAGAAAAAATCCTCCCTGCTTTGGATTGCTCACAGGAGGCGGTGACATTTCTCTTTTAGCGGGGATATACATCAAGCGATCCACCGGCAACGGCTGGGATGGCAGCAACTGAAAATGTCAGAAAATAAAATGTACCAAAAAGTGATTTCGCTTCTGAAAATAAGAGCCTCAAGATCAAAAATAAGCACCTCATAACCGGATTTGAATTTGATTTGGGCATGGGCCCATTGGTCCTTTCTATTGGGACATTGATTGCAGGGGCCACTCTCGTTGCCCTGGTGCCCAACCAGCAGCCTGAGGGCCACATACAGCCCTGTGGTGTTTGAAGTGGGGCCTTTGGGGCCCATCAGCTAGTAGAGAGATCATTGATTTGAGAAGGGTCCCTTAATAATAGTAAAGTTTAGCGGTTTCATGCAAAATCGCCCTAGTCTCTGATGGTCTCCTATAGCATGGCTTTGGTCTCCAGTAGAACCATCTCTAAACATTTTCCCTAGTAAAGCCCCGTACACACGTACCGATTGTCGGCAGCAAATATTCGGCCCCCGAACGATCGGCCGATTGTCGGCTTGTTAGTATGATGCTTCCGACAGCCGACAACGCATTTTCGGCCGAACAGAATCTGTCGTGCAGGCATTAAAACTTTTGTACGCCGACACCAGAATGGCCGATTGTTCGCCAGTCAGTACAGAATTCGGCCGACAATCAGCAGATTTGCAAGACTGGGCATGCTCAGAGAAGAAAAAACACATGGAAAGTTAACCATCACATGACATCACTTCTGCAGTCGGCTGTTGTTGGCCGACAAAATTCGTGTGCAGTCTTTTGCACTTTTCAACAGACAAGACAGCCCTGGACAAAAGACGGCCGATCGTTCGGCCGACGATCGGTAGGTGTGTACGGGGCTTAAGTCTTCCATCTGTGACAGTTTTATGGAGCATTACATGCAATAAATATTATATGCGGCCCTATGGAGACATGAGGGGCTGAATTTAAAGCCCCCTTTATTTTGCAAGTCGACAACCACGAATCTGTGATTTAGCACATGACATCTTCTGAATGATATTAACCATTTGAGCTACAGAAGATTTACTCCTCTTCATGACTAGGCCATTTTTTGCAATACGGCACTGCATTTCTTTAATCTTCTTAGCGGTATTCCCGAACGTGGCTCAGGGTTAAATTTCAGAGCCAAAAGCGGTAACCCCGAGACACACTCGGGGTACCGCCAGAAGCATCGCTGGATCCTGTAAGCAGGGTTACTTATCTTGTCACCGGGATCCAGCGATGTGTCCCGGCGGTGTCTTGCGGCGGACCTTCGCAGGGGGGTGGAACCGGCGGCAAATTCAAATGTAAAAACACACCAAACACACTGATACCATTCAAAATAAAAAAAAATCATATTAGTTTGCCCCCCAGTGCCCTTTCCTGCGGTTTTACTGTACTTTTTATGTATATATATATATATATATTATATATGTATATATATAATATATATATATATTATATATGTATATATATATACGTAATTCTTGTGAATGAGCAGCCCAAAGCAACTGTATACATTTATTATACATATATATATATATATATATATATATATATATATTTATATATATATAATAAATGTATACAGTTGGTTTGGGCTGCTCATTCACAAGAATTACATGCAAAATAATGGTACCGCTTTCAGCACCTGAAATCCAAAATAATCATACCGCCAGGGAGGTTAACTGATAATTGCACGGTCATGTGCTGTACCCAAATAAAATTTACGTCATTTTTTTCCCACAAATTGAGTTTTTTTTTCTTTGGTGGTATTTGATCACCTCTGCGGTTTTTAGTTTTTGTGCTATAAACAAAAAAATACTGATGATTTTGAAAAAAAAAGACAATATTTTTTACTTTCTGCTATAAAACACATCCAATAAAAAAAAAAAAAATCAAATTTTTTCATCAGTTTAGGCCAATATGCATTTTGCTACATTTTTCTGTAAAAAAAAAAAAAAAAAACAATTAGCATATTTTGATTGGTTTGCACAAAAGTTTTAGCGTCTACAAAATATGGGATATTTTTATTTATTTTTACTTGTAATCAGCGACTGTGCAATTGTGGACAAATCAGACACTAACTGACACTTTTGAAAATTTTGGGGACCAGTGACACTAATACAGTGATCAGTGTTAAAAAAAATATGCACTGTCACTGTACTAATGACAGTGGCTTTTTATACAGTAACAGTGCATTTTTTTTTAGCACTGATCACTGTATTGGTGTCACTGGTCCCCAAAAAGTGTCACTTAGTGTCAGATTTGCCTGCCGCAATGTCGCAGTCCTGCTAAAAATCGCTGATCACCGCCATTACTAGTAAACACAAAAAATAAAAATAAAAAAACAATCAATATACACTTTTTTAGGATTTTGTTTTACCAAAAATATGTAGCAGAATACATATTGGCCTAAATTGATGAAAACATTTGATTTTTTAAATCTTTTAATTGGAAATGTTTTATAGCAGAAAGTCAAAAATGTTATTTTTTTTTCTTTTCAAAATCGTGGTTCTTTTTTTGTTTATAGCGCAAAAAATAAAAAACGCAGAGGTGATTAAATACCACCAAAAGAAAGCTCTATTCTTGGGGAAAAAAGGACATCATTGTTATTTGGGTACAGCGTCGCACGACCGCGCAGGTTTCAATTAAAGCAGTGCCGTATCGCAAAAAATGGCCTTGTCATTAGGGGGTAAAACCTTCAGGAACTGAAGTGGTTAACCTCCCTGGCGGTATTCCCGAGTGTGGCTCGGGATTAAAGCGGTAGTATACTCAAAAAAAAAAAAAAACCCTGCAAGACAAAGGCATAATGAGCTAGTATGCATCGCATACTAGCTCATTATGAAATACTTACCTTAAAACGAAGCCCCGACACGGACCCCCGAACACCACTGTGGGAGCGGACATGATCCCTCGGCGTCTCTTCCGGGTTCGGCCGCTCCGGCGCTGTGAGTGGCCGGAGCCGCGATGATGTCACTCCCGCGCATGCGCGCAAGGGATTAACTTTCCGGCAACTTCCCGGCAAGGAACTCTGAAGGTCCGCCGGACCTTCAGAGCGCATGCGCCGCTAACGTCAGCGGCTGCATGCAGTGCAAATATCTCCTAAACCGTGCAGGTTTAGGAAATATTAATTGTACCTACAGGTAACCCAGGATTACAACTTTGTCTCATGCCATTTCACCACAGCTTTTCACCTAGTGACTTTTCCAGTGCTTTTTGCGGTTCTTTGCGCCTGGAAAATTGAGAAAGTCCATGCCGTCCAAAAATCGTTCTTTTAGCTCAAAAGCGCTTTTAGATCACTGGAAAACAGCGACGGTGAATCTGAATTATTTGAAGAACTGAGCAATAGTGATTTGTGGGAATATTCGTCATCAGGTACGGCCAGTGACGATTCTGCGACTGAGCTCAGCGATGTGCGGACTTGGTGCTCTGTTGACTGCGATACGGATCAGGCAGTGCCCCCCAAGATTCCCATTTACTGAAGCACCTGGTATGAAAGTTGACGTTGACCATGACAACCCCTTGGCATACCTACAATTATTTCTGACACATGAGGTTATTGAAAAAATAGCTACTGAGACAAACCGGTACAAAGAGCAACAATTGGCTACGCATCAGAAGTTTGCAAGATGCAGAAAGTGGGAACCGGTGACCAAAGATGACATTTGGAAATTTCTGGGCAAATTTCTGGGAAATTTCTGAAATTTCTTTAGGAAGTGGAGGGAAACCTGTGCAGAAGTGGTATTGGACAACCAATGCATTACTTGCCACTCCATTCTTTGGCACGGTCATGTCAGAGTACAGATTCTCCCTCAATGAAATATCTCCACTTCGAAAACAATGAAGAATTTGATGAAATGTATTATTATTATATTATAATTTATGATTTCGTGTTTCAAACTTTATCATACCCGGGATGTTTACTAGACTCTTGTTTGGACAGATTTAAGTGAGTCATTTCTAAGAATTACAGGCCCAAAATATGAAACATATTTCCATGCAAAACAATGTACCGCTTTTAAGCACAAAAATTCTGACATAATCAGACCGCCAGGGAGGTTAAAAGATAAAGTAACAAAACCATTTTTTTTTCTGTAATATACACCTTCAATCCAGAGATTTTCCCTACAGTGCTTTTTTTCTGCTGCTAGATTTTCTCAGTCCAGCATCGTTCAACCCACTTCCTCTGAGCCCAGGTTGTCCTGGACCTGCCCCCAGCCTGTGATTGAGCCTAGGTTGTCCTGGACCTGCCCCCAGCCTGTGATTGAGCCTAGGTTGTCCTGGACCTGCCCCTAGCCTGTGATTGAGCCTAGGTTGTCCTGGACCTGCCCCCAGCCTGTGATTGAGCCTAGGTTGTCCTGGACCTGCCCCTAGCCTGTGATTGAGCCTAGGTTGTCCTGGACCTGCCCCCAGCCTGTGATTGAGCCTAGGTTGTCCTGGACCTGCCCCCAGCCTGTGATTGAGCCTAGGTTGTCCTGGACCTGCCCCTAGCCTGTGATTGAGCCTAGGTTGTCCTGGACCTGCCCCTAGCCTGTGATTGAGCCTAGGTTGTCCTGGACCTGCCCCCAGCCTGTGATTGAGCCTAGGTTGTGCTGGACCTGCCCCCAGCCTGTGATTGAGCCTAGGTTGTCCTGGACCTGCCCCCAGCCTGTGATTGAGCATAGGTTGTCCTGGACCTGCCCCCAGCCTGTGATTGAGCCTAGGTTGTCCTGGACCTGCCCCCAGCCTGTGATTGGACAGTAAAAGTTGAATCAGTGATAAGTGATAAGCGGCTTGTCTCTCTGTTACTCTGCTTTCCCATTATGAGACCTTGGAACAAAAGTTAAGATGTAGAAGAAAAGGAACCCCTAAAAGGACAATTCAAAAAGCCAGCTAGTTGTAAATAATCCAAAAATAAGAATATACGAAGCTCTGGACTTGGATCTTTTACAAATAAGTTTGTCATTCAACTTGATGGAATGACCTTGGCAGCAAAACAACATGGTGGGGGATCTCCGAAACGGTGGGGGTCACCAACAGAGCAACATTAAATCAAAGAACAGAGCGCCAAACTTCTAAAATCCTCTATCCTATATAGCTGTGATAACAGAAAGACAATCAGTAGGCAACGCATTTCGGGGGCCAAAAATCGTCTGTGTAAAGGATCATCTCCTATTATAAATTTGCACCCAACACGTTTCAAAGACAACAGCCTCCCATCTTCAGGGCTTAGGTCTGGTAAAACCATCATCACCAGGAAGGGAAGTGAGGGGAAATTCCTTTAACAGAACTACAGATAGCAGCAGAAGCTCAACAGGGGGTCTAACTCTCCCCCACTCGATCAAAAACTGAAAAAAATAAAGTTTTGACTGGACATAAACTTTACTGTTTCATGGAATTACGAAGCTGAAGTTGAATTTGCTTATATTTTGCTTTCCTTGGTTTCTCCTCCACCCTCATTAACCACTTGCCGACCGCCGCACGACTATTTACGTGAGCGGTCAGCCCCTCACAGGCAAAGCGACGTAGGTCTACGTCGCTAGCCTGTGAGGCTCTAGGGAGCGAGCGCGAGCCGCCGGAGGCGCGCTCCCGCTCGCTCACGGACCCCCCCGCGCGTGTGCCTGGCGGACCCGATGTCCGCCGGTCACTAGCGATCGTCCGTTAGAACGGGAGAAAGGCAGGCGGCTAATGTAAACAAGCCGCCTGTCATTCTCCCCTGTGTAACAATGGAGATCATACGGTTCTACTATGTAGGACCGTTGATCTCTGTTCTTACACCAGTAGCCACAGCCAATCACAGTTAGAAACACGCCCCTAGGGACACACTTAACCCCTCCCTCTCCAATAAAGTTCACCCCTTCCCGCCAAGTGTCATTTTTACAGAAACAGTGCATATGTATAGCACTGATTACTGTAGTAATGTCACTGGTACCCCCCAAAAGTGTCAAAAATATCAGTCAAGGGTCCGATCTGTCCGCAGCAATGTCGCAGTTCCGCAAAAAAAAAAAACGCAGATTGCCGCCATTACTCGTTAAAAAAACAACAAAAATGACAAAAATCTTTCCCTTAATTAGTAAACGCAATATCTTTTGCGCAAACCAATCAAAATACGCTTTTTGCGATTTTTTTTTACCAAACATATGTAGCAGAAAACAAATTTGCCTAAAATGTTAAAAAATTTTGATTTTTACATTTTTTTGGGTAATTTCATATAAAAAAAATGTGAAAATATTGTTATTTTTGCAAAATTTACGCTCTTTTTTTGTTTATAGCGCATGATCAAAAAATCGCATAGGTAAACAAATACCACCAAAAGAAAGCTCTGTGGGAAAAAAAGGATGTGAAATTCGTTTAGGTACAGCGTCGCACGACCGTGCAATTGTCCGTTAAAGCAACGCAGTGCCGAATCGCAAAATAGGCCCTGGTCAGGAAGGGGGTAAAATCTTACGGGGCTTAAGTGGTTAACATGCCAATTCATTTGTGTAACTAACATCTTTCCATTTTGATTACATGTCTTATTTGTACCCAGTGATGTCATAAGTGGGTCTCTGTGCTTCTGTAGGCAGATCATGGCTGGGGGGAGGGGCTGCCAGGTAGTTGTACATTGCTTCCTGAAGACATCACAGAACCCTACCTGAGTACTCCTCCCATGAGCTCACAGGTGTAATGGATACAGTGGGGGAGTTATGCAAATATCAAAATGTCTTGATGATTTGGTGTCAGTGTTCAGAAGTGTTTTTTGGCACCCTGCATTTGCTTGCAGACCACTTTAGGTAAGGCCTATATGTGTCGCCGAGCCTCCATGATTAAGAGAGCCCAATGAATGAAAGGGACGGGCCAGCAAGTCCTCCAGCCAGGAAATAAAGCAGATTCCATCTAACATGCTGCAGCTTCTAATGCACACTATGATAAGCTCACAGTGTGCCATGACATCAGAGTAATCATTTTTAGTACAGGAGAGGAGCCGGTACAACTGTGCAAGAGATGACTGGAGTTCTGCTTTAAGTAGATGTTCTTCAGTTAAGGCCTAACTCGATATAAGCATCTCTAAGGCCCTCTGGCAAGAGGCGTTCATCTTCACCGCTAAAATGTTCCACTGTCCTTCCCCTGTAGAGAAAGTATATTGTAAATTAATAGCAATATAAGTGCAGGTAGCCTGGGCTATCGATCCCTTTGCGCAAGTCTGAGAGGTTTTTTTTTTTCTCCCCTCCGATGTGCATTACCTAATGCCTATCAGCTACATGCCACCTAAATCTTATTTTATGACTTATATTACTTGGAGATATATTTAAATTAAGTAAGAGGCTAACAGCTTTATTGTGGCAGCAAAGCCAGTCTCTTTTATCGCTGCTATCGGAATCTCATCCAAAGCTGCCGCGAGTCCTTCGATCAATACTCTACATTATTGGTTGCTTAGGATCAGTTTGAACGAGGAACAATCTTTGTTCTGTTTTTTTTTTTCCTTCCTGGTGGTCCTCTGGAGATTCATTTAACATCATCTATACCCAGATGTTTTCAATCCATTTACTGTCATTTTTAAGTCTGGTCTCGGTCAGCTTCCTGTTATATATCATGGGCGCATTATCATATACCCCGAGCACTCATAATTCGTCTCCATGACGAGCCTGATAATAAGTCACCATCTACGCTGATGGCTTTGTAAATGTCTAATCTATAATAGTGGTCTAGTAATATCTTCCTGTTTGTTTAAGCAGCGGCTCAATAGAATCTCATTCTGGATTCAAGCATGGATTATCCAATGTAGCCAATGCTAGAGGCTGGAAATCCATTGTTGGTGGAAAGGTACAGACAGTGATGTTCCAAGCAGCCTAGTAACAATGGAGCATTAATGTAAAAAGGAGAAAAAGGGCACTGTCTATCCTTAAAAAAGACAGTTCTGATCTTCTTGCTGGGCTGGCCATTGTTACATAGTTACATAGTAGGTGAGGTTGAATAAAGACAATAGCCCATCCAGTTCAACCTGTGTAGGTGTGTGTGGCTGTAATCATCTCACATAGCCCTGAATGTTCTGATCCTTGAGATGTACGTCTAAGAGTGTTTTGAAAGCCACCATACTACCCACAGAAACCACCTATTGTGGTAGAAAATTCCACAATCTTGTAGCCCTAACAGTAAAGAACCCCCCACGTTGCCTGAGGTTAAAACGCTTCTCCTCTAATCGCATTGTATGCCCTCGAGTCCTCATGCAATCCCTTCGACTGAACAGCTTATTTTCTAAGCTGAGATCCCCATTGAGATATTTAAAAATTGCTATCATGTCCCCCCTCAGGCGTCTCTTCTCCAGGGAGAATAAATCAAGCTATTGCAGACGCTCTTCATAATTAAGGTCCTCCAATCCCCTAATCAGTTTAGTTGCCCTTCTCTGGACTCCCTCCAGCTCCAACACATCCCTCCTGAGGACCGGCGACCAGAACTGGACAGAATACTCCAGATGTTGTCGGACCAGAGTTTTATAAAGTGGAAGGATTATAGTCTTATCTCTGGAATACATCCCTTTCTTTATGCATGCTAATATTCTGCTGGCTTTGGCAGCTGCCGCTTGACATTGCATGCTATTGCCTAGTCCAGAGGCATAACTAGAACCTTCAGGGCCCCGGTGCAAGAAACCATGAAGGGCCCCCCCCGGGACCCCTGGCCGGGGCCCTTTCCTTCAACCCTGGGACTCTTCCCACTGATCCTGGGGCCCTTTACTCTCGTTGCGGGGGCCCTTTATTATGATCCCGCAGTGGGACCCTTTCACAAGTTCTGCAGTGGGCCCCCCTCCTGCCATCTTGGGGCCTCCCCACAGTGGTGGAATGCCAGGGCTCGGTCACAAGTGTTACCTTTGCAATCCTGGAAGTTCACCCACTGGTGTCAGTAGTTTTTATTTTTTGGTATTTTAATTGTATTATTTTTTTATCATTTTATTTTATTTTTTTACACTGTCACTGACTATGACTCTGTCCATTCAGAAAAGGAATGAGCTGATAAATTATATATTTACCGACCCCTTCCTGGTTCTCTATTGTGACACATCCCCTGCAGCAGCCGTCAGGAGAGTGGAGGGAGCACAGTGGGGGGGGGGGGGCAGGGGAGCACACAGGGGCCCAGAGACAGCAGAACACAAGTGAACTGGATAGGAGGAGTGGCGGGGGCAGCACACAGAGGAACCAATCTCCTCCATTTTCCTCCTGCAGCTACAAGAGGAAAAAGGAGGACAGTGATTTCTCTACATGCTGCCCCCGCTGCCCCTCCTATCCAGGTATACAGGGGAGCCACACGGGCCCCCTGGAGCATGGGGCCCGGTTGCGATTGCAACCCCTGCAACCCCTGTAGTTACGCCCCTGGCCTAGTCTATCATCAACCAAATTGTGCATTTAGAAGTTGCATCAGCAACACATTAGGAGAATTCAAAGCTTCAAGACCTAGAACAAAAGGCAACTTCCCTCTGCTTCTTTCAGGTAATCAACAGCGGATCAGGTCTGTGACCCAAACCAGGAAAGTGCCCTCTTTCAGTTGATCAATAATGGATCAAGTCTGTGACCCAAACCAGAAAAGGCATTCGTAGTCTTCATGACAAGGCCAATACTCAGACATCATCTCCACTAATGGCTTTGTAAATTTCCAGTCTACAATGGTGGACTAGTAATATCTTCCTGTTTGTTTAAGCAGTGGCTCAATTATATCTCATTCTGGATTCAAGCATGGATTATCCAATGTTGCTAATGCCAGAGGCTGGAAATCCATTGTTGGTGGAAAGGTACAGATTGTGATGAAGAATAAATGTAATGGGGAGAAGAGGGACACTGTCTATCCTTAAAAAAAAGACAGTTGTGATATTCTTGTTAGAATGGCCATTGTGCATTTAGAGCTTGCATCAACAACACATTAGGAGCATTCAAAGCCTCAAGACCTAGAACAACGAACAACTATCCTCTTCTTCTTTCAGGTGGTCAACAAAGGATCAAGTCTGAGACCAAAACCAGGAAAGTGCGCTCTTTCAGGTGACCCAAACCAGGAAAGCACACTATTTAGGGTGATCAACAATAAATCAAGTTTGTGACCAAAACCAAGAAAGTGTGCTCATAATTCATCTCAATGGCAAACCTGATAATCTCTGCTGGTGGCTTTGTAAATCTCTAATCTGTAATAATGATCTAGTAATGTTTTCTGCTGCCAATGACAGAGGTTGGAAATCATTGTTGGAAGAAAGGTATAGACTGTAATGTTCCAACCAGTATGGTAACCATGGAGCATTGAGGTTTTGCTGAGAGGAAAGGCACTGTCTGTCATTAAAAAAGGCAGCTCCGATCTTCTTGTTGGGGTGGCCATTATGCATTTAGAAGTTGCATTAACACATTAGAAGTAGGGATGATCGAACGGTTCGGGTCGACCATCGGTTCGACCCGAACATTGGGTGTTCGAGGTTCGGCCGAATTTAGAACTTTTTGCTGAAAAAGTTTAGAATTCGGCAACCAGAACCGACCAAAATGCAATGGGCCAGGAAATGGGCTTTGATTGGACCAGAACCATCAGTAAAAGCCAATTGAGGGGGCAGGAGAATGCTAGGAATGTGATTGGAGTGACTAGGGGGTCCAGAGGCCAATCATTAGTGAATACGCCCCCCTAATATATAAGATAGCCCCCGCCAAATTTCTACCATTTTAATACAGGGACATGGAAGAGAGTGGAAGCAGTTCTGTTACTTCTGCTTCAAAGTGTCATTTAGCAATTATTAGTGTGAGGAAAGGGATATCTAGTGTAGATAGGGTGCTATTTTCCACTTTAGTTAGCTTCAAAAATCTAGTTTCTGTAGGGAAAGTGTTAAGTGCCAGGGTGACCGTAGTGTAGTGTAGGGTGAACTGACACTGACTGCTATGGCAGGGTGACCAAACCCTTCCATTTCAGGGTGACTGCTATAGAGAAAAGATTGTTTCTCTTATGTGACTTATAGAGCAGTGATATGGCTTCTCGCCGGTCAGCCTGCTTTTTGCTGCAGGCGTTTATAGGGCTTATTTGAGGACATGTTTGGAGTCAGGCATGACATCTGAACTTGTGTATAGGGGTATATATACACACATATGTCTGTATATATACACCTACATATAAATAGGTGTGAAAATAGCAGAACCCTATGCTTGCGCTAATAAAATAATTAACAGGCATATGGCTCCGCTCCTATCACACCTATATGTGTGTATGTGTATAATACATATAAGTGTGTGTGTATATATACCCCTATACAGAAGTTCAGATGTTTTGCCTGCCTCCAAAGACCCCAAAAAAATGCCCATTTTCTTGGGGTCTTTGGAGGCAGGCAAAACATCTGAACTAGCTCTCTATCAAAAATGACAATTTTTAAGAACTTTTTTTTTGTGTGATTAATAGTCTCTGGGTCATGACCCAGAACCCTAGGCACTTTTTGCGGCATTTATTGGGTTTTAGGGCTTCAAAAGGGGGTTTTTTGATTACCGAAGTTCGGGTCCCATTGATTTCAATGGGGTTCTGAAATCCAGGCCGAACTTTCGGGAAGTTCTGGTGTTCTGGTCGAACCGAACTTTTGAAAAGTTCGATCATCCCTAATTAGAAGCATCCAGAGCCTCAAGACCCAGAAGATCAGACAACTATCCTCTGCTTCTTTCAGGTGATCCACAATGGATCGGATCTTTGACCCAAACCAGGAAAGTGCGCTTTTTCAGGTGATCATTAATGGATCAAGTCTGTGGTCGAAACCAGAAAAGTGCATTCATAATTCTTTTCCACGATAAGCCCAAAAATCAGTCACTACCTTCACTAATGTCCAATCTAAAATAGTGGTCTAGTAGTATCTTCCTGTTTGTATAAGCAATGGCTCAAAAAAAATCTTATTCTGGATTCAAACCTGGATTATACATTACTACCAATGCCAGAGTTTGGAAATCCATTGTTGGTGGAAAGGTATAGACTGTAATGTTCCAACCAGCCTGGTAAAAGTGGAGCCTAATGATGTACTGATGAGAAGAAGGGCACTGTCTATCCTAAAAATGGCAACTCTGATCTTCTTCTTGGGATGGCCATGGTATGTTTAGAGGTTGCATCAACAACACATCTCAAGACCCAGAACAATAGACAACTGTCCTCTACTCCTTTCAGGTGATCAACAAATTATCAAATCTGTGACCCAAACCAGGAAATGATGCTCTTTCAGGTGATCTGCAATGGATTAAGTCAGTATTCCAAACCAGGAAAGTGTGCTCATAATTTGTCTCCATGACAAGCTCAATAGTTAATCATCATCTATGCTGATGACTTTGTAAATGTCTAATCTATATAGTAATATTTTCCTGTTTGTTCAAGCATTGGCTCAAAAAAAAATCTCAATCTGGATTCAAGCCTGAATTATCTATTGCTGCCAATGCCCGCATCAATATTGTATCACCATGGGATTTTTTGATACCAATAAAACAAAAAATGATCATATCATTAAACTCCTAAACGTATTTATCGATTTAATAGACAATTACATTTATGAACTTTATATAACTAATTTTCCATTTACTGGTACCTAAAAGATCCTATGTTGATATAATATCAGTGTTGGCATATATAAAAGGGATGTTGGTACCTTCCCTTAAAGGAATATATATATCCCCTGGAGGTTCTCAAATTGTTATACATTGCTGCCAATATCAGAGGTTGGAAATCAATTGTTGGTGGATAGGTATAGACTGTTATGTTCCCACCAGCCTGGTAATGATGGAGCATTGATTTAGCAAAGATGGGAAGAAGGGGCAGCTCTGATCTTCTTGCTGGGTTGGCTATTGTATGTTTAAGCATAAGCAACACATTAGGAGAATTCCAAGCCTCAAGAGCTAGAGCAATGGACAACTGTCACATGCTAAAATGTGCGCTCTTCCAGGAGATCAACAATTGAATATGTCTGACACAAACCAGAAAAGTCGAAATTCGTCTCGATGACGAGCCCAATAATCGATATCCAGCTCCACTGATGCCTTTGTAAACATGTAATCTATAAAATGATCTAGTGAATTTTTCCTGTTTTTTAAGCAGTGACTCAAAAAAATCTCATCCTGGTTTCAGGCCTAGATTATCCAGAAGGCAGTGCCAACCGCTGCCAATGCCAGAGGTTGGAAATCCATTGTTGGTGGAAAGGTAGAGAGTATAATGCTCAAACCAGGCTGGTAACAATGGAGGGTTGACATTCTGATGGGAAGAAGGACACTGTCTATTCTTTAAAAGGTGCAGCTATGATTTTCTTGTTGGTTTGGCATCACTATGACATATCCAAAGCCTTCAGAAGTAGAACAATGAACAACTGTCCTATGCTTCTTTCAGGTAGTCAACAATGGATCAAGCCTGTGACTAAAACCAAGTGCCATTGACAAGTAGAGTGGTATGGCCAGGCAAACTGTGTGATGGATAAACCAATATTTGTGGGTGATTAACTGCACCATTTTTCCCCATTAGTTGTTTTGTTGTTTATTAACTTGAGTTGTCAACGTTATAGATCCCGTCCTGACAAGTTATTTTACATACACCCTCTCCAATACTATGTTTATTAAAGTATATTTGCTTTATTGCAACCAATGTGCCTTCTCTTATGTCACTTATTAAATCGGTGTAGGAGACAATAACCCGGGGGGGAACTCTGAACAGAAAGCCCCTCTCTTGTATTTGCAAAAGAAGAGTATCATAACTAAGGATAGGACAGGTTGTAGATGTTACAGCACAGGTCTTCTTTACAGGACTAAATTAGGACAGCAAGTTGACATCATTACATATGGAAATGGATTTCTTCTTTTTTGAATTAAATGTCATCCTATTGTCGCTAGAAAAAATAATTTTAAAATAAGGGCTGCTGTCCCATGCCACCAGAATGTTTAGCATCCCATGCACTTATGGTAGTCCCGGGTGCCTGGTCCCCTGTTGAAAACTGTAGCTATCCCCTATTGCAATGATGTAGGAATCAGCGGATGGAACCACAGGTATATTAACCTGATCCTCAACTCCTACTGCTGCTAGACTTGTCCCCACATCTTCTTTTCCAGTGGTCTAGCATGCTGACATCATCAAAAAAAAAAGTATGATCCATAGCCCTGCATAGATGTTAATGCAGAGGGATAGCCCACCGCTGAAGAATGAGGGGAGCGCTCTGCCAGGGGGAGCAGAAGATCAGATAAGTAAAAAGTGTTTTTCCTCTTCCCTAGACAAGACAAAACAAAAAATGAACACCCGTAGTGCGGTCTGAACCCCATTGTAAGGTATAATTTAATTAAATGTATTCATAGCCAAAAAAATTATATTTTTGGATAGAGTATGGAAGGGTGAAACCTCCGTAAAAGTATTTTTTTGCAGTCCATATCCTGTTGGGGAAAGTTCCCTTATAAAACACAACAGAAAGAAAATCTCTCCAAAGTTTCCATCTTTGTCGCCCAAGCAGATATCAACATTGGAAGACTTCCACTTACCTTCTTTTCTGATGAAAACTCCAAAATTTTGGAACACCTGTTTGATGGACCCCGCAAATCAATTGTGTGTCCATCGTGTAAGCTACCCTTGCCTGGTAACCGAACTATCCAAAATCCCGCAGCCCACCCAGTCACTAGTCAGGACAGAGTGTAGGGTGGTGAAAAACATAATGCCCCATACACACGTGCAGATTATCTGCAGACTTTTGTCTGCAGACTTACCTTTTCTATGTAGTGCAAGGGCCTGCCGGATTGCATACAAATTGAAAGTGTTTAGGTTTGACCTCATATTATATGGTTTTGGTAAGTCTGCAGACAAAAGTCTGCAGATAATCTGCACGTGTGTATGGGGCATAAGACATACACTCTGGGATAATCCCCCCCTTATTTGCATAATGACACAGGGCGGGGTAAACTGTACATCCAGTAACATGAGACACAGGTACATTCAAACTTTTCAATAAATAATTGAATCAGTAACTGGGCACGTAGGCAGCCTTATCAGCAGGAAGGACCACTGGAGAAACTCCCCCTCTAACTACTAATAGCTGACAGTGATATAATTGACATGAGCTAATTAACTAGGCACCTTAACCAGCCTAGATGACCAGATCATTCGGCACCTACAACCCTGAATACAAAGTATTGTACAATACACATTATTATATGCATAAAACATAACATCTCACAATAATTTGGTAACAAGTTAAAATGGTTACAAGATTAATCTCATCTTCAAGAGATGCTCAGACAGACAGAAACAATAGAACAATGGGAAAGACCTACCTAACAATAAACACATAACAAACCCCACCCCACCTCAGACTATCCGGCAAAAAGTCTACAACAGGCTATGAGACAAACTCCTACAATATTCCAGCAGTCTGAAAAGGTGGAATTATACATAAAAAAAACAAAAAGTAGGGAAGTGCCTCTAAGTGCAGGTTGACGGTGTATTTTATTAAACCCCACAACAGGACTACTTACAATAGATAAGTAAAAAACAGGCACATCAATAAGTGTAGGTCCAGAATGCCAGTTGGATTGGGCCATGGGAGCAGCTGGTATCGCCAGGTGGAACGTGACAGGAGTCCCCATTTGGAGGAGAAAGCCAGCTGAAAAGGGAGCGTGCATGCCCCTATGTTGTGCAGCGCATGCTCTGAAACCCATTGCATTCTGGTCCTGAGCTCTGCCCACGTTTTTCTGCTCCTGGCTGTGTTCCACACTGCGCTCCACCCACTTCAGGAAGGACTTTGGCCGGCTGTCTCCTCCACACGGGGACTCCTCATATTCCACCTGGCGATACCAGCAGCTTGCGCTCGGGATCACTTTTATAGGTGGCGGGAGAGGTGTCCACCCCCCCCCCCTCCCACTGTTTCCCAGTCATTTTCCCTGCTTACCGGAGCCATCGGTAGTGAAGAAAACCATCCAATCCGTCAATGTCCCATGCAGGACGTCGAGTGAAGAAAAGATGGCCCCCACTCGACTTTATGGCCTTGGAGGACCGGAGCCACATCATACGTCGATTCCTCCCAATGGCCTTAAAGGGGCCCATTTTTTTTCTAGCTGAAAAAAATTACTTTTTTTTTTTGCTTTTAAGGGTGAATGTTAGATCTGCGGTCTTTTTGACCCCAAATCTCAGTTTAAAGAGGACCTATCCTGCTTTTTTCTACTGCAAGGGCTCTTTACATTCCTTGTAAGAGAAATAAAAGTGATACATTTTTTTTTTTTTTTTAAGGGACAGTGTAAAAATAAAAATTAAAGGTAAAATAAAGAAAGAAAGAATAAAAATTTAAAGCGCCCTGTCCCTCCGAGCTTGCGCGCAGAAGCGAACGAATACACATGTCATGTCCACATATGTAAAAGGTGTTCAAACTACAGGCAAAAAGAAACAAAAAAAAGGGCGCACCAACCTAGCGCATTATCCTCAATAAGGCTGAGGAAGAGGCTGAGCCTCAAAACGCGTCAGCCGTTATCTTAACAGGAATATGGACTAATACATGAACTACTCCTGACACTCGAGCGACTGAACTTGATATGACTATTTTCTACCTTTGTTTGTGAGTAGCCATTTTATATATGTTGTACAAATAAAGCCTTATTGAGGATAATGCGCTAGGTCGGTGCGCCCTTTTTTTGTTTCTTTTTGCCTATAGTACTGTTGGACTACCCCAGTCCTTTTGTGGGCAGCAAGACTCTAGCCTTCCGAGATGCCTTATGTGAGTCCCGTGGCAAGTGTGGCCGGGGAGCTTGGATTCTAAGCGCATGAGAAAGGTGTTATCACCGTATTGTTTTGGAGTGTTCAAACTACACATGTGAGGTATCGTCATGATTGTTATAGCGAGAGCAATAATTCTAGCTATAGACCTCCTTTATAACTCTAAACTGGTAACCTGTAGAATTTTTAAAACATTGCCTATGGAGATTTTTAAGTACCAATATTTATCGCCATTCCATGAGTGCGCAATTTTAAGCCTGACATGTTAGGTATCAATTTACTCGGCGTAACATTATCTTTCATACTATAAAAAAATTGGGTTAAATGTACTGTTTACTTATTTTTTTATTCAAATATGTATTTTTTCCCAAAAAAACTGTGTTTGTAAGACTGAGCAAATACGGTGTGACATAAAGTATTGCAATGATCTTCATTTTAATCTCCAGGGTTTCTGCTAAAAAAATATATAGATATGTTTGGGGGTTCTAAGTAATTTTCTAGAAAAAAATACTGATTTTAACTTGTAAACAACCAGTGTCAGAAATAGGCCTGGTCCTTAAGTGGTTAGGGATATTGTTGATAAATAGTTCTTTCCGGTTTGAAGGAGCCTCTCCAACCCAGGAGGGCAACCATATTCCCTCTGACCATTAACCTGTGCAAGATTAATATTACCTCTTTCCATCTACTCCAGAAGGGAAGTTTTATTGTTCTTATTCAGAGAAGTATTCAGAGAAGTAACCCAAACCACGCTCTCAGCGTTCCATCCAATGGTTGTCCATCATTATAGAATGATCTGTTTTCTCCATGGGCCATAATCATGGTTGGGTCTGTCACAACCTGTCACATTCATTCTTGCTATCAATGGCCACCAGGACAAATAGAGAGGATGAATCTTCATCATCGGGGACACACAATACAAACTAGACAGGGGTTGTAACCCTTCTCTTCTTCACAACTGGGGAAAAAAGTTGGTGGTACATATGTTTTAGACCTTTCCTTCTTGGATAGCCAATAAGATTATACCCCAACTTAAACTCTTTTTTTTTTTTTAACTTCAGATTGAAGAGAGAAAGATAGAGTTTAGGGATTTTGTATGGTTGTCTGTGTCCTTGTTGGGATATTTTTCCTTTCCTGTAATAGTGATGATGGCTATCATCCTCATTTGCTATCCCAGTAACACCGGTCAACAGGACAAAAATCGAGGGAAAATCTCCTCATAGGCAACCAAGGCAGCTATAAAATCCTGACAATCCTTACCCTTCCCTATATACAGTATACTAAGAAAGGTTTTGGCTGGTGTTACAATACGCCTAAAGTTGATTAAACTGTGCTGGGGCCAGTCAGCATTTGCCATAACTACAGGTATGTACCTGAGCACTGTGATACCCCTACCTCTGAATGTGTTCTCCTCCAGCGATGTGAAGTCCAAGCTTACCACATCTACTCTATCCCCACCAGTGCCATGCTATTTTTCTCTTCGACCTGATCCATTGTCACTTTGCTTTGCCCATTAAGCAGGAGTGGCAGTCCAGGGGTGCCAGAATAACTCACTTTGGGGTAACTCACAGTGTTTTTAGTAGGGCACCATAGTCGATGCACCCTTGCACACACTTTTTCACACCTGCCTCCTGGGTTGGTCTTTTGGCTGAGACTGGAGGAATGTTTATACCAGCAGGATGGCCCACCAATATCCTGCACATGACACCCCCAAACACTTCCAGTATGTTTCTTTTTCTGTACTTTTTGCACAGCACATATTCACTTCCCACAAATGGCGCTTTTCCACTGCATGGAACCGAACGGTTCGGATCGCTTTTGTGCTTTTCCACTGCTGGTACCGCATGGTACGGTGTAGGAACGGTTTGGTACGGTACGGTGGCGCTTTTCCACTACATGGAACCGAACGGTACGGCTCACTTAAACAGTACCACCTCAGTTGTGGTTCCAACAGGGCAGTACCGGTACCATATCCCACAATCCTTTGCATGCAGCCTTGACTGTTTGTCACTACTAGCCACTGATTGGTCAGAGAATCATTGTTATCCCAACCACTTACTTTAGTACTACTTTAGTGGAAAAGCAAACCATATCGTAACGTACCGAACCGTTCCAACACCGTACCATGCGGTACCATGCAGTGGAAAACCAAACCGGGCCAAGCAGGGCCAAGTAGAGCCGAGCCGGTACTTGCAGTGGAAAAGTGCCATTAGTAGGGTGTAGGTCCTCAGACTTGCTTTGAAAGTCTTGGGGGTGTAGGGCAGGTGACTTTATGGTCAGGTTCTTCCTCTTACATTGGGTCTCCCTCTCCCCACATAGTACATGGGTGGATCTTGCCTTGGCAGGTCCCCTGAAAAGTCCACCTGCTTTTGGCTGGGTGGACCACAAGTACCCTAGTTCCCATCAGAAGCCTTGCGCCCCAGGGGATCACAGACCACGTCCTCTTTGGAGGAGGACCATGTGTATACTATGAACACTTTTTTGTGTACTTCACTTTTGTGTGTTCACTTTTTTTTTAGTCTACCTAGTGTTTAGTTTCAAGTGTGTGCAATGAAAAATTGGGCAGGCACTTTTGATGTAACTCTTGCACATGTGCGCTTGACTTACATTATCTTGGTACCTAGCGGCTTCATTTCTGGCATTTTACAGAAACCGGGACTATATGCTGTACTGTGCATGCACCATGGTCAATGAGCAAATTGAGGAAAAATTGTTTGCAGGTAAGTAAAAAGTTTATTTGGCGGAAGAATCTTAAAGCAGTATTAACCCCAAAAGCAAACATTTATTATATTGCAGTTTACCAATTCTTAGATGTGAAGACTGCATTAGTTTTCCTTCTTAGGGTTTCTTTCTTCTATTTTCATCTGGTAATCCAGCCAGCAAGTCTTTTCACAAGCTCAAGCTCTCCAACAGAATCAGTTTACATGGGTAAGACAAATCATTTAACACTGGCCGGCGTGATTAAAATGATCAGCTTTTATTAATTTATGTAAACCTTTATCCCCAAAAAAAAAAACAAAAAAAAACTGTTTGCTGTAACTGATTATGAAGTGTGAGCTGGACTTCAATTTGTTAGTGTATTTAAATCTTCTAGTATATCTAATAATCCCCTCCCCCCAGACTGATAATGTTGCTGTCTGCTGTGCCCCCTGTTCTTATTCATCCAGAGTGGAGGCACTCTAATACAGGAGGTGTGTTACTGGCCAGATCACCAGGTGAAAACAGAGGGAAAAAGGCCAAAGAAATGGAAACTAATGCAGTCACCACATCTAATGATTGTTAAGCTGCATTATATTATATTTTTGGTTTTGGGTCTAATACCGCTTCAAGCTGACCATACATGGATGGAAGTTTGGGCTGTTCAGCTGGGACATGCTGAATTTTGATCCATGTATGGACACTTTGGTTGTACAGATATTGATCTACCATTCAAGCTTTATGGTCAGGTTCTCCCTCTCCCATGGGGATTCCCAACAAGTATATGGGTGGATCTTGCCAAAGAATGGGGTCCACCTGGTTTTGGCTGGGTGACCCAACGAGTACCCTAGTCCCCATCAGGAGTCTTGCTCCCCAGGGGATCATTGATAGGGTCTTCTTTGGAGGAGAACTATGTGCATTTTTTTTGTACAACCACCCGAATATACACTATGTTGTCAAAAATATTGTGATGTTTGCCTTACACGCACATGAATGAACTTTAATGGCATCCCAGTCTTAGTCTGTAGGGTTCAATATTGAGTTGGCCCACCCTTTGCATCTATAACAACTTCAACTCTTCTGGGAAGGCTGTCCACAAGGTTTAGGAGTGTGTCTATGGGAACATTTGACCATTCTTTTCCCGGCTCAATCAGTGATGCAGTCAGAATACAGAGGCTCCAAAGGGGAGGGCTATTGAACAAAATAAAAATGCCTCTACTATGGACTGCTTTATAAATTTTCTTCTACCCACTTTATTGCTTTCAAGGTTTACTTCTTTTCCTAATAGAAATGCTCAAACAATTGGAGAGACGATGAGATTTTTAACCTCACGGTATGAGACTTCATCTCTGCAGATTTATTACATCCAGTTATTAGCTCCATAACCTCATTGCACATACTATTCCCCTTTAAGATCTGCACTACAGCAGCATCTGGTAACTCATCCAGCCCCCAGATGGGGAATCCCGTGTCCCCAAGGATTAAACTGACTCCAGCACTGTCAGAGTCAGAGGAGGAGACCGGTATATAGGTCAGATCTACAGTACCAACAAACAAGCCACATTCAGGATGTGATTGAATACACAATGGAAGCCCCGTACACTGATCACTGGTTATGTCACCATTAGGAGCCGGAACCCCCACAATGTGACACTGCATGGAAGAGCTGACGAGGGCATTTAGTGGTCTCTATAACTGAAAACAATAAGATATCTACATTTTTTTTTAAACGTTCCTGTACAGCTTATATTTCTATACAGACTGCCATTTTAGGCAACAGGAGGCTGAAAAGTTTACCATTTCCAGACTTCTCATATGGGGTGACTAATTAGGAAGCCAGCTCAATCCTTTAAATTATTAATCCCCATTATACCAATGTACACTATAACACCTTGCTTGTGTTAGTGCTCTGCATTGCAATTCATTTTGGATGGATGACAGCCCAACGCATTAAGGGCTCCTTCACACATCATGTTGGGGGGGGGGGGGGTGCGGTAAAACCCTGATTGAGCCCCAGAGGCAGCAGCTGAGTGTGTGCAAATCATTGACAATTTTGTCAATTTTGGTCGTCTGAATCAACACTATTAGTTGACTAAAGTACAACTAAAACTAAAACAATTCAGATAAATGAAATCAGTAGCGGCCGCTCACACGGGGGGGGGGGGGGGGAGAGGCCCAGCCCCCCTAATTAATGCACCCAACCCCTAATTTACATGCAGGGTGCCAGATGCATGGATTTCAATGTTTTTTTTTTTTTTTTTTTTAAGGTACATGATTAGAGCCTGATTCTGTAATTGGCTTCAAAAAGGGTGGGCTCAAGGTGCAGAGAACTGCACACTGAGCCCACCCAGTTGTGTGAAATTAGCTATAGTCGTTCTGCTTCTCCTCCCAGCCAATCAGGAAGTGGGTCCTGAGACCCGATTGGCCGGTAGTCCTAAGACCCGCACCGAGCGCCGTGGTATTACACAGAGCAGGGATCTCCATCTTACTCAGTGGCCACTGGTATAGGAAGTGCCACCTCCTGGACAAGCTCCTATGATAGACAGCACACTGGTCAAATCCCGGGACATGGGATATCTATCATAGGAGTCAGTCCAGGAAGCGGGACTTCGTATAACATAGGCTGCTAAGCGGGAGATCCCCACTCTGTGTAATCCAGCTGCTCTATTCTCCATGTAGTGGTGAGGCTGCTGATTGGCACTGATCAGGCTGTGAAGATGGGCAAAGGTGAGGTCGCTGATGGGCACTGATCAGGCTGCAATGATGGGCAATGGTGTGCCTGCAGATAGGCACTGATCAGGCTGAAATGATGGACAATGGTGAGGCTGCAGATGGGCACTGATCAGACTGCAATGATGGACAATGGTGAGGCTGCAGATGGGCACTGATCAGGCTGCAATGATGGGCAATGGTGGTTTACAACAGCACACCATCATTCTCTCTCAGCAGGGAGTGATCGCGGGTGCTCAGCAGCAATCGGTCCTGGTCCTGTGGATCGGATTCCCAGCTTCCTAATGGGGGCGAGTGCTCCCACAGGTACGTCGGTTCACGCAGCCTGCCACAGTATATGTGCAGCGGGCGGTCGGCAAATAATGTCACGGTTTGTCTAACGCTGGACTGCGGAATTACTGTGTAAGAAGTTGCTGGCTGGCTTTCCCTTTCATGGAGAACGCCGATTTGGTGATGATCTGGATTAGTATATCCAAAAGATTTTGGGGGGGGGGGAGGGGGGAGATTGCGTTGCTATCTGTTAAGAGGAAAAGCAAACCTTCTTTTAAGATTCCCAGCACTCACATTCCTGGTGCTTCTAATCCCAGGCAGTTGCGACGGACCCGGCCAACTGGATCTGGAGCCAAGCCTTCAGGCCAAGTGCAGAAGAAACCCTGGGCCCAGAAATCTACCAAGCCAACCTCTAAGCCTACCTTGTGAAGGGGCACCCCCACTCATTTGGGTGAGGGGGAGGCTGCTACAGTTCTCAAAGGTCTGAGTTGAAATAATTCGGGACAACTGGGTTATTTCCCCCATCTCGCAGGGATACAAATTAGAATTTCGGTGGTTTCCCCCTCCTCGGTTTGTAAAATCAAACACACCTGCAATTTCTTCTAAAAAGAAGATTTTTTCACTCAAACCTTTTCATAGTCCCCAAACTAAACTGAGATTTGAGCCTTATTCTGGATCTCAAAGCTCTGAACCAGTTTCTGAACATCCCTACTTTCCGTATGGAGTCAATTTGTTCAGTCATGGCCTGCCTACAGGGAGAAGGTTTTTTTAGCATCCATAGACATCAAGGATGCATATCTTCATGTGCCTATATTTCAGGCCCATCAAAGGTTTTCACGCTTTGCAGTAGAAAACTGTCATTATCAGTTTGTGGCCCTGCCCTTCGGGTTGGCCACGGCTCCAAGAGTGTTCACAAAGATCCTAGCTCCAGTATTGGCTGCTCTAAGGTCTCAAGGGATATCAGTGATAGGATAGCTAGACGATTTATTACTAATAGATCGATCAGCTTTGGTCCTAAGTCGAAATGTTCTCCAAAAAAGTACAGTTTCTAGAACTTCTGGGTTGGATTCTGAACTTGGCAAAGTCAGCATTACAGCCGGCCAAGCATCTGGAATATCTGGGTTTTCTTGTGGACACAATACAGGCAAAGGTATTCTTGCCATCAAGAAAGGTCACAGACCTGAAAGATCTGGTTCGATCCGTAAGAAGGCAAAAGTATCCTTCGGTACATCTTTGCATGAGGTTATTAGGGAAAATGGTGTCCACATTCAGAGCAATTCCCTATGCTCAATTCCATGCTAGACCCTTACAGAACAATATTCTGTCAGCATGGACCAGAAAGGCCCAGACCCTAGACTGGTGCATGTCTCTGGTACCAAGAATACGTCAGATTCTAAGTTGGTGGTTGTCAACCAGAAATTTGGAAAAGGGAAAAACCTTTCTTCCAGTAGTCAGGAAAGTAGTAACTACAGATGCCAATCTCTCCGGTTGGGGAGCGGTTCTGGAAGGAGCCACTGTTCGAGGGAAGTGGTCTTGGGTAGAAAAAAGTCTCCCCATCAATTTCATGGAAATCTGAACAGTTTGTCGGGCTTTAGGATTCTGGACACCCAGACTTCAGGGGTTACCCTGTCAGGGTACAATCTGACAATGCCGCAGCTGTGGTTTATTTCAACCATCAAGGAGGCACCAAAAGTCGCTCAGCCCAAAAACAGGTGGATATCATTCTATCCTGGGCAGAAAAGTTTTTTAAATGCCTATCAACGGTTTTCATCCCAGGAATAGAAAACTGTCTGGCAGACTTTCTGAGTCGTCAACATATGTCTCCGTGGGAATGGTCTTTACACCCCGAGATCTTTGCATAGATCTGCCAATGCTTGGGGGGGGGGGGGGTCCCAGACATAGATCTGTTGGCATCCAGGTTCAACAACAAGTTGAAAAGATTTGGGTTCAGGACCAGGGATCCACTCGCAGTCGGAGTGGTCGCTTTGGTGACTCCTTGGGAGGAGTTTTCCCTGATCTATGTCTTTCCTCCGGTTCAGCTGCTACCCAGTCTGTTACGTCTTAATCCAGATAGAGGGGAAACCCGTAATCCTGATAGCTTCAGCATGGCCGAGGAGGGTTTGGTATGCACAAATTCAAAATTTGGCAGTGACAAGGCCTTGGGTTCTTCCACTGCGTCCAGACCTACTCTCTCAAGGTCCGATATTCCACCCTGCTTTACAGTCTCTAAATTTGATGGCTTGGCTTTTGAAGCCTCAATATTGAAAGAGCGGGGTGTATCTGGTCCTGCAGTTGCAGTCTCTAGAGGCATTTATTACAAAGTCTGGAAATCTTACATTACCTGGTGTGAAGCCAGGAAAATGGCATACCCGCAAATATATTATCGGGAGAATTCTAGCCTTCCTGCAAATTGAAGTAGATATGAAATTAGCCTTGAGCACTATTAAAGGTAAAATTTCAGGCTGGTCAGTTTTTTTACCAGAAACCGATCACTTCGCATTCCTTGGTTCAGAGCTTAGTCAAAGGGATGTTACATATGCTTCCTCCTGTGAAGCCACCATTGTGCCCTTGGGATCTTAATTTGGTGGTGGCAGTTTTTCAAAAACAGCCTTTTGAGCCTATGGGGCATATTCCCCTGGTACTTCTGACCAGAAAACTGGTCTTTTTGATTGAGATAACTTCAGCCAGAAGAATATCGGAACTAGCAGCTCTTTATTGTAAAGAGCCATTCTTGACTTTACATCAAGCTAGGGTATTTTACGTCCACACCCAGGTTTTTTGCCCAAGGTTTGAATCAGGACATTATACTGCCTTCTTTTTTCCAGACCCTCAGAGGAGGAAAAGTTATTACATTCTCTTGATGTAGTATGTGCACCTAAGATTTACTTGGAAAGGTCAGTTCAGATTCGTAAGACTGACCTTTTGTTCGCGCTGCCAGAGGGCCCAGGAAAGGGCAGGCAGCATCTAAACCTAAGATTTCTCATTGAATTTGCCAGGTTATAATCCAGGCGTATGATTTTAAAGTGAAGGTTCCACCTTTTCCTGTAAAGGCACATTCTACCAGAGGAGTAGGTGCCTCTTGGGCAGTTCGCCATTAAGCTTCTATGGCTCAGATTTGCAAAGCCGCGACTTGGTCTTCAGTGCATACATTTACTCGTTTCTATCGGGTGGATGTTGGGACACACAAGGAATCTGCATTTGGCTGCAGTGTTCTGCAGGCAGCGGTGTAGATCTTTTGTGGTCTGATGGCGGTATTTATGGTGTTCCCCTCCCCTCAGGTGCATTGCTATGGGACATCCCATATGGTAATGAATATGGCTCTGTGTCCCGTGTTGTATGAAAAAGAAATTTGGATCTTTTACAACAGCTTACCTGTAAGATTCATTCCTTGAAGTACATCACGGGTCACAGAGGTTCCTCCTCTTGTGTGGTGCCTTTTTATTGCTTGCTACAAAACTGAGGTGCTTCCTGTGTAGGAGGGGTTTTATAGGGAGACTTCCTGTCTGATTGGTTGCCAGTGTCCATTCACCTGAAGGTGACGTATAACCCATATGGTATTGAATATGGATCTGTGACCCATGATGTACTCCAAGAAATGGATTTTACAGGTAAGCTGTAGTAAACAATTCATTTTTTTTTTCAAAATGGTCAGTCCTTTTTTGTTTATAGCAAAACAATAAAAAAAAACATACAGAGGTGATCAGATACCACCAAAAGAAAGCTCTATTTGTGGGGAAAAATGTCATAAAGTTTATGTACAGTGCTGCCTGACTGCGCAATTATCATTTAAAGTAATGCAGTGCCGTACCACAAAAAATGTCCTGGTCATGAAGGGGGGGGGGGGGTAAATCTTCCAGAGGTCAAGTGGTTAAAAATAGTTCATGCTGTTTGAGAGAGTTTAGTTCCACTTTAATGCATTGATTTCCTATAATCGTCTTCTCCATCTAGTGATCATGGTGCAGTATTTTTTATTAACCACTTGCCGTCTGAGTACCGTAGTACTACTGCGGCAAAGTGGCTCGTTATCGTCTGACAACGTAGTACTATGTCGCCAGACACTCCCCTTTCTCGGCGCCGCGCGCGCCGCCAGAGGCTCGCTCCCGCTGTATTCAGTCACAGCGGGAGTCGGGCCAGGGGAGGAGCAGCGGCGATCGCCGCCGCTCTTCCCCGATCATCGGGGATCTAGTGTGGAGATCCGCCTGCTTGTGTAAACACAAGCGGCGGATCTCCAAAGTGACAGGCAGGGTCAGATTGCAGGGTTCAGCATAGCTGAACCCTGGATCTGTCCTTGTGTCACTCAGTCACCTCCCCCCACACACGTCAGTAAGCACCAGGCATACATTAACCCCTCCCTCTCCAATAAAATTAACCCCTTCCCTGCCAGTGTCATTTTTACAGTAACAGTGCATATATATAGCACTGATTACTGCAGTAATGTCACTGGTACCCCCAAAAGTGTCAAAAATGTCAGTCAAGGGTCCGATCTGTCCGCCGCAATGTCGCAGTCCCGCAAAAAAAATCGCATATCGCCGCCATTACGCGTTAAAAAAAAAAACACCAAAAATGACAGAAATCTTTCCCTTTGTTAGTAAACGCAATAACTTTTGCGCAAACCAATCAAAATATGCTTATTGTGAATTTTTTTTACCAAACATAGGTAGCAGAAAACAAATTGGCCAAAAATTTAAAACAATTTTGATTTTTACATTTTTTTGGGGGGGAATTTCATATAAAAAAATGTGAAAAAAAAGTGTTTTTTCAAAATTTACGCTCTCTTTTTGTTTATAGCGCAAAAAGTAAAAATCACACAGGTGATCAAATACCACCAAAAGAAAGCTCTGTTTGTGGGAAAAAAAGAACGTAAATTTCGTTTGGGTATGGCATTGCACGACCGCGCAATTGTCAGTTAAAGTCGCACAGCGCCGAATCGCAAAAAGTGGCTCAGACGTAAGACAGCAAAATCCTCTAGTGGTAAAGTGGTTAAAATAGCTAATTCACGAAAAATACAATATTATGGCCACTAGATGGAGCTGGCGATCATAGGAAATCCCTGTATTAGGCAAAATAGATTAAAGGAGTTTAGCTCTGCTATAACGGTCAATGATCAGTTCATACTCATTGCCAGCACATCTCTAAATGCATGTTATAAGTGTTTTGATGCATTGCCCAAAAATTGTTCATCGCAGCATATGGATCTGTAATACTGGCCACGCAAACTTCAAATGTATTATCTGATCAATGTACAATTTGATAAAAAAAATGGAATCAGAAATCGATCGAATAGCCATAAATTTCTATTTGATCTATTGATTTAGACTTTTATATAGGTTTCGATCAAACTTATTCAATCAACCAGGGGCTGAAAATTATCGATCGCTTTGCATCAATCAGCTGATCGGTTTTCAATTTATCGGATTATAAGGTTGAACAATGGAAATAGAACTATGATAGATATTTTACAAACATTTCTTCATACTATTAAACAAATTTCACTTCTCTGTATGTGGCATAGCGATCAATTAAGTTGCTGACTATCCATTGATTATTCCTATTTGGAGAGATCGATCAGAAAAGACATTGATCATTTATTGTAGTGTGTATGGCCTTCATAAGTTGCCATCAGCGCTAACATGACCTCAGCAGATCTTACAAAAATTGATCAGCTATGGGTGGGGTTTCCCCAAATAAATGGGTTGCCTATTGGTTCCTTGCTTTCCAAAAAAATGAATAATGTTGAATAAATTTAAAAGGAACTTATTTGTTGAAATACTGTAGGCCAGCGATTGCTCATCTACAATATGGCTGTTTTAGTTTAATCTGAGTTGATTCCTCCTGGCCAAACTCCTGATGGGATTCACGTATTTCATATTGAAGCTTCTACAGCATTGTGTGTTCTACTCAGCTGGTTCTCTGGTGCCCCCTAAGGAGAATTTGTTGTATTACACATCAGACTAGAATTTGGAAATATTTAATAACTGAAATAAAGAAAATCCAGACTGCTACTTTTAGATACGTCAGCCCGGAGACTGATAACTGCAGAATCCTGTACATCATGAAGAATAATGACAGAACAGGAAATTACTGACAATAAACTATTTAAAGCTTGATTCCAGACATTGTTTTCAATTTTTAATTAAATTAGGAAAGGGTAACATTTCCAAAGCAGTTTTCGTTTCTGTCTTTGACCCCATTGGGGAGTTTGTTCCTAAATTCCTATCATTGTGACACCCCGATATGGGCTTTCAGGAAGACAAAAAGACACAAATAATACAAATGTTGAAGTTTGTAACCCTGCCTCTTGCTAAAAAAAACAAACAAAATAAAAACAACTACTAAAATGTGCTTATGTATGTATCTATAATGAGATAACATAAAAAGCCAAATGTTCTTTATATAATTATATATATAGTGAGAGAAATATTTGAGAAATGAGAAGGACGAATAGATATTTTAGAGAGACAGAGATATCAGAGTGAAAGAGGAGAGAGAGCTATTGCGGGGAGAGAGAGAAAAAAATTAGAAAGAGAGATATGAGAGAGAGAGAGAGAGAGAAATTAAAGAGTGATAGATATTAGAGCAGAATAGATTAGAGAGAGTTATTAGAGTAAAAGGAGAGAGAGAGAGAGAAGAAATTAAAGGGAGAGAGATCAATTTAGAGAGAGAGATATCAGACAGAGAGAGAGATTACAGAGAGAGGAATGTGTGTGTGTGAGAGAGAGAGAGAGAAATTAGAAATATATTAGAGATAGATATTAAAGAGAAAAAAAAGGGAGAAATTAGAAAGAGAGATATTTGAGAGAGAGAAAGATTCAAAAGAGATATTAGAGAGAGATTCGAAAGAGAGAGAGAGAGAGATTTGAAAGAGAGATTCGAAAGAGATATTAGAGAGAGAGATTCAAAAGTGAGATATTATTGAGATTCAAAAGAGAGATATTAGAGAGATTCAAAAGAGAGATATTAGAGAGAGATTCGAAAGAGAGAGAGAGAGAGAGAGATTCGAAAGAGAGATATTAGAAAGAGAGATATTAGAGAGAGATCCAAAAGAGATATTAGAGAGAGAGAGAGATTAGAAAGAGAGAAATTAGAGAGAGAGAGATTAGAAAGAGAGATATTAGAGAGAGATTAGAAAGAGAGCTATTAGAAAGAGATATTAGAGAGAGAGAGATTAGAAAGAGAGATATTTGAGAGATAGAGAGAGAGATTAGAAAGAGAGATTAAAGAGAGAGAGAGAGAGAAAGAAATTAGAAAAAGAGATATTAAAGAGGGAGAGAAATTAGAGAGAGAGAGATTAAAGAATAAATACGATAGAAAATAAAGAGGGAAAGAGCTCAATGAGAGAGAAATTAAAGAGAGAGAGATCAATTAGAGAGAGATATCAGAGAGGGAGATTAAAGAGACAAAGAGAGATTAGAGAGAGAGGAATGTGTGTGTGTGTGTGTGTGTGTGTGTGAGAGAGAGAGAGAGAGCGAGAGAGGGAGAATGTAGAAAAAGAGATATTAGAGAGAGATAGAGAGAGAGGGATTTGAAAGTGATTAAAGAGAGAGAAATTAGAAAGATATTTGAGAGCGAGAGAGATTTGAAAGAGATTTTAGCGAGAGACAGAGATTAGAAAAAGATATTAGAGAGATAGAGATTTGAAAGAGAGATATTAGAGAGAGAGATTAGAAAGAGAAATATGAGAGAGAGAGAGATTAGAAAGAGAGATATTAGAGATAGAGATTAGAAAGAGAGATATGAGAGAGAGAGAGAGAGAGAGAGAGAGAGAGAGAGAGAGATATTAGAGAGAGAGATTCAAAAGAGATATTAGAGAGAGAGAGAGATTCGAAAGAGATATTAGAGAGAGAGAGAGAGAGAGAGAGAGAGATTAGAAAGAGATATTAGAGAGAGAGATTAGAAAAAGATTTTAGAGAGAGTGAGAGAGATTCGAAAGAGATATTAGAGAGAGAGAGAGATTCAAAAGGGATATTAAAGAGAGAGAGATTCGAAACATATTAGAGTGAGAGAGATTAGAAAGGGAGATATTAGAGAGAGAGAGAGAGAGAGAGAGAGAGAGAGAGATTAGAAAGAGAGAGATTAGAAAGAGATATTAGAGAGAGAGAGAGAGAGCGCGATTTGAAAGAGATATTAGAGAGAGAGAGAGAGAGAGAGAGAGAGAGAAATTAGAAAGAGAGAGAGGGACAGATTAAAGAGAGAAAGAGAAATTAGAAAAAGATATTAGAGAGGGAGAGAAATTAGAGAGAGAGAGATTAAAGAATAAATACAATAGAAATAATGAGGGAAAGAGATCAATTGCAGAGAGATTAGAGATAGAGAGATTTAGAATTATTAGTGTAATTACATTATAGTTATATTATAGTTATATTAGTGTAGCTATATTGGTATAGTTATATTAGTTTGTAGTTATATTATAGTTATATTAGTGTAATTATATTAGTATATTTCTATTAGTGTAGTTATATTATAGTGATATTAGTATAGTTATCTTAGTATAGTTATATTAGTGTAGTTATCCTAGTATAGTTATATTAGTGTAGTTATATTAGTATAGTTATATTAGTATAGTTATCTTAGTATAGTTATATTAGTATAGTTATATTAGTATAGTTATCTTAGTATAGTTATATTAGTATAGTTATATTAGTGTAGTTATATTAGTATAGTTATCTTAGTATAGTTATATTAGTGTAGTTATATTAGTATAGTTTCAAAGTAATTTTAAACATATTAAACCCTTTTCTGCTCACTCCTTGTAGCCCTTTACTAGGGCTTAAAGGAGAAGTACAGCCAAGGTTCCTAGTCCATTCTGCACTCCTGTGACACATTTTCAGCAGACAGCAGGCTGAAGCCGACTGACGTCACAGAGCTGGTCCAGGCTCAGGAAAGATCAAAACCATATGTTAGGGATCTGGCCACATGCCTGGGCCGCCACCTGGCTCAGCCTCTCAGCGAGCCATGTAACCTGAGTCGGCTGCTCCCGCCCCCCTCCACAGCCCAGTGAGCGATAAGGGGGCAGAGCAGAGAGCTGGTGACTAACAGTCACCAGCTCTCTGCTCACAGAGCTCTGAAAACAAAGAGATTGGCGGTGTTTGATTGCTTGGTTCTCAGTCTTAGAACCAACCGGAGACTGATGCAGCATCCACCTAGGTAAGTATGATTCCTCTAAAAAAAAAAAACAATTTCCATACTTCTCTTTTAACTCCAAGGAGGAGAATGAACTCCCTGATCACATCAACACTGTGAATGGCTGTTATGGTGGTCACATGACTAAGAGCCCATCCCACTAGCTTCCAAGCATAAACAGAGACCGGGAGCTCCCTGTGACAGCTCAGTGACTGTGCTAGAAGGGTTCAGTGAGCGCGCTTTCAGCAAAGAAACCTCAGTTGCCCTGGATGCATATGTGTGGCATATGGCCATTATAACCCACCCTACCTGTTCCTGCATGTACGCATTATGTGGTCAGAAAGAAGCTAATGTAGCACCCACCTAGGTTGGTGCTAGTGAGAAAGTATAGTTTGAACTCTGTCTGCTTACCAGAGGGGCTGCAGGTAAATCTATATTGTTCTCTGCCTACCAGAGAGCAGGATCTGTTAGTGAGGTCTGCTCATTGTGTTCAGAGTGCAACTCATTCTGTCTAGAGAATGTTTCACACTGGTCCAGTAGGGAGGCATGTTAGACAGTGGGAGAAAACCTGACGAATGGATGCATGGACCTTTGATACAGTCCTGATGATTGGCAGAGGAAAAGTTGCCTTGGTGCATGTTGGGATACTGTATAATAGCCAGGAGCACATGTGCTCGAGGTCTTTTGTTGGGGACTGGAGTCCTGGAGGGAGGGGGCGGCTGCCTCCTCCTCTGAGGAGGTGCCATGTGGCCTCAGGGGGTCATCCTGAGGGCCTGAAGAGTAGCAGTGAGGAGCTGAATCCAGAGGTTCAGGGAAGCTGACTGAGAGGGAAGACACTGGAGGTCCTATTTCTGCAGTACAGTGAGTACAGAAACTCAAGGGGCCTGACCTGAAGTGGGCCACCCCTGCTCCTAGGATAGTCAGTGGACGGGTGTCAGCGGGAAAGAGGATGCTAGTGAGAGTGTCCTGAAGATAGATTATCGTTCATTAAGTCATCTTGTTAGAGAGCAAGAGACTTAGTCCCATCCAAACTAGTGGCAGTGTGGATTAACAACCTGGCTGTTCCATATCTTTCCTAGCAGGGTTTTGTAGATAGAAGTCCTCAAACAATGTGAATAGTTCAAGTGGAGTATCCAACTATTCCCTCCTCCTATCCCAAATTATCAATAAACAACAAAACAAACAACACTCCTTGACTGTTCATTCATGTGACGAGCCATTGGGAACAAGGAGGGATTCAGAGACCTGTTCAAGTAAATATGTGTTTGTCGCCCCCTTCAATTAAGTACACTTACCTGGATCATCAGCAGCGGCGGCGGCACGGCATCTCCTCAGTCCCCCGGCGCGTCTCCTCAGGTCCTCCCGCTCCTGCCTCCTCCTCGCCCAATGGCATGGGGTTTGCCTTGCGGCCAATCAGGAATCAGGTATTAGACCCGCTCCCTGATTGGCCGGGAGGAGGATCCGTGGAACAATAGCGAATTTTCATTCGCTATGGGCAGTGCTACACTAAAATGCAGCTTTCCTGAAACTAACACAGAGTGATCCTGCCTTGATGTTTCTTTTTCAGGTACCTACTGTTGTAGGGTGACAGCACTCTGTCCCTGTCTCCCAGTTCTGCTCCTGCGTTGTCACCCTGTTACATGGGTTTCCAATAGAGACTACGTATAACCATTTCAACACACACTACTTGTAGGGAAATACGGTCAATGTGGTCAGCAGAGAGAGTCTCTTGGAATGACCCCCACTCCACCTTTCTGGAAGCAAAAAATGGGAGATGGACTTTCTCTCAGCTTGGCTTAGCATAAGCAGCCATAGTGTATTGTAAACCCAAAGTGGTCCATAAGCCCTCACCAAAGCCTTGAATCTTTTATTCAGCACAGTGGAGTGATCTCATATCGTATGGCTCTTCCCTGCCAAAGACACTGCACAAACACAATTTTACCTAGTTGGAGGCTGCCATTGATGAGTCTTCCATCTAAAAATGCATTTTTCCTGGCTGTCAAGTTGATCCTCTTCCAATACTCTGTGTCAGCAGTTCAAGTATAAGGTTGACTTCTAACTTTACTTTACTGACCTTCCTATGTGCCTTTTGTTCCTGTTCAGTAATTTATGGAATCAACAACAGTGGGTCAGAGTAACAGTCATGCAACTGATAACAGCAGAAAACAGTCCTGCTATCTATCTTGAGAGGTTTGCTGAAGCAGTACTCCATCCAAAAATAACATATAACTGTGACGGACCACCTGACACCCAGCCTGGGTGCCTCCGCCAAAATACAGCTTCCTGTACTCTGGAACCAGGAATTATAGCATTGCACCCAAGAACTAGACAGCACTAGCCTTTGTACAAACTGGAACTGACTTTATTGTAAATTCACACATAATATATACCACATAAAATCAGGTAAGAGCTTGATCACGTTATCCCAAATAATGCAAACTGTAAACAGTAATATAAATACATCTAATGAGAAGCTAACATAAAAATAAACAGTGATCTTAATGGAGATGTACAGCCAAAGCTTGTTTGGCTATACATCTCCTATGGATCACAGGAGTGCAGTTCCTTCTGCACTCCTGTGACCCGTTTTCAGCAGAGAGCGGAATGAAGTCACAGATGTCGATCCAGGCACCACACCATCACGACCACAGAGTCGGGATCCACCAGGTGCCTGGACCAACACCCAGCTTAACCTCTCAGCAAGCCGCTGAGAGCCTGAGCTTGGCCGCTCACAGCCCAGCGCTCCAATGAGTGAGGAGGAGGCAGAGCAGAGAGCTGTGACTGACAGTCAGCAGCTCTCTACTCAGGAACTGTCAGAACCGAGCGTTCGGTGGTTTTTGATCGCTTGGTTCTCAGTGTAGAGGCGCCGGGGGACAGTGGACAGTCTCAAGTGGAGGGGCTTCTCCAACCCTTTCTGCAGGAGGGCCACCATATTCCCTCTGACCATTAACCTGTACAAGATTAATATTACACCTTTCCATCCACTCTCGAAAGGAAGCTTTATTGTCCTTATTCAGAGAATTTATCCAAGCCTCGCTCTCAGCATTCATCACATTGTTGTCCATCATTAGAGAATGATCTGCTCTCTCCATGGTATCAGAGGCTAAACTGAGCTCTTTTCCATGCTCTGACCAGTAGAAGCAGACAAAATCCCCGGTCTCCTCTAAGGGCCATAATCCATGCGTTGAAGGCGAGACCCTACTCCCCTCCAAAAGCCCCCGGGTTTGTCACAATAACAAAACCAGCTTTTGCTGTAATATTCACTTTCAATCACTACTTTTTTCTGTCACTAGATGTCAGTCTGGTGGCCAGCATAATTTTAATTTTAATAATTAAAAATAATTTTACTCACTTCCTCTGAGCCCAGGTCTTCCTAGACCAGGCCTGCCCCCAGCCTGTGACTGGACAGTGAAAGGAGAAGCAGCACAGTGATGAGCTCTTCTCTCTATCACTTTGCTCTCTCCTCCTATTGGCATTCTTCTTGTCAGCACCTGAACTAATTGGCATCTTGTGCTGCTTTTTCCAGCTCCACTCCAGCTCTGCTGCCCAGTAGATTGCTAGAGACTGATACCAGGTCACCTTAGGGTACTGACATTGCTTGCATTTATTATTGATTATAGAGCTGTATTTATTTTTTGTCTTTAATATCTGCTCAGAGTTCAGCTTTAAGCCAACACGTTCGCTGTTCTCTGCAAGGAGCTTGCAATTCCCGAACTTTCCCGGCGAAGTACAGAGGAAAAACAAGTTGTGGTAAACAGGGTGTGAAAGAACATTGATATCAAAGAGAAGTCATATCAGAATCGTCTCATTAAAATGTCATTTATTTACTGTCTACTTATAATTACTGTGCAAGGAACTGATACCTAAATCTGCATAAATCTTCAACGCGCTGTATAATTTGTATGTAAATAAAGCCCCAATCCCATTCCGACACACCGAGTTGTTTTTTTTTTTTTTGTTGTTTTTTTTTAAGTTTCGGAAAGTGTTTTCATTTATTACTTTACATCTCACATTCCGTCAGGCTCTTCGAAGGTCCAGAGCTTTATAGTAATACTTGAGCTCCTGAAAACCTTTAATAGACTTCACTAAAAGGTAAAGGATGTCTCTTCACTAGACTTCACTAAAAAGCTATATTTATGGTCCTCTACTGATTTATAGCATTGTAAAAATACAAGTAACATAGTTTAAAATCATTAAAAAAAAAAGTAAAAAAAAAAATGAAAAACCTAAAAAATGTATTACATATTTGAACTACTTGCCTACTGGGCATCCATACCCCCTTCCTGCCCCTGCCAATTTTCAGCTTTCAATGCTCTCACACTTTGAATGACAATTGCTTCGTCATGCAACACAATACCCATAAAAAAAAGAGCCTTCTATTGGTGGTATTTAATCACATTGGGTTTTTAATGTTTTGTGCTATAAACTAAAAAGACCGAATTAAAAAAACAAAAATTAACTTTTTCTTCGTTTCTGTTGTAATATTTTCTTTATAAATTTTGACCAACATTTATACTGCCACATTTCTTTGCAAAAAATAACCCAAAACAGTGTATATTATTTGGTCTGTGTGAAAGTTAGAGAGTCAACAAGCTATGGTACCAATCATTGAAATATGATCACACCTGTTGTACTGACAGCCTATCTCATTTTTTGAGCCTTTAACATGCCAAGACAGTGCAAATATTCTCCAAATTACTCATTTTTGGAAAGTAGACATTCCAAGGTATTTAGTTAGAGGCATTTTAATTTTTTTTATTTGTATTTTTTCCCCACAATTCCTTGGAAATTAAGATTTTTTTTCACAAAATTGTCATATTGACAAGGTATTTCTCACACAAAGCATAGGCATACTTGCAACTACACTCCAAAACACATTCTGCTACTCCTGAGTATGGCGATACCACATGTGTGAGACTTTTTCACAGCCTGGCCACATACAGAGGCCCAACATGCAAGTAGCACCGTCAGGTGTTCAGAAGCATAAATACACATCTAATTTACTGACTACATATTACGTTTTTGAAGGCCCTAGAGCACCAGGACAATGGAAACACCCACAAAATGACTCCATTTTGGAAAGCAAACACTCCAACTTATTTTTTATGAGGCATAATGAGTCTTTTGAACATGTCATGTTTTTGGAAAATGTAGAAAGAAAATAAAAACATATATATATATATTTTTATACAAAGTTGTCCTATTAAGATTATTTTTAACAAATAGCATGTACATACCAAGAATTACACCCAAAAATACACTCTGCTACTCCTTCTAAGTATGGCGATACCACATGTAATTTTCTGACTACCTATCATGATGTTGAAGGGCCTAGAGCACCAGGACAATGGAATAGCCCACAAAGTGACCCCATTTTGGAAAGCAAACACTCCAACATGTTTTTAGAAGGCATAATGAAGCTTTTGAACCTGTCGTTTTTTTTTCCACAAGTTTTCAGGAAAATGTGGAAAGAAAATTAAATCTTTTTTCCTTTTGTTATCTATTTATAAGATATTTCTAAAACATGGAATGTACATACTAAGAATTACATTCCCAAAATAAATTCTGCTGAGCAAAGGGTAAACAAAACATTATCTGTTGTTAGTAGTGCAGTTGTCCACAGAGTAGAGCATTGGTCTAAGCAGCAGACAGGGACATGGTCAACGAGAGCAAAAGGGATTGTCCAGGCAGTAGGCAGGAATACTGTCCATAGTCAGTAGAGGAAGCAGGCAGCGATATTGTCAATGCAGCCAAAGCATTGGTCAAGGGAGCAGCCAGGGACGTGATCAGCATCAGTGAAAGGAATCGTCCAGGCAGCAGGCAGGAATATTGTCCAAAATCAGTACAGGCACCAGGCAGAGATATTGTCAGCACAGCCAAAACATTGATCCAGGCAGCAGACAGAGATGTGGTCAGCAACAGCCAAAGTATTGGTCCTGGCATTTGGCATGAACATGGTCCATAGTCAGTACAGGTAGTAGGCAGAGGTGTGGTCAGTTCAGGCAGCAGGCAGAGGCATCAATTAAAAGGCGAGGGTAAGTTGGCAGCAGGTGAAAATATCAGTCTTACACCCTCAGTCGGGTAAGACCTGGACACAGGGCTAGAGGCATCTTCCCACCCAAATCACTTCGAAGCCTCTGGTCTCCAGACCTTAATCCTGGAATTACAAAACCCGGAGAAAATCAAAAAATTTGTTTCCCCCACTTGGAAAAACTATTCTAAAGCCCCTCACATATGTAATTTATTTTGAATCCAACTACTACTACAGTAGCAGGGAAAAAGATCAGTCCAAGGCAAAAAGTGTGATCAATTAACAGGCAAAGTTCAGGTGGGAAGTCAGAAACGTGGTCGATAGTTCAGGTGGCAAGCAGAGGCATCATTAATAAACAGGCCAGGGTCAGTTCCAGGCAGGGGTATGGTCAATTTAGGTGGCAGGCAGGAATGTGGTCAAATAACAGTCCAGGGTCAGTTCAGGAGCAGGCAGAGGCTTTGTCAGTTTAGGTGGCAGGCAGTGGCATGGTCAAATAACAGGCTAGGGTCGATTCAGGAGCAGGCAGAGGCATGAGAAATCTGAAGACAAATTGCAGGAACTTCAAGAAAAGTATAGTAACGATGGAAACTGTCACTTATGCAGAGGCCAGGAAAGGACACTGGAGATATAATAACTGGTGTCTCATCTAACCCCCCCCCCCTCTAGAACACACCAGACATTTTTTTTTACGTCTTTGGCCTGTTTCTTTGGGAGGGACTTTATCTGAAAAATGGCATTCGTGGAGTCTGCTTGCTAAATCTGAGTAAATGCTTTCTGGTGCACCGTGCCGGTACCCAAGGGCAGTGACAATTTCCTCCTCAAAGCTAGGAAAGAATATGGGTCTCTCAGTGGATTTGTGGTAGATCACATATGAATTGTATATTGCCAAATTGAAAGGAAAAATGGATACTTTCTTGTACCAATGGTAGGTTCTTCTTGTTGCAAGGAGGGTTGGATCATCTGATAATTGAAGTTGACTCCCCCTATGAACATATTGTATTCATGTAGACAATCTGGTTTCTGGACTGGGCCATTCCTTCCAGGGATTTGCACATAGGTGTCGTTGTGGATTGAGGATAGCATGTAGATATCTCTTTTGTCCCTCCACTTCATAGCCAATATTTTTTTGCTCTGCAAACTCACCAACTCCCCTTGTAGTTTAGTATTAACCAACCTTTACGGGAAGCCCTTCCTATTAGTTCTCACGGTGCTACATGCTAGGGTTTTTTTCCAGTGAAGATTGTGGCAAAGGGACAAGCTGGTAAAATAGTTATCAACCTAGAGATAACCCTTTGAGGTGTGGGAATATAAAGTCCCAAACAAATTTTCCACATGATCTAATATAGTCTGGGCAGTGGGGATGCAGCTGGGTCTCCTTTACTTCATACACATGGAAGGCAAAGGTGTACCCCATGGCTCTGTCACATAACTTGTAAAGTTTCCCTACATATAGGGCCCTTTTGCTGGGGATGAACTACTTGAAGCCCAGCCTGCCAGTAAAGTGGACAAGTGACTGATCCTCGCAGAAATTTTTGTCCGGGTTCTCTGAGAAAAAAAATTAAGAAGTCGTCTAATTTTATATACACTGCTCAAAAAAATTAAAGGAACACTTTGACAACACATCACATCTGAGTGGGGAAAAATATCATGCTGGATATCTATACTGATATTGACTGGGTAATGTGTTAGGAATGAAAGGATGCCACATCGTTTGATGGAAATGAAAATTATCAAACTGCAGAGAGCTGAATTGATAGACATCCCAAAAATTAAAGTGAAAAAAAATATGCAGCAGGCTAGTCCATTTTGCTGAAATTTCATTGCAGCAACTCAAAATGGTACTCAGTAGTTTGTATGGCCGCTACATGCTTGTATGCATGCCTGACAATGCCAGGGCATGCTCCTAATGCGACGACGGATGGTGTTCTCTGGTATTTTCTCCCAGATCCTGACCAGGGCATCACTGAACTCCTGAACAGACTGAGGTGCAATCTGGCGGCGTCAGATGGCCCGAAACATAATTTCCAAGAGGTGTTCTATTGGATTTAGGTCAGGTGAGCAAGGGGCCATTCAATTGTATCAGTTCCTTCATCCTCCAGGAACTGGCTGCATACTCTCACCATATGAGGCCAGGCATTGTCGTGCACCAAGAGAAACCCAGGACCCACTGCACCAGCGTAGGGTCGGACAATGGTTCCAAAGAGTTCATCCCGCTCCCTAATAGCAGTCAGGGTGCCAATGTCTAGCCTGTAGAGGTCTATGCGTCTCTCCATAGATATGCCTCCCTAGACCATCACTGACCCACCACCAAACCTGTCATGCTGAGCGATGTTACAGGCAGCATAACGTTCTCCACGGCTTCTCAAGACCCTTTCACGTCTATCACATGTGCTCAGGATTAACCTGCTCTCATCTGTGAAAAGCAAAGGGTGCCAGTGGCAGACCCGCCAATTCTTATGTTCAATGAAAAATACCAATTGAGCTCCACTGTGCAAGGCAGTGAGCACATGGCCCACTAGAGGACATTGGGACCTGAGGCCACCCTCATCAAGTCTATTTCTGATTGTTTGGTCAGAGATATTCACACCAGTGGCCTGCTGGAGTTCATTTTGTAGGCCTCTGATACTGCTCAGCCTCTTCCTCCTTGCACAAAGGAGCAGATACCGGTCCTGCTGATGGGTTAAAGACCTTCTACAGCCCTGCCCAGCTCTCCTAGAGTAACTGGCTGTCTCCTGAAATCTCCTCCATGTTCTTGAGACTGTCAGAATGCCAGGAAACCAGACCTTACGAAGATGCAAGTAAAATAAAGCAATTTATTAGTGCAACAATAAACGCACAGCAATAGTGAGGAGCAAAATCAGGAACAGCCACGGTCAAGTTCAGAAGCGGGTAGTCATCCAAGCCAGGATCGAGCCTAGAAGCGGGTAGTCATCCAAGCCGGGATCGAGCCTAGAAGCGGGTAGTCATCCAAGCCAGGATCGAGCCTAGAAGCGGGTAGTCATCCAAGCCAGGATCGAGCCTAGAAGCGGGTAGTCATCCAAGCTGGAGTTGAGGCCAGTAGCTTGTAGTCTGCCAATGCCGGATCGTCTGCCAATGCGGAATCGAGAGCCAGGAAAGTCGTCAGCCAAGCCAGGTCATACACAGAGAACAGAAGATTGCTAGCAGTGATGCACCTTGAAGCACAAACGCAAGGGCAAGGACTGCAAGCCATCAGGTGATATATATAGTCAGGTGTGCAACATCATCACTGAGCAACGCCCAGGCAGCAGGTAAGTGATGATGCAATCAGAGTTTGTAAGAGACAGCAGTCTGCACATGTTCAAGATGGCTGCCAATAGGAAGGCAAGGTAAGACCTTGATACTGTGCTGGGAGACACAGCAAACCTTCTGGCAATGGCACATATTGATGTGCCATCCTGGAGGAGTTGGACTGCCGGTGCGGGTATCGCCTCATGCTACCAGTAGTGACACTGACCCTAGCCAAATGCAAAACTAGAGAAAAACAGTCAGAAAAGATGAGTAGGGAAAAAAAATTCTAAAAATATAAATAAATAACAAAAGCCCAGTTTATTATAATTGTTACCTTTAAAGAGCGGATACCCTTTGCCAGTCTGATTTCAACTCAAGCCGCCACTTGGCATCTCATTATATACACTCAACTCATGAAATACTCTAAACATTTTTAGAACAAATATAGTAATTCAATACCCAAAACACCACAAAATCATTAAAATGGACTTTTGCAGTATGGTAACATTATTTTAAATCTCCACCTTTTGAGTGCCGGTTCACACTGGGGCGACCTGTGAGGCGACCTGGTCGCCTCACAGGTCGCCGCAGGTCACCTCCCATAGGGAAGCTGCGGACCCGTTCTAATAGGAGTGACACAAGTCGCTCCGACCTAGAAAAAGGGTCCGGAGCTTCTTTGGGGCGACCCGGAGGCGACCGCCATAGACTTCAATGTTATGAAGTCAGTGGCGGCCGCTCTGAGGTAGCGTCGCCCCTATGTGAACGGGGGCTAACACGAACAATAAAAAAAATATATAACATAGTTTAAAATCCTAAAAAAATAAAAAACGAAAGAAAACCCAATTCATTATATTTTATCTTTAAAGAGTAGGCCCTCCTTGCCATCCAGATTTCAACTTAAGCTGGCACTTGGCAGCTCATTAATTACACACAGTTCATTAATTACTCATTAATAGAAAACATTTTCAAGACACATACGGTAAATCCTTAGAAGTTCAATACCCCCAACTCCAGTAAACCATTAAAACGGACCTTTCAGTAACTTTGCAGCTCTGCATTAAAAAGATTCCTGACATATCATATATAGCTATAGTATCATTTAAAAAAAAAAAAAAAACACTATCTTTTAATTTGAAAAAAAAAAATTAATAAAATAAAAATATATAACATAGTTAAAAATTGTGAAAGTTAAAAAAAGCAAAGAAAAAAACAAAAAAACAAACAATTCATTATAGGTTACCTTAATAGAGTGGCTACTCTTTGTCAGCATGCTTTCAACTCAAACTGGCACTTGGCAGCTCATTAATTAAATGCAGTTCATTAATTACTCATTAATTGGAAAAAACTGGAAAATTTTTCAGGACACATACGGTAAATCCTTAGAAGTTCAAAACCCACAACTCCAGTAAAGCATTAAAACGGACCTTTCAGTAACTTTGCAGCTCTGCATTAAAAGATTCCTGACATATCATATATAGCTATAGTATCATTTTAAAAAAAAAAAAACACTATCTTTTAATATGAAAAAAAAAGTAATAAAATAAAAATATATAACATAGTTTAAAATTGTGAAAGTTAAAAAAAGCAAACAAAAAAACAAACAATTAATTATAGGTTACCTTAATAGAGTGGCTACTCTTTGTCAGCATGCTTTCAACTCAAACTGGCACTTGGCAGCTCATTAATTACTCATTAATTGGAAAAAAAATTGAAAATTTTTCAGGACACATACGGTAAATCCTTAGAAGTTCAAAACCCACAACTCCAGTAAAGCCTTAAAATGGACCTTTCAGTAACTTTGCAGGTCTGCATGAAAACATTTCTGAAATGTCACATACAGTATGGCTAATCCTATAGTATCATGTTTTTAAAGTTCCACTTTTTAACATGAAAAACTAGAATTATGTATAATATAGTCTAAAATCCTAATATTAAAAAAAAAAAAAAAAAAAAAGCCAATTTTTTATCTTTACCTTGAAAGAGTGGGTAATCTTTGCCAGCCTGGTTTCAACTCAGGATTTGCACTTGGCAACCAATTAATTAAACTCAGTTAATTTCTTAATGATTGGAAATATTTGAACTTTTTTTCAGGACCTATACAGTAGGGTAAATCCTTAGAAGTTCCCACAATTCAAGTAAAATTCCTGACATGTCCTATATAGTTATAGTAACTTTTTTTAAGTTCAACATGAAAAATTATCCTTAACCACTTGCCGACCAGTCCCTGTGTCCCTCTCCAATAAAATTAACCCCTTCCCTGCCAGTGTCATTTTTACAGTAACAGTGCATATTTATAGCACTGATAATTGTAGTAATGTCACTGGTACCCCCAAAAGTGTAAAAAATGTCAGTCAAGGGTCTGATCTGTCTGCAGCAATGTCGCAGTCCCGCAGATCGCCGCCATTACTCGTTAAATAAAAAAACACCAAAAATGACAGAAATCTTTCCCTTAGTTAGTAAACGCAATAACTTTTGCGCAAACGATTAAAATACGCTTACTGCGATTTTTTTTTACCAAAAATATGTAGCAGAAAACAATTTGGCCAAAAATGATAAAAAATTTAGATTTTTACATTTTTTTGGGGGGGAATTTCATATAAAAAAATGTGAAAAATATTGTTATTTTTTCAAAATTTTCGCTCTTTTTTTGTTTATAGCGCAAAAAAGTAAAAATCGCACAGGTGATCAAATACCACCAAAAGAAAGCTCTGTTTGTGGGGAAAAAAAGGACGTAAATTTTGTTTGGGTACGGCGTTGCATGACCGCGCAATTGTCAGTTAAATTCGCACAGTGCCGAATCGCAAAAAGTGGCCTGGACGTAAGACAGCAAAATCCTCCGGTGGTAAAGCGGTTAAAGCAGTAGTAAACCCTAAACCAAAAATGTAAAATATATATGTAATGTAATATATTGCAACTTACAAATCATTCGATGTGATGGCTGCATTCATTTTCTTTTCTTAGGCCTTTTCCCCTCTGTTTTCACCTGGTGATCTGGCCAATATTGTGCCTCCTGTAATACAGAGTCATCTCTCTGGATGAAGGAGCACAGGGGGCACCTTTGGACAGCAGCATTGTCAGTGTGGGGGGAGGGGAGTGTTAGACATACTAGCAGATTTAAATACACTAACAAATTGAAGCCAAACTCCAGCTCATACTTCTCAGGCAGTTACAGCAAACATTTTTTTTTTCTTTTGGGATAAAGATTTTAAATAAAACAAAAAACAGCGAATCATTGTAAGCACCCCTGCTAGTATTAAATGATTTGTTTCAGCCATGTAACTTGATACATCTGCCGGACAGCTTGTTCTTTTGAAAAAACAACAGACTTCCTGGGCAGCTCAACAGATGGAAATAAAAAAAAGAAAGTCTAAAAAAGAAAACTAATGCAGCCTTTGTATCTAAGGGTCCATGCACAAAGGACGTTTAAAAAACGCCAGCGCTGCTGTCAGGAAACAAGCAGCGCTAAAAAAAATGTATTTTTGAGCATGTTTTTTACAGTAAAAACACTCCCTAAAAGATAAAAACGCCTACAAATGCCAAACGCGGCTAAACGTGTCTAAAAGCTTGTTACAGTGTTTTGCCATGTTTTTTTTTTTTGGCACTTTGCGTTTTTACAGCCAAACAGCATTTGCTCCTGAACGCACAGGCAGTCGGTTTTCTTTACTGCCCCTAAATGCTTATTCCACCAAACTCCTCTGAAAGTTGGTGTGTGCATGGACACATAGGCTAACATGGAGGAGAGTTCAGAGGCAGTAAAAAAACAAATCCCTTAAAGCAGCTGCAAATACATCCTATGTGCATGAGCCCGAAGAATTGGAAAAATACAATTTAATAAATGTTTGCTTTTGGGTTTAATACCACTTTAACCACTTGCCGACCAGCCACCGCAGTTATACGGCGGCAGGTTCCCCCGAATCGCTGTACCTGCGAATCGCTCACCGCAAAGAGAGAACGGAAGTCTGCTGTTGTAAACACAGTAGACCGTTGTTCTCCCTGGTATCAACAGAGAGCCACGGTCTTCCTGCTATTTAGGAACACAGGTCTCTGCATTGATTTCACAAGCCCATCCCCCATACAGTTAGAAAACACCCCCGTAGGCTCACATTTAAGCCTTTGATCGCCCCTGGGTAACCCCTTCCCTGCCAGTGTCATTAGTATAGTAACAGTGCATATTTTTAGCACTGATTACTGTAATAATGTCACTGGTCCCTCCAAAAGTGTCACAAATGTCAGTTAGGGGTCCGATCTGTCTGCAATGTCGCAGTCCTGCTAATAATCGCAAATCGCCGCCATTACTAGTAAAAAAAAAAGGAAATAAAAATTACATAAATCTTTCCCCTAGTTTGTAGACGCATTAACTTTTGCGCAAACCAATCAAAATGCGCCTATTGGGATGATTTGTGTTACCAAAAATATGTAGCAGAATAAAAATTGGCCTAAAAGGATGAAAAAAATTGATTTTTTAAAATTTTTTTGGGGGGGAATATTATATATCAGAAAGTGAAAAATATTGTTTTTTTTCCCCCCAGAATTGTCACAATTTTTTGTTTATAGCACAAAAAATAAAAATCGCACAGGTCATTAAATACCACCAAAAGAAAACCCTATTTGTGAGAAAAAAAAGAACATAAATTTTTTATTTAGGTACAGCGTCGCACGACCGCGCAATTGTAAGAAATGTTGTCGTGCTAATCCAAATATATAAATAAGCTGACAAAAAAAAGAATGAACGAGTCCCAAGTGAAATAATGGAGTCCACATAAATCCCAGAAACCGGAGGGGTGCAAGCAGATTCCGCCTCACAGACAAAGCCCCGGACAACGGACAGTCGTACCGCCATTGGATGCCGGTGATGGCAGGAATAATTTTTGAGAGAAGGAAATGATGTTCATTTAGCATTATGCAAATGGTGACCCCCCAGAGAAAGTGCTCGAAGGAATTGTTGGGAGTCCAATCCGATCGATATAGGAGGAGGTGGACAAATGTGATTCGTTTCTTCCTGCTACTAACCTATCCATATTCTTTGACCCTGTGGGGTCTATCAAGTTGGTAAGAGTACCTTGTGATTTTGTTCGGTGGTGGACTTTCCTGCTTGCACCCCTCCGGTTTCTGGGATTTATGTGGACTCCATTATTTCACTTGGGACTCGTTCATTCTTTTTTTTGTCAGCTTATTTATATATTTGGATTAGCGCGACACCATTTCTTACCATTTAACTGAAGATATAGTTTTATTGTCTTTTTGTGTCAGCCGCTTTTCCTATAAAGGATTACACCGTTTATTATACCGTTTTATATGATTTTAGCGCAGTAATTTTACTTTATATATGCACGACCGCGCAATTGTCCGTTAACCACTTAAGCCCCAGCCCCATTTCGGACACTTTTTGTTCACACGTTAAAACCAGTATTTTTTCCTAGAAAACTACTTAGAACCCCCAAAAATTATATATATATTATTTTAGCAAAGACTCTGGAGAATAAAATGTCGGTCATTGCAATAATTTTTGTCACGCGGTATTTGCGCAGCGGTCTTTAAAGCGCCATTTTTTTGGAAAAATTTTGAAAAATCACATTTCACTGCATTTAAAAAATACTAAACAGTAAAGTTAGCCCATTTTTTTATATATTGTGAAAGAACATGTCACGCCGAGTAAATAGATACCCAACATGTTACGGTTTAAAATTGCGCCCCCCCCCACCCCCCGTGGGATGGCGACAAACTACGGTCAATAGGCGACGCTTTAAATTTATTTAACGGTTACCAGTTTAGAGTTAGAGTGTAGATCTTTTTTTAAAATTATTGCTCACGCTCTGGCGATCGCGGCGATACCTCACATGTGTGGTTTGAACAGCGATTTCATTTGCGGCTCGACTTCCGTATAGGTTTTTTTTTTTTGCGCGAGCTAACGGTGACGGGGGTGGCTAAATTTTTTATTTTTTTTTTCCCATTTATTTTATTTATTTTTTTAACTTTATTACAGTTTTAAAAAAAAATAAATCTGATCACTTTTATTGCTGTCACAAGCAATGTAAACATCCCTTGTGACAGCAATATGTAGTGACAGGTACATTTTATGGAGGGATCGAGGGCCTAAAAGACCCCAAACCCCTCCACTACACTTCCCTGTATGCATACAGCCGATTTTCAAATTTGCTGCCTTTTGCAGCACAGTAACCCGGAAGTGACGTCATGGACGCCGCCTCCGGGTTACGTCAACGGAGACCCGATCAAAGCCGTTTCCGGCATTCATCGGGACTCCATCCAGCCGGCGGACGTGCCGGTTGGGTGTTTGGGGCTCCCGGTGGGACGGGAGCCCCGAGCAAAGCCACGGAAGGCGGCGGGAGGGGGGGGGACATCCCCTCCCGCCCCCCCGGGTACCGATCAAGCGGCTCCCGAGCCGCATCGGTCGGTACCGACGGAAAGCCAACCGTCGGCTTCAAACCACGGTACCAGGATGATGCCTCTAGCTAGAGGCATCATCCCGGTACACTACCGCAAAGTTTACCGACGTAGCCCTACGTTAGTATGCGGTAAGTGGTTTTAAAGTAACCCAATGCAGAATCGCAAAATAGGGCCTGGTTATTAAGGGGGGAAATCTTCCAGTCCAGAAGTGGTTAAACTCCAGTACAGTGACTTTGCCTAGGCTGAGATGGTGTCATCAGTCTGCCACAGACAGGAAGAAGCATCTTCTCAGTCTCATCTTCCCCAGTGATCAGATTGCAGCAGGGGCTGATCTGTGTCAGACATTTGTGACAAGAGCCAAGAACTGTACAGACATCAAGATTTACATAATTGTGTCATCTATGAACCAGCATCTCAGTCTAAGAAGGTGATGGTGACCCTGGGTGATGCATGAACAAAGATGGCTCTATCCTTATGGGGTAAAAAAAAAAAACAGATGACTTCCATTTTTAGGGGTGATCTCTATGAAAGGTAAATAATACCTGGAATTGGTATGCCTACACATTACGTAGGCTGGCTCTGGGGCTAGGTCCACTGCGATTGCAAGTGTCTTAATATTTCAAACAGCTTACTAAGAAAAATGTGAATGTATGGTTTTGTGGCATCTGTTATTAATGTCAACACAATAACTGTGGACAAGGACATCACTCAGTTCAATGTTCCTTCTCACCACCCAAAAAGGTCATTCCTCAAATTCCAGCTTTTTCCTGTAAACGGCCGGTCTCCTTAGCCTACTCTGAACCCATCTGAGCACACATAACTTGCAAGAACATTTTTCATCTCAATTTTCAAGTAATTTCCACCACTTTGAAACCTACATTTGACTTCAAAGATGATTGAATAGGTCAGCCAAGGTTTTCATGATCAAAAGCTGGTTACAAATTGCTAAAAAATTGTGTGTGTGTGTGTGTGGCCTCCTACTTGACCTTTGTTTCTTACTGCTTGACAAGCTGGAAATGTTCAGTCTTTCCGTAAACTGTCAATCACAGCATTCTGTCACCCGCTCTTAAATCAGTTCCCAGTTTGAGGTGGTAAAATGATCGAAGGTGCCATGGAATTAATAGAAAAGTGCATTTCAACTGGAACTTTAGTGGTTTTGGATGATCTCCATTGATCCCTGTGGTTCAGCAGTGATGGCTAGCTCCAAAATTGCCCACAAAATTGCTAAGGTAATGGCTAGCATAACAGTTGCTAAAGAATCCCCCTCGTCATGGCAGAGCCTGACGTAAGAGGAGTGGCTTACTGGGTAACTGGCGTGGCACAGGTTCACCAGAGGCGCGGAGTCTAAGTGTTAGCCAGTTTTCACCAGGGCCCCAGATGGTGGGGATGGACTTGGCTGCTTGCTAACACCAGGTCGCGGTCCCCCGGATTCCCTGGGAGAGCCAGGAACAGGTCCAGGACCAATAGCAGGTAAACAGATCAGGACGAGACAGGAGGATAGTCAGGACAAGCCAAGGTCAGGGCGGGCAGCAGGTAATCAGAATCCAAAGACAAGCCAGGTCAGGTAAACAGGAACAGCAGATATAACAGGCACAGGATACAGGAGAGCTGAAGACAACACAGCAATCACCTAGAGTGACAGCTGTGTTTAAATAGGCCGTTTTGGCGCCAATTTGGTAGCCTTGAACTACACTGAGGTAGCCTCGAACTTCTGCCAAGGTAGCCCCGAACTCTGCCAAGGTAGCCTCGAACTCTACCAAGGTAGCCTCGAACTCTACCAAGGTAGCCTCGAACTCTACCAAGGTAGCCTCAAACTCTACCAAGGTAGCCTCGAACTCTACCAAGGCAGCCTCGAACTCTACCAAGGTAGCCTCGAACTCTACCAAGGTAGCCTCGAACTCTACCAAGGTAGCCTCAAACTCTACCAAGGTAGCCTCAAACTCTACCAAGGTAGCCTCAAACTCTACCAAGGTAGCCTCGAATTCTACCAAGGTAGCCTCAGCACATGCGCATAGGCGTTCGCCGGTTAGCGACGCCAGTGCGCCTGCGCAGGGTATTGAGTCCCTGACAGTTGCTGTACACAACCTCCAGGATTATTCCATTCCTCCAGTGGGTTTGAATACCTCCAGATCCCTCACATGAAGAAATATAACATCAAACAAGCCCCATAGTGTAAATCTGTATGTAAACTTTAATTAAAATTATGCCGAAATGCACTCACATATTACAGCAGAAACATACGAGTTTCGTCACACTGATGTCAGGAGAGCAGTGTGATGAAACGCGTAGGAAAGAGCTTGCAGTGTCAGTGAGTCACTTCCAGTTTCGGGTCCGTGGAACTCATTGGCGTCCCAGAACTTCCTGATTTTACATGCTCATGTTTCTGCTGTAATATGTAAGTGCATTTCGGCATAATTTTAATTACATTTTACATACAGATTTAGATTTAGATTTACACTATGGGGCTTGTTTGATGTTCTGTCTCTTCATGTGAGGGATCTGGAGATATACAAACCTGCTGGAGGAGTGGAATAAACATGGAGGTTGTGTACAGCCACATAGTGCTGTGAATGCTGGTTTCCCCCTAGCAAGGGGAGAATCTCTGGTGAGTGAGGTGGAAAAGGGGGAGCATGTGTGGACCCCACCAACACCCTATATTCTACTGTCACTGGATATTGATTTTTCTTAAAGGCACATGTCACTTTATGGACTCATAATACATATTTGGATTAATTTTGCGGACTGAACTTTTTTGAGTTTTGTGAATCTCAGCTCATGTCACTTTACTCACTATTATTGCCAATATAGCAAAGTCACTTTACTATTTGTATTTTATTTGTATTTAATTGAAGCACAATATGACTGTTTATGTATGATTTTGTTATTGGTAATCATTTTGGTTTATACACAACAATATTTAAGGCACACACTAAACAAGCAGCACCACACCTATTTCTTCCCTTAACCACTTTAAGACCGGAAGGATTTGCCCTCTTAATCACCAGGCCCTATTTTGCGATTCGGCACTGCGTTATTTTAACGGAGAATTGCGCGGTCGCGCGACGCTGTACCTGAATGAAATTTACATCCTTTTTCCCCACAAATAGAGCTTTCTTTTGGTGGTATTTGATCACCCGTGCGATTTAAATTTTTTGCGTTATAAACAAAAAAATAGCGACAATTTTGAAAAAAAAAAAAAACAATATTTTTCACTTTCTGCTATATAACATGCCCAAAAAAAAATAAAAAAAATCCAAATTGTTTAACATTTTTGGCCAATTTGTTTTCTGTTACATATTTAAGGTAAAAAAAAATTGCAATAAGCATATTTTGATTGGTTTGCGCAAAAGTTATTGTGTCTACTAACTACGGGAAAGATTTATGTAATGTTTATTGTTTTTTTCTTTTTTTTTTTTTTACTAGTAATGGCAGCGATCTGCGATTTTTAGCGAGACTGTGACATTGAGGCAGACAGATCGGACCCCTGACATTGACACTTTCGGGGGTACCAGTGACATTACTACAGTAATCAGTGCTAAAAATATGCACTGTTACTATAATAATGACACTGGCAGGGAAGGGGTTAACAGCATAGGTGATCAAGGGGTTAAATGTGACCCTAGGAGAGTGATTCTAACTGTGGGGGGGTGTGGCTTCTGAGCTGACCACAAAGACATGTGATCCTATATAGAAGGATCACAGGCGCTCTGTGATCATTTCAGGGAGAACGGTCGGCTGTGTTTACAACAGCTGACCGTCCTCTCTCAGCGGGGAATGATCGCGGGTGTCAGGCGGCAATCTAAGCCACCTGACACACGCATTTGACTTCGCCGCTGACGTGCGCTCACCCCCTAGCTCCTCCCAGGTGAGCGACGTAGACCTACATCGTTTTGCCTGTATGAGCCAGCCTGCCGCAGTAAATATAACGTAAGCGGTCGGGAACTGGTTAAGAAACATTGCAGACTCCACTAATTGTGGTAGTTGTGATAGAGGCAGCAGCTTGAAGACATTCCAAACAGCTTTCACCATAGCGTGGAACATTTTATCTATTTTTCTTAATTTAAATAATTTATCAACCCCGTGTAATCTCTGCCACATTTCAACATGAAGCCTACGCAGAGTTTGGACTCCCACTTCCAACGAAGGAACGGAGCTGCAGGAAGAGCAGAGAAGGTGATTATGGCACAGTGTTAAAGGTTCTTTAAATCAGAGTTACTCTTTGACCAGTATGTAACCTCGCAAGGCAAGCCACCAGCAAGAGTCTGCAGTTCAGTTCCATTCAGCGTAGGTATTTCAGCTCTACTTTCACCATTTACACTTTTCTTTCCATTGAATTTTTCTGAACCAAGATAAAAAAGAGAAATGATATTAAAATGTGTTACATGCCCATTAGGGTCAAGCAGGTTGGACACACCAGAGTTAAATTATTCAAAGGTAGCTTAGAAAATGCACATCATAAGCCTTGTACCATTATTCCCATTAACAGCGGCATTTGAGTTAACACATTGAGGGAGAAGAAAGATCAAACGCTTGGCCCGCTCTGCCATCTCTCCTCTGAAGTCAGCTATTAAAATTTATAGCTGGGGTGGCATTATCATGTTCATTTTGTGTCATCCTGGGAAAAAGAGTCACTGCTAGGGCTATTCCAGCTATTAATTCCTGAATGCTGGGGGAATGGAACCGATCTGCCTCGCCCGTAGAGGCCAATCACCTTCTTTCTGTCGCTGTCCAGCTGCCAACGGAAAAATTAAAGCTGGAAAGTGATTGGTTGGTGTGCAGGCAAGGTGTATGTTATGGTCAAAGATCAGCAGAAAGGGCAAAAGAACCGCTCCAGTGATAAGGTAATCCCAACCATCAAAATAAGGGGCAGCAAGGATCCGCAGTCCAGGCAACTGTAATGTATATAGAGAAATAGCCGCACTCCAACTTGAAGGTGAAAAATATATAAAATCTGTTTTATTCGTATCCAAAAGATAAAATCAATTCAAAGTGTATCCATAATACAGTCAGAGACAAGAGATGAACGCATCGTAGTTGACGCATTTCACGGATAAACGTCCGCTTAGTCGTAACTTCGTGGTTACGACTAAGCGGACGTTTATCCGTGAAACGCGTCAACTACTATGCGTTCATCTCTTGTCTCTGACTGTATTATGGATACACTTTGAATTGATTTTATCTTCTGGATACGAATAAAACAGATATTATATATTTTTCACCTTCAAGTTGGAGTGCGGCTATTTCTCTATATACATTACAGTATGTTATGGTCAAGACATGCCTGGAGCTTGAAGGAGATGATAAGCATAGGGCATGCATGACAGGGTTGAAGGAAAACCAAGCAGTAGGGGATTAAATTCCTTGTTGAGATTTGAGAGGTCAGGACTCTCGCCTTATTGGCCGAGCAGACGAGGTGATGGGGAGGAGCAGGAGAGAGAGTAGTTGGAGGGGAGGAGTGAAGCTTCATTTGCATACTGGAGATTGTAGGAGAAACGTCCCTCCCGCATGCCCTGGTGATGCCGTTTTCTGTCGCTCTGCTAAGGAGGTTGGACATTGGTGGTTGGGGTCCTTGACGAGAGTCCAAAACATGGTGTCAAAGGATAAAATGGTGGGACCCATCTCAGGTATGGAGTCCTATGGTTCAGTCTAGACCGGCCGGGTAGTGTAAGGTGATAGGGGTCTGTGGTCAGTTAGAATGGTCCTCAAGGGGGCGTTTTGGCAGCTAGGGACAGAACCAAACCTAATGGTACTACAGACTCCAAAGTTGTGGGAGATGGTATTGTCAAGGATCTACAACCATTATTTGATCTGGATTGGTTTGACTGTTTTATTTTTTATGTTTTTTATGGTTTTGTTTAATAAAAGGCCGAACTGGCCATTTAATCCCAATGCGTGTTGTAATTTAAAGGGGGGGGGGGGGTGATATTTGGTACTGATCCAGGTAATATGGTTAAACAGGTGGGATCTGAACTACCCTAGTCATGTATATAAATGTGTTCAGATAAACTACACACTGCAAAGATATATCAAATTTTATGATCTGCAAAGTCATGGTCATCAACATCTTGGACATCTCCGTAGGATACAGGTTAGCTGCGTTATTTGTTTATTAACGTGGATTGCGTTAAGATTCAGAATGGGCTACCAACACATGGCAACATTTTTAAAACTTTATTTTTATTTTTTGAATGCGGCTCTTGCTCCCTTCTACAGCTCCGGCTTTACAAGTAGTCCCTCTGCATTGCAATCAGTTTGATGCTCTGGGATGGTGGGTCAGCAAGCCGAGACCGTCACCTGGCATCGATCCACTGGTTGATGACCCCCCGATGTAATCTATTTTTCATGAAATTCTTTCTCACTCGGTTTTTCCGCCTCCTTGTAATATTCTATTTTCTCCTCTCTTCTGTTTGTTTGGAACGAGGAGTGCACGTTAGTAGTGGTCATGTACACTGCTCTAGGCACACTACAAATCCCTTAATCCATAGGCCCTCTCAGGGGTGGGCATACCTTCCAACTTTTTGAGATGGGAACGAGGGACACTAATAAGCAAAAGTATGTAGTCATAGGACACACCCATGGCCACGCCCCCTTAAAGGAGAATTATACATAAAAATAGATTAGTTAAACCCACAAGTGCTTATATTATACACTACTATTCCTTTATACATTTAAAAAAGAATTTCGATTAAATATTTAGCACAGTGAAACACTCTTTTAAAGATAAAAAGTGAATTTTATATACATATATATAGATCAGACCAAAATAAGGGATAAATGAGGAGGAAAGAGGGACAGAGGGACTTTGTTCCAAATCAGGGACAGTCCCTCGAAATCAGGGAGAGTTGGGAGCTATGGGTGGGGACAAGAGAGGGTGGCTACATTACTACATACAGTGGGACCATGGAGAATGAATGTAGCCACCCTCTAACAGTAAATCAGATCACAGCAGCAAAAAAAAAAAAAAAAAAAGGTATTTGGAGATACAGAGAAGACTGAAAGCAATAGGGACTTTTCTGAGTTTTTCTGAATTTAAGATTGAATAGAATTTTTGTCCTTTTATACAAGAGTTTAGTGTCACTTTAAACCCTCGAGTTCCCCCGGCACTGCGCGCGGCTTGGGCACAGCGAATGGAAAATCAGTTTGATGACAGGCACACACATCGGGACTTTGAAAAGCTTTTGTTTGTTGTCTTTTTATCTGGCGTGCAACCACAGCGATGATGGATCTGTCTCTGAGAACAGGAAAAATGCGAAGATAAGTGAAGCACAATAGTACGCCGAGGATAATCTCCGGGCCCCGGGACTGGAATTCCGATTTCGGCTTTGTGCTGATTATAAGACATAAAAAAAAACAAAAAACGTGCTGCTCAAAAAGGAATAATGACAATCAAAAAATAAATAAATAAAAAATTGTCTGTGACGGCGAGTGAGCCAATTTCTCTGTGATGAAACTATCATTTTTTATTTTGGATAAATGTTCTCAGGAATGCCTTGCTTCTAATCTATGTAATAGGGCTCTTGTGTTGCTGCACGCTTAAAGTGGACCGGTCATAGAACTGTGAGCACTACAAACGCTGCGACAATGCCAGTCTAAATACAAGAGTCGTGTATTTTTACTTGAATTTTGGTGCTTGGTGTATTTCTTCCAGATCTGTGCAGTAATCCAGTGTGAGACTTTTCCTGTAATAAAGACCGCTCACTGCTGATCTCTCTCCTTGAGCAGGGTGACAAGTCTTGTGTCCGCCTCCTCCTGTAGTTTTCTATAGTGGGAGGAGCCTTCTCTGGGTCCCTCCCACACTTCTGTTCTCTGCACAGGCTAGGTATAGCACTATGATGATGTCACTGCTACCTTTACAGGGTAATGTTTGGACTGCAAAGGCATTTGTTGCACACAAAGTAGGTTTGTATCCTTTGAGACTGGTGAGGAGTATATTGAAGTTTTTGTGCCTCAAGTTCAGCTTTAAGGCTCTGCTAACACCTCCCAGATGCAATGTGGTGGGCATGCTTTTTTGCACGTTCTTGCACGCATTACCAATGCGTAGTGCTTGGGGCAGCCCTAATTTCCAATGCATGAGAAACATACAAAATATGCAAAAGAAGTGCCTGGCACATTTTTGGTGCCGCACCAAACCACATGGTACTGCGGCATCATGCGTTTTGGTGTGAGGAAAACATGTGTGTTGGCAGATGCGAAGGGGTGCCATGAAGAATGAATGGTACCGTCACATGTCTGATAAAGTGCATTTCTGTGCAGGTCAGGCAATTTTGCACGTTTTCGACACACACACAAATAGGAACCTAGCCTTAAAGCGGAGTTCCAGCCTTTTCACTCACCGGTCCAGCGATGCGGCCGCCCAAAGCCTCGATCCTCTCCCTCTGGTCTCGGCGGCGCTGGCATCACTGGTGTGGGCACCCGGCTGTGACAGTTTGCGGCTTCACAGCCGGGTACCCACTGCGCATGCGCGAGTCACGCTGCGCGTCTTGATTGGCCGGCAATCTTCTAGGACCTCTGACATGTCCCAGAAGATTGCAGGGAGGGAGGGGGAGAGGAGAACTTCCGTTCAAGGCGCCGCGGCGCTCCGAGCGGAAGTGGGAGCGGGTACCTGTCAAAACTAGGTACCCGCTCCCCCCCAAAAAAATTACATGCCAAATGTGGCATGTCAGGGGGTTAGAATACCTAAAGTGGAAGTTCCACTTTTGGGTGGAACTCCGCTTTAAGGCAGCCGACTCAGTTCAGTAGGGCGCCCTACGCAAAAGAAGTGTCGCACCCAATTTTAACCACTTCTCTCCTACATGTAAAAATCATAATTTTTTTTTTTTTGCTACAAAATTACTTACAACCCCAAACATTATATATATTTTTTAAGTAGAGGCCCCTAGAGAATAAAATGAAGGGTGTTGCTATGTCTTATGTGATTTTTCAAATGCTTTTTTTGAGGGGGGAAATACACTTAAATTAATTTTAGTGTAATAAAACCAAAATATATAAACTGATTTTTTTTTTTTTTTAAATATAAAAGATGATGTTACGCTGAGTAAAAAAGTACCTAACATGTCATGCTTTAAAATTGCGGAATGACACCAAACTACGGTACCTAAAAATCTCTATAGGGGACACTTAAAACAATATTACAGGTTACCATATTAGAGTTACAGTGGAGATCTTGTGCTAGAATTATTGCTCTCACTATAACGTTTGCAGCGATACCTCACATGTGCGGTGTGAACACCATTTACATATGCAGGTGCGACCTACGTATGCATTTGCTTCTACGCGCGAGCACGGGGTGATGGGGGCTTTTTACATTTTTTTTATTAGTATTATTTATTTTATTTTTAATATTTATTTTTACACTGTCCCTTATTTTATTTTTTATTTTTTAATCACTCTTCTTCCTATCACAAGAAATGTTAAACCTTCCTTGAGATAGAAATAAGCCATTACAGGTCCTCTTTATGGGGACATCTGGAGTCTATAAGACCCCACATCTCTCCTCTACCTTGAAAAGCATGAAAAACAAAACAAAACAAAAAAAAAACAAAACACTGATCTCCAGAAAAAAAAACGGCAGTGTTTCCAACTGCCACAACCAGAAGTGACGTCATGATGGGCGGGAAATGGTCAAAAATAGTGCAGCGCCATGCAACTTTGCCACACACGTTAGCAAGATGCTAAGAATAAATGGCACCATTGTAGATCTGCAACAGGGCGGTGTTATTTGTGCGCTGCAGAATATCGCATGATTTTGCGTACATTCCCACAATGCACAGTTGTTAATGAAGGCTACAAACTGAGCTTGTTTGTCTTCTGTCCAGATTTATGTCTGGGTAATGTTGGCCACAAATTCTTCATTTTTATTATCCGATCGGTGTAGGATTCAATCAAAACAATTGCGCCCGAAAACAATAGCCATAACATCCCTTCCAATCAGATTTGATCAACCTGAGTTGATCGGTCAGGGTGGAACTTTATTGATTAGTCTCGGCAACAATCAGACACTTTATTCATAAATATGATCAGATTTTGATTTTGATTTTGATTTTGAAAGGACATGGTGGAAATGTAGATGCAATCGATAATTTATGATTGGAAGTTACAACCATATCCAACCATCGATTGATTTCCACTTCTCCATGTCTGCCATATCAATCAAATGGGTTGTCAAATATTGAGCAAATATTGCTATCGGAAAAGGTCAACCAGAAAGGAAAGCGACCATTTATTGAAGCGTGTAAGGCTCCCATAACACAGAAAACATGGTGATGTGCCAGGATTGTGTTATGTGACTTACAACATTGCTGAGCACAATGCTATTTATACTCCGGATATTGTACAAGGTGTGCCCACTTTATTCACTATGGCTCTCAGTCTTTGGCACTTAAGAGCTCTCCAGCAGTTATCAATGGTAGTAAGTATGAAGGAGTATCAGTCACTCAGGGGGACAAGTGCTGCCAACAGATTGCAGTCTCTGGAGCTGGGATACATCTTTAGACACTTCGCCATTCGGAAACCAGTACTGAGAAAATATAGGAAAATTAACCGTGAACGAACCATGAAGCTATAGGAAGCCTACAAAGATTGCACAGACTTCATGTTCAAGACTTTCCATCTAGGGCTTGTAACAGTGCATTCCTTTTTGTTTGTAATTCCATTATTTGAGAACCCCAGCTTGTATAGCAGTAGAGGAATTCCCAAACACAATATCTTCACTATCTCCCACATACAGAAATGCCTTGTTATAATAAGTCTTAATACTAATGAGTTCTCAGCAAGCACTAATGAGATTCAAACATTTCTAGGAGGACTGAATGTGAACATTTATACAGGTATAGCACCCTCTAGCTTAGGGTGCTAGATTTAGTGCACATAGCTGTAGTGTAGATACATTTTAGCCAGGCTGGGTTGAATCTGGGTCAGGGTTAAGTGTCTCAGGGAGGCTGGATGACTGAGCAAGCAACACTTCTGGTATCCTACTTTATGGAACCTTGTAGAAGCATCCAGAAGAATGGGTGGGGATTAGGAGGGGCTGCTTGGAGTATTGATGAGGGCCTGAGTCAATCCCCAGGCAAATGGGCTGGCAGAGGGCTGGCCCCTTTTAAATACTCCTGAGTAAGCCAGCAGGGCAGTCGGGTGGAAGATGGAGAAGAAGTGCTGAGGAGGCGGTCAGTGGCCCTTGAGGGTAACCTAGTCTGGGTGGGTGACCTTGGGAATGGGGCTCAGGTGATGGAGAGAGCCTCTACAACACAGGGAGGAATCCTGTCCTGGATGCACGGGAGCGAGGAGAGGACAGCGGAAGAGTCAGCGCATTCAGGAGTTCTCCAGGTGAAGTCAGCCAGGTGGGCTGGTGAGTGTACAGTCAGGGAGGACTGTGGGAAGTAGCCAGGAGGGCTAGTGAGAGATAGACATGCTCAATTAGTTTTGTTACAAATTTGTTTTCAGTCAATATTTGGCATATTCATTCTTTCCGAATTAAGGAAAGACTCTTATGACGAATGCGTACGTAAACGAATTGTCAGAAAGAACGAAAATTCTAAAGAACGAGAATTCAAAAGAACGAAAATCCGAAAATACAAAATTTCAAAAGAATGAAAAACTATTCAACCTACAAGTTTAACGAATCGATTACATTCGTATCATTTTGTTTTTCATATTTTCGTTCTTTCCGACAATTCGTTATCGCTAAATATAAAGAAATAATTAATGAATGCATATTTCTTTTGGATATATTCGGAATAATAATTAGATTTTTGGATGAGCAGTGTTAGTGGGTTATCTCTGGCCAATGAGCTTGTTCCTTATTCCCCTGTAAGCTTTTCTGTGTCAGACTGCATTCCATCCAGAGTCCAGACAGGGTGTGGTGGGTCGGTGGCACTGTTTTGTTGGATTTGTGAGTATCTTGTGACACAGAGTGTGAGTGATAAATTATTAAATAATTTCTAATTAATCTTACTCGTATAAAACAAAAATATCCAAACTAACGAAGGTTCCGAACGATTACAAATACAACCACCAATGTCCGAATGAACGAAGGGTCTGAGCCCAAAGTAATGAATGCCGTATCTAAACAAATGGAACGTAACAAATACAAATGCATCGGAAGTCACAAATTATCTGAAGTAACGAATGCCTCATCTAAACGAATAGAACGGAACGAATACGAATGCATCGGAAATTATCAATGATCCGAAGTAACGAATGCCGATCATAACGAATGATCCGATAAACCGAAATAAAAAAAACAACATTGAAACAAATTTTTCGGAAGTGCACATGCATGTCTAGTGAGAGAGGCAGCTGCAGCCAGGCGGGTTGGCAGTGCCTGAAGAGCTGTGAATGATGTGTCTGGGTTTCAGGCAGTCTGAAAACCGCAGATTCAAAACTCGGACTGTCCGGGTGAATCCTGGACGGGGGCAATCCTAGGTTAGGGTCAGGTTTGGCATTCGACAGCCACTTTTGGTAGTTACATGACCATGCCGCTAGGTACAAAGTAGATAGGCTGACTCCAAAAGCCATGTCACGCAACAGTTTCCACTGGTGAAAAGCTGTGTTCCAGGCTGGTTGGACAACAGCTCAAGGCTCTCCTCAGCACCGCAGATCTTGTCTTTAGGTCTCTAACATCAAGAAGAACACCACATCATGATCATCCTCAGTGAACCCTGCAACTCAACTGTGTCATTTGTCTGGATGTATCTCTCTTTTAACTAAATATACCTGGGTACTAAATATACCTGGGTATATGTGCACAATTCCATAGCACTCCTATCAGGACCTTTCTGATAATACCTGTTTGTACATTGGATGTACTGTAAAAAATATTTTTTTCTAAACTGTCAGTTTTTTTGTTTATAGCACAAAAAATTAAAATGGCAGAGGTGATCAAATACCACAAAAAAAGCTCTATTTGTGGGGTACAGTGTCGCATGACCGTGCAATTTTCAGTTAAAATACCGCAGTGCCATATCGCAAAAATGGACTGCTCATAAAGGGGGGGTATACCTTCCCGAGTTGAAGTGGTTAAGCCCACTAGAGAGCGAAACGCGTATGCAGGACATCTGCAAGTGGAGAGCAGAACTGAAGCCATCTTATACTACCTGGTTCAGTTTTGGTCACAGTGAGTCATTGTCCTGAGTGCAATCAGTTGTCATTTATCTGTAGCACATTATAACCTGTTTTCAACAATCTGCACCAGGTCCTTACATGTCATGTTGACTGATATCAGTGATAGGAGCATTAGAGCGTTACTTTAAGTTTGTCTATAGATCAGCCCTTGCTGCAACCCGCTCATCTCAGAAAGTTGACCCCTGAGCTAACAGGATGGTCAGATGCGCTCATCCCAACACTGGGTTTACATGACAAGAAGAGGCTTCTGTACCCGGTACGTAAGATGTGTTCCCAACTACATGTGAAAGAGTAAGGGAAACTAATAGCGCTCACTGCTAAAATGTTATATTTAATGGTACCAATTTATTAAACACTCACAAGATCTTCACTTGGTAGCAAGCATATAACGAAGCAGCAATTCCGCTCTCACACGAGCCAGGATAGCAGCGGGTGACGTCACATACAAAGATCCTTCTCCTGTACGCGTTACATCCATCTGGACCCTGCTGACAAATTCAACCACTTGCTCACTTATATCCCCTTTCCTGCCCAAGCCAATGTTCAGCTTTGAGCGCTGTCACACTTTAAATGAGAATTGCACAGTCATGCAACACTGTACCTAGACAAGTTTTCTTACACAAATAAAGCTTTCTTTTAGTGGTATTTAATCACCGCTGGGTTTTTTGTTTTTTGTTTTTTGCTAAAGAAACAAAAAAAGACCTGAAATTTTGAAAAAAAAATGTTTTCATAGTTTGTTATAAAATTTTGCAAGCAGGTCATTTTTCGCCTTTACTGATGTGCCCTAATGAGGCTGCACTGATGGACACTGATGGGTGGCACTGATGGGCACTGATAGGTGACACTGATGGGCACTAATGAAGCTGCACTGATGGCCACTGAGGCGGCACTGGTGGGCATTGAGGAGGAGGCACTAATGAGGCTGCACTGAAAGGTGGCACTGATGGACACTGATAGGTAGCACTGATGGGCTCTGATTGGCAGCACTGAAGGGCACTGAAAGGTGGCACTAATAGACAACACAGATGGGCACTGATAGACAACACTGATGGGCACTGATAGGCGGTAATGATAGGCACTGATAGACAATACTGATAGGTGACACTAATGGCGAGGCACTGATTGGCAGCACTGATGGACACTGATAGGTGGCATTGGTGGGCACTGATTAGTAGCACTGGCGGGCACCGAGACATGAACCGATGTCTTTGTAACAGAAGCCAGTTACCAGCTTTCTGCTTCTCTCCTCACGCTGATCGCGAGGAGAAAAAAAAGCTGATAATCGGCTTCTATTTATTTCGGTGATCAGCTGTCATTGGCCGACAGCTGATCATGTGGTAAAGGGCCCGTTGCGATTGGCCCTTTACCCTGTTCTGTGATCAACTAAGTCTGCGATCACGGGGGGACATCTATTGGCACCCCCCCCCGGCACTGGAAGCCCACGTTGGGGCCTCTTCCCAACAACCCTGGGCTGTGGTTTTCGGGGGTCTGCGGGTGGGGGCCCTTCTAGCAGGAGTTGGGTCTCCGGGGACAGCAGGGGGTCTGAGCAGATGTCCAGTGAAGCTGTCTTGTAAATTCCCCAAGCCAAATTGTTAATTTACATCTCACAATCCGTGCTCAAATCATAACTTTATACCCAAGCAAGATATGTCTCTAGAAAGTAGATATTTGGATGCCACATAAAATACCGATCAAATTAATATCAAACATGAACCCCCTCATGCCTAGTAAAGACAAGCTAGCGATCAGATGCCTTACAGGTCAGAGGTTATTCTGAGATAACCCATGTTTAGTGTCTAAAGATAGGACATTCAAAACCGGACCATAAAATATCGGTTTCACGCATGTAACCGTTTCAAATCTCAAGATATGAGTGCTTTTATTAATCTGTCAAACGGGGAGGTCTCTTAGCAGTTTATAGACTCAGAGCCTATAGTACTTCTGGTGACACCCCCTGGAGGGTCAGAGAAAAGGACAGGAACTGGTAGAGAGCTCAGTTCTCATCCTACCATCAAGGCCATAACATCGCTTAAGGGGAACCAATCATACCTGTTCATCTTCTGAAACTAAGGTAATACCAGGACCATTTTAATGCAAGTATTTTCATTCTTATTCTCCTATTTCTAAATTGCTGTATTGTGTCTCTATTTCTTTGTAACCCATTTTTCTGTAAATATTTTTATTCGCACCAATTTTAACCTTTCTTATAATTAAACCTTATTTTGAAAAGCGTTAACTTTGTCTCTAAGCTCTTAAACGCAACTTGACCCAAAGAACCTATCTCCTGAAAGCGCCCTACTGTTTAGGCTGAGCTATCTGAAACATTCTTGTCTGCATGTGACAGGGTGTGTTACGGATTATTGTTCTAAGGTCATAATTGATATTTGTAAAATCGCGAGCGTCCGCTCCGTATCGGTGGTGGCAGTGAAAGGGTTAATTGTTCAATTAACCCGGTGACAATCGCTCTCAGTCTGCTGGCATCTAGATTGTGGTCCCGCAAGCTGGAAAATCTTTGTGCCGGGCGCAGCTGAGACTGGCATTGTTACGCAAGTGACGGCAGGGTGTGAGATTGCTTGGTCTTTGGTCACGAGGTGGATGAGAAGGCCAGGGGTCTGATACCCGCCACCGTCACAGAACCCATGTTAAAAAAATTAAACGCATTCTTGCAAAAAGCAAAAAGCATGAACCAATCACAGCGGGAGCTGGTTGTCATGAAGCCATCTCACAGTACGTGATTCAGTTTTGGTCGCAGTGAGTCGGCGTCCTAAGTGCGATCAGTTGTTATTTTTACTGTAGCACATCTATACTAGACAATTTTGGACACAAGCCAGAACTGCACAGATATCTGAATTTACATGACTGCATCATCTCTCTGCTGGCATCTCAGTCCAGAAAGTAAAAGGCGACGCTAGATGATGCCTGAACAAAGATGGTGCCGACCTTCTGGCGATAAAAGCAGATGAAGGCATTGTCAGGGGGAGTAATGTGATCTCTGGCAGAGGTATAAAAAAATACTTGGAAGGGTTACACTGACACATCACTGGTCATACAAGGACTTACCATGATAATGGATCAGATGCTAGGTGCACTTTAAAGGAATCCTTGGTGTTTGGCCTCTTTATGTAACTAAACAGAGCATGCAAATGAATCCTGGCAGCTGCTCATGTGATCTGTGCACCCTATAGGAGCTGCCTCATTACTAATTCAAATTTGTGCTGAAAATAAAGAGTCTCATTATCGACCTTGCACATTTCAGCAGCTACTGAGTCATCTGCAGACAGGACGCTATGGCGAGCCCGCTTCACACGATGGTTGCGGGTGACGTCAGTGCACAGAGGTGACAGGATGTCTGCACATGCCACCCCAACTTCACCTGGAGTCTTTAAAACTATTTTAGAACACGGCTTAAAGAAGAACACCCACTTCTACCCCAGAAAATAAATCGAAAAAAATCTTTAGATGTTTGCTGCACCTTTACATAGTTTACTTTTATATTGCTTATTCTTCAAGCATTGGCACAGCTGTCATAAGTAGGGATGATCGAACTTTTGAAAAGTTCGGTTCGACCAGATTTCCGGATTCCAGAACCCCATTGAAATCAATGGGACCCGAACTTCGGTAATCAAAAAACACCATTTTGAAGCCCCTAAAAAGTGCCTAGGGTTCTGGGTCATGCCCCAGGGACTAATAATCACACAAAAAAAGTTCTTAAAAATTGTCGTTTTTAATAGAGAGCCAATTATTGAAAAAATTATTGAAAAAAAAAATGAGATTTCTTTGGATTTAGTGTCTGGGGGGTCTAAAAAGTGTACCTGTGAAGTTTCAGCTCTGTAGCATGTCCAGAACCAGAAAAAAAATATTGTTTGTCTTAGAATTGCAGTAGAGCAGGGATATGGCTCAGCTATTTTCACACCTGGCCGTTTTTGTTGCAGGCGTTTATTGGGCTTTTTTGTGGATGCCTTTGGAGGCAGGCATGACATCTGAACTTCTGTGTAGGGGTATATATACACACACACACATGTATGTATATATACACATACACACAAATAGGTGTGAAAGTAGCAGAACCCTATGCCTGCGCTAATGAAATTATTTGCAGGCATAGGGCTCCGCTCCTATCACACCTATATGTGTGTATGTGTATAAATACATATATGTATGTGTGTATATATACCCCTATACAGAAGTTCAGATGTTATGCCTGCCTCCAAAGACGCCTAAAAAATGCCCAAAAAAAACGCCTGCAACAACACACCTGGGCGTTTTTGTTGCAGGTGGTTTTTTGGGCATTTTTTGGGCGTCTTTGGAGGCAGGCATAACATCTTAACTTCTGTATAGGGGTATATATACTCCCCCCCCCTGATGACGCATTTGGTATGCGAAACATGTAGGCGGAGTTTTCAGCAACACATCGATGTCACAAGCCGGAATGGACTCGCCGCTCACCCTACACTACACTATGGTCACCCTGACACTTAACACTTTCCCTACAGAAACTAGATTATTGAATCTAACTTTAGCGGAAAATAGTACCCTAACTACACTAGATATCCCTTTCCTCACACTAATAATTGCTAAATGACACTTTTGAAGCAGGAGTAACAGAACTGCTTCCACTCTCTTCCACAGCCCTGTATTAAAGTGCTAGAGATTTGGCGGGGCTATCTTATATACTGGGGGGGCGTATTCACTACTGATTGGCCTCTGGACCCCCTAGTCACTCCAATCACATTCCTAGCATCCTCCTGCCCCCTCAATTGGCTTTTACTGATGGTTCTGGTCCAATCACGGGCTTTTAAAGCCCAGTTCCTGTCCCATTGCATTTTGATCGGTTCTGGTTGCCGAATTCCGAACTTGTGTTGAGTTATTTTAAGGGGACAGCAAATTTACACTGTTATACAAGCTGTACACTCACTACTTTACATTGTAGCAAAGTGTAATTTCTTCAGTGCTGTCACATGAAAAGATAAATAAATAAAATACTTACAAAAATGTGAGGGGTGTACTCACTTTTGTGAGATACTGTAGATTGAGTTTGAGGAAGTGGTGTGACATCCATGCTGATATGTCAGTTAGTAAATCAGTGATGTGTGTGGAGACGGATGGGGTGAGCTGAGGGGTAGAGAGATAGATTTGGGTGTCATCAGCATAGAGAAAGGGCTCTCGGGGAACAACTACATATATCTAGAATCCTGACAAAGATTGAGCATGTTCTGCAGTCATTAGAACCACAGAAACCTGCTAATCACTGTAAAAGCTTCTTAGCTTATTTCCCTCAACAATAAAATAGCAATCTTCTGTTCCCCTTTCTCAAACCACATCCCCAGCTAGCTATCCCCTGTGTTGTAAAACTTATCCACGGTGTATCAGGTTTCCTGTTTGTGGCGCCATAAAGTACATAGGGAAAGCAAGCAAAGAACTTTCAGAGAGCGGAACGCGGCAGGAGCAGGGAAGCCGGTTTACCGTAATCCCACCATTCTTGCTTGATAAATGTGATTCTGCAAATCCCCATTTCATTTAAAATGGAACACCAGTCAGAAAGCTAAATATATATATATATATATATATATATATATATATATATATATATATATATAAAAATATAGATATACAATATATTACTAAAAGTATTGGGACGCCTGCCTTTACACGCACATGAACTTTAATGGCATCCCAGTCTTAGTCTGTAGGGTTCAATATTGAGTTGGCCCACCCTTTGCAGCTATAACAGCTTCAACCCTTCTGGGAAGGCTGTCCACAAGGTTTAGGAGTGTGTCTATGGGAATGTCTGACCATTCTTGCAAAAGCGCATTTGTGAGGTCAGGCGCTGATGTTGGAGAGAAGGCCTGGCTTGCATTTTCCACATGAATTCATCCCAAAAGGCATTCTATCGGGTTGAGGTCAGGCTCTGTGCAGGCCAGTCAAGATCCTCCACCCCAAATTCGCTCATGTCTTAATGGACCTTGCTTTGTGTCTTGGTATGCTGACGCTTTAAGAGTTCCCTTCACTGGAACTAAGGGGCCAAGCCCAACCCCTGAAAAACAACCCACTCCATAATCCCCCCTCCACAGGGGCGTACCTAGAGCATTTGGCACCCGGGGCGGATCCTATATCTGGCACCCCCCCCAGGCGACGAACTGCCCATTGACGCGTCACGTGTAAAATGTATGGAGACCCCCTTTTACATTACACAGCCCCCGTACCCCTGGACCCCTTTACATTACACAGCCCCCATCCCCCAAAGGAACCCTTTACATTACACAGCTCCCACCCCCCATGGAACCCTTTTACATTACACAGCCCCCCAATAGAACCCTTTACATTACACAGCCCCCATCCCCCATAGAACCCTTTACATTATACTGCCCCCACCAATAGAACCCCTTTACATTACAAAGCCCCCGCCAATAGAATCCCTCTACAATAAATCCCCCCCATAGAACCCCTATACAATACAAAGCCCCCCCATAGAACCCCTATACAATACAAAGCCCCCCCATAGAACCCCTATACAATACAAAGCCACCCCCCAAAAAAAAGAACCCCTTTACAATACAAAGCCCCCTCCAAAGAACCCCTTTACAATACAAAGCCACCCCCCCAAAGAACCCCTTTACAATACAAAGCCACCCCCCCCAAAGAACCCCTTTACAATACAAAGCCCCCCCCCTCCAAAGAACCCCTTTACAATACAAAGCCCCCCCCCCCGAAAATAACCCCTTTACAATACAACCCCCCCCCCTACCTTTTTAGGAGGAGAGCAGAGGAGGATGAACTGTTTAAAGCAGAGGATGGGAGAGAGACTCACCGTCATTCACGAGCCCTGCATACACAGCGGTCGGCGGGAACTGCAGAAGTTAACTGTGCTAGTTAATGAGCAGGTGATTGGTTGATAGGCGGTCCTAGCAACCAATCGCCTTCTCATTAACTAGCACAGTTAACTCCGGCAGCGCCCGCTGTGTATGCTGGGCTCGTGAGTGACGGTGAGTCTCTCTCCCATCCTCTGCTTTAAACAGCTCCTCCTCCTCCGCGGCGGAGGCAGTCCGGCGGCCGGCCCCGGGTGTCACCCTGGTCTTCCCTGACACCCCCCTAATGTGTGGCACCTGGGTCGGACCGCCCCCCGCCCCCCCTATTGGTACGCCACTGCCCCTCCACCAAATGATTTGGACCAGTGCACAAAGCAAGGTCCATAAAGACATGGATGAAGGAGTTTGGGGAACTTGACTGGCCTGCACCTCAACGCAATAGAACACCTTTGGCTTGAATTAGAGCAGAGACTGCGAGTCAGACCTCTCTAATATCGACAGTGCCTGACCTCACAAATGCGCTTCTGGATGAATGGTCAAACATTCCCATAGACACACTCCTTAACCTTGTGGACAGCCTTCCCAGAAGAGTTGAAGCTGTTATAGTTGCAAAGGGTGGGCCAACTCAACATTGAACCCTACGGAGAAAGACTGGGATGCCATTACAGTTCATGTGCGTGTAAAGGCAGGTGTCCCAATACTTTTGACAGTATAGTGTAAAATCTGTATGTATATATACATATAAGCTGTCTTACCTGTCAGAGGAACTTTTTTTCAGTCCTGAGATCACCAGCCCTGCCATGCAGCACAGCCAGCAGACCCAACATTTCTCCGCTGCAGTTAGGCAACACAGCTAGGCCAGCTCCCTGCCCCTACCCAGGGATTGGACAATGAAGGAGCATCAAGAGATTAATGAGGTCACCTCTATACTCCTTCTCCCTATCAGCACATGTAAAAGGCCCCAAATGCTTCTCCTCCCTCTCCCAGGCTGAGTTCTGCCGTAAGAGGAGATTATAAAAGCCGTAGTCAAATCATATTTATTACAGGTATTTGTATATCACCAACATTTTAGGCAATGCTTTACATATTGTACATTCCCATCAGTCCCTGCCCCTAAAAAGCTTGCAGCCTATCTCAGATATACACATACTAAGGACAATTTAGCAGTTAACCTACTGGCATGTCTTTGCAAGAATGTGCATACTTTATGCAGCTGGCAGTGAACCCAGTACTGCAAGGCATAGTATTAGCCACTACCCCTCTGTGCTTTCCTAATGTCTTTACACTATCTGTACTTTAAATACATTTAATATATATATATATATATATATATATATATATAAAACAACTTACTATTTATATCTATTTATATAAAAAAAAATGTTGGATAAATTTCACAAGCATGTCACAAATTATGACCATATCTTGCCTAATGCAGCAATTTCCCATGATCATAAGCTCCATCTAGTGGCCACAGTGATGTATTTTTCCTAACTGAGGTTTTTCAAGAAAAAATACATTATGGCCACTAGTTGGAGTTGATGATCTGAGCCTAAGGCAATTAACTTATGAAAACGGAACTAAACTCTGTCAATCAACATGAACTATTTTTAAGCCTTATGCTGCTATCATTACCAGACAGATGTGAAGGTATATTATATTTTCTTGTTTTTTGGGGTTTTTTTTTACATTTATTCAATTGTTTCATGGTTTCTGGCCTAGGCCAAAACAATGTCATACATTCCAAGGGTCTTCATTGGTATTTTTGCATCTTTCTTCTGGGGGAGAGGAGGAGGGGCTTTCTCAGCTAAGCACACCCTCCTGCCTGCATGACTGAGCTAAGGGCAGATTGATTTCAGGAAGTAAATGCAACATGAATTACCTGCCCTTACTCAAGATGGCTAGAAATGCTAGAGGGTCATTTTTCAGTGATTTCTCAGAAAATTAAAGCATGGAGACATGGATGGATGGAGGAGTTTGCTTTGGAGATTTCTCAGCTAAGCACACATCTCCTGCCTGCATGCCTGAGTTAAGGACAGATAGATTCCAAGAAGTAAATGCTACATGGATCATCTGCCCTTACTCAAGATGGCTAGAAATGCTAGGGGGGTGTTTTTCAAAGGGATTTCTCAGCAAAATAAACCATGAAGACATCTGGAGGAGGGGTGTTCTCAACTAAGCACACCTTCCTGCCTGCATGCCCGAGCTTGGGGCAGATGGATTCCATGAAATAATTGCTACATAAATCATCTGCCCTTACTCAAATGGCCATGGTTAGAAATGCTAGGGGAGTGTTTTTCAAAGTGATTTCTCAGCTAAATAAAGCATGGAGACATGGATGGATGGATGGTGTAAAGGAACGTCAACCCACACTGTATTTGCGGACTTCTGTCAGTATACAGCTTCCTCCCAGTCGTGAACATAGATATCAGATTTTCCCAGCCGCCCCATACAAAGCTAGACGACAACTTAGCTTGTACTGGAATCTCCTTTTTTTGAACAATCACACAGAATTTATATACAGCATAGACCCCCCCCCCCCTCTCCTGATCAGATTACTACACACGTCATTGGTTGCCTGATTAGATTATCATATGCAGAAGAAATTGTATACAGAAATAGAATTAACCTGAACTAATTATCTAGCCATCTGGACAGAAACAATGTGAGGTCATTAACATTTAACAATGAAACAGACACACTTAACACAATCCACATCCCACCTCAATAGACAGACAATAGGGGAGCCTGCCAGTGACAGTCTGTCCGTCTACTACATTGAAGGACATGGAATACACATCTAAGCATTGCTTTGATTATTTAGGAGTCACAGACTTCATGGCAACAGGCTATAGGTCTCACAGTGTAAAGTGGGATTATATCTTCATATTTCTTGAGGGATATTGTTGATAAATATTACTCTCCCATTTGAAGTTATCCAAACCATTTTCTCAGTGTCCAATAAGTATCGGTCTTTCACTCGCAGTGACGGTGAGTACCGTCACAGATGGGGGAGTTTGCTTTGAATATTACAAATTAATGGGTTTTCAGTTAAAGCAGAACAACATTGTATCTGAGCACCACAAACCGAAAAAAACGATTTAAGTAATTTCTACTATTCAAAGCAAACTTCCCCATCTTTCCATGTCTCCATGCTTTATTTTGTTGAGAAATCACTTTGAAAAACACTCCCCCTAGCATTTCTAACCATGGCCATTTGAGTAAGGGCAGATGATTTATGTAGCAATTATTTCATGGAATCAATCTGCCCTTAGCTCAGGCATGCAGGCAGGAGGGTGTGCTTAGTTGAGAAAACGACTTCCTCCAGATGAAAGAAAATGCCCATGAAGACTCCCTGGATGTATGACAGCATTTACCTAGGCCAGAAACCAGAAAGCGACCACAGAAATAAAAAATAAAGAAAAAGTTTAAACACAAGAAAATGTTATATACTAGGGATGCACCGAAATTTCGGCCACCGAAATTATCGGCCGAAAATGAGCCTATCCCATTTCGGCCGATAATGGGTTAACAATGCCAAAATTAATGGCCGCCGTGAGAAAGGAGGAGGGCGCAGCGCAGGTTTGAAAAGTCCCGCCTCTGGCCGGCCGCCCGCCTCTCAATGATGTCCCTACTACTACGATGTGTGTATGAATGAAGTGACATACCAGGCGGGAGGGCAGGCGAGCTGCCGCTAATAGCTGTAAATATGTGAACCTTCACTTCCCTGTCATGCGGGTATCTCCTCTGACAGGGAAGTGAAGCGTTCACATAGTTATAGTTATAAGCGGCAGCTCGCCTGCCCTCCCGCCCGGTGTGTCAGTTCATTCATACACAGATCGTAGTAGTAGTGACATCACCGGGAGGCGGGCCGCCGGCCAGAGGCGCTTCTTTTGAATGAAGGACACCGGAGGAGCACTCAGCAGAGTGACAGTAAGGAGATTGAATCGTTGGGATGGGGAGGGATGCTGAGCCAGAGGGGGGGAGGGTGTACTGCCGAGGGGGACGCTGAGGCAGTGGGGGGGTTGGGGGGGAGCTGGGCCAACTTACCAATGGTATTAGTATTAATTATGCAGCATGTGTTGGTTAATGTATTGTCACTGCTGGTCACTGATGCATTAGTGACCGACCAGTGGCAGTTAATTAACCCCTTTGTGCTGCATTAGTGCAACCAGTATCAGTGCAACCAGTGTTAATTACCACTGATACTGGTTGCACTAATGCAGCACAAAGGGGTTAATTAACTGCCACTGGTCGGTCACTAATGCCTATCACCTATAGCCTATTGCCATGAAGTCTGTGACTCCTAAATAATCAAAGCAATGCTTAGATGTGTATTCCATGTACTTCAATGTAGGAAACGGACAGACTGTCACTGGCAGGCTCTCCCTGTTGTCTGTCTATTGAGGTGGGATGTGGAGTGTGTCTGTTTCATTGTTAAATGTTAATGACCTCACATTCTTTCTGTCCAGATGGCTAGATAATTAGTTCGCGTTAATTCTATTTTCCCTTTGTGCTGCATTAGTGCAACCAGTATCAGTGCAACCAGTGTTAATTACCACTGATACTGGTTGCACTAATGCAGCACAAAGGGGTTAATTAACTGCCACTGGTCGGTCACTAATAGATGAGTGACCAGCAGTGGCAATACATTAACCCCCTCCATGCTGCATAATACAAATACCATTGGTAATTAAATTAATCTCTTGCCAACCCATCACAGTACATAAACTGTGACAGGGTGGCAGCGACAGGTGTACGTTGCTACCTGTTTTTGGTGTATGCCCCTGTTCTATCTATTTTAAAAAATTTTGGGGGAAAAAGTCATTTTCGGTTTCGGTTTTCGCCCAAGGGCATCCTGCATTTTCGGTTTCAGCCCAGAATTTTCATTTCGGTGCATCCCTATTATATACCTTCCTATCTATTTACTAATGCTAGAAGCATAAGGATTAAAAATAGTCAGTGCTGAATACGAGGGCGAAGTTCCAATTTAAAGCGGAGTTCCAGCCTAAAAATAAACTTTGCAGCATCAGTTAGAATACAAAAGCCTGAAAAAGAATTGGATAATTAATATTTTTTTTTTTTTTTTTTGTTTCACTTACCTTGTTTTTAATGAAAATTGACTTACCTTCCTTCCTCTCCCTCCTTGTGCGGCCGCGGCCCCCGACGTCACTTCCTTCTTTGCATTGCCTCCTGGGAGATGAGCGTCATCAATCCCAGGATGCAATGGGAATGGCCGGCCGCTACTCTGAGTGCTGATCGCAATCTACAGCACATGCGCAAGATTGCGATCAGCATTCTGGGTAGCTCAGAACCAGGAAGAGGAACACAGCGGGGGACACCACGGCTTCCGATGCCCAACCTGGAGATGGCCGCGCTCTGCAATCAATTTTAAAGGTAAGTATTTATCTTTATTCAGTAAATGTAATGTACTGTAATGTGGGGTTAGTGTTAGGGTAATTGGGGGTAGTTTAGGATTAGGGGGGGTTTAGCTCAAAAAAGTGTATGTGGCCGGAACTCCGCTTTAAGTTCCACTTTAAGCATAATATGGTCAGAATTTGTGTTGACTTGGCGAATGCTTGTGACATTTGTCCTGTGAATGTTTTTATAAATAGACCCCATAGTGTAATTGCACATGTGCGCTACCATCTCTGTTCACTACAATGAATACTCTGTCCTACAGCAACGTAAATGTCTTATAACAGGCCGGCACAGTAAAATCTTTTCTGCTTTGAACTTTCTGATGGACGATTTAAGGGAATTTGGCATTTTTGGATTGAGTATGAAAGAGCACAAGTACAGTGAGTTCTACAGGATACAGATGACAGTTCTCATCAAATCAATAGCAGGATGTCACGTCTATTCATTATGTCTATTTTCATTTCAAATATTCTTTTTTTTTTTTTTGGCCTGAGGGCACCTTACAGTAGATTATTTCATGGCGTCCCTTTAATAAGGGACAGTCTTTTGTTCCAGCACAGCTTTATTTTGCCATCCTGATTTTCTTTCCCCTTGATTTGATGAGAGATGCAAATGAAGCTGTTTTGTGAAATTCCATCTGTTAAGAGCTGCGAAAACCATATTCAGCAGCCTTGTCAAAGCCCGCTGACGTTTCGTCCGGGGCCGCTCTGAAAGCTTTTAAGAATATTAAATATTATGTTTAATTTATTTTCCTTGCCTGGCTGTTAGCGGGAGTGGGACTGGGGAAGGGAGCCGCGGTTTGGTGGCAGAGTCCTTCATTTCTTCCCCAAGTGCAAACCGTTGACACTGTGTACAGGTCCAAAATCCTTGTCAAAATCTTGGAGAGCTGTGCCCAGTACAGGACGTTCCTGGCAGCAGCCCTGACTGTTAGATGTCTGCCGATGTGTGCACAATCTGTCAGGAATGGGTTCACCTGCGGGTGGCACTGTGGCTCCCAGATCTATAGGCTGCAGTTCCGATGTCCACCAGCAGGTGTCCCTCAGCAACCAGAAGCTCACATCATCTCATGCAATCAGTCATCATCACCTGATGCTGGTTGCAGGAAGTGTATTTAAACCCTGTCAATGCTCTTCATTCCTGCCTTGGTGTTCTGTTTTCAAGTGCCCCTGACCCGTGTCCCTGTGTCCCTGCAGCCTGATCCCTTCCTGCCTGCTTACTCCGTCTCCTGTTACCCTCTCCCTGTCCTGTCTTGTTCTCAGCTCCTTCTGCTTGATCTCCCGTGTATGACCCTGGCTCTGTTACGATTAGGATTTGTTTATCCTGTTTCCTGTACTGTATATACTTGGTTTGGGCAGTTGTTCGTTTGGTTTTCTGGTTTGTTTTACACAGTGTGATATATTGGAGGTGTGTTTACATTTCTGTTCACTTATTTTTTAATAAATTATTATATTTTATTCTCTGTGGCAGTCCACACATTTCTGGTCACATTGGTTCCTGACACTATACCAGCATTTCTCAGCTGAGGTGCCGCTGCACCCTGGGGTGCCGTGAACAGCATCATGCTCCTCTATGCTGCAGGCCGGCCACCAGTACTATAACAACGAATGCAGCTCTAGGAACGGGTCCATCTGAGCTATTACCTCCTGTGTAATGCCTGGTCAGCCTCAAGAACACAGCACTCAGCCTGGGAAATCTCTGCAAATTTCCATGTGCAATCCATGCTAAAAAGAGGGAAAGGCTTTTGCCATGAAAGTTGGCTAAAACATTGTTTTATTATTGCAGTTGAACAACAGTCAAAAAATCCAACGCGTTTCGGCCATCAGGCCCTAACCGTCTCTCGCCCGCCGTATTGACAATTGACAGGAGCAAGGTGGCTCTCTCTTTCTGGGACATCATATGACGTCATCGTACTCTTGCCACATTTGCGTGCTCACAGGGACATGCAATGCGGTGATCAGCGGTAAGCTGTGTCCCTGGGACATCACGCATCACCAATCTCTGTCCAATCTCATGTAACCAAGGAATTGCCGGTTATCCGAAAAGCCGATCAGCAGCATTTCCTCACAAGGGAGATCTGCACAGATAATCAGGGCCCAGCAATGATGCCAATCAGTGATGCCAGTCGGGGCTGCCATTCAGTGCCCACCAGTGCCTGCTTATCAGTGCCACCCATCACTGCTGCCTATTAGTGCCCATCAGTGTAGCCTATCCATGCCACCTATCAGTGCTGCATATCAGTGCCATCTAAGCAGTGCTTATCAGTGCAGCCTATCAGTGCCCTTCAGTCAGTGCAACCTCATCAGCACACATCAGTGAAGGAGAAAAATTACTTATTTACAAAATATTTTACCAGAAACGAAGAAAAAACCTTTTTTTCCCGAATTTTTTGCAAAATATAAAAAACCGAGTGGTGGTTAAATACCACCAAAAGAAAAAACTCTATTTGTCTCCAAAAAAATGATTACAATTTACTTTGGGTACAGTGTTGCATGACCACAGAATTGTCATTTGAAGCGTGACAGTGCTGAAAGCTGAAAACTGGCCTGGGCAGGAAGGGGGTGAAAGCCATGATTAAGGCCTGATGGCTGAAATGCTTTCGATTTTTTGACTGTTGTTAACCTGTATTATTAAAACAATATTTTAGCTGACTTCCATGGCACCAGTCTTTCCCTTTAATGTAGTTCTCGGGCCAGGATGCACAATGTCCTGGCCACACCATGGCAACTCAAGGTGGTGATCCAGGGCAGGCAGCATGCAGGACCAACTAAAGCATTCTACCTCCTGCATACCACCATGCTGCTGGAGTAAGAGAAGGCTGCGATGAGTGTAGGGGACTATGTGATAAAGGGACTCTAATGTATAGAGGGACTCTTCTGATGTGATGAGAGGATTCTATCATGGAGAGCGCTACTGATGTGATGGGTGAACTCTGACATAATGGGGGGAAACTGACTGCTGGGAGGGATCTCTGACATGAAGGGGGGAGATTCTGAAGGGTGGGGCTTCTGATGTGATGAGAGGATTCTATGATAGGGTGCATTGCTGATGTGAGGGGGGACTCTGACATGATGGCTTGTTTCTGACATGATAGGTGGGACTCTGATGTGATGGGAGGGACTCCGACATGATAGTGGGAGCTCTGACACAATGGGGGGGGGGGTGTCTGATGTGATGGGGGAACCTCTGACATGATGAAGAACATCTGAAATGATGAGGGAACCTCTGAAGTGATGGGGAACCTCTGACATGATGGGGGAACCTCTGACATGATGGGGGAACCTCTGACATGATGAAGAACCTCTGACATGATAGGAGAACTCTGATGTGATGGGGAACCTCTGACATAATGGTAAACCTCTAAAATGATAGGGAACCTCTGACGTGATGAAGAACATCTGAAGTGATGAGGGAACCTCTGAAGTGATGGGGAAACCTCTGACATGATGGAGAACCTCTGACATGATAGGAGAACCTCTGACATAATAGGAGAACTCTGATGTGATGGGGAACCTCTGACATAATGGTAAACCTCTAAAATGATAGGGAACCTCTGACGTGATGAAGAACATCTGAAGTGATGAGGGAACCTCTGAAGTGATGGGGAACCTCTGATTTGATGGGGAAACCTCTGACATGATGGAGAACCTCTGACATGATAGGAGAACCTCTGACATGATAGGAGAACCTCTGACATGATGGAGAACCTCTGACATAATAGGAGAACCTCTGACATAATAGGAGAACTCTGATGTGATGGGGAACCTCTGAAATGATAGGGAGCTTCTGACGTGATGGAGAATTTCTGAAATGATGGAAGAACTCTGAGGTGATGGGGAACTTCTGACATGAAGGAGAACCTCTGAAGGTGATGGGGAACTTCTGACACGAAGGGGAACCTCTAATTCAAATAAAGAATGAGCTCTTTTATGAGCCAATCAGCTCATTCCTCTCTTGACTAGCAGTAATGAGGAAATGTGGCATCTCCTTCCAATGTGTATGTAAAGCCAAAACTTTATTTTAGTTCTGGTTATTATTATACAGGATTTATATTGCGCCTACACCACTTTACAAGATAACAGGAGACAGTACATTTGCTAAACAATTCATGACAAGAAGGTCAGGAGGATCCTGTTTGTCAGAACTTGCAATCCAAAAGGTAACAGCAAGCGATACAACTGTGTGTAGCCCCCTTGTCGTACACAGGGGCTACTATGTCTATTTAGTTTTTGAGTGAGCTGTAGCTAGCTCAGACTGATTGTATAGTTTTTCACCTGGTTCTTCCCTAAGCCTAAATTGGCTTATGATTTCTATCTGTCGCCAGTAGATGTCACTGGTATCACTGGTCGTAATATGAGATTTCCCAAACAAAATTAAGTTATGAATATTTATATTTCCTTTAGCCAATCTAGTGGGAGGTTTATGCCACTGGTGCATACTGGAGAAAGTTATAAATATTTGGAACAGGTCATGTGCTCACTCTTTTTCCCTGGGTATCCAGGTGCTGTTGGATGAAGAAAACAACAAGAGAAGGGCGCACTGACCTTGTGCATTACCACTTAAAAGTTTATTAAAATCAAAGAAGGGTAGCGTACAATATACTCACAAACGTAGCATATGAACAAGCATATAGGAAATGGGCACCGCTCGCTTCCAGGACACTTCTCTCCTGCTGGATAGCATGATGGCATCCTCAAAACCTGATGTGGCTTACGCGTTTCGAGGGAGGACCCTCTTCCTCAGAGCCAAAATCGCCACTCAGTGGAAGCTGTGCAAAGGAGGAGACCCAGATGTGGCCCCTTGTTGGAGAGAGCTAGGAAGAAGGTTGGTCTCTTAGAAAGGAGGATGCACTAAAATTTGGGAACATGCTTACAGTGTTGCCGGGTTGGCTTAAAGGTTTTGACACTGTGAAGCTGGACATTGATCTGGATCTGTAGAGTCTGTAAGTGATTTGCTACAGTATCTGGGACCCCTAGCCCTCATCTTCTGTTCTGCAATAAAACTTTAAAAAGACAAAAGTGACTTGCACCCAACATCCTTTTTGGTCCCCTGATTTCATACCTCCCAACTTTTTGAGATGGGAATGAGGGACACCTATTAGCAAAAGTATGTAGGCATAGGACACACCCCCTGCCATGCCCCCTTAAAGGAGACTTATACACAAAAATGATTAGTTAACCCACAAGTGCTTCTTTTTACCATTACTATTCCTTTATACTGGCTTTTGAAATTTGACAGATGCAGCAATTTAGAAATTGGATTAAAGGTTTAGCACTAAGAAACACTTTTTTGAAAAATAAAAAGGGTATTTTATATACAACTATATAGATCACACTAAAATGAGGGATACATAAGGAGGAAAGAGAGACGGAGGGACATTGTTCCAAATCAGGGACAGTGTCAAAATCAGGGACAGTTGGGAGCTATGATATTTTAGCCATGGACCCAGCCCTGGGGTGAATTGCTAGCCCACCCCTGGCCTCTGGAGGTGCTATCCTGTCTTTGGGGTGTCAGAGGAGTGCTACATGTGTGACAATGTAACTGTGTGCGGATGAGTTGCTCAAGAAAGTGAAAATCCATTTGTTAGGAAGAGGCGGAAAGGCTTCCCTGAAGAAATGAGTTTTCAGGGATTGCCCAAAGGCAGACAGACATAGAAACATAGAATGTGTCGGCAGATAAGAACCATTTGGCCCATCTAGTCTGCCCAATATATCTGAATCCTATGAATAGTCCCTGGCCCTATCTTGTATGAAGGATAGCCTTATGCCTATCCCATGCATGCTTAAACTCCTTCACTGTATTTGCAGCTACCACTTCTGCAGGAAGGTTATTCCATGCATCCACTACTCTCTCAGTAAAGTAATACTTCCTCATATTACTTTTAAACCATTTGCCCCTCTAATTTAAAACGGTGTCCTCTTGTGGTAGTTTTTCTTCTTTTAAATATGCTCTCCTACTTTACCGAGTTGATTCCCTTTATGTATTTAAAAGTTTCTATCATATCCCCTCTGTCTCTTCTTTCTTCCAAACTATACATGTTAAGGTCCTTTAACCTTTCCTGGTAAGTTTTTTCCTGCAATCCATGTACTAGTTTAGTAGCTCTTCTCTGAACTCTCTCTAGAGTATCTATATCCTTCTGGAGATATGGCCTCCAGTACTGCGCACAATACTCCAAGTGAGGTCTCACCAGTGTTCTGTACAGCGGCATAAGCACTTCTCTCTTTCTACTGCTTATACCTCTCCCTATACATCCAAGCATTTTGCTGGCATTTCGTGCTGCTCTATTACATTGTCTTTCCACCTTTAAGTCTTTTGAAATAATTACTCGTAAATCCCTTTCCTCAGATCCTGAGGTCAGGACTGTGTCAAATATTCTATATTCTGCCCTTGGGTGTTTACGCCCCAGGTGCATTATCTTGCACTTATCCACATTAAATTTCAGTTGCCAGAGTTCTGACCATTCTTCTAGTTTTCCTAAATCCTTTTCCATTTGGCGTTTCCCTCCAGGAACATCAACCCTGTTACATATCTTTGTGTCATCAGCAAAAAGACAAACCTTACCATCAAGGCCTTTTGCAATATCACTTATGAAGATATTAAACAAAATTGGTCCCAGTACAGAGTAGGAGATAGCCCTACAGGTTGGAATAGGGAATTCCAGAGGATGGGAAAGGCTCTGGAGAAATCCTGTATGGGAACATGGGAGGGAGTGACGAGGTTGCTGAAGAAGAGGAGGTCTCAAGTGGAGAAAAGAGGAGACTTTGGGTAGAGATAGAATTAAAGCCCCTGCCAGTTTTTTTCCAGTCTCTGTACCCCTGGGAATGTTTCACTTTACTTCCTGTCTCAGGAATTTGCCTCCTAGACTGTTGTCTCTAAAACAAGTGCCAACATTGGAAGATTTCTTGTTCTGGGGACAATGTGAATATTTGGTATTTTCCATCTGACTTTACCAGTAGAGGTGCAAATCTCCTCTATGGGGACTTTGAAATAAATAAAACTTGACAGAATGTCTAACCTATAGATTAGGCTCTAAATGGGTGAAAACACAGCACAAATTATCCTGTATAAAAAAGATATGATAACAGGGCCGTCTGCTATGTTCATACGATCAGCATGTATGTTGCTGCACAATACCGATTACCAGGCAGCCTGCGCCTTCTATGGTGGCACACGATTTTCCTTTCAAACAATGTCAAATTTTTTGCAGTGCATTTCATTCTGACAGAAGCAGTTTCCCCAGTGTTTTGGAACAATGGCGTAGTAATTACCATGATATTAATCATCGAAGAGGCCCAGTGGGAACAAGGGAAAATGGATGTATTTTTATTGTTCGCTCGATGTTGAATAGACGGCATCTGTAGTTCTGTGCTCCCAGGAGGGGTGGAAGTGTGATGCATCATAAACCACCACTTCTGCAGTAACGCCTTTTCATTGTACCTACGTCGGTTATGAAAGTTGTTTTTCCTTGTGTACATCTGTTATGAAAGTGTTATGAAAGTTGTTTTTCTTTGAAGAAATGTTATCGCAGCTTCTCGGCTGTTGAGCAGAATAGACATACCCGTCTGAAACACCATGCAGAACATAGCTAGACCACCTTTACACTCTTCCCCAACAAAGATACTAGAACTGCTCTTCGTTGCAAAAGCAACACCACAGCTTTGTTAATTCCTACAAGAAACTTAAGCCTCTTACACACGCGTCGAAAATTGGCAGGGAATTTTTGTCCGACGACCGGCTTGTTAGTATGATGCTTCCGACAACCAACTCCGACTTTTCGGCCGAAAAAAAATCTGGTGTAAAAAAAAAAAAAAATCTGGTGTGCAGACTATATCATTTTTGTTGGCCGTCAACATAATGGCCGATTTTCGTGCAGTCAGTACAGATTTTGATAGGGAAAAATCGGATGAGCAAGTCTGGGCATGCTCAGTGAAGAAAGAACACAAAGAAAGCAAACCAACACATGACATCACTTCTGAAGTTCACAATTCGTGTGCAGTCTAGGCACATTCCAACCAACAAAACACAACTCTGGACAAAAGACGGACGATCGGTCGGCCGATAATCGTTGTGTGTGTACGGGGCTTTAATCTAACAATAATGTCTGAACAGACTAAAAACTTGCAGTTGACAACCCAAACTAAGGCCAGGTTCAGATCTATGAAAAAAAAAATCTATAGTAGCTGCGCTAACCTGTATGTGAATAATTAATACTAGTGATCGACCGATATCAGTTTTTCATTGCCGAAACCGATATTTTGGTCAATGCATATCGGTAACGGCCGATATTTTTTATTTTTTTTTTACTTTACAGGTACTCTTGTGGAGGGATCTGGGGGTCTAAAAGACCCCAAATGCCTCCTCTGCACTTAAAAACATTCAAAACGCCAAGTTTGGCTGTTTTGAATGCTGTCATTTTTTTTAATCTGGCGCCAGACAGTACCTGGAAGTGATGTTACTCATGACGACACTTTCGGGTTTTTGCATGGAGACCTGATCAGAGCCAAATGCGGCTTTGATCGGGTCTTCGACGGCCGTGCAGGCTGGTTGTCCGGGTCTCCTGCTGGAACGGGAGACCCGGGCGAGCCGCGGAAGGCGGCGGGAGGGGGGGGGGCGTCCCCTCCCGCTCCTGGTAATGACAGCTGAGCGGCTTCTCAGCCGCATCGGTTGTCATTACAAGACAGCCGACCGTCGGCTAGGGATGCCGGTAACGGGGTGATGCTTCTAGCTGCAGGCATCACTCCAGTACAGCACTTTCCAGAAACATCGGCAATATCGGTCACCTTGGTGGCCGATTCCGATATATCGGGGAAAGTGCATATCGGCCCTCGATATATCGGCTTTGCCGATAATCGGTCAATCTCTAATACCCAAAACAACATACAAAAATAAAATCATACAATATACGTGTTCCAACACTACTAACAAACAAGTGTAAAAATTATATTTAAATGTTTGTTTGAAATATTTGTATAAAACAAAATGTCCATTACCTATTCCGTGCCAATATTAGTGTGCAAAGTTGCTCATATGGTGATACACCTAACTGATCTGTGCTTACATCCACCGTCTTTCAAACTTCGCACTCACCAGACGGCAGTACAATATGGGCCTGATTAATATAAATGTCTCCCAGTGTAGGCAACAGCATTCCACTGACACAATTCCGATAGTGATCCCAGGTCTATATAATGGTATTGCACTCATGCAAATAAATAAAAGTCATCATTGCGCAATATTCCATATGATTTTATTAAAACTATATTCAAAATTTCCCTTTCATGTTTAGAAGTGCCCTCAGACTGGCACTAAGTCTGTCCAGTCATCCACAAAAGCCTTCATGACTGCCACTCCGTTTAATAGAGCCGGCGTGCGTATCAAGCCTCTGTTTCAATGAGAGTCGGGAACCGGAAGTAGCGCATACCTCACTTCACTAGCCTCAACGCGTTTTGCAATAGACATGCGTCATCAGGTTGCACTGGATGCATTTTTTTCCCGGCGTGTTTTGAGTTTCAGAACATGTGCTTTTGTTTCAATGTTTTTATTAAGAATTATCAGAACATAGAAAGTTTGCAAACATTCAGATATGATATATTCCATGTCCGATTATTGACATAATAAGAACATGTATGCAGGGCTAAACACAGACAATGCGATGTATGAGGAACAAATTGAGCTGAGTAGAAAGTACAATAATGTGTATGGGGGTTTTTATAATATATTGCTGGAGATGGACATGCCGGCTATGCCTCCAGAACACCCGAACACCCCACATGGGATCTAACTGTGATCGGGTGAAGATATAGCCGGTCCTCCATCTCATCTCTATCTTTTCTTTTCTCCTATTAGTTTGAATGTTAGGGATTAAAAAAGACATGCGTGCCAATAAAACAGTGAATAATGCACTTAAACAGCAAATGGTGTCTGCAGGAAGCGTAACATTACACATAAAATGTGTTAGAATTAAGCAAATAAATAAAGCAAGTGTAACTGATTTATCTTATCGGGAGTATCTGAAGACCATAGAGGGAGAACCCCCTCCCCACTGTGAGGAGAAAGGGGATTGGGAACGATGGAGGGGGAAAGGCAGAGTATAATTGGACGGGCGTGTGCGTATTTTCACCCGGATTTGTAAGGAGTTTCAATAAGTAAAGGGGTCATAAAAGGAGTGTAGGAGGGTAACCATGGGTTTGTTGAGTCAGGTGAGCAGAGCAGGTAAACGAGCGGTGCTATACCAGGAGAGGGGAGGGAGGGGGGCATGTGGGGGTTGTTTACTTGTTACTTTCCCCCCTTAGATTTCCGCACCACTTTCATCTTAATGCCTTTGTGCCCTCAGGCCAAGCTCCTAAAGGTCTTAGTTTTTGTGTGGATTTGATAACCTGGCGAATCCTGCAGGGTCTGCAAAATTTAGCCAACATGCCCAGGTTGTACAGAATTTTGCAGATGTCTCTCTTGCCTGGTGAACTAAATCCACCATATCTGAAATTTTCAGTACACGCTGAAGCCATTACTAGATACTAGGAGGGTGTTATCCTTCCAGTGAAGGGGAATGCACATGTTGGCTGTGTTGATAAGATGGAGAACTAAAGACCTTTTATAGGCCGACTGGGGTAGGCACGTGTGATGTAGGAGATATTGTGCTGGAGTGTAATCTGGTGTGTAGATTGTTATTTTTTTTGGTAAGGTGGTGTACTTCTTTCCAGATGGGGTTGAAACAGGGGGCATTCCCACCAGATGTGGAGTAATGAGCTGGGTGCTGTGTTACACCTTCAACAGAGCAAAGAAACAGTGGGGTGGTATTTGTGTAGCTTATCTATATATCACCTTGAGTAGATTTTGAATCCGTTTTCTTGTGCGGAAACATTCGTCGACCCTTTATGGATGTGGGAGTAAATGTGCTCCCAGTCCATCACTGACAGGTCCAGAGCCAGTTCCCCTTCCCGGCATTGGCTGGTTTTGTTTACTTTAGGATTGAGATTGGAGAACATGAGTGAGTATAGGTCAGATATTAGATCAGATATTAAATGCGTTTGGGGTTCCGATCCGGAGTAAATGCTTCAAAAAGTGCGTGTGAAGAAAGGGGTGAAGAAAGGGATGGTTTGGTTGGGAATTCTAGATGATAGAGCGTTAAACTGTATGAGTTTACCTTTGTCAAACAATTTTTCTGCCCGGATAGATATTTCCGAGTTTATGCAGTGTGGGGTATGGTCTGGGAGACCAGGGGGGAACTCTGGGTTTTAGTTGATTGGGGTCAGAGGTCCGGGGGAGGAGGCAAGGTTCAGTTTTCTACATGCTGCCCTGAAATTCCGTAGTGTAGGGCCAATTAAGGGATGGTTGGCGCTCTCCTTAGGAATCAGATTCAACCTAATTCATAGTTACTAATTGGTATGTGGGAGAATGATTCTTGGAGCCTAACCCGATCTTTGGTGCTGGTGTGTATATGCCAGTCCACCACTCTGGTATTTTTTATATATCTGGGAGGTTAATTCCTTCTTTAAGTTTAGGGGTCGTTAACCTTTCCCAGCCTAGCCGAGGATGTTTTGAGAACCATATGAATTTCATGCAGATCCATTTACATGAGGAAAAAAAAGCTGGAGGGATTGTAATTGGCAGAGTTTGTAGGAGGTAAAGGATTCTTGGGAGAATATTCATCTTAAGAAAGGCCACTCTCCCAAACCAAGAGAGGGTCCTGGAGCCCATTTCTGTAGCTCTTATTTTATGACTTAGGATTGGGAGAAGGTTTCTGCAGTATAGATCAGATAGTTTGACAGGGAGCTGGACACCAAGATAAGTGATGGCGTGTGGGTCCCAGCCAAAGGGAAAGTTATTTTGGCAGAGTAGTATAATGGATTGAGGGAGGCGCCCTAGGTTTTTGAGAAGTTGATTTGGAGGTTTGAGAGTGTGTTGAATAGAGAGAAGTGTGTTAGTAGATTGGGGATTATGGTAATGGGATTGGTGAGGAAGAACAAAATGTCATCTGCATAGGCTGCCAGTTTATTATGTCGGCCTGTTATTTCGGCTCCTTTTATGTCTGGGTTGGCTCCTAGTCTGCGGAGTGATGGCTCTAAGTTAAGTACAAATATGAGGGGAGACAGGGGGCAGCCCTGTCATGTACCACCAGATTTGGAGAAGGCGCTCGACAGGTGGCCATTGACTCAAACCCTAGCTGTGGGAGAGGAGTATAGCGCAAGGATGAACCTGAGCATTCAATCACAGATGCCCTTCGCTTTAAGGGCTTCTGCCATGTAGTCCCAGGCCACTCTGTCGAATGCCTTCTCCGCATCTAGCGACAGAAAAAAGCCTGGTTTGGGGGAGGAAGATAGCCAATGATGAATGCTAATAGCCTTCAGGGTATTGTCCCTAGCCTTACGTCCGGGGATAAAGCCAACTTGGTCTAGAGATATTAGCTTGGGTAGCAAGAGTAATAACTGGCTGGCAAGTTTTTTTGCATGGATTTTCACACCCACGTTAAGAAGTGATATGGGTCTATAGGTTGAGATAATGGAGGTGTCCTTGCCAGTTTTCGGTATCACGGTTACATGAGCTTCCAAAATGTCCTTGTTTGGAGGAGAAGTAGAGGATAAAGAATTTAATGTTTTCAGGAAATGCGGGATAAGAGTGTCTGCAAATGTTTTGTAGTAAACTATAGTCAACCCATTGGGGCCTGGGCTTTTTCCTGATTTTAGTTGTTTCAGGACTTTAATAGTTTCCTTTAACCACTTAAGCCCCGGAAGATTTTACCCCCTTCCTGACCAGGGGGTATTTTGCGATTCGGCACTGCGTGACTTTAACGGACAATTGCGTGGTCGTGCGACGCTGTACCTAAACGAATTTGGCGTCCTTTTTTTCCCACAAACAGAGCTTTCTTTTGGTGGTATTTGATCACCTGTGCGATTTTCTGATCATGCGCTATAAACAAAAAAAGAGCGCACATTTTGCAAAAATAGCAATATTTTTCACTTTTTTTTTATATGAAATTCCCCCCCCAAAAAAATGTAAAAATCTAAATTTTTTAACATTTTCGGCCAATTTGTTTTATGCTACCTAGCGTATTTTGATTAGTTTGCGTAAAAGTAATCGCGTTTACTAACAAAGGGAAAGATTTTTGTAATTTTTGTTGTTTCTTTTTTTAACGCGTAATGGCGGCGAGCTGCGATTTTTTTGCGGTACTGCGACATTGTGGCGGACAGATCGGACCCTTGACTGACATTTTTGACCGTTTTGGGGTTACCAGTGACATTAGTGCAGTAATCAGTGCTATACATATGCACTGTTACTGTAAAAATACACTGGTAGTGAAGGGGTTAACTTTATTTGAGAGGGAGGGGCTGTGTGTGTCCCTAGGGGCGTGCTTTCTACTGTGATTGGCTGTGGCTTGAGCTGTAAGGACACTGATCAACGGATCTACATAGTAGATCCGTGTGATCAGTGTTTTTACACCGAGGAGAATGACAGGCAGCTTGTTTACACAAGCTGCCTGACTTTCTCCCTCTCCCCCGCCGATCGCCGAGTGGCCGGCGGACATCGGGTCCGCCAGTCACACGCGCGGGGGGGTCCGTGACCACGCGGGAGCGGGAGCGCGCCTCCGGGGGCGCGCGCTCACTCCCTAGACCCTCACAAGCAAGCAACGTAGCCCTACGTCACTTTGCCTGTGAGGGGCTGACCGCCGACGTAGATAGTCGTGCGGCGGTCGGCAAGTGGTTAAGGAGATAGGACACCTCAGGTCTGAGGTTTCTGAATAGGATAAAGGTTTGGAACTATATTTGTTTAGGACGTTGGTAATCATCTCCCTTCTGTCGCTGTCAACTGTGGATGAAGTCGGGCGTGTTAGATTATACAGTTTAGAGTACAATTGAACAAATTGTTTGGCTATGCCTTCTGTGGTCGCTATTTTGTTGCCCGTGGGGTCCGTAATCAAGTGAATTGTCGCCACAGCCTTTTTAGTTTGGAGGGCTCTGGCCAACAGTTTGCCAGATTGGTTTCTAAATTCATAAAACAGTCTCTGCATTAGCGCAAATTTACACGTTTTCCCTAGCTCCTTGAGCAATTCTTTCCGTGCTTGTATTAGATCATTGAGTGTTTGTGCGGCTAGTGTGGCCTAAGGAACTCCGACATCAACTCGTCTTCCGGAATGTCTCCATTCATGGCCAATTATGGTTTTCAACCTGCTGTGTTGCCCGAGTCGTTCGTGCCACAGGACATTCCAGCTATGGAGGATCCTCTTTGTGCCCTCTATTCCTCTTGGGTGCAGATTCAAGAGTCTTTACGGGTCTCTACACAGTGTCAGAAGCTCCAGGCAGGCTGGAGACATTTATCTGCTCCTTCGTACCAGTTCAGGGAAAGGGTGTCCTTGTTGACCCATAATCTCAACCTCAAGTTGCCCACTCCAAAACTGGCACCCGTTTTGCTGGGCCTTTTGCATCCCCTGTAAGGTGAACCTGGTGGCCTATGCCCTTGTTCTTCCCCCTGGCATGCGTATCTCCAATGTCTTTCACGTGTAATTTTTGAAACCACTGGTTTGCAATCACTATACTTCTTCAGTTACTTTTTTCTCACCCTCGTCCCATTCCTGTGGGCAATCATGAGGACTATGAGGTTAGCATCATCTTGGATTCTCGTCTGTTCCGAGGTCAGGTTCAATACCCGGTGCACTGGAAGGGTATGGTCATGCGGAGCTCATCTGGGTTCCCTCCGCTGATGTTAATGCTCCCGCCCTTATCTGTACTTTCCATTCTCGCTTTCCTCAGAAACATTTTTTTGCTCCGCAGAGGGGCCGTTGAGGGGAGGGTACTGTCAAGGTCTTACCTTGCCCTCCTGTTGGCAGCCATCTTGGACATGTGCAGACTGCAGCCTCTTATAAACTGATTGCATCATCATTTGCCTGCTGCCTGGGTGTCGCACAGTGATGATGCTGCACACTTGACTATATCACCCGATGGGTTGCAGTCCTTGCCTTTGCGTTTGTGCTCCAATGTCTATCTCTGCTAGCAGTCTTCTGTTCTCCGTGTTCCTCAGTATATGACCTGGGTTGGCTGACGACTCTCCTGGCTCTCGACCCCACATCAGCAGACTACCCACTTCTGGACTCGACCCAGGCTTGGATGACTACCCGCTTCTGGACTCGACCCCGGCTTGTTCCTGCTCTCACTTCCCCACTCTGCTGTGCGTTTATTGTTGTTTGCTCCAATAAACTGTTTTATTTTACCTGCATCTGAAAGAGAATTTAGCAATAGTCCTTCTTTAATAGTTTGTTTGTGCAAGAGTTCATCCATTTTGTTTAGAAGACATTTTGTGAACATTGAAACTTCAATTGTATGTCTCATATATAGTTTGCTTAGAACAAGATAGAATTATTAGTTAGACCTCAAAGTCCTTCATTTGGTTCTTATCTTGTTATTCCCGAGAAACAATAGCTGTACAGTTATTAGACACAGCTGTTTTTTTGGTGAGAACAAGGCTGAAGCTAATGTCTCTTTTCAGTTATAATGAAACAATGTATATTTTTGGGAACATGTCAAGGAGGAGTAACTGTGTTCCCATTGTTCTCCTGTTGGGGATATTTTATCATATAAACTGTATGGAATGAATAAAGCGTCAGATGACTTTGGACAATCATACGCCTCAGGTGTCTTTGTTCAGAGTAATCTCCGGGCCCGCTGGGACTTGTGGTACACCCGGTACAGGCAGTCAAGTCTATACTTCACTGGGAGTGATATAACACAAACAGCATCCCCATGTGGTCTGGTTTCCTGGCACCCAGATATAACCCTAACTCTAGCCCTAACATTTAACCCTAGCCCTTAACCCTAACATGCGACTTTGGACACAAAGGTTCCTGCACTACTTTGATGCCACTTTGATGTTACTTGAGTACAAGAGAGTGTAGACTACCATTAAAGTTGCATCACAGTTGCACTCCATGAACATAACTGTCATACTTTCCTATTAGCCCCCCCCCCCCCAAAAAAAAAATGCAAAACGCATAAAAAAAACACAGCACTTGAATTTTTGTGGGTCTATTGAAGTCTTTTACACACAAAATACAATCTGATGTGGGGAAAAAAAAGTCCATGCCCTCACAAAAATGCGCAGATGTAAACTAGCTTCATAGGAAACTATGTTAAATGGACTGTAATGCGTTTCTTCAAAACCAAGGGTAACTCCAGCCACAGATGTGGGCACCTGAGTTAACATGACTGTAAGGCCTGTCCTAAGCATGAGTTCAGGACAGACATCCCAGTTATACAAAGCCCATTGTGAGATCAGTCAGGTACCATTTTTGGCTGGCAAAGGTAAAACCCCAACAATAACTCTATGAGAATGTAAATATATTGGGAGATGAGGAGGTTTTTCTGATTCTGAAGAAAATCCATTGTCTGCCGTGTCTTCAGGTGGGTGCACCTCAGTTGACAACCCAAACTAGTGCCAGCCACAGATGCAATGTAGGCACCCAAGTTAGCATGGTTTCAAGACCATATTTTCAGGATAGACATCCCAAATAAACAAAGCCCATAGAGGGAATCAAGTACCATTTTAACTGGCAAGGTAAAACCTTACCAATAAAGCTGTGAGAATGTTAATATAGGGGTGGGATGGAAGATCTTCTGATGCTGAAAAAAGTCCATCATCCACTGTGACCGCACACGTGTACCGGAGTTGACACCCCTAACTAGTGCCAGCCACAGAGGCACTGTGAGCACCCAAGTTAACATTGCTTTAAGGTTTTTCTAACCAAAAGTTCAGGACAGATATACTAACTATACAAAGGCCAATGTGAGATCCATCAGGTACCATTTTTTTACTAGCAAGGTAAAACCCCACCAATAAAGCTGTGAGAATATTATATGGGGAGGGATAAAAGATCTTCCAAAGCTCAGGAAAGTCCATCTTCCACTGTTTCTTCAAGGGAGTTTGACCTCACATGTGCACTGCAGTTAGCTAACCTGCCGTTTTTTCCCTGAATAACTAATGCCTTCTGTTACTGCTTCAGACCAACAGCCATGCTCCCAAAAGTCAAATGTTCATGTTGTTATGGCTCCAGGGCTCAACATTTTGGTGTTTTTGGAAGGTTTTAAATCCAGGGTATAAAGTGATTGTAAACCCTTACATATAAATATAAAAAATGGAATATCTGCGCTTAGACAAACTTAGAGGTCAAAGGGTTAATCAAGGCCGCCAGCTAGGTAAGTGGATTACAAACTTATATTCATAAAAACGGGTAAAAGCAGCGCCAAGATAAAAGTATGTGGAACAAAAAGTCCCAAACAATGCAGTCCACAATAGTCCAATATGGAGGAGAAAACCAAAGGCCAGAAGATAGTCCCGGACACCAGTGCCGAAGTCGAGATCAATAGACACCCAGTAGTGATGACAATCCAAACCGCTTACCAGATAACAGGCAAATTGGGCATAAATCACTCTCAGAGAACCCGCACAGGGAAAGCTGGATCAAGGACTGGAGGAGAATCAGACCCGGACTTAATGGCTCCTTAAGACACTCCCACACAAACGAATATAGGTGTAATGGACACCTCAAGAGATGGAAAAGACCAATAGTGTAGACTGCACAAAAACGTTTATTATACTAAAAGAACAATACTCACATTTTCGCAAAAGTGAATAGACATTTCATAAAAACCGCGGTGTAACATGGCGTGCTGGACGTCTGCGTCGCATAAGTTGCACCTGTCTATCTGCAGTCTTCTCTCCTCTATATTCATTCAAAGTGCTGAATTATAAAGCTTGCCTAAGGCCCCTTTCACACAGGGAGTCAGTCAGGCTGATAGTGGTGGGTTGACAGCTCCCGACTATGGCAACATTTTCATTGCAGAAGTGGGAAATTGAATGTAGCTACCTTCTGTCCAGCTTGGCTGTCAATAGGGGACGTGCCACAATTGCAAGCCAAGCGATATTTCAGTAAACTAAGAAGAGCAAAAGGCAACAGTATCGCTTTCTCAATGCCTGACACTGTCTGCTTAGCCCCAATCTGAAAAGCGATCGGCAGTGAATGGGCAACTGTGAACCTAGCCTTACATTGTTCCCAGCTAACTGAAGTCTAAAGAAACCTTTCCCTCTATGTTATGCAGAATGGGAGAGTGGGAGGTGCTAGCATTCCTATCCAGGGTGACAACCCTGCTTGTCCATTGATACAGCAACGTGAGTGTTGTCACCTTAGGACAGGAAATGTGTTACTGGCAGTGGCAGGATCACCAGGTGAAAAGAAAGAAAAAAAAATCTTAAAAAGAAACAAATGCACCACAAACTGAAGACCAAATCCCAGCTTGCCATCAACATTTTTCCATAGGCATCACAGGCACAAAAAGAGGCAACGGAACAACACAATGAGCTCAATTAACCCGGCATTAACCCCTCTCAGTTTCCTGCTGATCACCTTTCTCCCTTCACAGCGAAACCTTTCAGATGTGGCGCAGAGGATAAGGGCCCCATTTCCTGCTTTGTCATACAATTCTCTTTCAGGCAAATTAGAAATGGAGTCACAATGAAGTATAATTCATCTGTAATCATATTAGCGAATGGCGATACAAGTCGGTTTAATAGCTCGGTATGATATCCTAGCCTTGGGATTTGATAATTTAATTGCGCAGACAGACATGGCAAGACAATTTCACTCCAGCGGCTTGAAAAGAGTGAGCGCCACTGCTATTCATAGTCCTAATCGGATCATTCTGTATGGGAACTCTGCAGCTAAGCATGGATGAGGAGAATGTCACTCTCATCTGCATAAATTAATATTTGATTTGTATAAATTATGCATGAAATAGAGGGGGGTGCAAAAAAAAAAAAAAAAAGAAAACCTTTTTTTTTTTTCGAGAGTGAGAAACAATTAACAAAAAAAAATCACTGCACGCTTCTTATTTTATTGGGGTTTTTTATACATAAATTTATATTTATCCGCTTACTCACTTGACACGGATGTTGCTGGGGAGAAGATAATGTGTTCCTACTGCATGTGAAATGCCTCACCATCTATTTCTTTAAAGAGTAACTCCACCTTTGTTGAGAAAAAAAGAAAAAAAAAAAAAAAACATTCCACTCTGGGAGATCAGTGTATTTTACAAGGATTTTAACAAACTTTGTAGCAGATTCCTACCTGTTTCTGTTCTGAAGAAATATCTGTTTGTTTGCAGATTCTGAATAGGAGGGTCTGTGTTCATTATAAACACCTGGTGCACTTTCTGTGTTCTAAGAAAAGCTGCGGGGAAAATCCTGAAATTCCTATTGCAGAGGATGCCTAAAATTTGACTTGCGTCATAGTGCAGACTTCTGTAAAAATACAGTAAATAAGTCAACCACACAAGCAGCAAATGTAATTTCTGGGTTGGGTAACGCTTTCAGATTGCCATATACTATTGCATTTTATGTAAACTAAGAACAGCTGCAGATTTAATGTTATAAAAAAGTAATGTTTAATAACATTAAATTACAATATAGCTAGTGTAGCAATTGTATACGCTATGTTATTTTTTACTTGCTGAATTTTTTTTCCCCTAGAAAGTGGAAAGTTATTCTTTAACCTTCTTAAGATATTTTGAAGCAACTGGGCCGAAATTTGGGAAATCATCAAAAAATTCTGCAGGACTTCCAGATAATGGAGCCCAAAGAAGTTTGAGAAGTTTGAGAAATCGGACACGTATTTGTATCATCATTAAAGGACACAGCAATATAGGAAATTGTATGATATTTTAAAGTGGAACTTCTGTTTTAATTACCCAACCCCACCCTGTGCAACCCTCCCTGAGGCCCCCACAGTATTTGTTGTACCCGGTACAGCTATCATGGCTATACGCCCCCTAGGGGCCAAAGTAATTTTTGCTATGGGCCTACTTATTCTGCAAAAACGTCATCATTGCTCCAAAGCAGAACTTCACTCTCTCAATCAACATGGCCTATTTCTAATCCTTATGCTGCTATAATTAGTATATAGGAAAGTATATCATATTTACTTATTTTACACTTTTTTTGGCATTTTTTTCATTTTTTTTCCTGGTTTCCATGCCTAGGCAAATTATGTTATACATCTGTAGCACCCTCCTAGCTAGGTAGGTGCTAGGTAAAGTAGTTATTGCCCCTGCTGCTTATCAGGGGAGCCTGATGTATTAGGTTGCCTGTCACATGTTTCCAGGTGTGATTCACTGGGTCTGAGGGAGTGTTCCCACTGCATCCAATGAGGGAGCTTGTTGGACAGTGGAGGAAACCTAGCTAGTGACACATCATGTTTATGGCAGTCCCAGTGGGAGGGCATTCTGCAGTGCATCCTGGGATTGGCCATAAATACTGAGGGGACATGTGACAGGGCATCTTTGGTGGGAAACAGAGTACCAGGAGGAGTTGGACGACTGTCTCTCCTCCTGCAGTGTATGAGGAAGGTGGTCTTAGGCGGGTGGCCTAGTGAACCAGATGTGGAGCTGAGCTGCAGAGGATTCGGTGTAACTAACGGTGGAGCTGCTGGCAGAGTCTTTTGGGAAAAACAGTGTCCAAGACAAGAGTACTGACCTACCTGCCAAAGGGTCTGGCCCAGGAAGGGGGACCACTCCAGTGAAGTCAGGGGATCAAGGAGCCAGCTCACACAGAGTATGACAGTATGTAAAAAGCCCTGAAGAACAGAAACAAGAGGAGGTGCCAGTAAGGACCCTGAAGAGTGTTCTGCAGTACAGTACAGCTTATCTAAAGAGGTTCATTTATCACTACTTCATCGCTATTGACAAGGTGAAGCAGCGGCCTTGCCACATTCAAGTGCAGTTAAACGTCCCAGCAAATTGTGCATAGTGTACTCAAGTTGGAGTATCCCACTCATTCCCTTCTCCTATCCAAGTTCTCAATAATACAACCAAAAAAAAAAAACAAACCCAATAGACTGTTTCTTGACTGAGCCAAGCACTTTAAAGTCGCTAAACTATTGTACTGTTGCTATGGGTAACCCAGGGGAACCCGTCACCAGCAGCTCCCAAGGGAGTAGTGCTACACATCCCAATAGTCCTCAGGAGGGAAGGGAGGGCTCTCAGCTCAGCCCCATGCCTGAGCTAATGCCAGATGGATTTCACGATGTAAATGCTACACGAATCATCTGCTCTTACTCAAGATGACTACTGCCAGAAATGCCAGGGAGTGTTTTTCAAAATTATTTCCCAGCAAAATAAAGCATGGATGGATGGAGGAGCTTTCTTTGAATATTAAAAATGAATTATATATGGGACGATTGAAGACAGTGGTGGCTGGTGCATATGGGGCACAGGGGCGCCGCTCCCCCCCATCCATGCGCCCGGCCCCTTAATCTACATGCGGGGCGCCGGACACATGGAGTTCAATGGGTTTTTTTTTTTTTTCTGAAGCACGTGATTAGAGCCGGAGGCTCTAATAGGCTTCAAAAAAGGGTGGGCTCGGGCGCAAAGCACTGCGGCCTGAGCCCACCCATGTGTGTGACAAAAGCAAATGAATATTCGCTATTGTCCCACGGATCCTCCTCCTGGCCAATCAGGAAGCGGGTCTGAGGCCAGTTTCCCGATTGGCCGAAAGGCAAACCCATGCCATTGGCCATGGAGGAGGAGGAGGGAGGACTCGATGAGACTCGAGGAGATGCGGGGACTGAGGAGAAGCTGCCGCTGCATGACTCTGAGCTTACGAAGGTACTAAGGGCTCTGTGTATGGTTTCTTGCAGGTGGCAATGCTAGGGTGTGCGGGCTGGTGTGGTCCGGGGGGTATAGTGTGGTCCAGTCCGGTCCGTCCTGGTTTGTCTGTCGCCCTCACCCCCGTCCCATGGAGCACCAGCTGCCACCGATGGAAGATCTGGCAATTATCCCACTTCCTTCATTCCCTGCCGGTCCACAACAATTTCCGTAGACACCTTACCTCATTTGAGGACCTTTGTGTGGGTGTCGGGCCCTTAAGGAAATCCCTTTTATGCTCTTACAGCATCCTAACGATGGTCTCATCACATGCTGATCCCCCTTTTCTGAAAAAATGGGAAAGGGAACTTAACGTTACGTTTTCAGAAGCTCAAAAGAACAGGATTCTTTTCTTTGCTCACAAGTCTTCATTGTGTAGCAAATACCAAGATATTACCTATAAAATTCTTACGCGTTGGTATCGAACCCCTTCTGTCTTGGCATCAATGTTTCCTAGCCACAGCCCATTGTGTTGGCACTGCAACGCACAACCGGGAATAATTCTACTCAATTTTTGGGAGTGCCCTCGGGTGCGCCCCTTCTGGCTGCAGGTACTGGGGATCGTTCATAAACTAACTGACATATCTCTTATAGATGATCCAGCAGCAGTGCTCCTTAATTGAACCCCCTATGTCTAGCAGGAAATACAATAAATCGTTATTGAAGCACCTTCTCAACGCTGCTAGGGCATGCATCCCCAGCGCAAGGAAGCAACAATCTCTGTCTACAGTTTCTCAATGGTTCGCCAGGGTGAATGATATTCAGCGAATGGAGAGTTTGGTGTCTTCCCTCGGGGACAGGGTGGAGGTCCACAGAGATCGGTGGCTGCAGTGGGATCTGTTCCTGTTCTCGGATAAATATCTGACCTATCCTTAACCACTTTAAGACCAAAAGGATTTGCCCCCTTAATGACCAGGCCATATTTTGCGATTCGGCGTTGCGTTACTTTAACGGACAATTGCGCGGTCGTGCGACGCTGTACCTAAATAAAATTGATGTCCTTTTTTTCCACAAATAGAGCTTTCTTTTGGTGGTATTTGATCACCTGCGCAATTTTTATTTTTTGCGCTATAAACAAGAGGTGTGACAATTTTGAAAAAAAAAAAGTATTTTTCACATTCTGCTATAGGACATTCCCAAAAAAAAAAATTGCAATAAGCGTATTTTAATTGGTTTGTGCAAAAATTATTGTGCCTACTAACTACGGGAAAGCTTTATGTCATTTTTATTGTTTTTTGTGACTACGACATTGCGGTGGACAGATCGGACCCCTAACTGACATTTATGACACTTTTAAGGGCACCAGTGACATTACTACAATAATCAGTGCTAAAAATATGCATTGTTACTGTAATAATGCCATTGGCAGGGAAGGGGTTAACCCTGTGGGTGATCAAGGGGTTAAGTGTTAGCCTAGGGGAATGATTCTAACTGTGGGGGGGTTGGGCTTGTTAAATGACCATAGAGACATGTGATCCTATATAGAAGGATCTCAGGGGCTCTGTGATCATTCCAGAGAGAAGAACGGTCTGCTGTGTTTACAGCTGAAAGTTCTTCTTTCTCAGCGGGGAACGCCACCTGCCCGCTGCATCGGCTTCCCCACTGACGAGCGGGGGGCGGGAGTGCAAAATTTACAAATTTTTTTATTATTTTTGTATTATTATTATATTTATATTTTTTTTATTTATTATTATTTATTTTTGTTTTTTTTTTATTTATTTAAAATGTATTTACAACCTGATTTTCTAATAGCAGAGGCCGTGTTGAGTAAAATGATGGTAGTTGGAATTTTTTATGTTGCTAAATGTTTGCACAGCGGTTTACTAAATGTAAATGTTCAGTAAAAAAATGCTATTGATATTTTAATGCATATGAACAGAATATAATACAAAATTCTTTGCTAAAATATTGCATCGAGTAAATAGACACCAAACATGTCAAGCCTAAAAATGATGTGCACATGTGAAATAGCGAGAAAAGACAGTGCCCAAAACTGCTTTAAAAACCCTTATATGTCATCCGTTAACAGTGAAAAATAGCCCTAGTGTTAACGTTCTCTCTATTCGGGAAGACGCCTCACATGTGCGGCGCAAACCAGTTATAGCCAAGGCCGTTTATCAACAGACTGGAAAATTTTGCATTTCATTTGGAAATCAAGGTCCCAGAGTCTGGGGGGAAGAATGGAGAAGCACAGAATCCAAGTTGCATGAGGTCCAGTGTGAAGTTTCCACAGTCCGTGATGATTTGGGGAGCCATGTCATCTGCTGGTGTTGGTCCACTGTGTTTTATCAAGTCCAAAGTCAGCTCAGTCCTCTACCAGGAAATTCTAGAGCACTTCATGCTTCCCTCTGCTGACCAGCTTTATGGAGATGCTGATTTCATTTTCCAGCAAGACTTGGCATCTGTCCACACTGCCAAAACTACCAATACCTGGTTTAATGATCTTGGTATCACTGTGCTTGATTGGCCAGCAAACTCGCCTGACCTAAACCCCATAGAGAATCTGTGGGGTATTGTCAAGAGGAAGATGAGAGACATCAGACCAACAATACAGATGAGCTGAAAGCCGCTGCAAAAGGAACCCCGACCAAGTATTGAGTGCATACTATACTGTACATGGACATACTTTTCAGTAAGCCAACATTTTTGTATTAAAAATCCTTATTGTATTGGTCTTATGTACTATTCAAATTTTCAGAATTTTGGGTTTTTACTAACTGTAAGCCATTATCATCAAAATTAAAAGAAAGAAATGCTTGAAATATATCACTCTGTGTTTATAAAACATATGAGTTTAACTTTTTGAATTGAGTTACTGAAACAAATGAACTTTTTGATGATACGCTAATTGTATGAGATGCACCTGTATATAATTTTTTGTGATATTGTGTTGCAAAAATGATTTTATTTTTTTATGCAAGCCATAGGCAAAAAAGTAATGAACTAAAAAAAAAAAAAAAAAAAAAAAAACACCTTTTTATTTTGATGTGTTAGTTTAAAAAAAATAATTTTTACTGTGGATTAATATCGACCAATATATGTCTTTTTTTTACTCCAAGCACTCTTCTGGCCAGTCTGGTGATATCATAGGACTTTTCTCTTTTCCTTTGATGGTGGTAAACCGAACCAGAATAGATATTAAAGCCTAAGCTGGCGTGATGATTTCATAGAGGGTAGGTTTATGACAGTCTGGGCTCAGAGGGTGAATGACCATGATTAAACCCAGACAAAAATTGTGACATCTAGTGGTGGAAATAAATTACTGCAAAGAATAGCTCTAAATTAAAGGTGAGTGTTGCAGCAAAAGCCTTTTATTTTTACTTTTGATACTTTTTGAGGTGTTTTTTTCTTTTTACATTTACAAAATGGTTACTGCATCTGCTCAAGCACACCAGGGCAGTCTTATAGTTTGCTCCAACCACCATCACTGTCACTGTCACTGTCACTTAAAGGGCTCATGCACACAAGCTTACTACAAGCTTACTAGGCCATATAACAAAATGCAGTCATATTTCGGTACCTGGGAGCCACAGGTGTTGCATACAGCCACTGGAACAAATAAACTACAGGATACACCTATACACGGCTATGCTTGTGTACACACAGGCATGCTTACGCAAATACTGACATATAACCCCGTACAGCTGCATCCTGTAATTTATTAGTTAAGGTCGCTGTATGCAACACCTGTGGCCCCTGGGCGCAGAAATATGGCTGTATCTTACATTATATGGCCCAAGACACCAGTGTGCTTGAGCCTTTACTGGACAAATGGTCTGCATGAAAATGTGGAGAAAAAACAAATAGACATTAAAAATGTAATTATTAAATAGGAATACATAAACTGAATGCTGTCATATGTACATATACTGTATGTGTACACTTTATAGAAAACATTTGTTCAAGATAGTGGTCCTTTAAAGAGAGCATCATGAACTGCACGTCTCGCTTATCTGCCACCGATGACCAGGCTAATCTGCTCTGATGGTGTCGGAGGAGGTCTGGCAGTGCTGGGAGTAGTCTAGTTGTTCACAGCTCAACATTACAACACCACAGCTTGACACTTGGTGCTACCAGCAGTCCGCTTTGAAGGGGGATAATACTGAAAAGGCCAAACATACTGCAGACCACATACATGTTTCTCCATGCACGGCACCTGCACTCTCTGGCTACTACACAAGCAGTCATCCCAGGTAACTTACATGGATAACTGGGAACTCTTAAGATGACTCCCAAACTTTAGCTAATTGATGAAGAAATTGGGTCTCCAAGCTGCCAGAAGTTCCCACTGGCTGAGCCGCTGACTGGCTGACAAAAGAAATCCCATCAGCAACCCATCTCCTATCAACCAGACAGTGGTGGACCACTGTGCGCAGTGCCGGGACAAGGTCACCCAGAGCCCAGGGCAAGGATGCCAAACTGTGCCCCCCTTCCCTTGGGTTTAGGATCAAGGGCCCCCCCCCCCATCCCTGCAATAAGCCATTGCACCCATGGCGACCGCCCCTCCTGTCCCGGCCCTGACTGTGCGGTACCAATTTTAGACCTCTCTAGCAAACGAATGACCAAGTAACAATATAGGGTATGGCAAGGATGTGGCCTGTTGTAGTTCCCCTGGTTGGGCACTAGATGCCCCTATGGCGTGAGAGCAAGATTTGGCTTAGGATTTGCTGGGTTAGGTGCCAGCCCTGCCTCTGCAACCAGAGGTGCACCCTATGTAAGAATATATTAGGACGGCAGAGTGCTTCCTGGGTGAGTTGCCATAAGGAGAGTGATTACTGTCAGTCTCTGTGGGACCAGATCAATGTGAGTGGTAAAGTAAAGTTCATATTCCCATCACATACCTTCCGGGTATATAGGCACATCTGCGCTTTAAACGGACCTCTGAGACTATCACAGTGCAGGTGCATTTATACGGAGACTTGATTACACACAGGTGGATTCTATTTATCATCATTAGTCATTTAGGTCAACATTGGATCCTCACTGAACTTCTGGAGAGAGTTTGCTGCACTGAAAGTAAAGGGGCTGAATAATTTTGCACGCCCCAATTTTTCAGTTTTTTATTTGTTGAAAAAGTTTGAAAATCCAATAAATTTCGTTCCACTTCATGATTGTGTCCCACTTGTTGTTGATTCTTCAGAAAAAATTAGTTTTATATCTTTATGTTTGAAGCCTGAAATGTGGCAAAAGGTTGCAAAGTTCAAGGGGACCGAATACTTTCGCAAGGCACTGTATATATTGCGTGCTGAAGCGATCACCAGCTGGACACTGGATCTATTACAGGTAAATACATATTCGCCAGCACACCATGGATCTTGCAAAAGCAGTCCAAAAGCTTTATTGCAAAAAAGATCACATCAAAAAACAGTACAACGTTTCGGAGCCACGCAGGACCCATTCGTCAGGCATGTGATTGGTGCCATTTTTTGGAACTACCCTTAACTATTTTGGATCCAGCATGAGGGAACGCCTAGACCGACAGGTGTCCGACTACATCGGGTTAACGGCTGATGTGGATGCTCTGAGGAGTGATGAACCCCTGGACTACTGGGTGGGAAGGCTTGACCTCTGGCCAGAGCTTGCACAATTTGCAATGGAACTGTTGGCTTGCCCCCCGTCCAGTGTCCTGTCCGAAAGGACGTTCAGCGCAGCAGGGAGGATCGTGACCGATAAGTGCACTCGCCTAGCTCATGACAGTGTAGACTACCTCACTAGAGATGTCGCAAACATAAAATTTTCCGTTCGCGAACGGCGAACGCGAATTTCCGCAAATGTTTGCGAACGGGCAAAGCGGGCGAACAGCCATAGACTTCAGTAGGCAGGCGGATTTTAAAACCCACAGGGACTCTTTCTGGCCACAATAGTGATGGAAAAGTTGTTTCAAGGGGACTAACACCTTGGCTGTGGCATGCCGGAGGGGGATCCATGGCAAAACTCCCGTGGAAAATTACGTAGTTGACGCAGAGTCCGGTTTTAATCCATAAAGGGCATAAATCACCTAACATTCCTAAATTGTTTGGAATAACGTGCTTTAAAACATCCAGTATGTGTATACGATCAGATATGATGTTGTATCGATCAGGTAGTGTAAGGGTTACGCCCGCTTCACAGTGACAGACCAAACTCTGACAGACCCAACTCCCCATTTAACGCACCGTAAACAACCGCAAACAGTCCATTTGCACAACCGCAAACTCCCCATTTGCACAGGTTGGATACCAAGCTAGCCATGTCCCGTTCCTTGTCCTCACTGACGTCATTGAAGGTCTCTTCCTCCACCCAGCCACGTAACCAAGGGTCCCCGAAAGGTGACAACAAGCCCCCTGGGATGCCTGCTGTGGTTGGTCTTCCACCTCCTCAAAGCCACCTTTCTCCTCTGACTCCTCTTCTTCAGACTGCTCTCTCTGCGTTGCCGCAGGTCCAGCAATCGACGACAAGGCTGCTTCTGGTGGTGATGGTGACCACAACTCTTCATGCTCATCTACGGCCTGATCCAGCACTCTTCGCAGGGCACGCTCCAGAAAAAACGCATATGGGATGAGGTTGATTATGTTGCCTTGGGTTTGACTAACCAGGTTTGTCACCTCCGCAAAAGGACGCATGAGCCTACAGCCATTGTGCATAAGCGTTCAGTAACGTGGCCAAAAAATACCCAGCTCCGCAGAGGCTGTCCTCTTTTTTTGAAATTAAAAAAAATCTGTTCTTACCAGTTTAATCTCTGTTTTGTCCCCTATCAGGGGCCGGTGTATGGAATAGATTTTAGGAACCGGACGATGGAAAAAGATGGTTGGTCGGTCCTCTTACTTCCAATTTGGGGCACTGCGCGTGCAGGGCCGGCCTTAGGTGTTCAGGCGCCCTGTGCAAGCTAATCTTGTGGCGCCCCCCCCCGCACATCTTCTTGCACCTTTTTTGCACTTTGACTTTTCTTTTTTTTACTATCACTAATAACTTAGCCCCCCTTACATTAGAGACCCCCCTTACATCAGAGACCCCCCCACAGAGCCCCCCTTACATCAGAGACCCTCACAGAGGCTCCCCTTACATCAGAGACCCTAACAGAGGCCCCCTTTACATAAGAAACCCTCACAGAGGCCCCCCTTACATCAGAGACCCTCACAGAGGCCCCCCTTACATCATAGACCCTCACAGAGGACCCCTTACACCAGAGACCCTCACAGAGGCCCCCCCTTACATCAGAAACCCTTACCTCCCGCTGTGCGGCCTGATCATCTGCGTGCTGTGATGGCCGCACGGCGCCCCTGTTGCCCATGGCGCCCTGTGCGGCCGCACAGCTCGCACACCCCAAAGGCCGGCCCTGTGCGCGTGCGCCGTGCAATGTACTGTGCCACCCTATATGAGTGATGTGTTAAGTAGTACTATTCTTATCAGTTTAATCCCTGTTCTTCCAACTGATGTGTAAATAACTCCTCTGACAGATCAAGTGAAGCGGCTGTGGTGCTAGTGTTGGTGGTGGCGGCAGGCAGGCCAGTGGTAACTTGAGAGGTGCCCGAAGCTGAGCTGGAGGAGGATGGTGCGTCAAGGTTCCGAGGGGAAGCTGTAGAAGATTGGGTGTCCTGTGTAAGCCAGTCAACTATGTCCTCAAAATTTTCCGAGTTCAGGGTACGTGGCCTCTGAACACTAAGCATTATTCTAGGGCCAAAGGAAATCACAGCAACACGACCACAACGTGCCTGCGGGGTGGCCTGCCTCTGCCTGTCATTTTTAGATTAGTGGTACTATGCGTGCAATTACTGTGCCATCCTATATGAGTGGTGTGCACACAGTACAGTCTGTGGGCCTGTGGCCTCTCACACACGGGCAGGCAACTGCAATATATATATATAAAGCAGACTGATGTACCAGCCCTAAAAAGGGCATTTTGGGGTGCTGTCAGGACGCTGTCCTTACAGCAGATGGGTCTTTGAGGACTGGAGTGGACACAGAACACTGGCCTAGCTATTAATTCAGCAGCAGCAGCACTCTCCCTGCTCTAACTAACACTACAGCTTCAGAATGAATCTAAGATGGATGCTGTCCTTGCTTTTTTATAGGAGGTGGGAGGGTCTGGGGGGGAGGGTATGCTGATTGGCTGGAATGTGTCTGCTGACTGAGGTACAGGGTCAAAGTTTGCTCAATAATGACGTATAGGGGGCGGACCGAACATCGCATATGTATCGGCAGTGAACGCGAACAAGCGAATAGTTTGGGACATCTCTATACCTCACATTTATAAAAATGAATGAGGCATGGATCTCTGAGGAATTCAACACTTGTGACCAGTAGACCATGTTTCATTAAAATTCCTCATGACAGGCCACAAATATCCCCCAGACCGCCATCCACCCACGACAATTCCTGGTCCTTGTCTTCGCTAAATACAGTGACATAAAAGGCATTTCATGTCCATTGAATGCCTAATTTTTGGGGCCTTTCATGGCCGACAATTATTTTTTCTGTCAATGCCTAATGAACCTTCAGCTACAGAATACTACGTTCTTAGCTTTCAGCTAAACCCATGTGGGCTAATTTTTGGGGCCTTTTATGGCCGACACTTACTTCTGTATCCTGTGAATGCCTAATGTACCTCCAGCTACCAAAAACGACGTTCTTAGCTGTCAGGTAAACCCATGTGGGCTAATTTTTTGGGCCTATACTGGCCGACACTTACTTCTATATTCTGTGAATGCCTAATGTACCTCCAGCCACCAAATACTATGTTCTTAGCTGTCAGGTAAACCCATGTGGGCTAATTTTTGGGGCCTATACTGGCCGACACTTACTGCTGTATCCTGTGAATGCCTAATGTACCTCCAGCCACCAAATACTACGTTCTTAGCTGTCAGGTAAACCCATGTGGGCTAATTTTTGAGGCCTTTTATGGCCGACACTTACTTATTTATCCTGTGAATGCCTAATGTACCTCCAGCCACAGAATACAATGTCCTTAGCTGTCAGGTAAACCCATGTGGGCTAATTTTTGGGGCCTGGAATGGCAGGCACTTACTTCTGTATACTGTGAATGCCTAATGTACCTTCAGCTACAGAATACAACGTTCTTAGCTGTCAGGTAAACGCATGTGGGCTAATTTTTGGGGCCTGTACTGGCCGACACTTACTTCTTTATCCTGTGAATGCCTAATTTTTCAGACTGGAATTGGAAATCAATGGGTCTGTAAAGGTTCCGCCAAATTGTGGAATGGATGCGGACCCATTTTTCAGATGTTTGAATGGACCCTATATGTATTTGGAATTTATTTACCGGCTGCTGTCAGTTCTGGCTGATTTATGAAAAAAAATAAATAAATTTTTGCTGTAGAAAAAAAAAAATTTTAGGACAACTTTTCCAATTGCAATACTTCAGTTATGACATTGTCCATGTGGTGGGGCTATTTGTGCACAGCTAGTAAGTCTTTTATGGCTGCAAATATGACCTAAAGGTTTTTAAAGTTCGCCTCCCATTAAAGTCAATGGGGCCTGCCACAAACTTGCGGTTCGCGCACATTTGAGAAAATTTGCGGCTGACGTTCGCGAACCACCCCGGCCGATGTTCGCCCATCACTATCTGGGTGGGCACTGACACCTTGGCTTGTCTAGGTGACTAGTTATTAATTAGCTTACTGTTTATGTTTATGCTAGTTGTTCATTAGATGTACTGATATTACTGTTTACAGTTTGCATTGTTTAGAAAAATGTGATCAAGCTCTTATCTGATTTTGTGTTGTATATGTCCTGTGTGAGTTTACAATGAAGTCAGGTCCAGTTTGCACCTAAGTTAGTGTTGTCTAGTTCTTGGGTGCAGCAATAATGAAACAAACAAAAGTAAAATTCCCAGTTCAATCTGCCAGCCAGTTTGCTTACCAACCAGATTAACCTGTCTAACAGTTTGCGTCAAAACAGGGGTTTAGTTAGCACACATTTGCAAATGCATGTGAAAGCTGCAGGGCCACTCCACGGCTCCCTGTATTACCTGCAGTGCTACTCTAATGAATTTATAAGAGTCTTCACAGTGGAAGCACATGCAAGCGAATGGATAGATGGGGGCAGGTGAGCCTGGAGGTGGCCCATCCCTCCTGAAAGGTAATTGGGGGCATAATGGAAGCCCAGCTGATAGTATTACAGCCCCCAATTACCTTTCAGGAGGGATGGGCCACCTCCAGGCTCACCTGCCCCCATCTATCCATTCGCTTGCATGTGCTTCCAACACACTGCGCTTAAGATCTGAATTTGGGGCGCCATACACAGTGGGGTTGATTTAATTAAGCTGGAGAGTGCAAAATCTGGTGCAGCTATGCATGGTAGCGAATCCGCTTCTAACTTGTTCAGTTAAAGTGTTAATAAACCCACAACATTAAAATCATTCTATATTTGCAATTAAACATGCTTGTTATACTCCCTGTGGAAATGAAGGGGTTCACTCTCAGAATTGTGTAAAAAGGCTGTTTGATCCTGTCTTCTCTGATCCTCTCCTTCTTCCACTGCTCCCAATCCAGATCCTGATAAGACAGAGCCTTTGGAGTCACTCTGTACATGCTCAGTTTGGTGTGTATTACTAGAGAGTTTTTGTTTTTTTGGGAGTGTGCATGTGATCAGCACAGGGCCAATCAGCACTGTCCAGACAGAGGGTCAGGGGGCATGCAGCCTCATAGGACAGTCAGAGTAGAATGAAAACTCCTCCTACAAGCTTTAACCAGACATTAATAGAAGTCACAAGACTGCCATATACTGCTGATGAGAAAAGTTATTTAGCAGTTTATATTTACTAAAATAATTATAATTTCCATGTTCTGTGTAGTGTGGGAGACCAGATATAGTGAATGCAGGCTCCTGGGTTTAGTATCGCTTTAAAGTGAAAGTAAAGTCCGCTATAATTTTTTTATTTTATTTTTTTAAGGCCCCCCTTGTGTTTTATGCCATATGGTACTAGTATTCACAGCATATTAGTACATTATGGCAGACTTACCTGTCATGATGTCCTCCAGCCAGCTCTGGGACCAATCCAGCTGGCCCCCAGCGCTTCCATCTTGGCTCGGTCTTCATTCTGGGTCCTATGCCTTTGGCCACTTGATAGGCCAGGCCGCGATGACACCATTCCCTCGCATGCGCACGGGAGTCGCATCACAGCGGCACGGACCGGGGGCCGATCGGGGCCGCAAATGCGCATGCGCAGCTTGGTGAACATGACAGCTGACAGGCAGAAGGGTGCATTTAAGGCAGAATAGTCCAATAGGGTCGCCCCTGTCATAAATACCCTGGCTGCCAGCCATTTGATTACACATCAACTTTACTTCCACTTTAAGCTTTGACAAAAAAAAATGAAAGCTGATTGGTTTCTATGCAGAGCTGCACCAGATTTTGCACTCTTCCGTTTTAGTAAATCAACCCTAGAGTATTGGAACCAGCAGCAGATCTCAAAGGCAGTGCACTTTAAATGCGGCATGGGAAATGCGCACAGAACATGCTTTTCCCGCACCCTGTTCTGGTGTGAACCAGCCCCTTTAGAGAAAGAAAAAACCCAACAGTGAAATAAATATAAATATTCATAATAATTAAAAAATACAAAAACGTAATGGTCAAGTAGAAGAATGCTAAAAGAAATAATCAATACTTCCCAATGACTGTAAGAAGGATGTTAGATTGTAAGCTCCTCTTACATAGGGACTTATGTGAATGGTCCATACAATAATAAATAAATACAGTAATAAATAAATAAATATAGGAATTAATATTTTCGGCTTTTTAAGGCTCCATTCACATATAGGCGTCTTCGGATCGTGGGCAGAATTGCCGGAATTCTTCCTGCGATCCCCAACCATTGCAAGTTGCGGGACACCCAAGTGATTCCCGTGACTTGCAATGGCACCCCAAATGCGGTGTGATTGTGCCGCGATTGTTGTCCAACGAATCGCGGTAAAATCGCGCAAACCGAATCGTGGGGCGCCTATCCCCCAAAAGAAGTTCTTCTACTTCCTTTCAGCGACAGGCGTCCAGCAAATCTGTTTGCACAATTTTACAGCGATTCGTCGGGTGACAATTTCGGCAAAATTGTGCTGCGTTTGGGGTGCCATTGCAAGTCACGAAAATCGCATTGGCGTCCCGTGACTTGCAATGGTTTCGGGATTGCGGTCAGAATCGCATCAATTCTACTTGCGATCAGAAACGCCTTTCTGTGAATGGAGACTTAGACCTCTCTCCAACACTCTGTTCTTCTATTACTGTAAAATTTGCCATTTCACATTCTCCGAAAACCACAAGTGTTGTGCCAGTAAAAAAAAAAATACCACTTCAATGATATAAACCAATTTAAGGTAATAAATATTAGACAACCTGCGATCAGCGACTCTGCGTTGTACAGTCACGGCTTGCCATGTTGTAGTTTATCGACTTTCATGGCGGTGATGTAATCTGCCAGTCTATTAGAGCTGCTGGAGATGGAGGAATTGATTGGAAAGACAGGCCGGAGATAAAAGCCGTGTCAGTCATTAGGGAGAGTTCTGCTAATTTGCAGACAGAACCTCTAACACAAAAGCAGATTATTCTGCTTCGAGAGAAATCAAGAAACATGATAATGGAACGTGGAGGGAAATGATACATCCGCCTAAGTAATGAGAGCTGCCTCATATTTCACATCACCATCTAGAAAATATATGCAGAGCGGGGAGAGGAGGACGCTCAGAACTTTCTTCTGAGATAAAGGGCAACTCCAAGCAACAAGCAAAGTCTAATTAGGCTGTGCAGTGGTTGTTAAAACTGTTCTGAAGTTGCAAAATACCGCTTCAATACTGGGCACTTTTACCACCCCCACCCTTGCCTAGGCTAATTTTCAGCTTTCAGCGATGTCACACTTTAAATGACAATTGCGCGGTCATGCAACACTCTACCCATATGACATTTCTGTATCATTTTTTTCACACAAATAGAGCTTTTTGGGGGGTATTTAACCAGTTGCCGACCACACGCCGCCTCTTTACTGCGGCAGTGTGGCTCTCCTGCGCAAATCGATGTAGACCTCTGTCGGTTGCACGCCGGCAGCTAGGGGGCAAGCGTGCGCCGCCTGTGGTCTGAGAGCTGATTGAAAGGAAGGGAATCCATCCCCCCCCCCCCCCCCTTCACAACACACACGAGCAGAGCTGAGGCTATCAATCAATTGGAGTACCCTCCCCTGTCACCATTTTTCCCCTGGTGTCAAGTTTTCAGAAGTGACTCACGCTGATAGCAGAGGAAAAAAAACAGCAGACATAAGTTAAACTCTTCATTGAGACGAGTGCAAACTATATAAGAGTGCAAACTATATAAGAATACGCTTTATTCATATTTCATAGCTGAGGTTTACAACCATCTTAACATAAAGAGAACCTGGGGTTTTCCTGCAGTGATAAGCCAGTTCCCATGCTAGGGGGCCTACATGAATACGTGAAGCCAGTGGGGTTAGAAACCTACTCTAAGCTCTGGCTCTCTTTCCACAGCCAGAAGTGCTTTGGCCAGGGGACTATATGACTACTACACAATAGAGTGGCTCCAATACGTGGTTTCAGGCTGGGTCCATCAGGAGCCACAACACCCAACTAGCCCAAATCACAGGGTTTCAGGCTTTCCAGGCATGTGGTCCAGACAGTAGACCCATCATCACTGCCAGACAAGCCAATGCTTCTTCCTACCAGCACCGGTTCTTTGCCCAAGCAACTTACTTCTTGTTCCCCAAGTATTGGCCACTGGAATGACTCAAATCTGTAAAGAAAAGCGCACGCAACCTCGGGCAATAACGCTTTAATAAAGGACAATAACACAGTACATTGGAATTGCACTCACACTTTTCCTTTAAGACAATCGCTTTATAGCATTCCAACAGGAGCTACTCACTCCTCCCGTCCCTCCAGATGGTGACTCTGCGGTCTCCTCATTCGCGGCTGCCGCCGCTGTATCCCCGCTCTCCTTCACTTCCTGTGTTGCCTGGTCACCGGATGCCGGTTCTAGTGCGCCTGCACACTATACCGTCGTAATCTACGGCGCCTCAGGAGAGCCTCAGCCAAAGCCGGAGCCACAAGTTGTACGGAGCTGCGAGGTGGGAGATTCAAGACACGGGTGCACTGCCTCTGCTGTTACTACGGACAACGCGTCTCGGAGGCGGAGCCTCCTTCCTCAGGTCCCACCTTGCTTCCTGCTAACGCCCCTCCCTATATACCCGGGATACCATCGGCCCTAATTATTTAATTGTGTATTCTTAAAGGGGCCAGTAACCAATAATCCTTATCCACCTCGGCTGGGATGGGAGAAGCAAGGGGCTATCCACTTTTAACCTTGCTTCCTGCTAACATATCCAAACATGTATCTATAATAACTCTGGTTAATATCTGCGCTGGTATTGTATTGTTTTAAATTGTATTTTAAATTGTATCTTAAACTGTATTTTTAATATATGTTTTTTAAAAGTGGATAGCCCCTTGCTTCTCCCGTCCCAGCCGAGGTGGATAAGGATTATTGGTTACTGGCCCCTTTAAGAATACACAATTAAATAATTAGGGCCGATGGTATCCCGGGTATATAGGGAGGGGCGTTAGCAGGAAGCAAGGTGGGACCTGAGGAAGGAGGCTCCGCCTCCGAAACGCGTTGTCCGTAGTAACAGCAGAGGCAGTGCACCCGTGTCTTGAATCTCCCACCTCGCAGCTCCGTACAACTTGTGGCTCCGGCTTTGGCTGAGGCTCTCCTGAGGCGCCGTAGATTACGTCGGTATAGTGTGCAGGCGCACTAGAACCGGCATCCGGTGACCAGGCAACACAGGAAGTGAAGGAGAGCGGGGATACAGCGGCGGCAGCCGCGAATGAGGAGACCGCAGAGTCACCATCTGGAGGGACGGGAGGAGCGAGTAGCTCCTGTTGGAATGCTGTAAAGCGATTGTCTTAAAGGAAAAGTGTGAGTGCAATTCCAATGTACTGTGTTATTGTCCTTTATTAAAGCGTTATTGCCCGAGGTTGCGTGCGCTTTTCTTTACAGATTTGAATTGTTTTGATCCACCCCCCCCCCCCCCCCCCCCCAGTGGAGTGAGAGAGGAGCAGCAGCAACCAGGACATTTCAGCTAAAAAACATACAAACAAAGGAGGTGAACACATGGACAGCGCCATGGGCTGGTGAAGTACTCCTCTTTGTACTTGTTGTGTATCAGCATGTGCAGGATCTGTCCTTTTTGATTGCCACTGGAATGACAAGGCTCAGTCTGCTTCCTGCTGGAACTTTTCTTTACTGGTACCACAGGCTTCAAAACAGTTGATACAGCACGGTATTTAGCAGTTTAAAGCAGCATAACTTGCAGCCTGATAATTCAATTGGTCCTGAACAGCACTGTGCCCACTTCAGGGTTCTTTCGCTCTCTCTGCCCCTTCTGGCAAGTCCACTAAGGTTGAGAGGACTTGGGAAACCCACTAAAGTGGAGAGGAGCACAGCCTTCCCCCAAAGGGCTCATGAGGGGTAGCAATACATTAGTGAATATGCAGGCCCTGCAACGTCTACAGGGGCCTAGACGTTGTCTACCCTCTTGTTCCCTTCCTATACTACCTCTGACTAAACTCCTCCCAGACTCCACCCCGCCCTCTCTTTTATACCTACAAAAGGTAGGTGTTCTGTCCTCACTACAGGTTTTCCTGTGTGTAACTTACATGCAACTAAACCCTCCAATTTTACAATAAACCAGATGGAATGTAATCTAGAAGTTTTACTGACAAAAATAGGGTGGGTAAAAATATTGGGAAAAACAGATGAAATACATACAATCAATGTATGAAACATACAAAAACAAAATAAATAACTAGGCTACAGATAGAAATGAGTCAGTGCTCACCAGTGATGCTGCCTGTAGGGGATGTAGGTTTAGTCCACCAACATGTGTTGCAAGGATGATGGCTGGTTTGCTCTCCCTCAGTTCTCACTCAGAAGGGGAAGTTCTGCTTTAAGGACTCCTCCCTCTCTCCTCAGCATCAAATGGTACTTTGTTTTTTTTTTTTTGGGGGGGGGGGGGAGCACCTGCACCCACTTCTGCTCAGGTTGCCTGAGCAAGCCAACAAGTTCTCTCTCTCTCTCCCTCCCTGAAGTCTTCTGGGACTGGTCACAGATCTCAGAAGACTGCGGGACTATTTATAATTTCCAGCGCGGCTCATGCATGCGCAGTGGGCACCCAGCTGTGAAGCCCGGAAGCTGTCACAGCTGGGTGCCCACAGTTGAAATGCTGGTGCTGGGGATAGAGGACTGAGGGAAAGAACGGCTAGGGTGAGCGCATCACTGGATCCTGGGACAGGGGAGTGTCTGTTTATTCAAAGTTAACAGCTACAGTTTTTGCTAACTTTTAACAGAATGACGGCCAGGTGGGTGATCAGTTATCCTAACTGGGCTCCCTCTGACACACCGCATCTCTGATCTTGGTAATAGCTTATAACGTAGGCTCTTTACCATGTGATCAACTATGTCCAATCACAGCTGGTCAAATCGTAAACCAGGAAGTGCCTTTATCGGCATTTCCTCTATTCGCGCTGACAAGGCGCGGGTAGAGAAGAGCCGATGAGTGGCTCTCTTGACAGCGCATTAATTATCAGTTCAGACCCATAAAGGATGCCCACCAGGAATGCCAACCGTGCACCCCCAGTGATGCCAACCCTTGCCCACCAGGGATGCCCACCCGTGCCTCCTCATCAGGGCCATCTTTCAGTGCCCATTAGTGCTGCCTATCAGTGCCCATCGGTGCTGCCTTATCAGTGCCGAATATTAGTGTCTCATCATCAGTGCCCATCGATGCCCCCTAATCAGTGGCCATCAGTGCCGCCTCATCAGTGGCCATCAGTGCCGCCTCATCAGTGGCCATCAGTGCCGCCTCATCAGTGAAGGAGAAAACATACTTATTTACAAAATTTTATAACAGAAAATAATTTTTTTTTTTCAAACATTTCTGTCTTTTTTTATTTGTTTAGCAAAAAATAAAAAAAACCAGTGGTGATTAAATACCACCCAAAGAAAGCTCTATTTGTGGGAAAAAAATGATAAAAGTTTCATATGGGTACAGTGTTGTATGACTGCACAATTGTCATTCAAAATGTGACAGCTGAAAATTGGCCTGGGCAGGAAGGGGGTGAAAGTATTCTGTATTGAAGTGGTTAAAATGGAGTCTGAGCTCCTAGGATGCACCTGTTTCCTTTTGTCAGAATGAAAGATGATGGGAGTTAACTTTTTATTAAAGCTAAACCATCTCTAGCTTCTGTAAAACAGTACATTTATTTTGGGCTCCTTCTAGTGGCTAAATGTAATATTGTAAGGAGAACAAACATAATGAATTTCCTTGCTGAAGAATAGAAGGGGAGTAACTAAACGGTAACCCTCACCCAACATTGGCACTAAACTGTTGCTATTTCCATTTTAGCAAAACTTAAAAACACTAACCTGTTCCCCTTCCAAAAATAATGAAAAACCATGCCCATACAGAGAAAAGCAACACGCTCACTGAACTGCCCATCCCAGTTTATACTCACCTCCTAAGACTCTCTCACAGCTCTGCTCTCCCACCAATGATGAGAAAACAACCCCTATGTTGGTTTGTTCAGAGCATTTACAGCAGCATTTGATTTTGCCAGCATTCACACAGAACAAATGTATAGCTCCCAACTGTCCCTGATTTTGAGGAACTGTCCCTGATTTGTTACAAAGTCCATCTGCCCCTCTTTCTGATAGGCCTGCCAGAGACCCCAACCGCTCCTCCGGTTTCCTGACCAGTAGTCTTGTTATCCCAGTATCATATGGAGGAGCGGAAAGGGTCCTGCAGCCGAAATATCGGGACCTCAAATGAAAGTGCAACCAGCAAACTTAGGGAAACTACAAGGGAAAATGACTCACGGTTTGGAGTAGGTCAGGAGCCATACCCCAAGGGAGCGAAGTCCAGAAGAGAAGTCAAGAGCAAGCCAAGTTCAATAGCCAGAGCTGGTACAGTCCAAAAGGGGTGATCCGAAGAGAGGTCAAGAGCGAGCCGAGATCGATAGCCAGAGCAGGTACGGTCCAAGGGGGTGATCCGAAGAGAGGTCAAGAGTGAGCCGAGATCGATAGCCAGAGCAGGTACAGTCCAAGGGGGTGATCCGAAGAGAGGTCAAGAGCGAGCCGAGATCGATAGCCAGAGCAGGTACAGTCCAAGGGGTGATCCGAAGAGAGGTCAAGAGCGAGCCGAGATTGATAGCCAGAGCAGGTACAGTCCAAGGGGTGATCCGAAGAGAGGTCAAGAGCGAGCCGAGATTGATAGCCAGAGCAGGTACAGTCCAAGGGGGTGATCATCCGAAGAGAGGTCAAGAGCGAGCCGAGATTGATAGCCAGAGCAGGTACGGTCCAAGGGGGTGATCCGAAGAGAGGTCAAGAGCGAGCCGAGATCGATAGCCAGAGCAGGTACAGTCCAAGGGGTGATCCGAAGAGAGGTCAAGAGCGAGCCGAGATCGATAGCCAGAGCAGGTACAGTCCATGGGGATGATCCGAAGCAAGGTCAAGGTAAGCCAAGGTCAGCAACGAGAATGGCACATACACAGCAGACAAACAGGAAGCAAAACCTATACTAAGGCACCAGTGGGAAGTGGAAGAGGGTATTTATGGGTAGTAGGATTAGGTAACTGACAACAGGTGGCCACTGGGTGGAGCAAGCGTCAAATACCAAAAGGTAGCTGATAAGAGAAGGTTACTCAGAATAGGAATCATCCCATGGCCCAGGCAGCAGGGAGATGGCCCACAACAGGACACCAGATCGAATCCCAGCCAGGGTGTGACACTTTCCTCCTCATTTGTCCCTGATTTTGGTCTGATCTTTATAGTTGTATATAAAATTCACTATTTATCCTTTAAAGAGTGTATCCCAGTGCTAAACCTTTCATCCGATTTCTAAATCGCTACATCTGTATATTTCAAAAGCCATTATAAAGGAATAGTAGTGCTAAAAATAAACACATGTGGATTTAACTAATCTTTTTATATATATATATATATATATATATATATATATATATATATATATATATATATATATATATATATTTCTCCTTTAAGAGGGTGTGTCAGGGGGTGTGTCTTATCCTACTTACTTTTGCTAATAGGTGTCTCTCGTTCCTATCTCAAAAAAGTTGGGAGGTGTGCAAATGTACATGTAGTTTTGCAGAATGAATTTTAAATGCACAACCCCAGTTTGGGGTAACATCTACTCCAATCATTGGAATGTAAAATTTACAACAAGAGAGGTGAAAAATAAAATCCCAAATGGCACAGCAGGAAGGCAAAATATAATTAAATTATGGGTTAAGCAATCAAAGGCTTCTCTGGAAGGAGAAAAAGGCTTTGAAAGTAGGAGAATGGAAGAAGGTGACACAGAATGCGGCTTTGCTCCTTATTGCTATGAAGCTGTGAGTCACACGGCAGAAACTATTAATTATACTGAGAAAAAGGGGGACAATATTTACCGTGCTAATAATCTGACTATGGTAGGGGAATGAAAACAAGCGCAAAGCAATAGGGAGCCACATAAATGGAATAGCGCTACTTAATTCAATTTCTTTAAGGTTCAGCTTAATCCTTGACTAACAGACGGACGTAACACGCTGTACTTCCCAGTGAAATTATCGTGTTACGGTGTCATTAGCTTTCATTTACATTTAGCACAAAGAGGAGCTCCGGGCAGAACTAAACGCTGCCGCATCAATTGACGCCTTTAAAGTCAGATTTGTTCTAAAAGAAAAATTGATCTTCTACATAGACTGCAAAGGATTTTTAGCAAAGTTAAAAAAAATCATGTGTTTCTTCCTTCCTGAAATAATGAAAAACCAACTGTCTTCTATGTGCTGAGATTTCTCAAAAGGAGAGCCAAATGGCAGTTGTGCATCAAGGAGGAAATCAATAAACTGGCAGTTCTGCATTTACAAAGAAGAACAATGCAACCCATCATTCTTTAGTGTTCTCAGACTGTGAGAGGTGCGTTTGATGCAGAGTGAATGGCATTGCAGCAAGATAATGAAGGAATTCATTTTATATTTCATAACTTTTTGCAGTAAAGGTGAGTATTCTAAAAAAAATCATACATTTATACAGCCAGTTCTCAGTCCCTCCCTGTTTTCAGATCTCTCACAATAATGGACTGGATATATGTCTTCCTTTCTCACTTATGACTCATCTGGCCAGTATTGGGACAAGGTCATCTAGAGCCCAGAGCTAACATACTAAACTGCAACCCCCCCTCCAAAATGTATGAGCATTATGTGTCCACAAACCCCCCCCCCCCCAAAAAAAAAAAAAAATTGAATATCGAGCACCAATCTGCATTCTTACCCCCTAAGCATAAAAGTCCCCCCTCCCAGAACATATCTTTGCCCCCCAGCTCAATGCCTCTCTCTCTTCAAAGCCCCACAGCACAACCCCCCACCCAAAAAAAGAATCTTGTAGCCCCCTCCTAGTCAGGTGCTAGGCAAAAGCATCAAATTGCTTTCCTGCTTATCAGGGTGCAGGAGTTCTAGTCTTGCCTGTTACATGTGTCCAGGTGTGATTCACTTGGTCTGAGGGAGTGTCCCCACTGTATCCAATGGGGGAGACTGTTGGACAGTGGAGGAAACCCAGCCAGTGACACACAGGCTTTTGTGGTAGTCCCAGTGGGAGGACACAACACTGGTGCATCCGGGGATTGACCATAAAAGCCAGGGACACATGTGACAGGGCGTCTTTGGGCGGGAAGCCAGGTCCCAGGAGGAGGGTGACGGCTGTCTCTCCTCCTGTCAGGTTGGAAAGTGGTCACAGGCAGTCGGCCTAGTGGACCAGACGTGTGGGGCTGAGCTGTAAGGTCCTGTGGAAGTTGACAGTGGAGCAGTGGCAGAGATTCCTGTGAAAAACAGTGTCCATGAGTGTACCAGGGAGCTTGCCAAGGGTCTGCCCAGGAAGGGGACCGCTCCAGGAGGAGTCAGTGGACAAAGGCCAGCACACACAGTGGGTCAGAAAGGGGGTGCCACGATAGACCCTGAAGGGAAACTTAAAGTTTTGTTCATCAATTAAAACCTTCACCTCAGTGGCAAAGTGAAGCAGCGGCCTTGCCACACATACCTCAGTTAGATGTCCTCAATCTGTGAATAGTTGCTAGTTGGTGGAGTATCCCACTCATCCCTTCTACCATCCCAGTTCCAAATAAATACAAATAAATACAAAAACAACCAAATCCCCTGGACTGTTCATTGACTGAGCCAAGGTCTTAAAGCAATAAGTTTATTTGCCTGTTGCTATGGGTAACCCAGGGAAATCCACTCTCAGCAGCTCCCATGGCAGTGGTGCTACACACAAATCCTCTACCACTTTAATTTCCCCTCCTCCACATCTCTAATCCCCCTCCTAACACAAATCCCCCCTCCCTTCAATCATCTATACAAGAACAAATCCCCCCCCCCAGAAGAAAATGTCCCCTCCTAGCAAAACCCCCCCCCCTCCCTCTACCATATCTCCTCTTCTAGCACAAAGCCCCCAAATTCCCCCCTCCTAGCACAGATTCTCTTTCCCCGTTTCCCCCCTCCCAACACAAATTCCCCAAAATCAACACTTCTAGCATCAAATCTCCCCTCCTAGAACAATTCTTACCCCCTGTTCTCCCAACACAACCCCCCCCCCCCCCATCCTGCCCCTCCTTCCAACCCCTTGTCCCGGTCCTGCACCTGGCTATCATAGATAGGGCAAGGAGATGTCTAAATGAGGCTTAGCTGGTAGTCAGTCTCCAATCTAGTAATCCAGTAAGTAAGTATTTTAAATTCAGGATAATAGATAGATGATAGATAGATAGATAGATAGATAGATAGATAGATAGATAGATAGATAGATAGATAGATAGATAGATAGATAGATAGATAGATAGATAGATAGATAGATAGATAGATAGATAGATAGATAGATAGATAGATATTCCAACCAAAAGATTTGTATTTTTGTCCATCCAGTGCATCTACCACACATTCCTAACAAAGTTCTCTAAGTGCCCTTGAATAGTGCCCCATGAGGTAGTCATACCTTGTTTAGGTAGGAAGTTCGAAAACGGGTCCATTTCAGTGAAAAAGTCCATAATTGGCAGTAAATCCACATGAGTAGCAATAATCCACAAAAGGCAGTAAATCCATGACTGGCAGTAAAAGTCCATGTAAGTCCAGAGGCTCCCTGCCCCATAGGGAACCCCGCCTGGATTCCCATCAAGGGGTGACACAGTCTGACAGAGTAATGCCATTTTGGCAGACTTTCCCCTAACTGACCTCCTCGTGCACTAACGAGCCCCTATTTATATGAAATGACCTGTAGGGGGCAGTACCCTTCCTAATAAAAAGTGGGAAAACCTGGCCAATAGCAGTTAACCCTTCCTTCTCAGGAACCACCAACTCACAGGTCAACTAAGTACAATAGGAGTGCAATAAGCTCAGATTGTAACAAACGGCTTTTACACACAAATACAGTTGAAATTAGTAATCTCAGAACATACTGTTTACCCAGGTTTTTGTAACCGGATTAGAAACTGATTGGGTCCTTGTGCTACTTCTTCCTTTCCCAATCTGAGTTTGGCTGTACAGGGACTGCAGGCATCATTCAGATATCTTTTTTTCTACCGTCAATTCCCGGTCATATAAAGACAATCATAGAGGCTGTTCAGCCACTTGATTGTTTTTACAGGCGGCAGGATCACCCCCACCTTCCGCCGCCCTCCAGTGCTTCTTCCACCTCACCTGTGCGATCTGCGAGCCAGAGAATGAATCAGCCGGCAGCGGCTGTTTACCATAGAGCTGACTGAGGACCAGATGGTCCCGTCATCTCTATGACCTTCAAAGGCTGGGCACGGCGTTCTGACATCACGTCTGGCCTTGGCAGATGTAAACACATCCGTTTCCTCGGCTGGCAAGATCATTTTTGTAAACTTTTTATTTTAGGTTTTCCAGCTTAGAGGCAAGATCTGGGGACTTAAAGACCCCAGATCTCGCTGTAAAGGGGACCTGTCATGCCCGGATGTTTACAATCCTTGTAATAGGAAGAAAAATTATCAAAAAAAAAGGGAAAGTCTCAAAATAAAAAATAAAAGTAAAATAAACAAAAAAATAAAAAATTAAAGCACCCCGTGCCTGCGTTCTTGCACACAGAAGCGAACGCATACGTACGTCGTGCCCGCATATGTAAACGGTGTTTAAACCACACATGTAAGGTATCGCCGCGAACATTAGTGCAGGAGCAATAATTCTAGCCCAAGACCTCTTCTGTAACTCTTAACAGGTAACTGTAATGTTTTTAAAGCGTTGCCTATAGAGATTTTTAAGTACTAAAGTTTGGTGCCATTCCACGAGTGTGCGCAAATCCACCTAACAACTGTACCTTTATTTTCTCCATCAGCCCATCCCCCACAGTTATTACCTCTTGTACCTCTTGACCCTCCCTCTTAGATTGTAAGCTCTAACGAGCAGGGCCCTCTGATTACAACTGTATTAAAATCAGCGTTGCTCTTAACATAAAATATGCCCATTAGCGTGCCCCTTAACATAAAATATGCCCATCAGAGTGCCCCTTAACATAAAATATGCTCATCAGCATGTCCCTTAGCATAAAATAAGGGGCACGCTGATGGCCACATTTTATGTCAAGGGAGCACTCTGTTGGGCACATTTTTTTTCTTTTTTTTTTTAAGGGGCACTTTATAGGGCACTTTATAGGGCACTCTAATGAGCATAGCAAGTGACAACATATGGCAAAATATGCCAGTCTGCACACTAATTCTTGTGCAGCTACCGTATTCTCCCCTAAATGTGCTCCACATACCTGAACTGTAGCCAGGTCGGAGCCAAAAGCCGCGAACAGGGGAGCGGGGCGTGCACATAGTGTCACGCTCGCTGGACCTAGTTTGAAGGAGCCGCAGTCAGGAGCAGGGGGCGGGACGCGCGCGTGACATCACACCCCCTACTCGCGGCCGGACAGGACACCGGCGGCGTGTGAGCAGGGAGCCGGGAGCCGCAATGAGGAAGGGGACTGAAGGACTCCTAGGTAGCAGGCTCGCGGTCCGGGCGGAAGCATCGCGCGGGCCGCCATTTAGTGACCGCCGCTGACATTGTTCGGCACAAATTTATTCGGCCTTTTTACTTATTCGGCCGAACACCGAAAGTGCTATTTTTTCTATTTTCGGCCGAATAATGTTCGGCCACCGAACATTCGGTGCATCCCTAATATATATATATATAATGTTTGGGGGTTCTGAGTAACTATGGTTTTTACAGGAGAGGAGTGCCAGAATATTGCATGCCTAGGCCACTACTTATTGAATGCATTTATTTTTAGAACACTGTAAAGGTCTGAGAGTAAATGAAGAATAATATCAAAATTGGGAAATTGATTGGTGAGTAGGAGGGAGGGGTGGGGTGGAGGAAGAAGGGGTGAGTCGGGAGGGGGGTTCATGGGGTTTATTCTATATTGGCAATGTTATGTGAGATGTTTGCTTTTTTTCTCTTTTTTTTTATTGTTAATAGCAGTTTGGAAAATAAATAAAATATTTATAAAAAAAAAAAAAAAAAAAAATGTAATGCATTTATTTATTGACTTTAATACTGTTGTATGCAGTATTTACTGAGAATTTTTGCTTTTTGAAGTAAATGCTGCATAAAGGGATAGTGAATTGATATTTTCAGCATTGCATGTGATATTTGGGAAAAAATATGTCACGTGACCAAATACAGCATGTGATATGTGTAAGCTCTGCCTGCTTATCAGGGGAACATCAGGTAAACCATAGTATGCTCCATCTGCTTATCAGGGGAGCCTGATCAGTAGTTAGGCCTGTTACATGTGCTCAGGGTGTGATTCATCTGGGCTGAGGGAGTGTCCCCACTGTATCCAATAGGGGAGCCTGTTGGACAGCGGAGGAAACCCAGCCAGTGACACACAGGCTTTTATGACTATCCCAGTGGGTTGGCCTAAACAGTGGTGCATCCTGGGATATGTTATAAAAGCCAAGGGTACATGTGGCTGAGTTGTCTTTGGGCGTGAAGCCAGGTCCCAGGAGGAGGATGACGGCTGTCTCTCCTCCTGTCTGTTGTGGAAAGTGGTCACAGGTGGTCGGCCTAGTGAACCAGGAGTGTGGTGCTGAGCCAGGAGGTCCAGGAAGCTGACAAGTGGAGTTGGAGGCAGAGCAACCTTGGGAAAAACAGTGTCCGTGAGTACCGGGAAGCAGAGATGTATAGTAACTAAGTAGAACTACTTCACTATTGTACTTAAGTACCGAAGGCGGTATCTGTACTTTCCTGGAGTATAATTTTTTTCTCCTACTTCCACTTTTACTTCACTACATTTTTTCGATGATTTCAATACTTCTACTCCGATATTTTTTTTTTTTTTGTGCTGCATAGTTACTCGTTACTATTATAAAAATTACCACTGCCAGAACAGTAGATGGCAGGTTTCATGAAGCTCAAAACATGTGTATTATCAGCGAATACGAAAATAAATGCTACTGTATGTATAAATAAAAGCTGCATTTGAAATAATAAAAAACAATATGATGTTCAAACTTTTGACTTCTTTCTTTAATAACTACATAACACAGTACTTGTACTTTTACTTTCAGTACTTGAGTAGCAATTTTTTTTTTCAAAACTACTGGTACTTTTACTTTCAGTACTTGAGTAGCAAAATTTTTTAAAAAACTACTTGCAATACTTAAGTACAAAAAATGTTGAATACTTTAGTACTTCTACTCAAGTCACTTTTTGATCGAGCACTTCCACTTCTACTCAAGTCACTTTTTGATCGAGCACTTGTACTTTTACTGAAGTATGGGTTTCGAGTACTTTATACAACTCTGCCGGGAAGTGTGCCAGGGGTCTGCCCAGGAAGGTGACCGCTCCAGTGGAGAGTCAGTGGAGAGGTGTCAGTGCACACAGCAAGTGAGAAAGGGGGTGCCAAGTTAGAACCCTGAAGAATAACTCAAACATTATCTATCTTCCCTTCTGTGGCAAGGTGAAGCAGCGGCCTTGCCACACACTACAGCTAGTTGTCCTCAAGATTGTGCATAGTTCATAGTTGAATTATCCCACTCATCCCTTCTCCTATCCCAGTTCTAAATAAAACCCCCCAAAATCCAACATCCCCTGGATTGATTATTGACTGAGCAAAGACCTGTTAATGCTATTGGTCTGCTATCAGTTGCTAAGGGTAACCCAGGGGAATCCAGAAAGTGCAATTCTCAGCAGTCCTCTAGGGCGAAGTGCTACATATGCTTTTGTGAATTGAGCCCAATATTTAACGTTTTCCAAAATTGCCATGGAGTCGTGCTCTGTGGCTGTTTTAGAACCAGTTTACGTTTGAGGAGTTCTCCTTTAAAAAGCGAAAGTAGAAGAAGAATATTTTAGAGCGTGAACCTTTAAATGAACATGCCTATAATTATACATCGTCTCCTGACTTTGTCTTTCATGCAGGCGTATAACGATCACTCGGCGATGTTTTATAAAGCTGCAAATTATCATCAGACACAGTTCTCCAAGACGCCTGTTATGGCAGGTATGCAAGATAGCAATTAGGATGTTGACATCGTCTGTCTATCTCTCACCTTGATGTTTTTCTCTAACTGCAGGAATGGAGATCAGAATCGTGAAATTTGAAGTGGATGTAAGTTCTAAACTTTTTTTTTTTTTTAGTATTCATGGTATCACACCTCACCATTTTCCTAAGCAAATAGTTTTCTGTGAGTCTGTTGCAAAGTTCTTTATTTAGTCCTGCCAGTAACATCACTTCCTGTTGCTGGCTGACAAATGTCTCCCACAATGTTTCTGATATGTTTATTTACTATGATCATCAGCTCTAGTGGCCATGATGTGCTATTTTCCTGAAATACTTTAATCCAGAAAATACCACATTATGGCCACTAGCTGGACGATAATAAACATATTAGATACATTACAGTGATTTTTTTCGCGACGGCTCTGCAAATGTAGAGACATTGGCACAATTCATTTTTTAAAAAAAGATCTCTACGCTACAGCCTTTCAATTAAAGGAGAAGTATAGAGTAAGGGTCCTTTCACACACAGGCTTTCCACCTGGCGGACTCTGTTTTGCTCAGCGGGGATCTATCCGCTGATACTTTGCAGAGACAGACCTGTCAGATCCCCACTCTCCTGAGATCAGATGAGAACAGACCGCCTGTCCGTTTTCATCCGATCCTATCCGATCCGATCCTCCAAACAGATGGAAAATAGGGTTTCCATCCGTCCGGATTTCACGGACAGGATCGGATCGAATAGCAGCTGGTGTCAGCGGGGATGAGCAATGGAGCATCCGATCAGGTCCGCCTGAAAAATTGACAGGTGAAACTGATCGGAAATCCCATGTAAAAGGGGCCTTTGTAAAAAAAAAAAAAAAAAACATCCATAATTTCATCAATGCTGCAGCATCTACGTAATGCAGCAGCTGCCCCACTCTGACTCTAAGACCTGAGAACTGAGCGATCACATGACCACTGATTGCTCAGTTCTTCATCTGCTACGAGCAGAGAGCAGCGACTGTCAGTGACTGCTCTTCGCTCTGCTCCTCTGGCACTCACTTGGAGCTCTGGGCTGGGAAGGGGCAGATATGGCTTGCTCTGGCGCTCAGTCATGTGCAGAAAGGCAGAGCCATCTGTCAGTCAGGCGGCAGGGTGGATCCTGACAATATTGTCTGGATCCTGCCAGAGTCTAATGCTGCTCTGCTCCTGCTATAGCCAGCTATCAGCCGACTCTGGGTCACAGAACTCCAACAGTTAAGGTACTCCTGTGATCCACAAGAGAAGTATTGCCAAAAAACCTTTGACCATACTTCTCTTTTACCAGCAACCTTGTCACTCAGCCTGCCTTGCACACTGCTTTAATTGGCCATTTTGCTATCTATAGACCAGATTGGGAGCCCAATGGCCAACTGAAGGAGCTCACATGGCAGGCTGGCAACGCAGATGCTAATTGTGAAGCTGAAGCTTATGTTTTTTTTTTATAAATAACTCGCTGTGCAAATGTCTCAGCATTCATACAGCCGTCACAAATATTCCCCGTAATGTGTCTTAAATGTTAATTGCCTATGATCGTCAGCTCCATCTAGTGGCCATATTGCAGTACTTTCCTGAGTGAGTTTTTTTCCAAGGAAAAATATTGCATTATGGCCACTAGGTGGAGCAGATGATCATAGGAAATAACTATAGTAGACACAAATAGAGGATTATTTGTACATTTTTTTTTATTAATAGACCCCATTGAGTTAGCCCCCGTTCACACTGGGGCGACCTGTCAGGCGACCTGGTCGCCTGACAGGTCGCCGTAGGTCGCCTTCCATAGAGAAGCTGCGGACCCGTTCTAATAGAAGCGACACAAGTCGCTCCGACTTAGAAAAAGGGTCCGGAGCTTCTTTGGGGCAACCCGGAGCGACCTGCATAGACTTCAATGTTATGAAGTCCGTGACGGCAGCTGCGAGGTCGCGGGGCGAGCAGCGTGCCGCGACCTATGAGGTCGCCCGGCAAAGTAGCGTCGCCCCAGTGTGAACGGGGCCTAAGCCTGCAAAAGTATCTCTAGATAAGAATATTTTCAAAACATTAAAACAAAAACAATTTTGTTTAGGAAAACTGTATACAGTGAGGCATGACGGTAAACATACTGAAAAATAGATTTTGAGTTTCCATGCTCTTTATATCCTGGTCAGGTTCGCACTGTCCCAGCATAGAACCAGAACCTTCTCTTTGCCTCTCATCAAATTTAGATACAATAGAATTGGTTCTTTTTATTATCCAAATTCTAAGCTGTGTAGTATCATGCCAGCAAAAGTAGCCACTTGGGCACAGAAGGGTCCGAGACACTCAATGCAATCTGCTGCCTGGAGATTAAGGCAGGGGACAGCAGACAGTGGTGGGGTATATATTGTACAGTGGGGCGCATACAATGGAGCAGTGTAAAATATCACATGCAGCACGGTGCAGCAGTGTGAAGTATTTCATACTTTAGTATGTGATGATTAAAAAAAATAATCGAAAGCAGCGTTTCCCAATTGGTGTTTGCGGAACCCTAGGGTTCCGCGGGAACAAAATTGGGGTTCCGTGGCATTTTGCCACATCCAAGATGGCCGCCGATACCTGCTGTTCCTGGAAGGTCAGAAATAGCAGAGATCGCGCAACCGCTATCTCATAAAAGATTGCCGGAGTATGATCTTAATCTCGCCCTTCCATCAGTCCGCCTTGCCATCAGAGCCTGCCCTAGCGGCCGCCGTGCTGCCAGCCCTGCCATCAGCCAGCCACTTATTTAGCTCGACCGTGAGAGAGCCCACCCAGCAGTCAGCCAGCCCACCCTGCTGGAGTGATATAGAGTGGAACAGATAGTTAAAGCTCTGGTATAGTCATATAAAAAGCTCTGTTAGGTAGGGACATTGAAAGCTCTGTTGGGTAGGGACACTGAAAGGCTCTGTCAAGGGCATTGAATGACTCTGTAAGGGGCATTAAAAGGCTCTGTAAGGGGCATTAAATGGCTCTGTTAGGGGCATTGCAGTTCTCTGTTTGGGACATTAAAAGGCTCTGTCAAGGGGATTGAAAGACTCTTTAAGAGCATTGAAAGACTTTGTCAGGGGCATTGAAATTCTCTGCTAGGGACATTAAAAGGCTCTGTCAGGGGCATTGGAATTCCCTGCTAGGGGCATGCAATTCTCTGTTAGGGACATTAAAAGGCTCTGTCATGGGCATTGAAAGACTCTTTGAAGGGCATTAAAATACTCTGTCAGGGGCATTGAAATTCTCTGCTAGGGAAATTAAAAGGCTCTGTCAAGGGCATTGAAAGACTCTGTGAGGGGCAAAAAACTTTTAACTGTATTTTTCAAAGGGTTCAAATCTTTGTGCTCCAAGCCTATCTCAAAAATCTTGCTTAAGTTCAGTTCTTTCTAAGAGCGTTATGAAACTCAGCATCCTTTTCAGTCAGGTTGTGAGATCTGTATTTTTCAAACTTTTTTTTTTTTTACCAATAAACAACCATGAATTTGGAAAGCTGGTTAAAGCAGGGAACTCTTCAGAGAAAAAATGATTACTACTTTTACCTGTTCGACATTTATAGAAACTGAGAAAGAAGATACAACTAAAAAGCTATCTACTGTTCCCCAAATAGCAGAGACAAGTGACAAGTCAAAAAGCACACAATGCTAGCCAATCTTCTTCTTAACCACTTTACTACCAGTCACGTAACCTCTACGTCGGCTGACTTTGAGTGGTTATACCGGGATGATGCCTCTAGCTAGAGGCATCATCCCGGTACCGTTGTTTGAAGCCGACGGTCGGCTTTCCGTCGGTAACGATCGATGCGGCTCGGGAGCCGCTCGATCGTTACCCGGAGGGGCGGGAGGGGACGTCCCCCCCCTCCCGCCGCCTTCCGCGGCTTTGCTCGGGGCTACCGTCCCACCGGGAGCCCCGAGCACCCAGCCGGCACGTCCGCCGGCTGGATGGAGTCCCGATGAATGCCGGAAACGGCATCGATCGGGTCTCCGATGACGTAACCCGGAGGCGGCGTCCATGACGTCACTTCCGGGTTACTGTGCTGCAAAAGGCGGCAGATTTGAAAAACGGCTGTATGCAAAAATGCCATTTTCGGCGTTTTGCATACAGGGAAGTGTAGTGGAGGGGTCTAGGGTCTTTTAGACCCTCGATCCCTCCATAAAGTGTACCTGTCACGACATATTGCTGTCACCAGGGATGTTTACATTGCTTGTGACAGCAATAAAAGTGATCAGATTTTTTTTTTTTTTTAAAAACCTGTAATAAAGTTTAAAAAAAAAGAAAAAATAAATAGGAAAAAAAAAAAAAAAAAAATTTAGCCGTCCCCGTCACCGTTAGCTCGCGCACAAAAAAAACCGTATACGCAAGTCGAGCCGCAAATGAAATCGCTGTTCAAACCACACATGTGAGGTATCGCCGCGATCGCCAGAGCGTGGGCAATAATTAAAAAAAAAGAGCTACACTCTAACTCTAAACTGGTAACCGTTAAATAAATTTAAAGCGTCGCAGATTGAGATCTCTATTGACCGTAGTTTGTCGCCATCCCACGGGGGGGCGCAATTTTAAACCGTAACATGTTTGGTATCTATTTACTCGGCGTGACATCATCTTTCACAATATACAAAAAAAATGGGCTAACTTTACTGTTTAGTATTTTTTAAATGCAGTGAAATGTGATTTTTCAAATTTTTTCCAAAAAAATGGCGTTTTAAAGACCGCTGCGCAAATACCGCGTGACAAAAAATTTTGCAATGACCGACATTTTATTCTCCAGAGTCTTTGCTAAAAAAATATATATAATGTTTGGGGGTTCTAAGTAGTTTTCTAGGAAAAAATACTGGTTTTAACTTGTGAACAAAAAGTGTCCGAAATAGGGCTGGAAAATAAAATATGATGACAGCTACTTGTCATTTGGATTCACAAGTGCCAGAAATGAAGATTGTCCTGAAGCACAATGCGTATTTTGCAATAAAATATTACCAAACAGTTCATTAGCACCTGATAAATTACATTGTTGTTTTGAGCAAAACCACGCAGAGTACAAAGATAAAGACACTGACTTTTTTAAGTGAAAGCTAAAGTATTATCAGAAGAGTAAACAATTTATGAGCAAACAATTTCAAAATGCTACTGAAAAAGCCACAGAGGCTTTTTACAGAGTGAGTTACCCCATAGCACTTGCAGGAGAAGCACACACAATTGGGGAATCACTAATAAAACCATCTGCCAAAACAAATAGTGTCATGTATTTTAAGTGAGAAGTTGAGTAAAAAATTGAAGCTGTGCCACTTTCCAACAACACAGTTTTGCGCCGTATTCAGGATCTTGCTGATGACAGCCATATTGAACTAATTTCTCGACTGCATCAATGTGATGGGTACTCACTGCAATTAGACAAGTCCACAGATGTTGCAGGACTTTAAATTTTGTTGGTTTTTGTTAGATAAAATTTTGACAAACCGATTGAAGAAGACTTGCTTCTGTGTGAAACTTTGAAAACTCATACCACCGGTGAGAACATATTTAACTGTATCCAGAGGTTCATAGACACACACAGTATAAATTGGAACAAATGTGTAGATGTGTGCAGTGATGGTGTCAAAGCAATGGTTGGGAAAGTGGCAGGTGCTGTGACACGAATAAGAAATGTAGCAAAAAACAGCACCAGTTCTCCCTGTGTTATTCAGACATGCACTGGTAGCTAAAAATATTTCAGTCTCACTTAAAACTGTCCTAGACGAATCGGTCCAGATTATTAATTTTATAAAAAGTCGACCATTACAGTCACGACTATTTAAAATTATATGTGAAGATATGGGTAGTCACCACTCTGCTCTGCTTTTGCATTCAGAAGTCCGTTGGCTATCATGAGGTAAAGTCCTTGTTAGAATGTTTGAATTGCGTCAAGAGTTGTTTGCATATTTCCAGGATCATAAATTTGGATCATCTGATCGATTAACAAACACTCTGTGGTTATCCAAAGTAGCATATCTTGCAGACATATTCCTAACATTAAATGACGTATGTTTATCACTCCAAGGAAAAAAACACGAATATTTTTAATGCAAGAGATAAAATATTTTCACTGTCTCGTAAGCTAAAGTTGTGGATTTCATCTTTTGAGCAAAATAATTTGAACTCTTTGCCAACACTTAACAATTTTCTTGAAGAATCAGAAATTGAACTTGAAGATGAAATTCGCAATGAAATTGTAGATCATCTTCGCCATTTAATCACATCTATTAATCAGAATTTTCCATTCTTGAATGAAACCAATAATGACTGGGTTTGAAATCCATTCATAAAAGTCAAGCCAGCCAGTTTTTCTGATGTCGATTTTGAGAATCTGATCAATATAACTTCTATGGAAGAGCCCTGGGGCCATCATAAAAAAAAATTCAAAGATTCTGAGTTTGAAAACATTTTTTTTTTTTTTTTCAGAATTCTGAGATTAAAAGTCAGAATTCTGACTTTGCAAGTCAGAATTCTGAGATTACAAGTTTGGACCATGCTAAAATTTATTAAACACAATTCTGAGATTAAAAGTCAGAATTCTGAGATTAAAAATCAGAATTCTGACTTTGAAACTCAGAATTCTGAGATTAAAAGTCAGAATTCTGAGTTTCAAAGTCAGAATTCTGACTTTTAATCTCAGAATTGTGTTTGATAAATTTTAGCATGGTCCAAACTTGTAATCTCAGAATTCTGACTTGCAAAGTCAGAATTCTGACTTTTAATCTCAGAATTCTGACTTTCAAACTCAGAATTCTGTAAAAAAAAGTAAAAATATTTTCAAACTCAGAAATCTTTGAATATTTTTTTAGGATGCCCCCAGGGCTCTTCCATAAACATCTGACAGTCAACTAAGCCAAAAATTTAGAGAAGTTTCTCTTATTGCTTTTTGGGGTGATTTACGCAAAGAATTTTGCCAAGCGGGGGCAATCAAAGTTCTGTTTCCATTCCCCAGCACATACTTATTTGAAACTGGATTCTTGCTTTACTCTGCAACAAAAACAAAGTATCGAAATCGACTTGACGCAACTGCAGACATGCGAATACAATTGTCGACAATTAAACTTTTGGGGTTCCAAAGTTTTGCTATAACATGTCAAAGGGTTCCAAGGGAAAAATTAATTGGGAAGCCCTGATCTAAAGGCAGAGGTTACCATCAGTGAAAGAAAACATGTGGAAATATAATACAAAAAAAGGTTGTTAAATTTGAAAGCAAATCTTGACTTTTTTTGTCAACACCCTACAGTTTTTTATGACTTCCAATTGGCCCCCTCAAACTGCCCATTACACTAAAGAACCAGTAAGGATGGAGAGGCATGGAAGAAGGCAGGGCCAAGTTCAACTTTTAGTAGAAAGTATTTCAGCTATAAAAAATGCAGCCACCGTCTAGTGGCAATAATGTAGTATTTTTTCTGCCTTGGGTATTTCAGGAAAAATACTGCATTCTTGCCACTAGATGGTGCTGACGATCCTAGGAAACAAACATAATAAAGCAAAAAATAAAGACTTACAAACAGACAGGCTCTTCATTGCAGAAGAGTTATGCAATGTCTTCATTTACCTGCCTGTTTGCAATCCTCTGCAGAATGTACATGTTTACATTCATGACACTGCAATGCACAGCGATGAATGACCCACCAGCATGCTCAGGAGTGATGTCATCCCACATCGGCCATTCAAGATGACCAAAGACCTGCACCCTAAAGAAGCCAGAGAGAAGATGCGGGCACATAGGACCTTTGAAAACTAGGTGAATATCCCAGCCTTTAGTTCCACTTTAAGCCTTCAATTTAAAGTAATTGTAAACCATCACCTTGTACAACAACCCATTCAATTTAGAAATTTTCAGGTAAAGCGAGTGCATAGATGTAAAAAACATTATTAATACCTTTTTTCCCCTTTTTTTAATTGATCAAATTCCCCTGTTCTCATATGACTAAGACTCCATTCACACCTGATCGCAGGCGGAATTGCCGCGATTCAGCCCGCAATTTCAAATCGCTGTAAGACGTGGTGCGCATTTGCGATGCCATAACTTCTTAATGGCATCTTAATACTTGTCACTCAATTAGTAACATAAGCTTCTTTTGGGCCACAGTGTAGTGCGTGGCTATTTACCGTGTGGCAACCGTGGCAAAATCGCAGTACGATTGGGGTGCCATTAGAAGTAATGGCATCACAAACGTGTCCTGCGTTTTGCAGCGGTTTGGAATTGCAGACAGAATCGTGGCAATCAGGTGTGAATGGAGCCTAAGAGGGGGAGGAGAAGCAGCAGCACACTGAGCTTCCCAGTGAAAGGCTGTGCAGGAGGAGGGCGTGTCAGGACAAGTCTGATCATTGGAGGAGAGCAGGCTGAGTTCTTAGCACAGCTAGAGAACTGACCACTATGTTTTCTCCTGCTTAGTGTGGTCAGTTTTTAATAGGAAAGCAGAGGGACTTGCAGGAGCACCAGGGATTTCACACTAAGGAAGCAATGCAAAGAGATCAGGATACCCTCTCATACAAGCACATGGTACAGCAGGCACATATCAGAAATAGGAAGTGTTGGGGTAACAAACACTTCAAGCATTTCAAAACCCCAATTTAAATAAATAATGGATTGCGGCTTATCAGCAGTGTTGGGGTAGTTACTCAAAAAATGTAACTAGTTACTAGTTACTTCTGTAAATTGTAACGAGATTAATTTACTAGTTACTGCATTTGAAAAGTAACTTCACTACTTATTACTTTACCTTCCTCTTTCTTAATTTACCGTGTAGAAGAAGATACATGACACTCTTTCTGCATAGAGTTTATTGTATAAACACAGGCTTTGGGAAACATGAGAACAAAACCTGAAAAAACTGAATAAAACGTAAAGTGCAACAAAAAGTCATAAACTTCATCCCTCTCTATTCTTCGAAATAACGATTGTATCGCACGGCTTGGGTAACGCAGGAAAGCGCGTTCCTATAGCCTAGTAAAGTAGTGTACTTACCTCCTATAGCCTAGTAAAGTAGTGTACTTACCTCCTATAGCCTAGTAAAGTAGTGTACTTACCTCCTATAGCCTAGTAAAGTAGTGTAGTTACCAATATTAGTATTGTAACTAGTTACATTACTTTGTTACCAAAAAAAGTAATGTAGTTACTGTAATCCGTTACTTTGTAACTAGTTACCCACAACACTGCTTATCAGTCTGTATATGTTGTGGCTGCATTCGTTTTCTTTATTTCAGGCTTTTTTTTCCATTTGCCTGGTAATCCTGTTAATAACACACATTTTTGCCCCTGGATGGCTCATTCCCACACTGTATCTATGGAGGCAGCCATGTCTGTAACACAGGCTGGACTTCAATCATGTGTGCCTTTTTTCATCTCCATTAATGTGGGTTTGGTGGATAGTAGTTATAAAATATTATTGCTTTGCCTCGTTTCCACTGAGTGGTACAGCACGGTTCGGTTCAGTACGGTACGGTTCGGAACGGTACACCTTGTGTTTCCACTGCCAATAGTACCCTTTCATGATAGGCGTGGTGTAGCAGGAAAGCTGTGATAGACGATTCTCTGTCAACCAATCAAAGTTCTGCAGAGTGTAGCTCCACCCTGTTGGTACGGTACTAATGTGCTTGGTACCCCAACGAAAGGGTCCCAAAAAAGTGGTACGGTACGGTTCGGAATTATTAGGGTACCATTCACAATGGAAACGGCATAAATAGCGTACCGTACCGAACCGAACCGTACCAGAAAGCTCAGGGGAAACGGGTCAGTTTTCAGGAAGAAAAGGACGTGGCATTTCTTGCCAGATCAGCAGGTTCTTGCTGAAAATGTTCTTAGCTTGAAAAAAAACGAATGCAGCCACCACATCTAAGGACTGTCAAGAAGCAGTTTATAACATTTCTGTTCTCAAGTTTAGTTATGCTTTAACCACTTTACCACCGGAGGATTTTGCTGTCTTCCGTCCAGGCCACTTTTTGCGATTCGGCACTGTGCGACTTCAACTGACAATTGCGCGGTCGTGCGACGCCGTACCCAAACGAAATTTACGTCCTTTTTTTCTGATAAACAGAGCTTTCTTTTGGTGGTATTTGATCACCTGTGCGATTTTTACTTTTTGCGCTATAAACAAAAAAAGAGCGTTTATTTTGAAAAAATAACAATATTTTTAACATTTTTTTATATGAAATTCCCCCCAAAAAAGATGTAAAAACCAATTTTTTAAAAATTTTTGGCCAATTTGTTTTCTGCTACCTATGTTTGGTAAAAAAAATCACAATAAGCGTATTTTGATTGGTTTGCGCAAAAGTTATTGCGTTTACTAACAAAGGGAAAGATTTCTGTCATTTTTGGTGTTTTTTTTTTTTAACGCGTAATGGCGGCGATCTGCGATTTTTTTTGTGGGACTGCGACATTGCGGCGGACAGATCGGACCCTTGACTGACATTTTTGACACTTTTGGGGTTACCAGTGACATTACTACAGTAATCAGTGCTATATATATGCACTGTTACTGTAAAAATGACACTGGCAGGGAAGGGGTTAATTTTATTGGAGAGGGAGGGGTTAATGTATGCCTGGTGCTTACTGACGTGTAGGGGGGGAGGGGCCTGAGTGAGTCATGGACAGATCGGATGTCCAGCTATGCTGAACAGTCCGATCTGTCACTATGGAGATCCGCCCGCTGTGTTTACACACAGCGGGCGGATCTCCACACTAGATCCCCGGCGATCGGGGCAGAGCAGCGGCGATCGCCGCTGCTCCTCCCCTGGCCCGACTCCCGCTGTGAATGAAAACAGCGGGAGCGAGCCTCCGGCGGCGCGCAAGCGCCGCCCAGAAGGGGGAGTGTCCAGTCACGTAATACTACGTGACTGGACGATAACGAACCACTTTGCCGCAGTACTATTACCGTACTCGGTCGGCAAGTGGTTAAGGAGCTATCTTCATATCACAGTACTAGGAAGCCTTGCTACATCAGGCCACGTGCTCAAAACATCCTACAAAGCTTGAAGTGACGGACAATATACAATATTAAAGGAAATACCAAGAAACCGGTGTCCCAATGTGATAACAGAGCTGTTAAGTGGTCAATTTAAATACAAATAAAATGCAGGAAAAATATTTAATAATGGAAAAATTGCTTATTCTCATTATGTCCAGGTTCCAACCCAGTCCCCCACCCCACATGGAATAAGGAAACAGAATGGGAAGAGAATTAGAAAGACTTATTTCCCCGATGAGGACACTGAATAAACCTTTTCTCGCGTAGACGAGGGCATTAATGTGTGAATTATGGATGTGCCCAACAATAATTATACCAAAAGGTTATTCCCCCCTCCCTCTGACCTTTAATTCTCACTACTTGCTTTGTATTGGATTTTCCATTAAAATTCATTTTAACTCTCCTTCTGCACTTGTCAAAGAGAGAACATGACTGACCAAGGTTTGTGTTATCATTCTCATTTATTCTGCCCAGACATGCAACATCTGACTTACCAACAGCTATGTAGTCAGAAAGGCCACAAAGTCGATGGCAAATTATGCTGATTTAACAGATGTTTTCTATCAAAATCTGAGGGTTTTGCCAACTTTACGGGTCTCGCTTTTGGTGATTTATTTTAAAAGGACAGAGGATAAGAAGAAAAAGGAAGAAAGAAAGGAATGGGAGGGAGGAAATGAAGGAGAGGTCATGTATCTTCTGTGTTATCATCAATAAAAGTGGACTCTCTGATTCACGAAGTGAGTCACAGGAAGGATTCGCATGGCCATCTAAACATTCCCCATTTAGTGGCTCTTAGGAGGAAGAAAGAAAGGAAAGGGGGGGTTTGGTGTGGTCCATCTGCCGCCCTCCCCGACCCATGGAGCACCAGCCGCCACTGCTGTCAAGGCTGCATTCCACCCCTCAAGGCAGACACTTTTGGCACATCTGGGACCTGCTCTGCTACTTACTGCTGTTACATTCTATAAGTACTCCCGGCCAGGCACCTTCCCGCGGGGCTTGTTGTGAATTATTGAACTCTGCCATTAATACAAGTTCTGTTCTCTGCAACTGAACTCTGAGTGTTTACTGCCGCCACATCACACTGCACCTCCCCACACCGGTGCTTGTCTCCAGAGAGTGCTTGGAGCTTGGAGAAAAGTACCGGCTATCAATGCAGCCGTCTCCTTGCTACCTGTGTTTTCAGACAGACCGCAGGGGGCATCCTGTCTGACCATGGAGGTGGCCTTTCACAGCACGTATGAAGATGGCACAAAGGAATACATGTACTTTGTCACCTGGGGAATAGAACACTGCAATAAAGGAAGGAATAAGACTTCTTCTTTAAATACGTTTTTAACAAATTCCAAGTAAGAGTTTCTACAACAAAGTCTCTACAGAGTATAGGATCAGAGGTTTGTTGGATCCACTGATTGGCCAGCTGTACAAACTGCTGGCCACTGCCCCCACCTATATCTGGCCTTCGCAGCAAGGAGCACATGGAAGGGGGACGCATGTCAAACAAAACCAAAGAAAATTCCCAGCTCAACTCACCAGCCAGCCTGCAACAAACCAAATTCTCCTGTCTAACAATTTACATTAAAAACAGGGGATTAGTTTGCACACATTTGAAAATACATCTGTAAGCTGCAAAGCCATTCCATGGCACCCCAGTATTAACTGCAGTCCTAACACGTGAAGGTCAGTTATAGGTGAGGGCAATGGGCAGTAGTTTGTACTGATGTAATATTGGTGAGGGGATGCATGGACATCTTTGCTGCCATTGTGCGATGTGCTGGGTGTCCTTTAAGGAGGGATGGGCTTCCTCCAGGCTCACCTGCCTTCTATCTGTTTATTAAAATGCATGTACTTTGGCTATGGAGGTCCTCTCATAAATTTAGGACTAGACATATGCGGTTCATTTCGTTCCTGATTAAATATTCAGACAAATTTTCCGTTATTCGGAGATTCGGATATATCCGAATCCCCAAACCACAGTACAGATGAATTTTACCGAATTTTCTGAATAACGTGTAGCACCCTCCTAGGTAGGTGCTAGAGAGTGAGTATAGTTTTTTTTAATTCTGTCTGCCTATCAGAGGAGCAGCATGGAAATCTATATTGCTTTCTGCCTACCAGAGAGCAGGATCTGTGAGTTGGATCTATGAGTTAGGTCTGCTCTGTGTGCTCAGTGTGTGATTCATCTGGTCTAGGGAGTGTTCCACACTGGTCCAATAGGGAAGCATATTGGACAGTGGAGGAAATCTGACCAATGGGTACACAGGCTTCGATACAGACTGTGATTGGCACAGACCGATTGTGCTACACACGAAAAAAGAAAAACCATCTGAATTTCAGAAATTCGAATTGAAATTCAACTCGAGTTTTACATTGAATGCTATTCGAAATCGAACTGTAAACATATTGTTGAAATCCAAGACTGTGTTTGGTATTGGTGTACCATTTCGAAATAACGCTGTTTTTGTTAAGCCAAATATTATTTATAGAGTCATTGTGATCATTTAATAAAGTGTTTTTCTTTTGTTTTGTTCACTTTGCAAGCGTAAAATTCATAAAAAGAAACCAGTAAAATCGAAATATTTAAAAGCATTTGTCCTTGACATTATCGTTTCTCAGCTGGCTAAAACTTCTGCACAGTATTGTACATGGTAAAATGTTGAAAGTAAGATACTACTTTTATTAATTAGAACACTTCGCATATTTTGAACATATTATTAATAAAAACAAGATCAATGTGTATAAATAACAATCAGATGTTTGGTTACTCGGTTGCCGCATTCGAATAAAAAAAAAAAAATCTAACATTTTTGTTTTGACCGATTTGAAATTTAGCAATTCGAACATTTCTAAATGAGGAAAAAAATCAATAAAATTGAAAACAAATTTTAAAAATACATAGAAGGAATTTCAAATTGAACGAATAAACTGAACTTAACTAAACTAAATAACTAGATTAACGAATCTAAACAAAAGGAAACAAAAGTAATTTTTTCATCATGCACATGTCTAGTTAGGACTGCAGATATACTGGAGTGCCATAGGGTGGCTCTGCAGCTTATGCATGTATTTGCAAATGTGTGCAAGCTAAACCCCTGTTTTTAACTCAAATTGTTAGACAGGAGAATTTGGGTAATTGCAGGCTGGCTGGTGAGTTGAGCTGGGAATTTTCTTTGGTTTTCTTTGATTGGCCAGCTGTGCCTGATAATCTTTTCCCCAAACCTCTTTGGTAGAGACCACACAACCAAAGCTGCAACACTGGTCACAGGACCATCCCCAGGGTGCTGAAGATTTGCAAGGATTTCATTACTTATGGGGGAAAGAAAGGTTAGGGTAAGGGTACAGGTTGTCGGTACACATTAATACGCTCCCTCTGGGTCTTATGTACTTTACTCTTATTTGCTTTCTCTAACAGGTTTATTCAGCAAATACGGGGATGAATCTCGGCAGCAAACACCATGCTAATGCTAATGCGGCTTAGGATAATAGAATGTGATGAGTGTTTACTAAGACAATTAGGTTTCTGATCCTTACTGAAGTGCAACCAGAAAGGTTTATGGTTTTCTTCCTAGAAATGTAATAAGTGTCATTTAAAGCTGAACTCCAGCCTTCCCTTCTGTCTTGCACAGTTGTACAGGCTCCTCTCCTGTACTGACATTGCTTACTCTGATTTTACTGCACACTGTGAGCTTCTCACAGTGTGCATTGAAAGTTGCAGCATGTCATTTCCTGTCTGGAGGACATACAGTGTCATCTACCTCTTTCCTCTCCAGCCTGACTGCCCATTGCCCACCCATTTCATTCATTGGATTCCAGTACTTTCAAACGAGGAGGCCCCAGTATCACATGTGGGTTTTGCCTAGGGAGTGTCATATGTGGGTGTTTCCTTTGGCAGTGTCACATGTGGGTGTTACCTATGGCAGTGTCACATGTGGGTGTTATCTATGGCAGTGTCACATGTGGGTGTTACCTAAGGAGTGTCACATGTGGGTGTTACCTATGGCAGTGTCACACGTGGGTGTTACCTAGGGAGTGTCACATGTGGGTGTTACCTATGGCAGTGTCACATGTGGGTGTTACCTATGGCAGTGTCACATGTGGGTGTTACCTATGGCAGTGTCACATGTGGGTGTTACCTAGGAAGTGTCACATGTGGGTGTTAACTAAGGAAGTGTCACATGTGGGTGTTACCTATGGCAGTGTCACATGTGGGTGTGACCTAGGAAGTGTCACATGTGGGTGTTACCTAGGAAGTGTCACATGTGGGTGTTACCTATGGCAGTGTCACATGTGGGTGTGACCTAGGAAGTGTCACATGTGGCTGTTACCTAGGGAGTGTCACATGTGGGTGTTACCTATGGCTGTGTTTCATTAATGTCTTTATGGACCTTGCTTTATGCACTGGTGCGCAGTCATGTTGGAACAGGAAGGAACCATCCTCAAACTGTTCCCACAAAGTTGGGAGCATGAAACTGTCCAAAATGTCTTGGTATGCTGATGCCTAAGAGTTCCCTTCATTAGAACTAAGGGGCCAAGCCCAACCCCTGAAAAACCTCACACCATAACCCCCCCCCCCCTCCACCAAATGAATTGGACCAGTGCACTAAGCAAGGTCCATAAATACATGGATTAGCAAGTTTGGGGTGGAGGAACTTGACTGGCATGCACAGAGTCCTAACCTCAACCCAATAGAATATTTGTGAGATATTTGAGATGAATTGGAACGGAGACTGCAGGCCAAGCCTTCTCGTCCAACATCAGTGCCTGACCTCACAAATGTACTTCTGGAAGAATGGTGAAACATTCCCATAGACACACTCCTAAACCTTGTGGACAGCCTTCCCAGAAGAGCTGAAGCTGTTATAGCTGCAAAGGGTGGGGCAACTCAATATTGAACCCTACAGAGTAAGACTGGGATGCCATTAAAGTTCATGTGCGTGTAAAGGCAGGCGTCCCAATACTTTTGACAATATAATATGTATATAAAAGAAAATGTGAGATGGGAAAGAAGATAAGTATACAATACATTCAAATGCAATGTATAAAATTTACTTGCCTAGAAAATAATTGATAGAAATGTATTTTGTATTTCAGACCATAATATATACAGAAAACACATTGAAAGCTGCTATTTATCCCCTGTAAAGCCTTCAAGAAAGTCTACTTGATGCCAGAACGCTTGCTAAAGCTGAGGCTCTTTAGATCCATATCTCAAGCTACGATTAAACTTCACTTGTGTCTTTAGGGCCAATAATGTGTGTTGAAAATTGAGCATATATCCAACAAATATGAATCAGCCTCAGTTTTCGAGGTTCAAAGGTGAATTTTTACTTTAAAGTGTGAAGGAAAGCCCAGCCAGGCCAAGCTGGCACGCAACTTTTAACAAGTTTCATTATCGCCCTTTGATGTGAAAATGTTTCTCTTCCATCAGTATTATGTCTCTCTCCCCGCAGCCCGCAGAGAAGTGCGTACCTAATTGCAATCACAAAATGCCTGGAGGAGACAGCCATTAATAATTCATCGGGTGAAATCACACAGGATTGCCTTTTTGAAAGTGACGTCCCCTTGGTTTTATCCGGAGAGGTTGGGAGGGGACCGCCGAGATGGCAGACATCACTCATTATCAGCTGAGCTTCAAACGGGGATGGCGAACGGCGTTAGGATGCGCGGGCTGAATCGCATGTTTACACTGACAGATACATGAGGATTCTGCTCCTAATTAGCTTTGATGGCTTTGGCTGTCGGTAGAAGAGCCGGGTAGAGCAGAGGGGCTGTAAATAATGGCGGTGTTGATCTGTTTTATATGCGCGTTGCCAGGATAAACTATAAACCACCGGAGGAGTTTTATTGCCTTTGGATGAGATCCTAGAGAGATGAGGGATTGTCTTCAGAGTTCTGGCTAAACTGAAACAATTAAAATGTATCATGTAAGCTTCAGTGCAGTTATTCTTATCTCCCCCTCAGGGGGGCGCTAACCTGGAACAAGCATGTGCATATCAGGTGTCTAGATATTTCTATGAATGTCATTCTGGGTACATGACTAAGGGGGTCTTATGTTTCAAAAATTTGCTGTGCGAATGTGTCAACCAAGTGCATGGAATCTTCACCATAATCTTGATGTTGTTCAGTCATTTAGGCATGTTTGACTCTTCGTGACCTCATGAACCATAGCGTGCCAGGCTTTTCTGTCCTCTGCTGCCTCCTGGAGCTTGCTTAACCACTTGCCGACCGCCACAAGTTCATATACTGCAGTGGTCAGCCCCTCACAGGCAAAGTGACGTAGGGGTACGTCACTAGCCTGTGAGGCTCTGGGGAGCGAGCGCGCACCGCCAGATGCACGCTCCCGCTCGGTCACGGACCCCCCCCGCGCGTGTGCCCGGCGGACCCGATGTCCGCCGGGCACTCGCGATAGTCCGTTACACCGGGTGAAAGGCAGGCGGCTAATGTAAACAAGCCGCCTGTCATTCTCCCCTGTGTAAGAATAGTGATCATACGGTTCTGCTGTCTAGGACCGTTGATCAATGTTCTTACACCTCAAGCCACAGCCAATCACAGTTAGAAGCACGCCCCTAGGGACACACTTAACCCCTCCCTCTAAAAAAAGTTAACCCTTTCACTGCCTGTGTCATTTTACAGTAACAGTGCATATATATAGCACTGATTACTGTAGTAATGTCACTGGTAACCCCAAAAGTGTCAAAAATGTCAGTCAAGGGTCTGATCTGTCCGCCGCAATGTCGCAGTCCCGCAAAAAAAAAAAAAAAAAAAAATCGCAGATCGCCGCCATTACGCGTTAAAAAAAAAAAACAACAAAAAGGACAAAAATCTTTCGCTTAGTTAATAAACGCAAATAACTTTTGCGCAAACCAATCAAAATACGCTTATTGTGATTTTTTTTTACCAAACATAGGTAGCAGAAAACAAATTGGCCTAAAATGTTAAAAAATTTAGATTTTTACATTTTTTTGGGGGGAATTTCATATAAAAAAAAATTTGAAAAATATTGTCATTTTTGCAAAATTTACGCTCTTTTTTTGTTTATAGCGCATGATCAAAAAATCGCACAGGTGATCAAATACCACCAAAAGAAAGTTATGTTTGTGGGAAAAAAAGGACGTCAAATTAGTTTAGGTACAGCGTCGCACGACCGCGCAATTGTCCGTTAAAGTCACGCAGTGCCGAATCGCAAAATACCCCCTGGTCAGGAAGAGGGTAAAATCTTCCGGGGCTTAAGTGGTTAACTTTATGTTCCTTGTTTCGATGATGCTATCTATCCATCTTGTTTTCGGGTCATCCTCTTCTCGCTTTTACTTCCATGTTTGCTAGAATCAGGGTCTTTTCCAATGAGTCCTCTCTTCGCATTAGGTGGCCAAAGTATTCGAGTTTCAGCTTCAGGATCTGTCCTTCCAGTGAATTTTCAGGGCTGATTTCCTTCAGGATTGACTGGTTTGATCTTCTTACCATCCAAGGGACTGTCAAGAGTCTTTTCCAACACTCGATTTCAAAAGCATCAATTCTTCGATGTTCAGCCTTCCTTATGGTCCAACTTTCACAGCCATAGGTTACTACTGCAAATGCCATAGCACAATTGTAGCATAATATAACATATAGCAGATCATATTGTCTTAAAGAGGTTGTAGACCCTGGGAAAAAAAAAAAGGGAAGCCATTCCCGCCAGGACAAGACAGTGATTATTGCTAGTGGCTATCGCAGCCGCTAGCGATAATCACAGGTAAAACGTGGCATGCTGATTATACCCAAGTGGATCGATCATTTTGGTACATTCAGCCTGACCATACACAGTTCGAATCTCAGCCGGTATTCTGTTGAAATAGTAAATTAGTTGAAATCTCCAATTACGTCACTTCCCGTGACTCTCCAGCAGCAGATTTTGACGAGTTGGCTCTACTCCCCATGCACGCACGTGGACCCAACAGAATAACAGAAACCCCGTCAGATCTTCCGATCGCCACAGTGTGCATGCGCAAGGTACGTCACTAACCTTTTTTGACAACTCGTCAAGTCCTCCAACAGCTGCCAGGGCGCACAGGGTTTCTGTTATTCTGTCAGGTGCACGCGCGTCCATAGGCAGTAGACTCTTCTAAATCTGCTGCTGGAGAGCAACTGGAAGTGACGTAATTGGAGTTTTTGATGAGTTGGCTTTTTCGACAGAACACCAGCTCCTGCTTAACCTGCCGAGATTCAAACCATGTATGGCCTGCCTTAACTTGAGTAAACAGTTTGTTATGGATCCTGGACATTTTAATGGAGCTTCAGGATTGCAGAAACCATTCTGCTGGCCATTACTTAGCAGATAACTAAAAAACAGGCATTTTCCAGAGCTGTAAATATCTAAATGAGGCCTTTACAGGAGGTCCGGCATGGCAAACTCCTGTCAGGGCCCAGATTTGAATCCAGAACCTCTGCTGTGTCAGGCAATGTCTACCTGAGCTGAGCTACCTGTAACAGCTCCCAGGACAATTACTTGAATGAGCCTGTCTTGAACCTTGTTTGTTTTGAACCCTGAACTCTTTGCTTCTCCCATGAACTTCCTGATTTAAGTCAATTCTCTGCACTTCCTGTTTGCCAGATCATTGTGCTCTCTCCAGTCAATATCTCGCTCTTGTCTTCCCTGCTGCCGTCCATATTTTGCTACCCCTCGTTATCGACACTTGGCTTGTTCCTTGTTGCTTCTGCCTGATCCCAACTTGCACCTACTTGCTACCGACCTTTTGGCTTGTTTACTGACTATGCTTCAGTTTGAACCCTACCTGCTTATCTGCTACTGGACCAGACCTGCTCGCTTCCTTGTGGGGGCGATCCTGAGGACTGCGACCTGATACTACCATGCAGCAAAAATCCATCCCCACCTCTGGTAAACACCAGTTAGTACTTTGACTCTTCACTTAAGGGGAGCCCGAGTCATTCACCAGGGTATTTGCCTGTGTACCTATCCTGCTGGTCGGTGGTAGTTCTGCTACAGCAACTGGTTTTCGAGCCTGACCCCTTGAAGGTTATCAATTGACCCATCGTAAGAATTGACCCATCGTAAAACTGTAACAAAATCTTTCAGTTCTGTCACATATGGTTTGCAGGGTGATTAAACCCATTAGGAGTACATGGCGTGTGATCAAATGTTATACCCAGGGCTAAGTGATATCCTAAAAGCAAGCAGATATCCACTCAGATAACCCCCCCCCCCCATCATAAATATTTTAGCTGAATTAACCACTTGACCTCTGGAAGATTTACCCCCCTTCATGACCAGGCCATTTTTTTGTGATACGGCACTGCGTTATTTTAACTGACAATTGCGCGATCATGCGACGCTGTACCCAAATAAAATGTATGTTCTTTTTTCCCACAAATAGAGCTTTCTTTTGGTGGTAATTGATCACCTCTGTGGTTTTTATTTTTGCATCATAAACAAAATAAGACCGACAATTTGCTAAAAAAACTTCCAATAAAAAAAAAAAAAAAAAAAAAAAAAAAAAAATCGAATTTCTTATTCAATTTAGGCCAATATGATACATGTAGCACCCTCCTAGGTAGGTGCTAGAGGAGAGTATAGTTTTTGGGTTTTTCGGCTTACCAGGAAGATTACCAGGTACATTTATATTGCTCTCTGCCTATCAGTGAGCAGGATCCATTGGTAGGGTCTTCTCATGATGCTCAGGTGCAGCTCAGCTTGTCTTAATGTTTCACACTGGTCCAATAGGGAGGCATACTGGACAGTGGGAGGAAACCTGACACAAGCATTGTTACAGCCCTGGTAAATGGCAGAGGAAAGTGCCTCGTAGCATGCTGGGTGACTGTATAAATGCCAAGGGCACATGTGCTCAGGGTCTCCAACTGGAAAGCATGGTCCCTGAGGGAGGGGGCAGCTGCCCCTCCTCTGTAGCAGCTGCCATGCTACCTTGGGTATTCAGTCAGATAGGTGCTGAACCCGGATGTCCTGCAGAGCTGACTGGAAGGGAGATACTGTAAAGGATCTGATTCTGCCTACAGTGAGTACAGATCTGTGTCATGGGATCTGTCCTGAGGGGGGCCATCCCTTCGGGTGGAAGAGTCAGCGGATGGGTGTCCATCAAGGGGATGCTAGAGAATGTCCTGGAGATAATGTAGTTGCATCAAGTCTGCTGCTAGAGAGAGCAAGAGGACTTAATTCTTCCATACAAGTGGCAGTATGGTTAAAGCAGTGTGTCTGCTTCCACATCTAACCCGGTGAGGCCAAGTGAGAGTTCTTCTTATCTACTGTGAATAGTTCAGTTGGAGTATCCCACTATTCCCGTCTCCTATCAAAGTTGCACAATAAATATAAAACCAAATCCCCTGGACTGTTTATTGAGTAACGAGCAACTGGGAGTGAGGATGGATGAGTGAACGGTCCCTTAGTGACTGTCTGCAGATAATCAGAGGAGACCCAAGAAGTCATCACACAGCAAGCCCTACGGGGACAGTGCTACATACTGATGCAAGAGCCGTTCTGACAACATCAGGTCAGCGTGACGACTGTGATTAAAGAATTAGTTTACAAGCTCTTGTAGGGACAAGGACAGGAGCAAAAAACTCAAATAAAATAAGATCTATAGCAGCCTTTCTCAAACTTTTCAACACAGAGGAACCCTTGAAATAAATTTCTGGTCTCGGGGAACCCCTGCTAAAAATGAAAAATCTACAACTCATGACACATTAGTGTGACAGTCGGTGGGAAGAATGCTCCTTACTCTTGTCATCATTGGGAAGAATTACCCCCCTTACAGATAGCTAAAAGGAAAAATGGTGTCATTGGGAACTTATCTGAGAGGCAGAAATTGCCCATTGCTCAAGCAATCCCTTGCTACCTGAGGAGGAACCCTAGGATTCCACGGAACCTTGGTTGAGAAACCTGACTTAGAGCAATGTTCTGCAGGTTTTTTTTCCTTTCCCCTCACTATTTCCAATGCTTATTTGATGTATCTGGTATGAACACTCAGTGCACATCTTACACAACGCAGTTAAAAGACTTCCTGCGGGCCCCCCCGTAGCTGATTGCATCCACTTTGGTGGGATTTCGTCCGCCTCCGTTTATGTGAAGCTGCACTTATGAATAATCTGCCATCTTGCTGATTTAGATACAGTAAAATGTAAAGTGAAAAAGCATTAAAAGGGATTATCCAGTATTGTCAAACGATACAGTGCATCAAGGGTTTAGGCGGTGCGGCTGCAAGGACTGTGCATGCAGAGTCTATTGTACTGTGAAAGAGGACATAGTGATCAAAGCGGAGCTATACAATAAGCTGGGAATCACGCCTGATCACTGACATTATGGAAAGAGCACTGTTTAGGCGGAATTTGGTTTAAAGTGCGATACCACAGCGCCACCAGGAGGTAAGTGTGAGTCACTGCTATACAGAGTCCCACATTACATTACATAAATGGTTACCATCAAACATGCTTTATTATTATTATTAATAAGGAACCACAGCAAATTAAAAAAAAAAAAAATGCCAAGTTTCAATTCCTCTGCCCCTTTCCTCCACAATTGTTTAAAAGGGAAATACGGTGTATTTTCAGTAAGTACAGTGCCTTGAAAAAGTATTCATACCCCTTGAAATTTTTCACATTTAAAAAAATGAGTTTTGTTAGGATTTTATTCGATAGACCAACACAAATTGGCACATACAGTATCTCACAAAAGTGAGTACACCCCTCACATTTTTGTAAATATTTTATTATAACTTTTCATGTGACAACACTGAAGAAATGACACTTTGCTACAATGCAAAGTAGTGAGTGTACAGCTTGTATAACAGTGTACATTTGCTCTCTCTTTAAAATAACAACACACAGCCATTAATGTCTATACCGCTGGCAACAAAAGTGAGTACACCCCTAAGTGAAAATGTCTGAATTGGGCCCAATTAGCCATTTTCCCTCCCCGGTGTCATGTGATTTGTTAGTGTTACAAGGTCTCAGGGGTGAATAGGGAGCAGGTGTGTTAAATTTGGTTTTATCGCTCTCACTCTCTCATACTGGTCACTGGAAGTTCAACATGGCACCTCATGGCAGAGAGCTCTCTGAGGATCTGAAAAAAGACTTGTTGCTCTACATAAAGATGGCCTCGGCTAAAAGAAGATTGCCAAGACCCTGAAACTGAGTTGCAGCACGGTGGCCAAGACCATACAGCAGTTTAACAGGACAGGTTCCACTCAGAACAGGCCTCACCATGGTCGACCAAAGACTTTGAGTGCACGTGTTCAGAGTCAGATCCAGAGGTTGTCTTTGGGAAATAGACGTATGAGTGCTGCCAGCATTGCTACAGAGGATGAAGGGGTGGGAGGTCAGCCTGTCAGTGCTCAGACCATACGCCACACACTGCATCAATTTGGTCTGCATGGCTGTCATCCCAGAAGGAAGCCTCTTCTAAAGATGATGCTCAAGAAAGTCTGCAGTTTGCTGAAGACAAGCAGACTAAGGACATGGATTACTGGAACCATGTCCTGTGGTCTGATGAGATAAAGATAAACTTATTTGGTTCAGATGGTGTCAAGTGTGTGTGGCAGCAACCAGGTGAGGAGTACAAAGACAAGTGTGTCTTACCAACAGTCAAGCATGGTGGTGGGAGTGTCATGGTCTGGGGCTGCATTAATGCTGCCAGCACTGGGGAGCTACAGTTCATTGAGGGAACCATGAATGCCAACATGAACTGTGTCATACTGAAGCAGAGCATGATCCCCTCCCTTCGGAGACTGGGCCACAGAGCAGTATTCCAACATGATAACGACCCCAAACACACCTCCAAGACGACCACTGACTTACTAAAGCAACTGAGGGTAAAGGTGATGGACTGGCCAAGCATGTCTCCAGACCTAAACCCTATTGAGCATCTGTGGGGCATCCTCAAATGGAAGGTGGAGGAGAGCAAGGTCTCTAAAATCCACCAGCTCTGTGATGTTGTCACGCAGGAGTGGAAGAGAAATCCAGTGGCAACCTGTGAAGTTCTGGTGAACTCCATGCCTAAGAGGGTTAAGGCAGTGCTGGATAATAATGGTGGCCACACAAAATATTGACACTTTGGGCCCAATTTGGACATTGTCACTTAGGGGTGTACTCACTTTTGTTGCCAGCGGTTAAGACATTAATGGCTGTGTGTTGAGTTATTTTGAGAGGACATAAAATTTACACTGTTATACTAACTGTACACTCACTACTTTACATTGTAGCAAAGTGTCATTTCTTCAGTGTTGTCACATGAAAAGATATAAAATATTTACAAAAATGTGAGGGGTGTACTCACTTTTGTGAGATACTGTAATTGTGAAGTGGAAGGAAAATGATAAATGGTTTTCAAAATATTTTACAAATAAAAATCTGAAAAGTGTGGCGTGCATTTGTAGTTCACACTGAATGTGGCTTTGAAATCGTGCGACTTCATCTGAACTCACACGATTTCAAAGCGGCATTTCAGTCCGACTTCGGGGGCAACTTCAAAGACATCTGTGCAGCTTCATGCACAGATTTCTATTGAAATCGCCCCCCCCCCACCCCCCGAAGTTGCCAAAAGTAGTACAGGAACTACTTTTGGAAATCAGTGCGGCTTCGCACCGATTGAGACTCTCCCATTGCCGGCAATAGGCTGCGATTTGACATACAAATTGACCGGTCAAATCGCATGTCAAATTGCAGGGATCTGGTGGAACCAATTGCCTTCAGAAGTCACCTAATTAGTAAATAGAATCCACCTGTGTGTAATGTAATCTCAGTATAAATACAGCTGTTCTGTGAAGCCCTCAGAGGTTTGTTAGAGAACATTAGTGAACAAAAAGCATAATGAAGGCCAAGGAACACACCAGACAGGTCAGGGATGAAGTTGTGGAGAAGTTTAAAGCAGGGTTATGTTATAAAAAAATATCCCAAGCTTCGAACATCTCATGGAGCGCTGTTCAATCCATCATCCGAAAATGGAGAGTATGGCACAACTGCAAACCTACCAAGACATGGCCATCCACCTAAACTGACAGGCCGGGCAATGAGAGCATTAATCAGAGAAGCAACCAAGAGGCCCATGGTAACTCTGGAGGAACTGCAGAGATCCACAGCTCAGGTGGGAGAATCTGTCCACAGGAAAACTATTAGTCATGCACTCCACAAATCTGCCCTTTATGGAAGAGTGGCAAGAAGAAAGCCATAAGAAGTCCTGTTTACAGATTGTGAGAAGCCGAAGGGACACAATGGAATGGTTTAGATCAAAGCATTTTCATGTGTCTGTCAGTCTGCAGCTCTCCGCTCTGCCTCCTCCTCGCTCATTGGAGCGCTGGGCTGTGGAGGGATGGGGTGCGGCTGGCTCAGGCTCTCAGTGGCTCGCTGAGCCGGGTGTCGCTCCAGGCACCCTGCGGATCCGGACTCTGTGGTCGCGATGATGCAATGCCTGGAGCAACATCTGTGACGTCAGCAGAAAGCGGACTTCTGCCCCCTCTCTGCTGAAAACGGGACACAGGAGTGCAGAACAAACTGCACTCCTGTGATCCATAGGAGATGTACAGCCAAAACAAGCTTTGGCTGTACATCTTCTTTAACCACTTCTAGACCAGAAGGATTTGCCCCCTTAATGACCAGGCCATTTTTTGCGATTCGGCACTGCGTTACTTTAACAGAAAATTGCGCGGTCATGCAACGCTTTACCCAAATACAATTGATGTCCCTTTTTTGCCACAAATAGAGCTTTCTTTTGGTGGTATTTGATTACCTCTGCAGTTTTTAGATTTTGCGCTATAAACAAAAAAAAGAGCGACAATTTTGAAAGAAACGCCATATTTTTTTTCTTTCTGCAATAAAACATTCCCAGTAAAAAATTTAATTTTTTTAATCAGTTTAGGCCAATTTGTTTTCTGCTACATATTTTTGGTAAAAAAAATCCCAAAAAGCGTATTTTAATTGGTTTTCGCAAAAGTTATAGCGTATACAAACTACGGGATAGATTTTTGGACTTTTTATTTATTTATATTTTTTCGTTAGTAATGGCGGCGATCAGCGATTTTTAGCGGGACTGTGACATTGCAACAGACAGATCGGACCCCTAACTGACATTTTTGACACTTTTTGGGGACCAGTGACACTAATGCAGTAATCAGTGCTAAATAATATGCACTGTTACTGTATAAATGACACTGGCAGGGAAGGGGTTAATACTGGGGGTGATCAAAGGGGTCAAATGTATGCCTCTGTGCTTACTGACTGTGGGGGTTCTGTGACAGGCACAGAGAGATCAGTGATTCCGCTTAGCTGAAACTGCTGATCTGTAGCTGCCTGTCTGAGAGAAGATCCGCCTGCTTTGTTTACATATGCAGGCGGGTCTTCTCTCAGTTTCCCGGACGATTGCGGGAGGGCAGCGGCGATCCCGCGGCACATGCGCCGCCAAAACCACATGCACTCTAGTCACGTAGTACTACGTGACTGGATGCAGCCGAGCCGCTGTGCTGCAGTAAAAAGGCGGCAGGCGGTCGGCAAGTTGTTAAGGGGAATGGTTGGGTAGCAGTAAAAACACAGCTCAACCACAAATTTTTACTGTCTCCCAACAACAAGTGTAATTAAGTAGCAGGGTACTCTGAAGAGTGATTTTTTAGAAGTATTTGACAGGTGGTGAAGAAGCGTTATGCTGCCTCCTCACCACCTGTTTTTAACCCCTAAAAACCCATGCCAATGTGCGTAGCCGTGTGTATTGCACACGGTTGCAGTGCAGCCCCATTCAGTTGAAAGGGTTGAGTTAAGCAAGCTCAGTGCCATGCGCCACTAAAGCGTTTAGGTTTGGCTTGAAGAAAAGGTGGCAACCCTAGTTCCCACTACAGACTGCTGAGGTCCATGGGCAGCACATAATATATCAAAGGGGTGCATGTGGCCCTGGGGCTGCAGGTTGGGCACCACGAAGCTAGACGATGCTGGACACCCTCCAGCCAGGAGACCGGCTCTATCTGGCTTGCTGCAGCTTCTAATGCACACTCTGAGTCGCTCACAGTGTGCAGTGAAATCAGAGTAAGCCAGTCTGTACAACTGTGCAAGAAGGGAAGGTCCGAGGTAAAGGTCGTATCCTTTTCAAAAGCTCCGGATCTTTTATGACCGTCTATTAGAAAATCAAGGTAAAGAGAAAGGCTGGAAAAAAACAATCAAAGCTGAAAATACATATTTAGCGATTCCCCCGGACCTCCCGCGCTCTGAGATGACAGGATAGGATTGGGTTACACGCAGCGAGCGCAGAAGACGAGATACATTTAGTAATTAGGGAGAATATTGATGTCTGTCGTTCTATTGTCAGATTGGACAGATGACAAGAAACAAATGGAAGAGGAAAACGAAGCAGAAAATGGCATTTTTACATGATTGCCTTCTCCGTCTTTCATCATGTCTCTGAGATAATGCTGCATTTTCACATAAACTGAAATAAAACAAAAATAAATACAATTCCATAAATATATCCCATAGTCTGTAGACTCTATAACTTTTGCGCAAACCAATCAATAATACCTTTATTAGGATTTTTATTTACCAATAATATGTAGCAGAATACATATTGGTCTAAATTTATGAAGACATACAGGGAGTAAAATCCATCACATCCCTTAGTAAAAGCGCAACACAAAGTGCACCAAAACACTGGCTAGGCACACAGTTATATAAACAAGGTGTTCTGTATAGGTCACCTTTACAGAATAGGGGGTGTAACAGTAAATAGAAATAGGGGGTGCAAATACACAGGTGTTACTGTTACACCCCCTATTTCTACAAAATAAATGTCTATGTTCACCTAACTAAGAGCCCGCCATGTTATTGCTGACAAGTAACCTTCCTTTTTTCTGTGACCTATACAGAACACCTTGTTTATATTCTGTTTTGGGTTAAGCCAGCCAAACACACACAGACAACATGGGCACGCACATAGACTTATCTAACTATACTCCTAACAAACTACTTTATATGCCTATAGGCACACAGTTAACCGTTTGATCTCCCTAGATGTTAACCCCCTTCCCAGCCAATGTCATTAGTACAGTGACAGTGCATATTTTTAGCACTGATCACTGTATTAGTGTCACTGGTTTCCACAAAGTGTCAGTTAGTGTCCCAACTGCCCACCGCAATATCGCAGTCCTATAAGTCACTGATCGCCGCCATTACTAGTAAAATATTAATAATGTAGCACTGTCCCCATAGGACTTGCTGTGTGTTGACTTCTTAGGCCTCCCTCTGTTTACCTGGAGACAGTTGCTGGGGCTTTTCACATATCCCTCCTTACTCCCGTTTTGCTCATTACTCAATAAACAGTCCAGGAATATTCGGTTTTTGCATTTATTGTGGAACTTGGATGGGAGAAAGGAATAGTGGGATACGCCAACTTGAACTATTTACAGTAGATAAGGACAACTCTCACTTGGCCTCACCAAGTTATATGTGGAAGCAGACACACTGCTTTAACCATACTGCCACTTGTATGGAAGAATTAAGTCCTCTTGCTCTCTTTAGCAGTAGACTTGATGCAGCTACTTTATCTTCAGGACACTCTCACCCCATGCCACAAATCTGTACTCACTGTAGGCAGAATCAGATCCTTTCCAATGTCTCCCTGCCCGTCATCTTCGAAGGACATCTGGTTTTAGCTTTTATCTGACTTTCAGGTCCCCAGGTCGACCACCCAAGGCCACATGGCAGCTTCTACAGAGGAGGGGCAGCCGCCCCCTCCCTCCAGGATCCCACTCTCCAGCTAAAGACCCCAAGCACATGTGCCCCTAGAATTCATACAGTCATCCAGCATGCTACAAGGCACTTTCCTCTGCCAATCACTATGGCTGTAACAATGTCTGTGCCCTCACTTGTCAGGTTTCCTCCCACTGTCCAAAAGACACAAAAGAAGGAATGCAGTTTTATATTTAGGGCCTATTGACATGCAGTGTGTTATGGTGCCAATTATTGTGAATGGCAGCCCAACGCATTGCCCAAACGCACCACAGCACATCACAACACATATACTGCCAATGGATGACTGGCATGGATCTTGAGGGGGATCGCCACGCAAAAAAAAAAAAAAAAATGCATGAGCTCCCTCTTAACCTCGTCAGCTCTGGAAGGTTTTACTCCTTTCATGACCTGGCCATTTTTTGCTATTCGGCACTGGGCTACTTTACTTGGTAAATGCACAGTTATGCAATGCTGTACACAAACAAAATGTATATCATTTTTTTTCACACAAATAGAGCTTTCCTTTGGTGGTATTTAAGGCTACGATTTTTACCGCGATTTTACCGCGATTTCCAGGCGTTTTTACAGGCGTTTTTTGTGCAGGCGTTTTTAGATTGAATAGAGACCAATGGAAAACGCCTGTAATCTGCCCAAAAAGAAGCTCATGTACTTTTTTGAGCGTTGGGCGTTTTGCTCACAGCGTCAAAACGCTCAGATGTGAACAGGGGCCATTGAAATGAATAGGATTTGTCTTGTTGGGCGTTTTGAGAGCTGATCCTAGAGCAGAAAATCTCCCCAAAAACGCCCCAAAACGTCTACATGTGAACGGAGCCTGATCACCACTGGGTTTTTTTTGTTTTCATTTTTATTTTATTTTTTTGCAATATAAACAAAAATTTTCGAAAAAAAAAAACAATATTTCTACTTTCTGCTATAAAAAATATCCCAAAAAATAAATAAATAAAATGTAAAAAAAAATTAAATTAGGCCAAAATATATTCTGCTTCATGTCTTTGGTAAAAACAAATCCCAATAAGTGTACAGTATATTACCACCTAACGACCGGCCCATAGTAGATTTACTGCTACAGGGCAGCCGTTCTGTGCAGAATCACATATACATTATATACGTGGCTCTGCACTTCCACCTAGGGGGCGCACTACTACTGCTGTGATTACTGTAAAATTTGATTTTTTACATTTTTTATTAGATATGTTTTGTTTTATAGCAGAAAGTAAAAAATATATATTTTTTTAGAAATTGTCAGTTTTTTTTTTGTTTATAGCGCAAAAAAAAAAAAAAAAATAAGAGTGGTGATCAAAAGAAAGCTCTATTTGTGTAAAAAAAAAAAAAGATGTAAATTTAATTTGGGTACAGCGTTGCATGTTAAAGTAACGCAGTGCGGTATCGCATTACTAATAGCGGTGATCAGCAACTTATAGTGGGACTGCGATAGTGCGGGAAGCAATCTGACACTGGGGGGGGGACTGACTAAATGACACTGACATCCCCAGTGACACTAATACAGTGATCAGTGTGAATAATATGCACTGTCACTGTACTAATAACACAGTCTGGGAAGGGATTAACATTTAGGGGAAATCAAAGGGTTAACTGTGTGCCCAACAACGCTCACTGTGTGCTGTTTTCCCTAAGCAATGTGCCGGTTTTTACATCAGCGCTGTCTGTGACGTAACTGGCCGCTAGCTCAGTAAATATCTCCTAAACACTGCATGTTTATGCAATATTTACACTACCTATAGGTAAAACCTAAAGATGGAAGTTTACTTCCTCTTCAACCACTTGACCCCCTCCATGACCAGGGGATTTTTGTTATTCAACACTGCGCTATTTTACCGACAAATTTATATATATTTTTTTTTTTCAAACAAATAGAGCTTTCTTTTGGTAGAATGTTATCACCACTGGGTTTTTTATTATATACATTTAAAAAATATTGACATTTTTGAAAAAAAAAAAAACAGTATTTTTTACTTTCTCTTCTAAAACGTATCCAATAAAATCTAATTTCTCCATAAATTTAGGCCAAAATGTATTCTGCTACATGCCTCATTTTTGGGGACACTAGTATAGTTCTAATTGTAAAATAAAGAAAGGAAACCAGCGCTATGGAGATGTAAAGGAATGAAAGGGCTGAGCCTCCCTAAAATATAGCAATGCTATATCTGAATATTAAATATATAAAGGGATAGGGAATTTGCGCTACCCAAGGGGATAATAGTGTAAATCTAGTAAATATCACAAGTCAATATTGTGTATTAATCATAAAACAATATGAAAAATATATATATCTCAAATTATTCATAACCACAATATATTAAAATATAGGGTGACTAGTGGTATAAAAGTGATATAGTGATGTGCAATAGATAAAATCTGAAATCAATAAAAAATACAATATATATAAAAACACAATAATTGATAACTCCGTTAGGTGACGGAAAATCTGGCACTAACTGACACTGTCTGGGAGGGATACTAACTGACACTGATGTTGTTAGGGACACTTATGCCCCGTTTCCACTGAGCTTTCTGGTACGGTTCGGTTCGGTACGGTACTTATGCCGTTTCCATTGTGAATGGTACCCTAATTCCGAACCGTACCGTACCACTTTTTTGGTACCCTTTCGTTGGGGTACCAAGAACATTAGTACCGTACCAACAGGGTGGAGCTACACTCTGCAGAACTTTGATTGGTTGACAGAGAATTCTCTATCACAGCTTTCCTGCTACACCACGCCTATCATGAAAGGGTACTATTGGCAGTGGAAACGCAATGTGTACCGTTCCGAACCGTACCGTACTGAACCGGACCGTACCGTACCACGCAGTAGAAACTAGGCATAATAGTGATAGATGATCAGTGATAATACTGTACTAATAATGCCACACCTCCCAACTTTTGGAGATGGGAACGAGGGACACCTATTAGCAAAAGTATGTAGGCATAGGACACACCCCCTGCCACACCCCCTTAAAGGAGAATTATACAAAAAAAATCATTAGTTAAACCCACAAAGTGTCTTTTTTACCACCACTATTCCTTTATACTGGGTTTTGAAGTTTACAAATGCAGTAATTCAGAAATTGGATGAAAGGTTTAGCACTGGGAAACACTTTTTGAAAGATAAATAGTGCATTTTACATACAACTATAGAGATCAAACCAACATGAGGGACAAATGAGGAGGAAAGGGGGGCAGAGGGACTTTTTTCCAAATCAGAGACAGTCCCTCGAAATCAGGGACAGTTGGGAGCTATGACTAATGGCACTGGTTGGGAAGGGGTTAACATCTAGGGGTGATCAAGGGGTTAACCGTGTGCCTATCAATGTGTACTGTGCGCTGCTTTTATGAACAGGTCTATTCGTTTTTTTGAAATCAGAGTTGGTTTCAGGGTAAAGAAACAGCCAGATCGATCTCTGTGTACAGAATTCTGTGCGTTTGTCAACATGGAACTCTGTGCTGTGATTGGCCACAGCCAGGGCCGTCTTTAACATTGATTGGACCCTGGGCAAACTTTTTCTTGGGCCCTCCCGAATCCACTTTTCAACTATTTGTGAGCAGTGCGGGCTCAAGTGGAAGCTGCCTTGGGCCCCATAACAATGACTGGGCCAAGGGCAGCTGCCCCTTTTGCCCTGTGTTAAAGACAGCCCTGGCCACAGCCGATCAGCAGGTGTACAGCCATAATCATTGACTGTACCCTGCTGACAAACTTGTGCGGTGACAAGTCACCGCACAGGTCAGCGGGGGGCCAATCCAGGAAGTACACCGCGACATACGGGTACATTTCGGTGCTTGGCTGTGCTGCCCACCCGCAGTACATCTACTATCAGGGGGTCGGCAAAAGGGTTAAATTGCTAGCAGGAACACTAAATCATTATGAGAATGAGAAACGGTGTTCTATCAGATTTCCCTACCTATGTCATTTCCGGTTGAGATCAGCTGTGGATTCATCATGCAGCAATTTTGATAACATCATAAGGGGTGAGGCAAAAGTCCTAGTGTGCATGCGCTGGCGCATGCGCACCAACGGGTCAGGCAGGGGCATCTCTTATAACAAACATCCATCCGATCTTCATACCCCACACTGCGCCAACCCGACAATGAGACAGTGGGCGTGCGCGTGTGGGTAGGGAATAGGATTGTCCCATTGTCGGCTCGGCGCAGTGTGTGCCATGGAGATCGGATGTATGTTTGTTATAAGAGATGCCACTGCCCGACCTGTTGGTACGCATGCACCCGCTTATGCGCAGTAGGACTTTTGCCTCACCCCTTACGATGTTATCAAAATTCCCTACCTATTCCGCGCATGCGCAGTAGGACGTGTGACACGGCTACAGCTGGTGCGTGACGAACCCAAACTAGAAATGACGTAGGTAGGGAAATCTGATGGGGTATGGTTTTCTGATAGAACACCGGTCACACACACAATGCCACCGGTGTTCTATCAGATCAGCGAACGGAGGTGACGTTCCGTCAGCTGCGCATGCGTTCCACGGGTTCGCTAATCTGACAGAACAGCGGACATCTTACTACCAGAGATGTATAGTAACTAAGTAGAACTACTTCACTACTGTACTTAAAGCGGAGTTCCGGGCACAGAAAGCATTTTTCAATAAACATACCCCCGGGACAGTCAGGGCTAGCACATTCCACAATGGCTAGCCTCTGATCTGTCCCGGTTCGCACTTACCTGCAAGAAGAAATACTCACTTATAAAATTTCTTCCACAGCGTTGCCATCTCTGTTGTGGGCAGCTGAAGCCGGCGCGATCATCTTCCGCGTCTTCTTCTGCGTCCTCTTCTCCCAGAATGCGCCTGCACCGGCCCCTCTCGTCACTTCCGGCGCGGCGCCGCATTCCTCCACAGCTTCTGGGCATGCCCAGAAGCTGTTTAGCAGGGAATGCAGCGTCGCCCCGGAAGTGACGAGAGGGGCCGGTGCAGGCGCATTGATTGATGGGAGCGATGACGTTCAGCTCCCAGGAGTCATCGCGAAGGAGGAAGTGATGGAGGAGCCGCGGCACAGAGGGAGGAAGTACCCTGAGGTGAGTATTTTCGATCTTCAATTACAAGGTGAGTTTTTTAAAAAAAAAAAACTAACTATCCAATTCCTTTTCAGGTGAAGAAGCGGACAGGCACAAAAAAAAAAAATATCGATTTTGTGCCCGGAACTCTGCTTTAAGTACCGAAAGGCGGTATCTGTACTTTCCTAGAGTAGAATTTTTTTCTCCTACTTCCACTTTAACTTCACTACATTTTTTCAATGATTTCAATACTTCTACTCCGATATTTTTTTTTTGTGCAGCATAGTTACTCGTTACTATTATAAAAATTACCACTGCCAGAACAGTAGATGGCAGGTTTCATGAAGCTCAAAACATGTGTATTATCAGCGCATACGAAAATAAATGCTACTGTATGTATAAATAAAAGCTGCATATGAAATAATAAAACACAATATGATGTTCAAACTTTTTGACTTCTTTCTTTAATAACTACATAACACAGTACTTGTACTTTTACTTTCAGTACTTGAGTAGCAATTTTTTTTTAAAAAACTACTTGCAATACTTAAGTACAAAAAATGTTGAATACTTTAGTACTTCTACTCAAGTCACTTTTTGATCGAGCACTTCCACTTCTACTCAAGTATGGGTTTCGAGTACTTTATACAATTCTGCTTACTACACCCAGATACGGCTGGAATTTCTGAGTAATTTTAGCAATGAAGTGAATATATAGAAATAAATAAATATAGTATATTGACTTCTGTCATGCTGTTTGGATGTTTCATTTTAAAAGGCTAAATGTTTAGCGCTGAGCAGTGCGGGGTGTACCAAGATGACCTCCGCCACCTTCCTACTGCTGGCGTCCAGCTTCTTTCAAAATGTAACATCAAAACAGCATCACAGATATCAATACACTATATTTATTTATACACACTCACTTTATTGCTAAAATTACTTTGAAAATCATGAAATAGCTGGGTGTAGTAAGATGTCTGCTGCCACTGTTTAGTTACTTAGTCTTAGCGAACCCGTGGAACGCATGCGCAGCTGACGGAACTTCACTTCCTGTAAGGGAATAAGCGTTATCCAATTCTGATTAGCCAGTTTTGGTTAGAAGGGGCGTGCCGAGCTCGTTTATTGGCTCCGCGTTGCACGGCAACAAAAGCCCCGCCTTCTGATGTGCAGCCCAGTCTCCTAGCAACCAGACGCCTCTCTCCCCGATAGTTGACATGGTTACCATAGTGACAGGTCTTGCTCAGTGCAGGTGAAGCGCCGTCCACCATGTCTGCTCAGGTCCTTGTCTCCCGTCCGCCCGCTCCGCAGACTGTCCCCCCTCATAGTCTGCCGGTGCGCTCTGTGGAGGCGCCCTATAACACCGGGGAGAGCTCCTCGTCCGGCCTGGCCACCGCCGGCTTCCGCACCGCCAAGTACCTCCTGGAGGAATGGCAGCAGGCCGGCTACACGTCCTTCTATCAGGCGTTCAGTGACCGGGACGGCTCGGAGAAGAACCGCCATGAGGCCAAGCAGCTGTCGGCGGAGTTGGAGGCCCGGGCACAGCGCAGCCAGGCGGACTCCACCAAGAAGCTGGGAGAGAGGCTGCTGGATGTCTACTACTGGAGGGCGGAGCTGGAGAGGGAGATCCGTGACGTCACCGCAGAGACACACCTCCTCCTGCAGTGCAAGAACCGCCTGCAGGCGGCGCTCGACGCCACTGACGTTCCCTACACCATCTCCACCGACAACCTGCACTGCCGGGAGCGCAGGGAGGGCGGGGAGCTGGTGAGGGACGGGGCGGAGCTAGAGCTTATCAAGGTAAGAGGGAGGGGCTTATCAAACGGGGGTGGAGCTTACCTAGGTACAGTGGGTGAGTGTTCTGGAGGAGCTTATCTAGGGACAAGAATGACATACAACTCACCAAGGAACAACAGGTGAGGGCGGAGCTTAGCAAGGATCAGGAGGGGGCAGGGGTGGAGTTCACCAAGGCACAGCAGATGAGGGCGGAGCTTAGCAAGGTTTAGGAGGGGGCAGGGGTGGAGTTCACCAAGGCACAGCAGATGAGGGCGGAGCTTAGCAATCATCAGAAGGGGGTGGGGGTGGAGTTCACCAAGGCACAGCAGATGAGGGCGGAGCTTAGCAAGAATCAGTACTGGGGTGGAGTTCACCAAGGCACAGCAGATGAGGGCGGAGCTTAGCAAGGATCAGTACTGGGAGTGGAGTTAAGCAAGGCACAGCGGATGATGGCGGAGTTAATCAAAGATCGTGGCTGGGGGTGGAGCTTATCAAGGCAAGGCGGATTAGGGCGGAGCTTATCGTAGATTAGGACTGGGGGTGGAGCTTATCAAGGCACAGCGGATGATGGCGGAGTTTATCAAAGATCATAACTGGGGGTGGAGCTTACCAAGGCACAGCGGATTAGGGAGGGGCTTATCACAGATCAGGATTGGGGGTGAAGCTAGGGTTGCCACCTCATCCCTTTAATCCAGGACACATTAATTACACAGGTCCTGGGGCTGATATAATGTACATAAGGCACTTAGTGAGTTTAACCACTTCTGGACCGGAAGGTTTTCCCTGCTAATGACCAGGCCAAATTTTGCGATTCGGCACTGCGTTACTTTAACAGACAATTGGGCGGTCGTGCGACGCTGTACCCAAATAAAATTGATGTCCTTTTTTCCCAGGACAGCTGCCACTTTCCACCTTCCTCCAGACACAGTCCAGTGAGTGAGACAATCCTTCTCTAGACCAGATCCCTTGTGTTGCCGTCCTGCAATCAGCTTCCAGCAAGGTCCTTTCAGGCCCTCAACCCTGACATCACTGAAACCTCCAAACAGCTGCATAGTCCATTGGCTGCCTGAAGGCAGCAGTCCCTCAAGCTCTGGAACCTTCCTAGGGAGAGAGAACCGGCTTTCCAGTGCTTCAAACTATTTATCACCTTTCCAGCCCCCTTCTGGACACTCCTCTCCAGGGATTGGCTGGAAGATAAGTATTCAGGCTGGTTATTTGCATTTCCCTCCCTAAGCTCTGGAAGCTTCTTCTAGAGGCGGGGGAAGAAATCAAACACCCAGCCTGTGAAATCCTGAACAGACCAGGACAACTAGTCACTGTTCCCTTGATTACTGAAGGAGCCAAAAAGAACAGTACCGGGATTATGGTTGGAGCCGCAACCATGGTCCTGGTAAAACCAGTAAAAGCACACATGAAGGTGCAAACACCTAGTGCATTACCACCATTAAAACCTATTAAATAAAAATCTGTTATCATACTCACAAGGATCGTAAGAAACAAGCGCATCAATGAAACCTCCAGCCACAAGGCAAAGGCATCTATCCAAACACGGGACAGTTGAAATGGCTAATGCGTTTCAGGGGTCATGCCCCCTTCTTTGGAGCTAGGGATTAGCTTTGATGAAGGGGGTATTACCCCCAAAATGCGTTAGCAATTTAAACTGTCCCGTGTTTGGATAGATGCCTTTGCCTTACGGCTGGAGCTTTCATTGATGCGCTTGTTTCTTACTACCCTATGATTACAGATTTTTATTTAATAGGTTTTAATGGTGGTAATGCACTAGGTGTTTGTACCTTCATGTGTGCTTTTATAGTTTATTGAAGACTCCCCAATCTGAGGAGGGCTGCATCAGGAAAAGCATTCTGGTGATGCCATTGGATGTGCTGCTGCTTGAGCGTTTTTATATATACTTTCCTGGTATAACCACTTCAACCCGAGGCCATATATATATATATACCGCCTACGGGCAGGAAGTGGTTAATGTTGGTTACAGGAAAGGATAGGCTTACAGGGAGGGATAGTGTTGGGATTACAGGGGGTTTGTGATAGGATAACAGAAAGGGTTAGTGTTAGTGTTACAAGGAAGGTTAGTGTTAGGGTTACAGGGAGGGTTAGCATTAGGGTAACAGTTAGGGTTACAGGGAAGGTTAGCATTAGGGTTACAAGGAGGGTTAGTGTTAGGGTTACAAGGAGGATTAGTGTTAGGGTAGCAGGGAGGGTTAGTGTTAGGGTTACAAGGAGGGTTAGTGTTAGGGTTACAAGGAGGGTTAGTGTTAGGGTAGCAGGGAGGGTTAGTGTTAGGGTTACAAGGAGGGTTGGTGTTAGGGTTACAAGAAGGGTTAGCATTAGGGTAACAGGGAGGGTTAGTGTTAGGGTTACAAGGAGGGTTAGTGTTACAAGGAGGGTTAGTGTTAGGGTTACAAGGAGGGTTAGTGTTAGGGTAACAGGGAGGGTTAGTGTTAGGGTTACAAGGAGGGTTAGTGTTAGGGTTACAAGGAGGGTTAGTGTTAGGGTAGCAGGGAGGGTTAGTGTTAGGGTTACAAGGAGGGTTGGTGTTAGGGTAGCAGGGAGGGTTAGTGTTAGGGTTACAAGGAGGGTTAGTGTTAGGGTAACAGGGAGGGGTAGTGTTAGGGTAGCAGGGAGGGTTAGTGTTAGGGTTACAAGGAGGGTTAGTGTTAGGGTTACAAGGAGGGTTAGTGTTAGGGTAGCAGGGAGGGTTAGTGTTAGGGTAGCAGGGAGGGTTAGTGTTAGGGTTACAAGGAGGGTTAGCATTAGGGTAACAGGGAGGGTTAGTGTTAGGGTTACAAGGAGGGTGAGTGTTAGGGTAATGGAGGATTAGTGTTAGGGTTACAAGGAGGGTTAGCATTAGGGTAACAGGGAGGGTTAGTGTTAGGGTTACAAGGAGGGTTAGGGTTACAAGGAGGGTTAGTATTAGGCATACAGGGAAGGTTAGTGTTGGGGTTACAGGGAAAGATACTGTTGGGGTTATAGGGAGGGATAGTGGTTGGGGTTACAGGGAGAATTAGTGTTGGGGTTACAGGGACTGTTAGTGTTGGGGTTACAGGGAGGGTTAGTGTTGGAGTTACAGGGAGAATTAGTGTTGGGGTTACAGGGAGGGTTAGTGTTGGGGTTACAGGGAGCATTAGTGTTGGGGTTACAGGGAGGGTTAGTGTTGGGGTTACAGGGAGGGTTAGTGTTAGGGTAACTGGGAAGGTTAGTGTTAGGGTTAGAGTAAGGTGTACAGGGAAGATTATAATGAGAGGTAATAATTGAGGAACATGAAGAGAGTAAGTAAGGGCCAGGGTTAGGTTTAAAGAAGGGGGTTTCATTTTAGGGTCACAGGAAGATTTAGTGTTAGAGTTACAGGGAGGGTTAGTAAAAGAAGGCATCACTCTCTATGCAGAACATTACACACACACCTAGTATACAGTATATATACATATATATGCCAATGCACTGCTGCTTCCATTGAAAAGTGCATAGCTATGAGAGCAAACCTCCTGCGTACATTGCACACCATAAACCAATATGGCCATACACATTAACACATGAATATAAGAATCCTGGTGATAACATACCTTTCATCTCTCTCTCCTAGGAAGTGGAGCTGATTAGGAACGTTCAAGAACTTCTGAAGAGGACCCTGGAGCAAACCATCCAGCAGATAAGGTAGAGCGCGTAGTGGGGGGCCCTGGCAGGGAGGAGTCCATCGGGTACTTAGCGGGTGGTGGATGGGTGATTCAGAAGATAAGGAATGGCAGAGAGTGGAACAAACCAACCCACAAGGTATAGATAATAATGATGGAAACCATCCATCAGATAAGGTGTAGATTATAATGGCGGATTCCATCCATCAGACAAAACCTAGCGGACTCTCACTGTCACCGCACTCATCATTGCTTCATATCATCTGAATCCAAACAGAAGATAATAGTTTTTTTCTGATAAAACACCAAAGTTTATTTTAATATTTGTCTCTGGAAGGAAATATAACATCAGAACAAAGAGTTATGGAAAGAAAGTGCTTTGACAATTGCAGGATCATACGACTGCAATGACACCTAATGATATATGTCTATAGCTGTGCGTGCATTACAGCCTCAGGCGTGTATTTATAAAAATAAATAAATTGCATGGCTATTCATCAAACAAATCTGCTAGTACATTCGTTCTGTATGAACAGGGCAAAACGGAATGTCCTCAGGCTATATCTTTTACAGGTTGAATGTTGTTCATTCACAAAAAACACAATGGTTTGGAAAAATACTGCAATGTGGCCACTAGATGGAGCTGAAGATTATAGGAAATAAATACGTTTAGCACCCTCCTAGGTAGGTGCTAGGTGGATAAAAGCTTAGCAGCTCCATCTGCTTATCAGGGGAGCCTGATTGTTAGTTTTGCCTGTTGCATGTGTCCAGGGTGTGATTCATCTGGTCTCCCCACTGTATCCAATAGGGGAGCCTGTTGGACAGTGGAGGAAACACAGCCAGTGACACACAGGCTTTTGTAACTATCCCAGTGGGTTGGCACAACATCCTGGGATATGTTATAAAAGCCAGGGGCACATGTGACAGGGTGTCTTTAGGCGGGAAGCCAGGTCCCAGGAGGAGGGTGACAGCTGTCTCTCCTCCTGTTTCTATGGAAGGCAGTCACAGGTGGTTGGGCTAGGGGACCAGAAGTGTGGTGCTGAGCCAGGAGGTCCAGTGGATGCTGACAAGCAGGGCTGAAGGCAGAGCAACCTTGGGAAAAACAGTGTCCGTGAGTACCGGGAAGCTTGCCAGGGGTCTGCCCAGGAAAGGGACCACTTCAGTGAGGGTCAGTGGACAGGAGCTAGCACACACAGCAAGTGAGAAAGGGGGTGCCAAGCTAGGACCCTAAAGAGAAATTATCACAGGATCATATTCTTATCTCCACTTCAGTGGCAAGGTGAAGCAGCGGCCTTGCCACACACTATAGTCAGTTGCCCTCAAGTTGTGCATAGTTCATAGTTGGAGTATCCCACTCATCTTTTCTCCCATCCCAGTTCTAAAAAAAACACAAAAACCAAATCCCCTGGACTGTTCATTGTCTGAGCCACGGATTTACAGTGATGAGTTCCATAGACCAGTGGTCCTCAACTCCGGTCCTCAGGGCCCACTAACAGGCCAAGTATTACCTTGGGGAGATGCAGACTAGAGTACTGCAATCACTGAGCAGCAAATTATATCACCTGGGATGGATTTCAGTTATCTTGCAAACCTGGCCTGTTAGTGGGCCCTGTAGGCCAGGGTTGGTGACCACTGCCATAGACTATTGCTACAGGTAACCCAGGGGAATCCAGAAAGTGCAATTCTCAGCAGCTCCCTAGGGGGCAGTGCTGCATACTTATTTCCTATGATATTGAACAACATGTAGTGGCCATATTGCAGTGTTTTCTCAAGCCACTGTTTTTTTTATTAATAAATAATAATTGACCTGTAGAGCAAATAGCCTAAGAACATTCGATTTAGCTCCAATCACACAGATATATGCATCAGCAGTTTCGCTGGACAAATAGCTGTGTGATTTATTTATTTTTTTTAAATACACCTTTTCACCTGCTTTATCTTCTTTAGATTTTCAGCACATTTTGTGCAATGATGCATTGTTTCGGTAGGATTGTATACACTGACTGTACAATCAAATTGTAATGCATATGACAAGCTACGGCTACAACTGTTTTGATGAGGTCTCACCTTCATCAGAGATTTCTTTAGTAAGTATATAAAAAGTATTTATTGTTTAACATTAAAAATAGAGCAGCCGGAGGAGTGAGACCCACTCACTTGGCTTCATCATGGTAGCAGTTCACGGTGGTTCAGGGAATAAAGTTTTACGAGACCTCTTCTTGAAGTGGCCTACTGATATAATAAACTGTCAGAGAAGGATCAACCAGTATTGCAGAAATATAGAAAACTTTATTGAAAAATATAAAATTGTAAAAACACAGTAACTGGCCCATCCTCTGCAGATCCCCAGTGCTGGGGGAAATTGTGGGGAACGACCACTTATGACAGCACGTCAGTCAAAGAATTTAGGTGACAATCTTATACACTCTGAATACCGTAGAACACCAAGTACAAACTGGCTAACCAATCTTCCACCACTAGGGGGCATGCATCCATGCGGAGGATGCACGATTTGCAAGTATGTGGATTGTAAGCTCTAACTAGCAGGGCCCTCTAATTCCTCCTGTATTGAATTGTATTGTAACTGTATTGTCTTCCCTCACATTGTAAAGCGCTGTGCAAACTGTTGGTGCTATATAAATCCTGTATAATAATAATATGGACACATTGACTAGTTCGGACGGAGTAAAAGAAATCAAGGAAAAACACTTTATTTAGGCTCTGTTCACATATTGGCGTCCCGGATCATGGGCAGCATTGACGCGATTCTGCCCGCAATCCTGAATCACGGAAAATTGCGGGGCGGCTGTGCGATTCTCGTCACTTCCAATGGCACCCCAAACGCGGCTCGATTTTGCCGCGATTGTTGCCCCTTGAATCACGGTGAATCACGCAAACAGAATCACAGGACGCCTACTTTTGGGCGACAGGCATCCTGCGATTCTGTTTTTGCGCAATTTTACCGCGATGCGCCGGTTGACAATCATGGCAAAATCGAGCTGCGTTTGGGGTGCCATTGGAAGTGACGGGAATTGCACGGGCGTCCTCGTGATCCGGGACGCCAATATGTGAACAGAGCCTAACTGTTCAACCACTTGGGTTATCTACAAGCTTACTTGTCAGTGTGGTAAAGCCTATGTGGGCAAAACAAAAAGGCAGCTCAAGATCCAGATTGGTGAGCATGACCAGAGTATTAAGAAGAAGGATGACTGACGCCCTCTTGCTGTGCATTTTGCACAACCCCATAGGGGCAGCCCTATTGGGTTGCGTGTTAAGGGTATTTATAGTCTATAACAGGTAGTAAACTCAGGCAAAGTGATGGTGAAATATAATGTATCCACTGTACAATACCTTTTTCTTTTTTTTGCACCGGTCCTGGAGGTACTGCAATACCAGGTCGATGCGTGGAGTGGACAGAGCAAGCTCTTCTTCCATCTCCCTGTTCTAAAAATCCATTTAATATATTGTCCCCAGATATCATTCACGTCCATCTTACATAGTTTCATACATAGTAGTTAAGGTCGAAAAAAGACACCAGCCCATCCAGTTCAACCTATGATGTGTGTGTTTGCTGTTAACCGTACATTGTATACCCCTTTATGTTGTGGTCTTTAAGGTGCCCATCTAATAGTTTTTTGAAGCTATCAATGCTCCCTGCTGATACCACTGCTTGTGGAAGAGAATTCCACATCCTTACTGCTCTGACAGTAAAGAACCCCCTACGTATTTTAAGGGTAAACCGTTTTTCCTCTAGTTTTAGTGAGTGGCCACGTGTCTTATTGTATTCCCTTTCTCTGAAAAGTTTGTTCCTTATGCTAGGTACATCAACAGTACAGTATTTGTACATTGATATCACATCCCCCCTCAATCGTCTCTTCTCCAGAGAGAATAAGTTCAGTGCTTGTAGTCTTTCCTCATAGCTGATGTCCTCCATTCCCCTAATTATTTTTTGTTGCCCTTCTCTGGACTCTCTCCAGTTCCAGCACATCCTTCCTGAGGACCGGTGCCCAGAACTGGACAGAATACTCCAGATGTGGTCGGACCAGAGTCTTGTAGAGTGGGAGAATAATCTCTTTATTTCTGGAGTGAATCCCCTTTTTTATACATCCCAGTATTTTGTTGGCTTTGCTTGCAGCGGCTTGGCATTGCATGCCACTATCAAGCCTGTTGTCCACTAGTACCCCCAGGTCCTTTTCCATCCTAGACTCACCCAGAGGTTCCCCCCCTAGTATCTTACTGTTTTCCTGCTTATTTTTGTTTATTCTCCTCTCTTCCGAAGCCGACGCCATTGCTACTGCTGTCTTCCGCATTTTTGCATTCTGATGCTGGCCATACACTATACAAAAAATCGTTCAAACTCATTTTTCGAAAAACGAACACTCGGCCGTGAGAGCAGACGATCGCGCCATCATGTAATGACCGATAAATCATTCAATGGACATAAATTAATGCGTTTTTTGTTCATGTTTCCACATATACCTAGTGCAAACCGTTTGGACGAGAAACACATTAACCTTTCAATTTATCGTTAATTTGGCAGAAAATTTCCAAACTTGTCCTTTTGTTTTTTCGGCTTAATAACGTCACAGCCGATTACCGATTCGTGCCCATTAACTGCCCGAAAAATGAACGAACTGTCCAAATGACCGAATTTCGGCTGATTTATCATATAGTGTATGGGCAGCATAACACTTCCGCCCTTGCTGTAATCGCCAGAATCCCGCGTACGCGACCAAGCAAACAGCAGACTACAGTTGGTGTTCTGCCAAAATCTCCAACTCGCCAGAATCTCCAACCACGTCACTTCCGGTGACTGTACAGCAGAAATAATTGGGGATTACGACAAGTTGCTGTTTTTACAGACCACCGGCAGCCTATACACTACGGTACACGCTATAATGAGTGCACATTGTTAGTAACGGCCGCTACTAACCAACAACATGGCCGCCTCCAAGGTGGTGACACATTTTTTCCTCCTTATCTGATGTTCTGTGAAAAGAGGCAACTGCTCGTGTACCGTAGTATATACGCTACCGGTGGTCTATGAAAACGGATGTCAGGCTGTGTTCTTCTACTCACTGTGAGTCCCGACTTCTCTGTCTTCTTAACCTGTAATACTTCCCTACATTAACATTAACCCTCTATGGTACAATCAGAAGGCTGCACTACTTCCCTACATTAACATTAACCCTGTATGGTCATAGCTTGGATTGATGCCTCTCAATATCGCAATATATATAATTGGGAAAAAAAATATCGCAATGTCATTTTTTTCAATATCGTGCAGCCCTACTGATCACTGTATTGTCACTTTCCCCAAAAAGTGTCAGTTAGTGTCAGAGGGTCTGCTGCAATACCGCAGTCTGTAAGTTGCTCATCACCCCCCCCCCCTATTGCTAGTATAAACAAAATAAATAAATAATAAATCTATATTTAGCAGGCTCCTGCGCTAATGAGCTGATCCTGCATCAGAAAAAATATTTAAATGATTGTGCTGCTGCTTAAAAACAAACAATATACCAAAAAAGTGAAAAATGAAAATAATCCCACCTAGCAGCGCTCAACTCAGAAAAGTGCACACAATATATATGAACAAAATAAACAAACAATTAAATCAATAAATAGATATATATACATGTGTTCAAATAATCACTGAAAATCCAATCCCAAAATTAATTAGTGGACAATAAATCAAGTAAAAAAAAAAAATCAGTGGAAAAATTGCAGTGAAACACACATGGATAAATCAATGTATAACTAAAATTTATTGTTATTATAATGTATTTAGTTATACATTGATTTATCCATGTGTGTTTCACTGCAATTTTTCCACTGATTTTTTTTTTTCACTTGATTTATTGTCCACTAATTAATTTTGGGATTGGATTTTCAGTGATTATTTGAACACATATATATATCTATTTATTTATTGATTTAATTGTTTGTTTATTTTGTTCATATATATTGTGTGCACTTTTCCGAGTTGAGTGCTGCTAGGTGGGATTATTTTTATTTTCACTTTTTTGGTAAATAATAAATCTAGTATATATCCCCTAGTTTGTAGATGCTATAACTTTTGCGCAAACCAATCAATATAGGTTTTTTTAGAGATTTTTTTTTTTTTTTTTACCAAAAACATGTAGCAGAATACATATTGGTCTAAATTGATGAAGAAATTTCCTTTGTTAATTTTTTTTATTGGGAATGTCTTATAGCAGAAAGTAAAATATATTGTTTTTTTTTTTTTTTTTTTTTTTTTTTTTTTCAAAATTGCCCACCATGAGCAGACCCTACCAATATATCCTGCTCCCTAGTAGGCAGAGAGCATTATCAATTTACCTGGCAATCTTGGTAAACAGAAAAACCCAAAACTATACTCTCTTCTAGAACCTACCTAGGAGGGTGCTACATGCATCAGAATACATATTGGCCTAAATTGATGAAGAAATTCGATTTTTTTTTATTTGATATGTTTTTTAGCAAACAAATTTATTTATGATGCAAAAATAAAAACCGCAGAGGTGATCAAATACCACCAAAGAAAAGCTCTATTTGTGGGGGAAAAAAGGACATAAATTTTATTTTGATACAGTGTTGCACGACAGCGCAATTGTCAGGTAAAGTAACAGGGAAGGTAAACCTTCTGGAGGTCAAGTAGTCAAAGCTACACTCCAAAATGAGTAAATAGTGGCATTGATTTACTAAAACTGGAGAGTGCAAAATCTGGTGCGGCTGTGCATGGCAGCCAATCAGCTTCTGACTTCAGCTTGTGCAATTATCCGTAGGCTGGCCCTCCTGCGCAAACCGCCGTAGGTATACGTCAGTCGCGCTCCGGCGGCGGCACACTCCCACCCCCACTCAGCAGCAGGGACTCCGATGCACGGGGCAGGTGGTTCTGATTGCCACCTGACAACCCCCGATCGTTCCCCGCTGAGAGAGAAGAACGGTCAGCTGTTGTAAACACAGCCGACCGTTCTTCTCTCTGGATTGATCACAGAGCCCCTGTGCAGTAATCCAGAATTACGCTATTCCTCTATGATAAAGACCAGCCACTGCTGCTCTCTCTCTCTCTACAGAGTAACTGGTCTTGTCTCTGCCCCCTTCCCTAGTGGGTGGGGCCTGCCAGCTCCCTCCCACAGCTCTGCTCTCTGCACAGGCTATACACAGCCCAGTGATGATGTCACTGCTACTTTTACAAGGCATTTGGCGCACACAAAATAGATTTATATCTTTTGTGGCTACTGAGGAATATATTTAAATAAAATTAATTTTGGGCCTGGAATTCAACTTTAAATACCATCTGTTTTGGGAAGATATTTTAGTAAATCAGAACAGCTGTAAAGACTTTACTGCCTGTTATTGGCCAAACACAAAGATATTTCACCTTTATAACCCCATCCCCCGCCACACATTCACACTTTGTGGTTTTGTTTACGGCGATGGCGGCATCAGACATCTGTCAGTGGTATAAATCTGGGAGGAAGGCGGCGGTGTGATGTGTGATGAGCGGCTTCCCATACAGGAGAGGTCTTCATAAAGGAAGAGGTCAGAGGTGACAAGACGTGTGATTGGCAGCTTTGTAACTGAGGGCGCCAGCAAAGGAGCGTTAGGATAGACATCATCTAAGAGGGCTTTAAACTTCTCAGCAAATGTTTGAATTCTATCCAGGAAGACGGTGCAGGGAGAAGAGAAGGGAAGACATAAGAAGTGATGGGAATGGGGGTCACACTAATGAGGGAAAATAGACATTTACAATTGTAATTTATATATAGAGGGAGAGCTTGGTTAGTATATACATATCAGAGAATACTGATCTATATTAATCAAAGGGCTCCTGTATGACCGTGTGTGGTTTGTGAAATTCTGACAATTTTTTTGTTATTTAAAAACTCGGATGTATCTGAATTTCAAAATTACAATAGTAACAAATTTAAACAAATATGAAATAACAGACTAAAATAGAATAGAAAAAAAACCAATAGAATATATTAAAATAGAAAAAATATAACCGTCTTCTGAAAATATAATTTCGAATAGAATGAATTTGAATTCCAATAGAATAGAAAATAAAAGAATAGAAAATAAAATAAAAGAATAGAATAGAACAGAAAAGAATAGAATAGAAAAAAAAAAAAAACAATAGAATATAATAAAAATAGAAAAAATATAACCATCTTCCGAAAATATCATTTGGAATAGAAAGAATTTGAATTCCAATAGAATAGAAAAAAATAGAAAATAAAATAATAGACTAGAACAGAAAAGAATAGAAAAGAAAAAAAAACAATAGAATATAATAAAATAGAAAGAATATAACCATCTTCCAAAAATCTCATTTCGAATAGAAGGAATTTGAATTCAAATATTATAGATTAAAATAGAAAATAATAGAACAGAATAATAAAGAATAGAATAGAAAAGAACAGAAAAAAAAAAAACTATAATTCTAAAGAATAAAATGGAATAAAATAGGATATCACCGTCTTCCAGAATTTAAATTTCAAATAGAATACATTTGTGATGTAACATCTTCTCATCTTCTTCTCATCGCCTGTAACATCTTCTCTTCCCAAAGGCGCATTGCAGCTGTGCTGCATTGATGTGACCCAGCACCATTGGAAGCAATGTTATTTCTATTGTCATGCAATTCGGTGCAATCCAAGTCGCATCTGAAATCACATTAGTGTGAACCAGGTATTATAGTGTAATCTCTATGATCATTTGCACCATCTAGGGGCCAAAATGTATATATTTTCTCATTGAGGCATTTTAGAAAGTTATATTGCATTTTGGCCACTATGTGGGGCTGACAGTTATAGCAATGACTCTATTAGAGAAATTATGGGCAACATTTGTTTGAGAGGAGGAGTCAGTAGAGAGAAATGGGGGGTGTACATCACCAATGAAGTTTTTTTTGTGTGTTGTTGCACACACAGTGTCCACAACTGGCTTAATTGTATCTCTGAGCAAAACCCTTTTTTTTCCGTTTTAAATAGATTGGGAAAGGGTTAAACCCTCTGTAAAGTTTCTGTTATGGTCTCTGTCACTATTGGGGAGATTCGCTCTTCTGAATTTGTACTGATGACCAGAAAGTGAGGTGAAATCCTAAATGTAAGAGCTGTCCCCAGAATCATTTTTTTGTTGTTTTTTCCGATACATGGATGGAGACGCTGGGCATACCTCCTGGTGTCTCACTTAAAGTCCCACATAGCCCACATTGTGTAATTTTTTTGTTGCATGACTGCGAATATACTGAAATTTATATCATTTTTTTTTTTTTGAGTGTTATTTAATCACCACTAGGTTTTTGATTTTTAATAGATGAACAAAAAAAGGGCAAAATTATAAAAAAAATCCAATATTTTTGACTTTCTGCTATAAAAAATATCCTATAATATCTAATAAAAAAAATAAATAAAATTTCTTCTTAAATTTTGTCCAAAATGTATTCTGCAACATGTCTTTGGTAAAAAAAAAAAAATCCCAATAAGGGGATATTTATTTGTTTGCGTGAATGTTATAGCGTCTACAAATGATGGTCTATATACTGGATGGTCTATATACTGGCATTTTTATTTTATTTTTTTTATACTACTAATGGCAGTGATCAGCAACTTATAATGGGACTGCAATAGTGCGGCGGACAATCTGACACTAAAAGACGTTGGGGGTGGGGGAACTAACTAACTGCTTCTGAAATAACCAGTGACCCTACTACAGTGATCAGTGCTAATACAATACTTTGCAGGGACAAGAGATCATCATCTCTGTACAGAGCTCTGTGTTGATTGTCAATACAGGGCTAGGGGCTGTGATTGGACACAGCAGATCAGCAGGTCCCAGCCATGAATCATTGGCTAGGATTTGCTGTCAGATTTGTGTCGGTGGTTGGGGGGCCATCAATAAACCTGAAAGCAGGCAGCGACATACACAATATCCTGTAGCATAAAACAATTGCAACAGCCACCATTTTATTCTCCAGGGCATCTGCTTTATAACTTTTGGAAGTTCTAAGTCATTTTCTAGCAACAAAGAAAAAAAATGCTGATTTTAACATGTACGTTATGTGAAAAAATTCAAAATTGCCCATATAGGCAAGTGCCTATATATCTGCTAGCCAACCAGTCTAGTTGTGGAGGTGGTAAATGTCTTCATTTACAGAAATAGAGAAAGATGTAGAAGGTTAGCAGCCTCTTTCCGAGGCAGAGCTCAGAAAATCATGTTATCTCAGAATGAACATGCAGTCAGTTGAGATGGAATCTTTAGCTGTGTCCATATTTGTTCCTCCTCAGGATGAACAGAGATGCCAAGGAGAAGCTGGAGATGGATTGGTCTGACAAGGTGGAGGCGTATGACATTGATAACAAGTGCGGAAGATACAGCAACCAAACTACCGATATCCAGTTTCATCACAATTCCTCAAAATTTGAAGACAAGTAAGAAGAGGTTGTGTGTGGTGTATTAGAAGGGTCCACACGTGGTGTATTAGAAGGGTCCACACGTGGTGTATTAGAAGGGTCCACACGTGGTATATTAGAAGGGTTCACATGTGATGTATAAGAAGGGTCCACACGTGGTTTATTAGAAGGGTCCACATGTGGTGTATTAGAAGGGTTCACATGTGATGTATAAGAAGGGTCCACACGTGGTGTATTAGAAGAGTCCACACGTGGTGTATTAGAAGGGTCCACACGTGGTGTATTAGAAGGGTCCACACGTGGTGTATTAGAAGGGTCCACACGTGGTGTATTAGAAGGGTTCACATGTGATGTATAAGAAGGGTCCACATGTGGTGTATTACAAGGGTCTACATGTGGTGTATTAGAAGGGTCCACACGTGGTGTATTAGAAGGGTCCACATGTGGTGTATTACAAGGGTCTACATGTGGTGTATTAGAAGGGTCCACACGTGGTGTATTAGAAGGGTCCACAAGTAGTGTATTAGAAGGGTCTACATGTGGTGTATTAGAAGGGTCCACACGTGGTGTATTAGAAGGGTCCACACGTGGTGTATTAGAAGGGTCCACACGTGGTGTATTAGAAGGGTCTACATGTGGTGTATTAGAAGGGTCCACAAGTGGTGTATTAGAAGGGTCCACATGTGGTGTATTAGAAGGGTCTACATGTGGTGTATAAGAAGGGTCTACACGTGGTGTATTAGAAGGGTCCACAAGTGGTGTATTAAAAGGGTCTACATGTGGTGTATTAGAAGGGTCCACACGTGGTGTATTAGAAGGGTCCACATGTGGTGTATAAGAAGGGTCTACACGTGGTGTATTAGAAGGGGCTACAGGTGGTGTATTAGAAGGGTCCACACGTGGTGTATTAGAAGGGTTCACATGTGATGTATAAGAAGGGTCCACACGTGGTTTATTAGAAGGGTCCACACGTGGTTTATTAGAAGGGTCCACATGTGGTGTATTAGAAGGGTTCACATGTGATGTATAAGAAGGGTCCACACATGGTGTATTAGAAGGGTCCACACGTGGTGTATAAGAAGGGCCTACATGTGTATAAGAAGGGTCCACACGTGGTGTATTAGAAGGGTCCACACGTGGTGTATTAGAAGAGTCCACACGTGGTGTATTAGAAGAGTCCACACGTGGTGTATTAGAAGGGTCCACACGTGGTGTATAAGAAGAGTCTACACGTGGTGTATTAGAAGGGTCCACACGTGGTGTATTAGAAGGGTCCATACGTGGTGTATTAGAAGAGTCCACACGTGGTGTATTAGAAGGGTCCACACGTGGTGTACAAGAAGGGCCTACATGTGTATAAGAAGGGTCCACACGTGGTGTAGCTATGCACTGGGAAGATTAGTGTCCTGTGGTTTCTTCCCCCATCTCTCTGAGCTTCTTATGCAGCTGAGAACAGAGTTAAAGCAGAGTTCCACCCTGGTAATACTCTTTTTTAATAAAAATTCCCCCGGGACAGTCAGGGCTAGTACATTCCACAATGGATAGCCTCTGTACTGTCCCGGGTTGCACTTACCTGCAAGAACAAATACTTACCTTGAAAATGTATTGTCCAGCGTTGCCATCTCAGGTGTGGGCAGCTTGAAGCCAGCGCGATCCTCTTCTGCGTCCTCTTCCGTCTTCTTCGGTCCCACGATGCACTGCACCGGCCCCGCCGTCACTTCCAGTGCGCGCGCTTCATCCCTCCACAGCTTCTGGGCAAGCTGTTTAGAAGGGAATGACGCGCGCGCCCCGGAACTGACGTCGGGGCCGGTGCAGGCGCATTGATTCCTGGGAGCGATGACGTTCAGCTCCCAGGAATCATTGCAAAGCCAGGAAGTGACGAATCGCCGTGGCCGCCGAGGGGAGGAAGAAGGAAGTAAGGTAAGTATATTTTCTTCTATACGAGGTAAGTAAAAAAAAAAAAAAAAATGCGATTATCCATTTGTTTTTCAGGTGACCCGGAGCGAGAAGATGGAGGTAAGTATCATTTTAGGGTGGAACTCCACTTTAATGTGATCAGTTTAAAAAAAAAAAAAAGGAATTTATATATTTTTATATATCTATAAACAAATGTTTTGCCTTTTATTTCTATTTTAATGTGAATGGGTTGTTTTACAAGGTGAAGGTTTACATTCACTTTCACCATCCCCCCTCCTTTCACACAATCGCAAAAAAAAAAAAGTATTCATCTTTTTTTTTTTTTTATGTAAGGGTCCTTTATTTCTGGATTTCTCGCCTAGGCGAGAATGGTCTACACCCCAGATGCCCACAGCCTCATATGATACCTTACAGCTCAGGAGGCCTTGTCTACTAAATGTGCGTCATCAGAGGGGCTGGCTGCAGAAATCAGGAAGAGTCAGCTGGCTCCTGATGACATAAGAAGGAAGGTAATGGCGGTAGTCCCAGGCGTGCAGCAGAAGATTCATAGGAAACTACGCTGGATCCACTGGGCACCTCAGTATGTTTTTGAGTACAACCCAGCAAATAAAGTAAGAGGCAGGAACCAAATTCTGTGAACATTGAAAAATGAAAGTGCTGCATTAATGGCAATCACATTTACCTGTGGTGTACAAGAAACAAAGGTGACTATTTATAAATGTTTGGGTTACAATAGGTTGGATTCACTGTGTCTTCTGTATGTAAATTTCCTTATGGAAGACTGTTTTCACCTAGTTCAAAATGGCCACTAGATGGCAGCATAGCCTCACTGCATGTGCCTGCAACACGCTATGCATTTCCAGGCACTTTCCCCTTTAGCTGGAAATAAAACTCATTGCTTTTCAGGACTCCGAGGGAGATTCACAGGGTCATGCTAAATGAGATCATTAGAAACTTAAATTATGTTCTCAGTAAATGTTGGCGTAGAAAGGTATATTTTTCTATTATAGCTACTGATATTATAATGGAACAGTTTTCCCCTATAAAAAGGAAACTTTTTTTTATGGACCAATCATATTAAAAGGTCAGATACCCAAAAGTAGCATTACAGATACAATTCTTACATTTGATTTAAAAAAAAAAAGTTAATCTTCTTCAGGGCAGTTACAGTATCTCACAAAAGTGAGTACACCCCTCACATTTTTGTAAATATTTTATTATATCTTTTCATGTGACAACACTGAAGAAATTACACTTTGTTACAATGTAAAGTAGTGAGTGTACAGCTTGTATAACAGTGTAAATTTGCTGTTCCCTTAAAATAACTCAACACACAGCCATTAATGTCTAAACCACTGGCAACAAAAGTGAGTACACCCCTAAGTGAAAATGTCCAAATTGGGCCCAAAGTGTCAATAATTTGTGTGGCCACCATTATTTTCCAGCACTGCCTTAACCTTCTTGGACATGGAGTTCACCAGAGCTTCACAGTTTGCCACTGGTGTTCTCTTCCCTTCCACAATGACGACATCATGGAGCTGGTGGATGTTAGAGACCTTGCACTCCTCCACTTTCCATTTGAGGATGCCCCACAGATGCTCAATAGGGTTTAGGTCTGGAGACATGCTTGGCCAGTCCATCACCTTTACCCTCAGCTTCTTTAGCAGGGCAATGGTCATCTTGGAGGTGTGTTTGGGGTCGTTATCATGCTGGACACCAGTTTATGTGGATTGAGCACTAGCACTTTAATTTCTTATTGGCACGGCACGGAGGGATTCATGTCTAGGATTTTATGACACCGGTTTTATATGGACTCTATGTTTATGTGTGTTTTTGCACTTGATTTTTGACTTTCACTTGCATATTTCGATTTTATCACTTTCTATATTTGTATTCACTAGATTAGATTAGATTAGATGTTGTATTTATTGAATATCAAGGATTTATCATTATTGTTATCACTGATTACTATTCACCTAATTGTTACTACACTGACCCATTGGTGCTGCATTTTATATTTATTGGGCTTTGTTTGTATTTAGTGAAGACACTATATGTTAGCCGCCATTGGGTTCAGCTCATTTTTTTATTATCATTTTTTTGTGATAGCGCTGATTTTATTACTTAATCTATTCATGCTGGAATACTGTCTCTGAAAGGAGGGGATCATGCTCTGCTTCAGTATGTCACAGTACATGTTGGCATTCATGGTTCCCTCAATGAACTGTAGCTCCCCAGTGATGGCAGCACTCATGCAGCCCCAGACTATGACACTCCCACCACCACGCTTGACTGTAGGCAAGACACACTTGTCTTTGTACTCCTCACCTGGTTGCTGTCACACACAATCCATGTCCTTATTCTGCTTGTCTTCAGCAAACTGTTTGTGGGCTTCCTTGTGCATTATCTTTAAAAGAGGCTTCCTTCTGGGACGACAACCATGCAGACCAATTTGATGCAGTGTGCGGCATATGGTCTGAGCACTGACTGGCTGACCCCCCACCCCTTCAATCTCTGCAGCAATGCTGGCAGCACTCATATGTCTTTTTCCCAAAGACAACCTCTGGCTATGACGCTGAGCACGTGCACTCAACTGCTTTGGTTGACCATGGCAAGGCCTGTTCTGAGTGGAACCTGTCCTGTTAAAGCGCTGTATGGTCTTGGCCACCGTGCTGCAGGTCAGTTTCAGGGTCTTGGCAATCTTCTTATAGCCTAGGCCATCTTTATGTAGATCAACAATTCTTTTTTCAGATCCTCACAGAGTTCTTTGCCATGAGGTGCCATGTTAAACTTCCAGTGACCAGTATGAGAGAGTGAGAGCGATAACACCAAATGTAACACACCTGCTCCCCATTCACACCTGAGACCTAACGAGTCACATGACACCGGAGAGGGAAAATGGCTAATTGGGCCCAATTTGGACATTTTCACTCACTTTTGTTGCCAGCGGTTTAGACATAATGGCTGTGTGTTTGTAAGGTTCTGGCACTCTCAGTGCCTCCTATCACATTTATTCCGGGTGATTTCCATCTACCTAGACAGAAGAAACACATATAGGTGTGTTTCCCTTTAAGGCTGAAGCTGTCATCACCCAGCGCCGGACTAGATGGCTATTTAGGGCGTCGGTTCTCACTCACATGTGTTCGTTCAAACACCAGTACCTGGATACTAATCTTGCTTGAAGCTTCCATGCTTGCAAGCTCTCCTCGCTGACGAACCTCGCTGCGCTGATCCCTGCATCCTGCTACTGGATCATCCGCATCTCCTGAGCGATCCTTCGGCTATCGCTATTAGTGCTAAGTACCCCACAGGGGAAATCTCTATAGACTTGTACTAGGCTTACACTATTTAGCTCTGCATAGCAAGGACTGTCTTTTACATCTGCATAACTAGATTGCTAGCTCTTGAGGCTACTGCTACTATTTCCTGCACTGGGTTGATCTCTCCTGTATGCACCTGCTACTCTGTCATCTGTTATCATACATGATCGCTAACCCTTCCTGCATCCATCTGCACTGTCTCACCTCAAGTGTCTGTCACCTACCACTTCCACTCAAACCTATCCCTAAGACCTTTATCATTGTCTTACCACATGTATATAAAGTCACACTAGGAACCAGCTTAATTACTGTGTGTATTTACTTGCTGAAATAAGACCTTCCATACATGATGAGTCATTGAGGTTGGGATTGGTATCTCAGCATATCTCCTACATGACTACTGACGTGGAACTACTTCTGCAGCTGAAAATCCACACCTTATAAGAAACGCAAGGAGCGTTACAGATTGAACGAACCCAAAAAATGGATTCAGCAGAAGTAGCCACTCAGGTGACACAATTAAAACAGCAGGTATCTGCGTTAATACACGCACTTGCTGAATTGAAAAATGACAATCAGGCTCTGTCGCAGCAGGTAATTAGACTGACACAACTTACCACTGCTCAGTCCCCTGAACCCAAGATAAATCCCCCTTTGGTATTTACAGGCGATCGCAAAAAATTTCGCGAATTTAAAAACGCATGTGAGTTACTTTTTTTGCTAAAACCTCGTACCTACCTTACTGATCACATTAAGGTTTGTACTATTATTTCTTACCTATCAGGCGATCCTCGAGCCTGGGCAGATTCTCTTTTTGAAAAAAACGACCAGCTTCTCAACTCCTATGCCTTGTTCCTGGCAGAGCTCACTAGCCTATATGATGACCCCAATAGGCAGAGTACTGCCGATCTTCAGTTAAGATCCTTGAAACAAGGAAAAAGGCCTGTAGAAGACTTTGTCGCAGAATTCAAGAGATGGACCCTTGATTCAGGATGGAATGATGCATCTCTGAAAACCCAATTTAGGCTTGGCCTATCAGAAGCCGTCAAGGACGAGCTCGCCCGAGCAGAGATGCCAAAAACCCTGGATACATTGATACAACTCAGTATCACCATAGATAGAAGACTACGAGAAAGGAAGTCTGAAAAAATGGAAATGCCATTATCCAGTTCTTCTCAGAATTCAGCTATTGACCCCACTCCTAAACCCGCTCCAGGTAACCACAGACCCCGGCTACCTAAGGAAAAAAGGACACCTAGTAGATATGGTGATCCTGCCTGGTCATGGTCCGAGCCTGCCTCAAACAGTCGACCTTGTCACTCTGACACATCCCATTTGGACCCTGATCCTACAGAGATGGATGAGGAGCCTATGGAGATTGGTGCCATACATGCTAGGTTGTCCTCACAAGAAAAAAGAGATCACAGGAGAATCTGTGGCCTTTGTTTTTATTGTGGTGAAGGGGGACATTTCATTACATTCTGCCCAACCAGACCCCATAGGCCTAAGGCTCTCCCAATGGAGGCCAGGCGAATCCGAAGGGTCTTCCCTGAAAAACAGCCTGGAAATTATCAAGGCTGTTGCCAGCCCTGTCCCCGTTCTATATCAGTGAAGGACATCCAGAAATTAACAAATATTGGAATAGATATTCCTTCAACTCCAGTGAACTTTATACCACGTTCAAAAAACCCTCCTGTACCACCTCCTGAGGATACTCCTATTTTTGCAAGCACATTTCTGGCTTCCGATGAAAATACAGAGATTCTTGCACCTGACTGCGTACGTGCTTCTAATGGCACGGTGGTATGTAGGAAGGATCTGAGGATGTTTGAAGAAGCATTGGTTGCTAGGTCTACTAGGATTACTTCGGATGGTTATGCGTCCGATTCTAGTGAGGGGTCCATGTAGCAGACACCCTAACAACAAGTGATCCGATTCTCATCGGTTACCAACCTGATCCGATTTTTATATCGGCAACAAGGGATCCGATTCTCATCGGCTACCAACCTGATCCGATTTTCATATCGGCAACAATTTTTTTTTTTTTTTTTTTCCGATTTTCATATCGGAGACCAGTCTTATCCGATTCTCGTATCGGCAACCAGTATTATCCGATTCTCATATCGGCAACCAATTTTTTTTTTTCTTCCCGATTTTCATATCGGCAACCAGTCTTATCCGATTCTCGCATCGGAGACCAGTCTCATTCCGATTCTCATATCGGCAACAAAAAAAAAAAAGAGAAATTTTTTTTTTTTTCCTTCCGATTTTCGCATCGGCAACCAGTCTCATGTGATTCTTATATCAACAACCAGCCTTAGAGGCCTTCCGGAGCCGGCCTTACGGGGGGTAATGTAAGGTTCTGGCACTCTCAGTGCCTCCTATCACATTTATTCCGGGTGATTTCCATCTACCTAGACAGAAGAAACACATATAGGTGTGTTTCCCTTTAAGGCTGAAGCTGTCATCACCCAGCGCCGGACTAGATGGCTATTTAGGGCGTCGGTTCTCACTCACATGTGTTCGTTGAAACACCAGTACCTGGATACTAATCTTGCTTGAAGCTTCCATGCTTGCAAGCTCTCCTCGCTGACGAACCTCGCTGCGCTGATCCCTGCATCCTGCTACTGGATCATCCGCATCTCCTGAGCGATCCTTCGGCTATCGCTATTAGTGCTAAGTACCCCACAGGGGAAATCTCTATAGACTTGTACTAGGCTTACACTATTTAGCTCTGCATAGCAAGGACTGTCTTTTACATCTGCATAACTAGATTGCTAGCTCTTGAGGCTACTGCTACTATTTCCTGCACTGGGTTGATCTCTCCTGTATGCACCTGCTACTCTGTCATCTGTTATCATACATGATCGCTAACCCTTCCTGCATCCATCTGCACTGTCTCACCTCAAGTGTCTGTCACCTACCACTTCCACTCAAACCTATCCCTAAGACCTTTATCATTGTCTTACCACATGTATATAAAGTCACACTAGGAACCAGCTTAATTACTGTGTGTATTTACTTGCTGAAATAAGACCTTCCATACATGATGAGTCATTGAGGTTGGGATTGGTATCTCAGCATATCTCCTACATGACTACTGACGTGGAACTACTTCTGCAGCTGAAAATCCACACCTTATAAGAAACGCAAGGAGCGTTACAGTGTTGAGTTATTTTGAAGGGACAGCAAATTTACACTGTTATACAAGCTTTACATTACAAGGATTACTGCAGATTCTTACCTTGTTCTCTCCTCCTAGATACTGAGATAGCAGTAACTTTCAACTTCCAGAGTCGCGGAGTCTGCCTACTGTTGTTAAAGGGGGGAAAATTATTTGATCCCTGCAGATTTAGTAAGTTTGCCCACTTGCAAAGAAACGAAGGGTCTATAATTTTTACCATAGGCAAATTTTGAATGATAGAGACAGAATATCAACCAAAAATGCAGGAAAAAAATTATAATTATGTTATAAATTGAGTTGCAGTTCAGTGAGTAAAATACGTATTTGATCCCCAAGCAAAACATGACTTAGTACTTGGTGGAGAAACCCTTGTTGGCAAGCACAGAGGTAAGACATTTCTTGTAGTTGGGGACCAGGTTTGCACAAATCTCAGGAGGGATTTTGGTCCGCTCTTCTTTACAGATCTTCTCTAAATCCTTAAGGTTTCTTGGCTGTTTCTTGGTAACTCGAAGTTTCAGCTCCCTCCATAAATTTTCTATAGGATTGGGGTCTAGAGACTGACTAGGTCACTCCATGACCTTAATGTGCTTCTTCTTGAGCCACTGCTTTGTTGCCTTGGCGGTATTTAGGTCATTGTCATGCTGAAAGACCCATCCATGACCCATCTTCAGTGTTCTGGCTGAGGGAAGAAGGTTCTCATCTAAGATTTTACAATACATGGGCCCCGTCCACTGGCCCCTCAATGCGGCACAGTCAGTCTGTACCTTTAGCATAGAAACAGCGTCAAAGCATCACGTTTCCACCTCTGTGCTTGACTGTAGAGACGGTGTTCTTAGGGTCATAGTCAGCATTTTTCCTCCTCCAAACACAGCAAGTCCCCCTCTTTAATTAGTTCCGGACTGCCCACAGATTTACATTGGTACTTTGATGTTAAATACCGGGGGTTATGGCAGCAGATAGCTGCCATAAATCTGGTATTTTTTTAAACTGCCGACGGTCCTCTTTCTTATAAGGGTGGTGCCAGCGGCTGCGGGATCACCCCTACGATGCGGCGGGAGAGGTGCCTCCCGCCACTTCCTGGTCGTTTTCCCTGCTTACCGGACCCGCCGGCAGCGGGGAAAATGATCTGGTCCACGCTACTCACAGGCAGGAAGTCGAGTGAGGGCAAGACGGCTCCCACTCGGCTCTATGGTCTTGGAGGACCGGAGCAACGTCAAACGTCATCTCCTAGCAACGCATTTAAAGAGCCCATTTTTTTTCATCATCTTTTTGACCCCAGATCTCACAATAAAGAGGTCCTGTCATGCTTATTTCTATTACAAAGGATGTTTACATAGTAAATAAATAAAAATGATCAAAACATTTAAAAAAAAAAACTGTGTAAAAATAAAAAATAATAGGTAAAATAAATAGGAAAAAAAAATGTAAAGCACCCTGTCCCTGTTAGCTCGCGCGCAGAAGCAAACACATATGCAAATCCCGCACACATATGTACAAGGTGTTCAAACCACACATGTGAGGTATCGCTGCGATCGTTAGAGTGAGAGCAATAATTTGACCCCTAGACCCCCCTCTGTAACTCTAAGCTGGTAACCTGTAAAAATTTTTAAAATGTCGCCTATGGGGAATTTTAAGTACCAATGTTTGTCGCCATTTCACGAGCGTGCGCAATTTTGAAGCATGACATGTTGGGTATCTATTTACTTGGCATAACATTATCTTTCACATTATAGAAAGTTAATTTTTTCCAAAAAATTGCTTTGGAAGACCGCTGCGCAATTACAGTGTGATAAAAAATATTGCAATGATCTCCATTTTGTTCTCTAGGGTCTCTGCTAAAACAAAACATATAATGTTTTGGGCAACATTTAATAATGTTCTAAGTAATTTTCTAGCAAAAAAAAAAGATTTTAACTTAAGTGTCAGAAAAAGGCTCGGTCCTTAAGTGGTTAAGAAGGCACATGTACAGTTGTGCCAATGAACATCTAAATAGTTGGGAGACAGTGCTGTGGTCAGATGAGACCAAAATTTAGCTCTTTGGCATTAACTCGACTCACCGTGTTTGGAGGAAGAAAATTGCTGACTAGGACCTAAGAAGACCATTCCTACATTCAAACATGGATGTGAAAACATGGCCCCTCCCTCCTGTTGAGTGCTCCCGCAGCAAGCATCTTGATATAGATGCACCAGAGCTGCGCCACAGCTCCCTGTGTCCATTCAGACACAGAGCTGTGGCCTGGCCCTGCCCCCTCTCTCTCCTGATTGGCTCCCTGAATCTGATTGACAGAAGTGGGAGCCAATGGCGCCATGCTGCCATCTCAGATAATCAGGAGGGAGAGTCTTGGACAGTCCAGACACTCCTGCAACATTGCTGGATAGAGATGGGCTCAGGTAAGTATTAGGGGGGCTTAGAGGGGCTGCTGCACACACAAGGCTTTTTTTCTTAAAGGGGTTGTAAAGGCAGAATGTATTAAGATAAAAAGCCTTCTGTGTGCAGGAGCTCTCCTCAGCCTAAGCTGTCCTGGACTCTCCCTCCTGATTGGTTGAGACACAGAAGTGGCACCATTGGCTCCCTCTGCTGTCAATCAAACTCAGCCAATCAGGAGAGAGAGGGGATGGGCCAAACCTGGGCTCAGACGGAGCTGTAGCTCCACTCGAGTGCTCCATTGCAAGCTACAGAAGGGAGGGGCCAGGAGCACTGAAGAGAGACCCGAGAAGAGGAGGATCTGAGCTGCTCTATGCAAAACCACTTCACAGAGCAGGTAAGTATAACATGTTTGTTATTTTTATAGAAAAAAAATGAGACTTTACAATCACTTTAATGCATAGAATGCATTAAGATGAAAAACTTTTTGACTTTACAACCACTTTAAGGATTTAGAGAAGATCTGTAAAGAAAAGTAGACCAAAATCCCTCCTGAGATGTGTGCAAACCTGGTAACCAACTACAAAAAACGTCTAGTCAGTCTCCAGACCTTAATCCTATAGAAAATTTATGGAAGGAGCTGAAACTTCGAGTTACCAAGAGACAGCCAAGAAACCCTAAGGATTTAGAGAAGATCTGTAAAGAAGAGCGGACCAAAATCCCTCCTGAGATTTGTGCAAACCAACTACAAGAAACGTCTTACCTCTGTGCTTGCCAACAAGGGTTTCTCCACCAAGTTCTAAGTTATGTTTTTCTTGGGGATCAAATACTTATTTTACTCACTGAACTACAACTTAATTTATAACATTTGTATCGTGTGTTTTTTGTTTGATATTCAGTCTCTATCATTTAAAATACACTTATGATAAAAATTATAGACCCTTTATTTCTTTGTAAGCGGGCAAACTTACAAAATCTAAAAACACTTAAAAAAGGGATCAAATAATTATTTTCCCCATTGTGCATGATCAGTCCTAGTGCCGTCATTTATGAATAATAGTGATACTCTTCAACAAGCATACAAATGTGCATAAACAAAACTGAGTTTTAAATCAAATAAAATAGATCACAATAATGTGAATGTTCCAGTGTTATCACCATCTGTGTGCTGCCTCCACCAAATATAAGAAGTGCACACTCACCAGAATCAGTTGCTGTCTGAGGGTCCTTTCACACGGCTTTTTGCCCGGCAGACTCCGTTTTGCTCAGTGGGGAGCAATCCGCCGATCCCTACTGAGCAGGCGGATGACAGGTCCGTCTCCACTTACTTTGCAGAGACAGAGCTGTCAGATCCCCGCTCTCCTCTATAGGAGATCGGATGAAAATGGTGCGCCTGTCCATTTTCATCCAATCTGAACCTTCAGAGGAATAGAAAATAGGGTTTCTGGATCAGATCGGATCGGATAGCGGCGATTTTCAGCGGACATGTCAATGCTGACATCCACTGCTCCATAAGGGTGCATGGAGGGTCCTGTCAGCTCCGCCTGAAAAAAACTGAGAGGCGGACCTGATTGGAAAGCCCGTGTAAAAAGGGGCCTAAGTTATAGGACAGAAGTGTATTCAATGGTCTTCCTTATGAAGGTACGTCTGATACTCTATGGATGTGGTAAATCATCCAACCTCACAGGTGAAGTCATCAGGGAAACTGCTCAATCACATCAAGGCACAGAAAGATCACCGACACCAGAAAAAATTGCGCATAGTGTAGTATTTATTAAAATATGTGTACCACTGCCCCCTTAAGGACCACTGAATTTTCACACTTTCAGGTCCCCCTGGGTTACCATTAGCAACATTGACATTCACAGTCTATCACTTTACTTCTTGGCTCAGGCAATAATTAGTCCAGGGGTATGTTGTTGTTTTGTTTTTATTTTATAAATTACTTAGGAATGGCAGAAGGGATTAGGACCCGTTCTAATAGGAGCGACACAAGTCGCTCCAACTTAGAAAAAGAGTCCTGTACTACTTCGGGGCGACCTCGGAGCGACTTGCATAGACTTCCATTATGTGAAGTCCGTGCAAGTCGCTCCGAAGTCGTGGTGCATGGGAATGCACAAGTCGCCCCTGAAGTAGTACAGAGTCGTGTGGCCCCAGTGTTAACCAAGCCTTAGTGGGATACTCCAGATTAACTATTTACAAAGCTTGGAGGACATCTACCTGTTGATACAGCCAGACTGTTATCCACCTTGCCACTTAGGTGGATTTAGAATTAAGTCTCTTTCCAGATGACTAAATGAACTAAAGTTATCTTCAGGACACTCTCCTAGTATCCTCTTCTATCCTCACTGACTATCCTACTCCGGGGTGGCCCCCCTCAGGTCAGGCCCCTTGACACAATCCCCTGTACTCACAATACTATTTTTCCAGGGTCTCCAGTGTCTCCCCCTCAGTCAGCTTCCCTGGACCTCTGGGTTCAGCTTCGTTCCGGTCCGGTCCGGATGACCTCCTGATGCCACGTGCCACTGCTACAAAGGAGGAGGCAGCCGCCACCCTCCCTCCAGGACTCTGCTCTCCAGCCAAAGACCTTGCAGCACATGTGCTCCTGGCTTTTATACAATATCCCAGAATGCACCAAGGCGACCTGCCCCTGCCAATTACTGGGACTGTATCAAAGCCTATGTATACATTGGTCAGGTTTCCTCCCACTGTCCAACATGCCTCCCTATTGGACCAGTGTGAAACACTCTCTAGACTCAATGAATCATACACTGAGCTCACTGAGCAGACCTAACTCACAGATCCTGCTCTCTGGTAGGCAGAAAGCAATATAGATTTGCCTGCTGCTCCTCTGATAGGCAGACAGAGCCAAAAACTATACTCTCCTACTGGCACCTACCTAGGAGGGTGCTACATATGTAAAAAACAAAACAAAAAAAAAACAAATTAAAAACACCACCAAATCATAAACAGCAGGGAATTGTGTTTAGACTCTTAGAGCCCGTTCACACTGGGGCGACCTGTCAGGCGACCTGGTCGCCTGACAGGTCGCTGTAGGTCGCCTTCCATAGAGAAGCTGTGGACCCGTTCTAATAGGAGCGACACAAGTCGCTCCGACTTAGAAAAAGGGTCCGGAGCTTCTTTGGGGCGACCCGGAGCGACCTGCATAGACTTCATAGACTTCAATGATATGAAGTCCGTGCCGGCCGCTCCGAGGTCGCGGCGCGAGCAGCGCACCGTGACTTCACAGGTCGCCCCGGGAAGTAGCGTCGCCCCAGTGTGAGGCACATAAACTTACACAGTATGCCACCAAACTGAGCTCAGAATTGCGGCAGGACCTCCGGCATAAATGGCGCATCATCAGCGGCATTTTCTTTTTTATATATTGTGGTTTTTTTTTTTTTCACAAAGTGTATTTTTTCCCAAAAACATTTTATTTGAAAAACTGCTGCACAAATACCATGTGACATATAAAATTGCAACAATCGCCATTTTATTCCCTAGGGTCTCTGCTAAAAGAAAAAAGATATAATGTTTGAATATCATAAGTCATTTTCTAGTAAAAATAGTAAATAAAGATTTAAACTTGTAAACAAAAAGGTGGCAGAAAAGGCGTGGTGGTCTTCAAGTGGCTATGCAAGTTTTTTTGTATAACCAAAATTTCAGGTTACTGGCAAGCCATCAGATTTTGGTTGCTGCTTCACAGTCTGCCTGGATATAAAACCCCTGAGCAGTAGGTTATGTTTAGTGTGTGCATCCCATCATCTCATTCCATTCATTTGATGGTCCCTGGCAATAACAGGCTAATGAGCTGCTATAGACTCACCCTTCCTTGATTCTATCTCACTAATGCATTATTAATGGTTGTCTATTTATCACACTTTAAGACACATTAGTATTTATAAAGCATCCAGGTGTATCTTTCTTTAGGGAATGTTGCGTTCTCCTCTATTAAATGATAAGCAGAAGAGCAATCGGCATCCACGGTCACATAGCGAACTGTTAACTCGTAACTCAGGCCAAATAATCAGAACGCCATCAGCCCTAATGCAGATATAGGAGATCGCTCCCAGCATCCTTCTTCTGATAGACAGGACAGGTTCCTCTCTATAAACCTGGAATGAAAATTGTATTTACTGCACATTCATGGCTCCGTTCAATTTCTTAATTGACTTATGAATTTCCGTAAGCTTATTTGGCATAATATGAATCACTTTTAATTACCATAAAGAGCTGGTAGGATGAAAGTTTAGGTGTCATTGTAAAAGCCGACATAAATGAAAGGGTGAAGTGAAAGTCACCAGGGTGTAATTAATAAGAGCTCCGCTGGTTTTCTTACTAAAGACTGTCAGTTGACGGCAGTGACAACTGGTGCTGCCCTCCCATAGTTGTGTACAGCCTGTTGCATTAGGGTGTGCACCCCAAAGCTCAAACACGCATGCCTTTCTCTGCAGCCTCAGCTGTACAGGGCAGTGAATGAATAGGAAGTACTCTGTGCTAAGTGAGCTTAGCAGCTTCAGCTCCGGAAGGTTTACCCCCCTTCTTGACCAGGCAATTTTTTGCGATACGGCACTGCGTTAGTTTTACCTGACAAGTGTTCAGTTGTGCGACAATGTACTCAAATAAAATCAATGTCCTTTTTTCCCCACAAATAGAGCTTTCTTTTGGTAGTATTTGATCACCTCTGCAGTTTTTTTTTTTTTTTGCACTATAACTGAAAAAAGACCAACAATTATAAAAAGAAAAAAAAAAAATATATATATATATGCTATAAAACATATCCAATAAAAACGTGTACGGGCTTTCCCGAGCATCGGCGGTGCATGTGCAGTGACGTGTTGGCGCAGAGTGGCGCCATTTTTTAATTTAAGGCGCCTGACGGACAGGTAAGTGAGACTCCTCCGCAGTCCCTGCATTTCCTCATGCAGTGCTGCGGGCATGGTACAGGACATTCTCCTGTACCATGCCAGCAGCACTGCATCTACTTTACGATGCCTGTACCATCTGTGCCATGCCTGTACCATCTCCTGTGCCATGCCTGTACCATCTCCTGTGCCATGCCTGTACCATCACCTGTGCCATGCCTGTTCTATCTGTACCATGCCTGTACCATCACCTGTGCCATGCCTGTACCATCTCCTGTGCCATGCCTGTACCATCTCCTGTACCATCACCTGTGCAATGCCTGTACCATCTCCTGTGCCATGCCTATACCATCTCCTGTGCCATGCCTTTACCATCTCCTGTGCCATGCCTTTACCATCTCCTGTGCCATGCCTGTACCATCTCCTGTACCATCACCTGTGCCATGCCTGTACCATCTCCTGTGCCATGCCCGTACCATCACCTGTGCCATGCCTGTACCATCACCTGTGCCATGCCCGAACCATCACCTGTGGCATGCCCGAACCATCCCTGTGCCATCTCCTGTGCTATCTCCTGTACCATCTCCTCTACAATCTCCTGTACCATGCCCACAGCCCTGCATCTCCTGTACCATGCCCACAGCCTCTGTTTTGTGTCTTGTGGTGGTCCAGTTGTGTCCAGTAGCTGCTGCATTTCCCACCCTAGGCTTATACTCGAGTCAATACGTTTTCCCACTTTTTTTGTGGTAAAAGTAGGTGCCTCTGCTTATTTTCAGGTTAGCTTATACTTAAGTATATACAGTAAATTGAGTTATTGTCAACTTAATGAATGCACTGAGGTCATATATTGAGTGCTATATTTGGCCTGAGTATATAGGCATTGAAGACCTCTGTCCACAAAAGGGTTATTGTGCGTTTTCTGTAATGCTTTGTAGTAAAATACAGCGAACACCTTGCAAGGTCATGGAGGGTTACCTTGAAGCCTGGGCTGTGTGACTCCCATTATCTTTACTCCCTGTATCACAAATCACATTTAGACTTCTACGGTAAGTAGGAATCTAATTGGCAGATATACCAAAGGAGTGATCTGTCTGCAGGATGCTTTGAGAGCCATAGGAAGGCCATTACCGTATATAATTCAGCATACGTGTTTTCCTACCCAAGCATGGGATGTACAGGTACATCTCATAAAATTAGAATACCATCAAAAAGTTAATTTATTTCAGTAATTCAATTCAAAAAGTGAAACTCATATATTTTATATAGATGTGTTACACAGAGTGATATATTTCAAGCATTTCTTTCTTTTAATTTTGATGATTATGGCTTACAGCTAGTGAAACCCAAAATTCAGTATCTCAGAAAATTAGAATATTACATAAGACCAATAAAAAACAGTTTTTTTAATCATTAGAAATGGTTGGCTTACTGAAAAGTATGTCCATGTACAGTATAGAATGCACTCAATACTTGGTCGGGGCACCTTTGGCATGAATTACTGCATCAATGCGGCGTGGCATGAAGGCGATCAGCCTGTGGTACTGCTGAGGTGTTATGGAAGCCCAGGTTGTTTTGATAGCGGCTTTCAGCTCATCTGCATTGTTGGTCTGGTGTCTCTCATCTTCCTCTTGACAATACCCCACAGATTCTCTATGGGGTTTAGGTCAGACGAGTTTGCTGACCAATCAAGCACAGTGATACCATGGTCATTAAACCAGGTATTGGTATTTTGGCAGTGTGGGCAGGTGCCAAGTCCTGCTGGAAAATGAAATCCGCATCTCCATAAATCTGGTCAGCAGAGGGAAGCATGAAGTGCTTTAGAATTTCCTGGTAGAGGGCTGCGCTGACTTTGACTTGACCAACACCAGCAGATGACATGGCTCCCCAAATCATCACTGACTGTGGAAACTTTACACTGGACCTCATGCAACTTGGATTCTGTGCCTCTCCTCTCTTCCTCAGACTCAGGGACCTTGATTTCCAAATTGAATGCAACATTTTCCACAGTCAGTGAGGATTTGGGGAGCCATGTCATCTGCTGGTGTTGGTCCACTGTGTTTTATCAAGTTCAAAGTAAGCGCAGCCCTCTACCAGGAAATTCTAGAGCACTTCATGCTTCCCTCTGCTGACCAGCTTCATGGAGATGCGGATTTCATTTTCCAGCAGGACTTGGCACCTGCCCACACTGCCAAAACGACCAATACCTGGTTTAATGATCATGGTATCAATGTGCTCGATTGGTCAGCAAACTCGCCTGACCTAAACCCCATAGAGCAGGGATCCTCAAACTACGGCCCTCCAGCTGTTGCGGAACTACACATCCCATGAGGCATTGTACAACTCTGACATTCACAGACATGACTAGGCATGATGGGAATTGTTGTTCCTGAACAACTGGAGGGCCATAGTTTGAAGACCCCTGCCATAGAGGATCTGTGGGGCATTATCAAGAGGAAGATGAGAGACATCAGACCCAACAATGCAGATGAGCTAAAGGCAGCTATCAAAGCAATCTGGGCTTCCATAACACCTCAGCAGTGCCACAGGCTATTCGCCTCCATGACACGCGGCATTGATGCAGTAATTCATGCATAAGGAGCCCCAGCTAAGCATTGAGTGCATTCTATACTGTACATGGACTTTCTTTTCAGTAAGCCAACATTTCTGTATTAAAAACCCTGCATTTTATTGGTCTCATGTAATATTCTAGTTTTCGGAGATACTGAATTTTGGGTTTTCACTAGATTTAAGCCATAGTGTTTAAAGTTAAAATAAAGAAATGTTTAAAAAATATCACTCTGTGTGTAACTCATCTATATAATATATATGCGTTTCACTGAATTGAATTGCTGAAATAAATTATCTTTTTAATGATATTTTAATTTTATGAGATGCTCCTGTACATTTTTAGGTGGACTGGTCCTTTCAGAAATTTATCATCAAAAAAACCTCATAACCATACAAAGATTAGCTTCTTTCATACTGGAGTTTTTTTAATTGTGTTTTTGCATTTCCCATCTGAAAATCATTATTCCCACAGGTGCTTTCTTTTCTGTATTCTTCCTAATTATTTTTTGATGGTCTATTTGGATACACTTTTGTTACACTTGACTAAATCACAAAAGTAGAAAAATAAGAAGTATATTTTCTTTTGCTGCATTCGACTGCCTATGTAATCTTTTTTTCATTTAAATCCAATGTAATTAAAAGAACGCACGCAGGGATTTGCATAACCAGTCTTCAGAAACAAATTTAAGTGATCGTGTTTTCATTATTACTTTTTTTGAAAAAAAGTTGATGTTTTTGAGTAAAGTTACTCTTCAAGTGATTGTCAATATGCATCGGTGCCATATACTGTAAGAAGCTAAAGTTAAAAAAAAAAAAATGTGGTCCTATGTAGACTTTCTAATTTCAACATGTTGTTTTTGTTGAGTTTTCTATGGATCTATTTTTTTGTTTTAGGGACATTCTACTGCACATGTGTCAAACATGAATCCGGCCCATGAGGCCATTTCATGTAGCTCTTACACCTCTCCTGCAGCTTGGATGCCCTTTTCACCCCCCTCCACCTTGTCTTAGAGGTCGGCAGCAGAAAGGAGGACAGAACTCCTCCTACAGAACCTGCCCCTTTCTGTGCAGCCATTCCATCTCCTCCTCCCCTGGTCTCAGCATTCAGCAGATGCCTGCAGCTGAATCCAGCCCTCCTATGGTCCTCCTCCAGACCTTGCATTTTCTACCTCCTAGACCCCCCCCCCCCAGCTTCTTGCTGGCAACAATGTACGAGGAGGTGCACTGTGATGTAAGAGAGGGTGGGGGACTCTTGACTTCTGATAGTAGGGGGGGGGGGGGGCTCTGATGCAATGGAAGCTGGGTGCTCTGGACATCTAGTCTTACAGATAAAGGTCCTTTGAGGGCAACCATAGTGCTGATGCAGCCCGCAGTGAAATTTGATAACCCCTTCTCTACCTGTACAAATCATTAGGGATCAAGGAGAAAGGGAACCTTTTATTGGGGGTCAGTGGAGAAGTGCCACCTTACATTGGTGGTCATTGGAAAAGGGCCCCCATACCTGGGCTTCCTTACATTGGTTGTCAGTGGAGAAGGGCCCCTTTTACATTGATGGTCAGTGGAGAAGGACCCCTTACATTAATGCTCAAAGAAGAATTACCCCCTTATATTGGTTATCAATGAAGAAGTGCTCCTTAAATTGAGGGCCAGATGAAAAGTGCCCCTTTACATTGGTAGTCAGTGGAGAAGGGCCTCCTTTTATTGGTGGTCAGTGGAGAAGGGCCTCCTTTTATTGGTTGTCAGTGGAGAAGCGCCCCCCCTTTAATTGGTGGTCAGTGGAGAGAAGGGCCCCTTACATCGATGCCCCTTTACATTGGCTGTCAGTGATAAAGAACCCCCCTATATTGGTGGTCAGTAAAGAAGGGGCCCCCCTTACATTAGTGGTCTGTGGTAAATTACCCCTTACATTTGTAGTCGGTGGAGTGGGACCCCAGTTTCATTAACCACTTCTGAACCAGAAGGTTTTACCCCCTTAATGATTTTTTGCGATTCGGCACTGTGCTATTTTAACGGACAATTGCGCGATCGTGCAACGCTGTACCCAAATAAAATTAATTTCCCTTTTTCCCCACAAATAGAGCTTTCTTTTGGTGGTATTTGATCACTTCTGCAATTTTTATTTTTTGTGCAATAAACAAAAAAAGAGCGACAATTCTGGAAAAAAAAAAACTCAATATTTTTTACTGTCTGCTATATAACACTCCCAATAAAAAAATAAAATTTTTTCATTATTTTAGGCCAATTTGTATTCTGCTACATATTTTTGATAAACGAAAAATCCCAGTAAGTGTATATCGATTGGTTTGCGCAAAAGTTATCGCGTCTACAAACTAGGGGAAATATTTATGTCATTTTTGTTTATTTATTTTTTACTAGTAATGGCGGCGATCTGAAATTTTTAGCGGGACTGTGACATTGCGGCGGACAGATCGGACCCCTAACTGACATTTATGAAACTTTTGGGGGGACCAGTGACATTACTACAGTAATCAGTGCTAAAAATATGCTACAAATTGTACTGATGACACTGGCAGGGAAGGGGTTAACACCAGGGGTTAAATGTGTCCCTAGTGGGTGCTTTCTAACTGTGTGGGGGATGGACTTGCTGGATGAACACAGAGACCTGTGTTCCTAAATAGGAGGAACATAGGATCCCTGTTTTCATCAATGACAGAACAGCTGTCTGCTGTGTTTACATCGGCAGGCCACCGTTCTGTCTCCACGGGGAGCCTGGTGGACATCATGTCTGCCAGATCTGCTGATTGGCTCCCCCTGTGGCTAATCGGCGTTTGCGCCCCCCCCCCCCCCCCCACTAGCTGTCCTGCCACAGTATAAGTACGGTGGCTGGTTGGAAAGTGGTAATGATCAGAGAAGAAGGGCCCCTTTATATTGGAAGTCAGCGAAGTGCCACCTTACATTGGTGGTCATCGGAAAAGGGCCCCCTTACAAGGGTGGTCAGGGGAGAAGGGCCTCCTTACATTGGTTGTCAGTGGAAAAGGGTATCTTACATTGGTGGTCAGAGGAGAAGGGACACCGCTACATTGGTGCTCACTAAAGAATGGCCTCTCTACATTGGTGGTCAGTGGAGAAGGGTCCCTTTACATTGGTGGTCAGTGGAGAAGGGTCCCCTTACGTTGGTGGTCAGTGGAGAAGGGTCCTCTTACATTGGTGGCCAGTGGAGAAGGTCCCCCTTGCATTGGTGCTTAAAGAAAAAGTTACCCCTTATATCGGTTATCAATGGAGTAGGCCCCCCTCTTTACATTAGTGGTCAGTGGGGAAGGGCCCCCTTACATTGGTGGTCAGTGGAGGAGTGCCCCTTTTATTGGTGGTCAGTCGAGAAGGGCCCCCTTATATTGCTGGTCCAATGAGAATTACCCCCTTATATTAGTTATCGATGGAGAAAAGCCCACTTACATTTGTGGTTAGTGGAGAAGGGTCTTCTTGCATTGGTTGTCAGTGGAAAGGCCCCTTACATTGGTGGTCAGAGAAGAAGGACCCCTGTTACATTGGTGCTCACTGGACAATGGCCCCTTTACATTAAAAGTCAGTGGAGAAGAGCCCTTTTAACATTAGTAGTCAGTGGAGAAGGCCCCCCTTACATTGGTGCTTAAAGGAGAATTGCTGCCTTTTATTGGTTATCACTAGAGAAAGGCCCCCTTACTTTGGTGGTTAGAGAAGAAGGATCCCCTTACATTGGTGGTCGGTGGAGAAGGTCCCCCTTACATTGGTGTTTAAAGCAGAATTGCCTCCTTATATTGGTTATTGGCGTAGTAGGGCCCCCTTACATGGGTAGTCATTGGAGAAGGCCACCCTTACATTGGTGCTCAAAGAATTGCCACCTTATATTGATTATCATTAGAGAAAGGCCCCCTTACATTGGTGTTTAGAGAAGAAGGATCCCCTTACATTGGTGGTCGGTGGAGAAGGCCCCCTTACATTGGTGTTCAAAGCAGAATTGTCTCCTTATATTGGTTATCGGTGTAGTAGGGCCCCCTTACATTGGTAGTCAGTGGAGAAGGCCCCCCTTACATTGGTGCTCAAAGGAGAATTGCCACTTTATATTGGTTATCATTAGAGAAAGGCCCCCTTACATTGGTGGTTAGAGAAGAAGGATCCCCTTACATTGGTGGTCGGTGGAGAAGGCCACCTTACATCGGTGTTCAAACCAGAATTGCCGCCTTATATTGGTTATCGGTGTTTACAGAGATGTATAGTAACTAAGTAGAACTACTTCACTACTGTACTTAAGTACCGAAAGGCGGTATCTGTACTTTCCTAGAGTAGAATTTTTTTCTCCTACTTTTCAATGATTTTTTCAATGATTTCAATACTTCTACTCCGATATTTTTTTTTTTGTGCTGCATAGTTACTAGTTACTATTATAAAAATTACCACTGCCAGAATAGTAGATGGCAGGTTTCATGAAGCTCAAAGCATGTGTATTATCAGCGCATATGAAAATAAATGCTACTGTATGTATAAATAAAAGCTGCATTTGAAATAATAAAAAACAATATGATGTTCAAACTTTTGACTTCTTTCTTTAATAACTACATAACACAGTACTTGTACTTTTACTTTCAGTACTTGAGTAGCAATTTTTTTTTCAAAACTACTGGTACTTTTACTTTCAGTACTTGAGTAGCAAAATTAAAAAAAAAAAATACTTGCAATACTTAAGTACAAAAAATGTTGAATACTTTAGTACTTCTACTCAAGTCACTTTTTGATCGAGCACTTCCACTTCTACTCAAGTCACTTTTTGATCGAGCACTTTTACTTTTACTCAAGTATGGGTTTTGAGTACTTTATACAACTCTGTCGGTGTAGTAGGGCCCCCTTACATTGGTGGACTGTGGAGAAGGGTCCTTTACATTGGTGGTCAGTGATGTGTCCCCTATAATGGATGGCAGGGCAGCATCTTTGAGACTGAAGGGTAAGAATCAGACACAGGAGGTAAATAAAAATAGGGGTAAATATAAATCTTTTTTTAAGTCATCGCACACAGTTATATTATTACAAAACTGATTATTCCAAATCTTCCATACGCCTGGTAACATCTGCTCTTTAGGCGGATCATGTTCTCATACAATACTTCCAAGGACAGTAAAAAGACTTTTGTTATAAAATAAAATTTAATTTAGTTTTGCTAAAACTTACTTTTATTTAGAAAATGGATTCCCAGCACAGAAATGATGCAGTCTTGACTTGACAGCTCCGGGGAGACATGGCCATTACCATGGCAACCAAGCTTTTATGGAGATTCCATTACCTATCCTCCACTGAGCCAATCAGTGTTCAAATATTAGTTATTTAGATTTGTTTCTCTAGTTTATATAGTAACAGGTCAGGGTACTTAAATTGTTTTCGGACCTTGAGCCTTGGTTGCACATAATCAGGGTTGTCTCATAGCAACAGACCTTGTTGAAACTACAATATGTTGTGTGGGAGTATAATGGGACCCCGTTCACCTCTTTAGCCTTGAGCGAGGCACGACCCCTGCTGACACCACCGTAACCAAACTGTAACCTAATATTACCTGGGATATCACACGAAGAATAAACATACTGCTTTTGATGATGAAAATACTTGGTTTATGTAAGATTTAGGCAGTTATATCTGCATAAAATCAATGTATGATTGTACACATAGAGAGTCACATGTAACAAAGTAACCAGTCAAACATATAACAGTGCCACTTTAAATAGACCCAATTGTCAATGCTGGACTCAGAGTTTAAACGTAGCCCTCCTACTGGGAGAGAATTTTCCCCAAACGGGCATTAAAGGAGAGAACAAAGAATGTTAGGCTCGCTCACTTGTGGGCTCTCAGTAATCAAAGCCAGGGCTTAAAGTGTTACTAAACCCACAACCGTAAAATCAGATTGTATATGCAGTAAAGCATGCTTGTTATACTCATTGTGAAACCTAAGGGGTTAATCCTATGCATTGTGTAAATAGGCTGATTGATCCTGCCTCCTCTGATCCTCCCCTTCTTCTATTGTCCCCTAATAATTTCCTGATAGTACAGAGCTCGACGACAAGCTGCACATGCTCAGTTTGGTGTGTATTGCTAGAGAGTTGTGTTTTTTTCTTGGGAGTGTGCATGTAATCAGCACAGGGCCAATCAGCACTGTCCAGAAAGGGGGTCAGGGGTTCTGCAGCCTCATAAGACAGTCAGAGGGGAAACAAAACTCCTCCTATGAGCTTTAACCAGACACTGATAGAAGTCACAAGACTGCTATATACTGCTGATGAGAAAATGTATTTAGCAGTTTATATTTACTACAATATTAATGATTGCATTTCCATGTTCTGTGTACTGTGGGAGGCCAGATGTAGTGAATGCAGAGTCCTGGGTTTAGTAACACTATAACTCTCTGAGGGTTTTGGCATGGGAGAAAAATGGCCCATATAAAACCTAATGTGGGAAAATTATTCAGCCGGCTTGATGGAGATCTTTACGTTGGTGCATATTGGAGGCGTGGCCCCATTGTTTGATAAAAAGATGACACTTCCCCTGAGATGATTACACAGCAGGCAGAGTTCCCCCTAAAAGTGATCAGCTGGGAAGTCACTATAAAGATGTCAAGAAGTTGCAAAAATTAATTTAAACCAAAGAAAGGTAAAGGCAGCATTTAACAGTGTGGTGTCTCTAAGTGTAGAACTTGACTTGTGGAACTTGTGGCTTCCTTGGATGGAATTGGCCCGA